>NC_051324.1:11106317-11731317 GCF_015220235.1 Choloepus didactylus
AGGGGAATAGATTTTACTTCAGGTTCATTTGTTGTGCAGATATAATTCCATTTTCCCACAGGCACCCTGCTCTTTTGTTCTTGGATCTCTGAATCTTAAAGGGTCTAGGATGCCTGAGACTCTTGAGTTTGGGGGTTTGGGATGGGGGTGGGGGGAAGGTTCAGAAGTTTTCCCAGAGGTGCATGATGTTGTTGGAGGGTCTGAAGGACTAGGCCAGTGTCCTGGGGGAAGATAACTGTATGTCTAAATGTATGATCAACTTTACTCCCTGACACCTCCCTCTCCTCCAATCTGTTTCAGGTGAGCCAGTGGTATGAGCTGGTGGTATTCACAGCAAGCATGGAGATTTATGGCTCTGCTGTGGCAGACAAACTGGACAACAGCAGAAGCATTCTCAAGAGGAGATACTACAGACAGGTAAGGGGCTAGAATTCAGGTCTGAGAGGGATGTTTGGAAGGCAGGCCAGCAGGGAGGGACCTGAATTTGAGGCAGTTGCCCTGGAATGGGACGTTCTGGGGGCGTGGGGGAAGCATACTGCATAATCCCCTTTGTGGAAGTCAGTTGTCCATGGGCGTTGCTGGGCTTGGGGGAGCAGCCATAGAGGGTTAGTCTCCTTTTGATGCCCAGCTCATCCTGCCTTCCAGCACTGCACTTTGGAGTTGGGCAGTTACATCAAGGACCTCTCTGTGGTCCACAGTGACCTCTCCAGCATTGTGATCCTGGATAACTCCCCAGGGGCTTACAGAAGCCATCCAGGTACGGGGGAAGGTGTGAATCTGGCAGGACCAGGGAGTGGTTCTGAGAAGGGATTCTGATTGCATGAAACTAGGAGCCTTGAGAGCTGGGACTCTGATTTGCTGGGGGTTAAGATGCAAGACGTTTCTCTGTTTCAAATGAGACACCCCCCTTAAGGTCCATTTCGTAAATTGGATTTCTCACATCAGATTTGTTTTAAATTGGGCAAAAAGGCAGTAAGTTTGACTAGAAGCCTCATTGTAGTAAGAGATCTGGGTGATTAAAAATGTAATCTGACTTTGGAGGATGAATCAGGAAGGTTTTACATAGGCGTTGGTGGGGGGGGGGATGTACTCTTAGTTATGATTCCACCACCCCCCAAATCAAAGAAAAAGCACCCCATCTCTCTTCAATCTTTATTTCTTCCCATCTGCATTTTCACCCACCCTAGACAATGCCATCCCCATCAAGTCCTGGTTCAGTGATCCCAGTGACACAGCCCTTCTCAACCTGCTCCCGATGTTAGATGCCCTCAGGTAAGAAAATGGACTCTGGGTATTTGGGGATCCCAGGAGCGAATAAAGGTTTGTATTTTTTTTTTTTTTTTAAAAAAAGACTTAACCTGTCTTCCCTTAAAAACTTAGCATTTGGACCCAGGTCATGTTTAATTCCAAAACTCATCACTTATAGTCACTGGGTTTTAGGTAACAGAACCTCAGTCTCATCATCTGAAAAATGGTGATCATTTCTGCCCCATATCTCTAATGAAACTACCTGACGTTGTTGGGAGGATTTAAATTATAAGGCACTCTACCAACACAAGTTCTTGTCAACCCAGGTTCACCGCTGACGTTCGTTCTGTGCTGAGCCGAAATCTTCACCAACACAGGCTCTGGTGACAGCTGCTCCCCCTCCACCTGAGTTGGGGTGGAGGGGAAAGGGAGGGTGAGCCCTCGGATGCTGTCTGATTCCCTGTCCAATGGTGAGGACTGCCTGGGCAGGGTCTGCCCTTCCCACCCCTCTCTGCCCTGAGAGCCCTGCACTCCACTTGGAGTCTGGATGGATGCGTGGGCTGGACTCTGAAGCAGCCTCACCCTAACTTCGTGTTCACGCTCCCTGGAAACCCCAGACTGGGACACAAGCCAAGGCCTAGGAGAGCCGAAAAGAAACTGTGGAAATGCAGAACTGGCCAGAGTGAGCAACAGGCCGATCCGGGAAGCTCAAAGAGAAGCCAAGCCAGCTTTGTTGTGATTTGATTTTTTTAAAAACTCTTGTATAAAACTGATTTAATTCTTCACTCCTGCTCAAGGGCTGGGCTGTGGGTGGGAGACTGGGGTTTTGGGCTACTGGGTTTTTCCCAAACTTGTCCCCCTTTCTTTCCCTCTATTTTTCTCTTTTCTTAGATTCCCTTAAACCTGTAACCAACTCTCTTTTTCTTCTTTCTTTTCTTTTAAACCATGCATTATAACTTTGAAACTGGAAGCTGCCCTAGGTCCTTCTCTGCAGTTTTGGGGAAGGGGAGGGGTCTTTGTTCACATCCACCCTGTCTGGAGACAGACAGGCAGAAGACTGCTGTTGGCCCCTCGCAGTAGCAGGAAAGGTGGTGGGGGTGGAGTAGTGAAGGTTGAAGCGAGATGCTTTGGCGGGAAGGACTCAGCAGGATGGAGCCCTGGTGGGGAGTGGGAGATGCGTCTCTGGGGGAACGTGAGCTTCCCAGCAGTAGGATACAGAAGTATGAAAGGATGCGGAACCTGGACGCCCGCAAGAGCATACGGCTGGAGAAAAGCCGGGCTTCGTCCGGGTCATTGACATGGACAAGCTAAGCTGTTCCCCCGGGCCTGACCCAGGCACCAAGTGCCCAGACACTGCCGTTCTCCCCGGCCCTGACCCAGGCTTCCTCCCCGCTCCGGCCCCCGCCGGCTCCGCCTCCAAGCGCCCTCCTCCCCGAGGCCGGCTCTACTTCCCTGCGCCCGCCACGTGACGCTCCGCCCTTCTTCGAGATCACATGATTACACGGTAACATTCCTGGACGTGTTCCTCCGCGCTGACGTAGTCCCTACCTTTCGGACCTCCTCTCCAGTCCCAATTGGTCCACTCATTCTTGGAACTTTAGCGTTTTGTGCGTCTCTACAAACCCATATTTCATTTCTGCCCTCCTTTTTTTTCTGGAGACTGCCTCCAACACTTGGGTACTACTTTGTTTTGGTGTCAACGGCCGCCTTCAGCGTAACAACACGTTTCGTCAGTAGCTGTTCTTCTGAATTACCTCCGCTCCTTTCCTCTATTTCCGCAAAGAACTTTTGGAGAATCAAATCTCAAATGATGACTACCATCTCCTACCTCTTTTCATTCCCAGCTTCGTGAAGGAAGGTCGGGAAATGGGTTTTCACTTAACTTCCCACGACAGCAAAAGTCAACCACCTTTGCTACGTCGCCTGCGTAGCCCACAAGTTGATTCCAAAGCGATTACGATGATGGCGTGTGGGGGGTGGCGGTCAGTGGGTGGTGCTACGCCAGGGGCGTTAGGCCGCCACGCTAGTGGCGTACCTTAGCAGGCGGGGCAGCCCCTGAGGGTCGGGGGCGGAGTTGGTGAATAGGGAAGTGGCGCAAGTTCTGGAGATCGCTCCGCTGAATCCGCCTGCGCGTCGCCGCCGTCGCCACCGCCCCCTGTCCCGGCCCCCCCGGGTTTCCTCAGCCCAGCCCGGTCCAGCCCGGTCCCCGGGAGGATGAAGTTCGTGTACAAAGAGGAGCATCCGTTCGAGAAGCGCCGCTCTGAGGGCGAGAAAATCCGAAAGAAATACCCAGACCGGGTCCCGGTGAGGACAGTAGCCTGGGCGGAGGGCGCGGACGCTGACGCTGACGCCAGGCTAGGGCTTGGGTCCGGGACGGGCAACGCAGGGATCAGGCTGGGAGTTGTAGCGGGGTGGGGGACGAGCCTAAAACTGCTGTTCCGGGGTCTAGGGGTGAGAGGAAGGGGGGGGGCGCCAGAGCTGGGGGTGAGAGGGATGTGGGTGGGAAAACTAGACCTTGGGATTCCTGTGAGCGGCGGCTGTAGGGAATTTGACAGTCATCCCTTCAGCCAGCTAGGCTTGCGAGACTGTAGCGCTAATAGGCCCAGTTTGATTAAGAGCGTTCCTATTTATTATGACTCCGTATTCAGGGATCGGGGACGTTTAGCTGAGCTGGAGGCGCTGGGGTCAGGATCTCCGGATTTGGTGCTGCACCGCGTGTGCAGAGACAAAGAGAAATGAGACGGGTTGATTTGGGTGCTGGGAATATTGTCGCTTGAGTTTTTGATAGGTAGAACTGCAGAACTGTATACCTAATGTCCTAATTTTCCTCATCCCTTTTATCAGGTGATAGTAGAGAAGGCTCCCAAAGCTCGGATAGGAGATCTGGACAAAAAGAAATACCTGGTGCCTTCTGATCTCACAGGTGGGAACGTGACCCAGGAGCCAGCTTTGCTTCCTGCGGGTGGGGGTGCAACCTCTGTGGGAGGAAGGAGGCTCCACATAGGAGCTGCTATGCTGGGGCATTGGTGACCTCTCTGACTTTATTGCTCCTTGTATCTTTGGCAGTTGGTCAGTTCTACTTCTTGATCCGGAAGCGAATTCATCTCCGAGCTGAGGATGCCTTGTTTTTCTTTGTCAACAATGTCATTCCACCCACCAGTGCCACGATGGGTCAGCTATACCAGGTAGAGCAACTGGGAATTAATGGAGGCTTTGGAGAGGAGTCTTGGAAGCACTTGAGGGGAAGAAGGTTTTAAGTCGGCAGTTTTTCTTGCTAGCTGGCTTGTTTAGCCCTCAGTTTTATCTTTGACTTGAAGACTGCAGGGTAGTCCTGGGTTGAAGGTTTGGGCAGGGTGGTAGGAGAACAGAGAAGGGAAAGAACGGTCATTTGGAGGAACTGTTCTGACTGGGGACTCTCCTCAATCCCCCTTCCCGTTCTGAGGCACTAGAGAGCAGTTTGAGATCTTTTTGCTAGAGATAAACTGCTGGGTTGCTAGGCCCTAGAGCCAGTGAGGGACAGGATGGATCAGGCACTGGTTTTAGGGGTCTTCAGAAAGAATGATTCTTGAAGAATGTGGGCCATGGATGGTTCCAAGTACTGAAGCCCCCATGCCTGAGCACCACCATTTTCTGCTTTCACCCCAGGAACATCATGAAGAAGACTTCTTTCTATACATTGCTTACAGTGATGAAAGTGTCTACGGTCTGTGAAGCTGCTGCCCCTGAGGTGGGGAGGTCCCATTCTACAGAGAGAGAGGTGGCCCTCCTTCCTTGACCTACCCCTCCTGCAGGCTCAAACACCACCTCCCTTCTTCAGGACCTGCACTTCTTAATGTTTGAAGCTTTCTCTCTAGCCCCTGCTAGCAGGAGAGATGGCCCCTAGTACCCCTCCTTTTTCTTTTCTTCTTTAACTTTCTCTGCCATCTTTCCCACTTTCCCTCAGATTTCTTGGTTGTCAATCTCTGTCACATCTAGTGATTGTTTAGGTTTCTCTTTCTTTTCTAATTGCCCAAGGGGCTCAGAACCCCAACAGTCCCTTCTTTTTACTATCTTCTTTTTTGGGGGTAGCTGGAAGGGACTGAAATCGTGGGGGGATGTAGGAGGCACATCAATAAAGAGGAAACCACCAAGCTGAACTGATTTTTGCCTTGTGTTGTCCCCCTTCCCTTTGATTTTTTAGCTTTTCTCAGGCGTCATGGGCTTCAGTGGTGGGGAAAGAGGAAAGGTTACAAATTGGAAGGATAGAAATACAGTTCGGTTTATTCTGTTGCTGTTAGGATTTTCCCTGTCTGCATAAAAAAGGGTGCTTTCATTATGATGGGTGATGGAATGGGATGCTCGCAGTATCATTTCATGAAATGTCAGTTTTATATACTTGTTTATTGGGTGCTGATGTAAAAAAAAATACTGTTTTTTACTGTGGGTTCCCGTGAAGAAAGTTTGAAAGCACCTGCTTTGGATAACCATATCCAAGTTTGTTACGACTGTCTGGATTAAGGAAGAGTATTTATGTGTGGGAGGTAGTAAAAGAACCGTCCTCAGTTGCTTGTCACTTGGCCAGACGTCGTGTCGGCCTGTGGGATCCAATGGAGTGGAATCGGAGGGAGGGTGGCAAGACGGGGAGGAGGCAGCCATTATCACTAGCAGAACTTCGTCTCCCAGAAATCTCTTCTCCGCCTGGCCGGAAGTGGGGCGGTACCCTGGCTGGGGGGGGGGGGGTGGGGGAGAAAGAAGAGGCCGAATGAGGCCGATGGTGGCCGAGAATTATAAATCCCTTCTTCCTCCTCTTTCTTGGGCCCGCCCAGCCTACATTTCCCAGGAGCCTAAGCGCGCTCTTCCTCTCTAGCCTCTTGCTCCCACTATCCCCGCCACTCCCCGGGGCGGGTAAGGCGCCTTAGTGCGCCTGCGCCAGCCTGTGGCTCGATGGGAACTGTAGTCCCGGAGGCCTATGCTGGCCTCTTTCCGCTGTGCCTTGGAGGACTACAAGCCCCTTGGTGCATTGCGCGTCAGCGCCGGCGGAGGGAGGGGGAGAGAAAAGGAGGGAGGGAGGGAGAAGAGAGAAGGAGGAGGGAGCAGGCGGCCGGCGGCGCGGGGGGAGGGGGCCCGGTCCGGGAGTGCGGGAGGCAGTGGTAGAGGGAGGTGGCGGCAGCGGCTAGCGGACTCGAGTCACAACCGGGCCGAGGCAGACACCTCCTTGGAGCGAGGTAGTAGGAGCACCGAGCACCGGAGGCGGTACCGGGATCCCGGCTAAGGGGAGGGGAGCGCCGGACCCGGAGGAGGGGAGGGGGCGATGCTGGAAGCCATGGCGGAGCCCAGTCCCGAAGGTGAGCTCTAGACCGGCACAGAGCGCTGAGCCGACGCGGGGCGGGCGAAGAACCAATTGGCAAACTTGGAGGTCGAGCCCCAGAGCCCAGCGGGGTAGCGCGGGGAGGGGGCCGGGGGCCGGGCCCTGGGGGTGGGAGAGCGACGAGTTGAGAGACCTTGGAGAAAGAGGAGTGGGAGACTCGGCTGGGAGTAGTTGATCAGACTGTGTGTGTGAGGCGGCGGTGGGGGTGGGTAGAAGCTGGAAACGCGGAGCTTCGGGGGTTATGGGCCGAAAGGGCCTCCCGCAGGCTGGGACCCCGGAGCTGGGAGGTTGGGGGAATCTGGGGTCCGGAGAGTTGCTGGGGAGGGAGAACGTGGAAGAGGACAGAGCGAGGGGCCCGGTAGTTCGCCGAGGTGGGGGAGTTTGTGGTGGTGGTGCCGGGGCTCCCGGTAGTTGCCGCCGGAGATAGCCCAGTGTTTGTTGGAGGGGTGGGCAGGTAGTTGTGGGGGGTGAGGGGCGTCGGGGTATTGTCTGCTGAAGAGGGACCTGAACCGATGGGTAGTTGGAGAGAGGGCCGGGACGCGAGGAGAGCTGGGTAGTTGCAGGGGGCGGTGGGGCGGGGTGGGGGTGGGGGCTGAAGACCGGCGATTCGCCGGAGGAGGGTGGGGGGGTTGGCTGGCGAGGTCGTTAGAGCCTGGGAGTTGCGGAGGGCGAAGGGGGCCGCGGCAGCAGCGGCGGGGGTTGTTGTGGAGGGAGAAAGTCGCTGGTTGGGGGAGGGAGGGTGCTAGAGTTTAGGGGTCCGTAGCCTAGTGACTTGGTGGTGAGTACGGGGGTGGAGGGGGGGGCGGCCTGAGAGAGCTCGGAACTGGGCCCAGGGGCCCGGCGGGGAGCCCAAGGAGCTCGAGACGGGGAGGAGCCAAAGCCCCGGATGGGGGCGGAGGGACGGCGAAATTGTGGGGAGCGCGGCTTGGGGGGGCAGGTGGGGCCGCGTCCGGGTTAGAGCCCTCTGGTCAGTCCCGGGCGCGAAGTAAGCGTTGGATGTGTGTGCCTGTGTGTATTTGGGGTGGGGGTGAGGGGCGCGCCGGGCCTCGTGCTCGAGTAGAAGGGGCTGGAGGGCGGGGAGCGGTTTAGCGCGGTCAGATCGGATCCTGGGAGCCGGCGGGCGGCGTGTGCGATCCGGGAGGCCTGGGGCGGTAGAGCTCGGCGGGGCAGGAACGCGGGACACTGGGCACGTTGTGAAGGACAGGGCGGGCGGCGGAGCGGGCTCAGCCCGGGGTACTGTATGGCCGGGTGCTGAAAGGTGGGGTGGGGCGTTAGGAGATCGGAGTAGTCTAGAATCTGGAGAAACCGTGAGTTGTGGGGGGAGGCGGGGCGCCGGGCCTCCGGTGGGGGGAAGGGGAGCGGTATAGCGAGGCCGGGGAGGGCGCCGCGCCCAGGCTCCGCCCCTCACGGGGCGGGAGGGGAACCCGGGCGGGACCGGCACAGCTGGGGGCCCGCTGGCCCGGCAGACGACCTGGCAGAGGAGGGGGTTCACTTGGGATCTTCAAGGCTTCAAGGTGGGGCTTTGCAAGGACTATTTGCCAGTACCTTGACTCAGCTTTTATTGCTTCCGCAGATCCACCTCCGACCCTTAAGCCAGAGACACAGGTGAGGTTTCCCTTACCTTTACAGCCCATTTTCCCTGCTGGCTTCCCAGCTCTTCTCCCTCCCCCACACCTTTCCCAGATTCCTCACTTTAGAAACTATGTCTTTGGGAATGTCCCTGTTAAACCCGTGTCTGGCCTCCATGTGATCCAGGTTTCCTTCCTTTTCAGCCACCAGAGAAACGCCGGAGAACAATTGAGGATTTCAACAAGTTCTGCAGTTTTGTCTTGGCCTATGCGGGTTACATCCCCCCTAGCAAAGAGGTAGGGGCAGAACAACTGGCTGGAGGCTGGTGTCCTAGGACTTCAGACAGGCTGTTGAGGAAATGGAACTGTATTAGTTTACAGGAGAGCTTGCTAGAAATCATATGTAAGACTAGGAAAATTGGCAACTAGGTTTGTGATGAGAAAATTAGTATATGTGGGGATATTGGAAATAGGTGGCTTGGGCAGCAGCGATAGGAGGCTGGCCAGGCTCTTGGGGTCAAGATTTGGAATGGTATTGGGGGTACTGTAAATGGAAGGTCCTTCTGGATACATTTTAGGGAGCTGAAAATGGTAACAAATGAGGCTATACAGAAACAGCTAAAGAAATATGGGTTCCTCAGGCCCTGGGCAGGGGACCCTGGGGAGATGGTTAGAATTTGAAGGCAGAAGTATACAATGTGATCATGAGGAGATGATGATGGGAATTGGGGTAGGGATAAATTTTCTGAATATAGTGAGATTTGGTGATTGGATACCAATCCAATTTTGGTGACTGGATACTTTGGTGTAGCTCTAGTCCCTGGTTTTCAGCTTAGGTTTATGGAGGGATGATACTGCGTCCCCTGCTGACCCTGGTCTCTTCCTCTTTTAAGGAAAGTGACTGGCCAGCCTCTGGCTCCAGCTCTCCATTGCGAGGTGAGAGTGCAGCAGACAGTGATGGCTGGGACTCAGCCCCGTCAGATCTCCGAACCATCCAAACCTTTGTTAAGAAAGCAAAATCATCCAAGCGAAGGGCAGCTCAAGCAGGTCCCACCCAGCCGGGACCTCCAAGGGCCACCTTCTCTCGCCTGCAGTCCCCTGACAGTGCCACTCTGCTCGAGAAGATGAAGCTCAAGGACTCTCTCTTTGATCTGGATGGGCCCAAAGTGGCATCTCCACTATCTCCCACATCCCTGACACATGCCTCTCGGCCCCCTACTGCTCTCACCCCAGTGTCCCTTTCCCAGGGGGACCTCTCCCAACCTTCTCGAAAGAAGGACCGAAAGAACCGAAAGTTGGGGCCGGGAGGGGGGGCTGCCTTTGGTGTGCTTCGGAGGCCTCGGCCAGCCCCGGGGGATGGGGAAAAGAGGTCTCGAATTAAGAAGAGCAAGAAACGGAAGTTGAAAAAGGCAGAGCGAGGGGATAGACTCCCACCTCCTGGGCCTCCCCGGGCACCCCCCAGTGATACAGACTCTGAAGAGGAGGAGGAGGAAGAAGAGGAGGAGGAGGAGGACGAGGAGGAGGAGATGGCAGCAGCGATAGGGGGTGAAGCCCCGGCCCCTGTATTCCCAACACCCCCTGAAGCTCCTAGGCTCCCTGCCACAGGGCCCCCTGAAGTAGCCCCTCCCACTGACAGTGAAAGCAAGGAAGTGGGCAGCACTGAAACAAGCCAAGACGGAGATGCCAGCTCCAGTGAGGGCGAGATGCGGGTCATGGATGAGGATATCATGGTGGAATCAGGTGAGGGGGTTCGGGGCTGCCCAGGGGCAGCTAGGAGGAGGGGGTTGGGGGTGTTGTGGCCCCAAGAGCTCAAGCAGAACACCAAGCAAACCTTCTCTTCCCCAGGTGATGACTCATGGGATCTCATCACGTGTTACTGCCGAAAGCCCTTCGCAGGGCGGCCCATGATCGAGTGCAGCCTGTGTGGGACGTGGATCCACCTCTCCTGTGCTAAAATTAAGAAGACCAATGTCCCTGACTTCTTTTACTGCCAGAAATGCAAGGAACTGCGGCCAGAGGCCCGGCGGTTAGGGGGCCTCCCCAAATCTGGAGAGCCCTGACATCGTCAAGTCCAGGCTGGAACTTCCAATTGACAACATGACTTGGGAACTGAGCCTCAGGGTCCTCAGCCCATCCCCTGGGGCTTGGACATTGTCCCACTTCAAGGCAGAAATTCCCAAGGGAGGTTTGTTTGGAAGGTGTCTCATGGTGGTCCTGCCCTGCCTTCCTCCCCACCCTCTGGACTTGAACTTGGATCCATTGCAGTTGGGGGTCAGAGGTTGTCTGGGTCCCTAGACACAAAATCCCTGCCTCTGGACCTGCCGCCCCTCACTTTTTGGGCCAGGGTTGAAACTGGGATGGGATGAGGCATTGTCTGTAAACTCTAGTGTAAATACAGCACTCCCCTCCTTCATCTTTTCTTCTCCTATTTCACTCCCTGTTTATTTTCTTCTGTACCAGTTGTATTTTTAATTTTGGGCTTCCCCTTTTGGGCATGGTAGCTCAAAGGTGGAATACCAGAGTCTGGAGGGAGGAAGGAACGTAGAAAGGTGACATTTCTCTCACTCACCTCTTTTGTTTTTAATAATATTAGACAGCTGTATAGACAGCCTGCCTGTTGTAAATAAAGCAGAATGGGCTCTTTTGTGTTTATAGCCCTCACTGATTGTCCTGCTTGGGAGGGACGTTTTGGAAAAGTGGGGAGAAAACTGCCTCTTAAAGTCCCTGCTGGAAACGCCCCTGCTTTGGGCCTTTACCACCCGATTTCTCCACAATTCGAGGGCCTCGGTCGGCATTGCCCTATCGTGTCCCCCGTGTGGGACCCCCACGAGCACACTCCAATGGCATCAGAGTTGCCTCGCGCTCCCCACCCGGGCTGGGTGGAGTGGGGTGGGGGTCGGTTGCCTGCTCCCCCAGGGCAGAGGCCACATTGAGCCCGGGTGCCCCGGAGGACGCAGGTGGGGACACATTTGGGGGCAAGGCCGTGGAGAGTCAGGAGACCGTTGCTGAAGGCAGCGATCATGTGGCGGGGGGCGCTAGGAGGACTCACGTGATCGGGAGGAGTCACGTGGCGGAGAGACCGGGCCGGGAGCGCGAGGCAGGCCGGGCTGGGTCACGTGACATGGGGAGAGGTGGGCGGGGCCGTGGAACGCGTTCGCGGCGGTGGCGGCAGCCGAGTCCGCGGCTTTGGGTCGCGCCCCACGGCCCGCCCCCGCCGCCCGCTACCTTCCCCTTCCCTCCAGCCCCTCTCTGGGACGCCGCCGGGCCTGTCCGCGCGCGCGTGCCGGTGTGCGGGTGTGCGCAGGCGCGGCGTGGGCGAGCAGCCCGGGTGGGTGGGCGTCGGAGCCCGGGAGCGCGCGGACGAGACCATGGCGGGCAGCGGGCCGGGGGGCGGTGGTGTCGGAGAGACGAAGGTGATTTACCATCTGGATGAGGAAGAGACTCCCTACCTGGTGAAGATCCCCGTCCCCGCCGAGCGCATCACCCTGGGCGATTTCAAGAGCGTTCTGCAGCGGCCCGCGGGCGCTAAGTACTTTTTCAAGTCCATGGATCAGGATTTCGGGTGAGCGCGAGGCCTAGATCGGGACAGACGGGGAATGGATTGGATTGAGCCATCCTGATGGGCACGGATCTGTTTTGGACCATGCTGTGATTTTTCTGGGCTATAGTAGAGCAGACTGTTTTAGGCTGGGGTTGATGGGCTCTCCCGGGACGGACAAGGTTATGCTTGGGCGGATGGAGGCACACGGAGCTAGCTGTTAGAAGGACAGACCGGGCTGTCCTACACCAGATTAGAAAAGATTAGGCTATACTGAACTAGATGGGGGCACACGGGCTTATTTAGGGGATATTCTGAGCTGTACTGAGCTAGATGGATCTGTCCACTGGTTACTGAGTACCTTTTGAGCAGTCTTGTAACACACTGAGTGTGTAGGGATATTCTAGAATCTCTTTGAGGTAGATTGGGCTATCTTGGGGCAACTTGGGACAATCGGACCTTTGATGCTACATACAGGGTTTGGGGGCACATTCTAGACTCTGCTAATGCAGACAGTGCTGTTTTGGGATGTTCTAGCTAGGCTGTCACAGAGTAGATTAGGCTACTCTGGAGAAACTTGGGCTGTTCTGGTCTGTACTGGGTTAGAGAGAATTGTATTGGTTGATCCTCGTTTGTATTGGGGCAGTTGTTTTATTAGAACCCTTGATACGGGGGCAGCAGGGGCTGTTTGGGTCTAAACTAGTACAGACAGCTGGATAGGGATATCCCAGTCTATATTTGTGCAGGCAGCTGCAGGTGGGGGTGTTCTAGGCTGTGCTAGGATACAGTAGGCTTTCTTGGGGTTATTTTGGGAACTTCTGGACTCTCCTGAGCTAACTTCGGGCTGTCAGTAATGCAGAGCAAGTCCTTTGTTTTTATAACCTTTGGGACAGCTCCTTGGGGCACTCAGTCTCAGCTTTGCTGGAGGCAGGCTAGATTAGGTTGGGAAGGATAATCTGAGTTCTAGAAACAGAGTGAAAAGGACCGACTGACATTGGGAGAGTGATGCTGTCTGAAGAGTTCCCTTGGAGTTAAATCAAGGTTCTTTTATTTGTCAGCCATGTAAACTTGGACAATTTATTTAACTTTCAGTTTATTTAATTTTCTGCCTATGAAATGGAGATGATCCTCAAATTAAATGCTTGGTAGAACTGCATGGCATACAGTAAATTCTCAGTAATTGGTAGATGTCATTATTTGTATTGAAGCCAACTAGTCCTGGACTAGGTTATGGTGATACAGAATAACTTGTCTTGGAGTCAGATGGGCTGTGCTGAGACTGGGTGGTGTTGGAAAGGAAACTACATTACACTGAGACAGATTGGTAGTGACTAGCTGTGTTGATACAGAGCAGGTCATGCTGGTAGCAAATGGATTAAGTTGGCATATATCCTGGCTCCCAGAACCCGTATTAGGCTAAAGGATTAATCAGACAGGATGTCTCAGTTTGGATGTGGGCATGTGTGTGTGTGTGAAAGAAAACAGAAGAACAGAGTTTCTTGGTTCGTATGTTTATTCATTCATTCAAATATTGGCTAATGCCTCCTACACGTTGGGCATGAGCTTGAGTGGTTGGGGCACGGTGTTGAACAGAAAAGGCATTTGTCGTTTTATGTGGTGCTGTAGAAGAAGGGGCAAGTCCATCTCACCCTCAGGAACCCAAAAGAGAGATGACCCATAGGTCTGGGCTTTGGAATCTGTCAGGCGGACCTTCTGCCTTGGGTAGATTGCTCCGTGCAGAGTTGTGTGCCACGTGAGGCCGGCGGCAACGGGAACTCAGGAGGGCTCAGCCTGACGAGGTGCTGTTCTTTGGGCTAATGGGTGTTTTTACCTGGACAAAGAGCACACGTGGACAGAGCTCTGACAGTGAGTTAGAGACACATAAAGGGTCGCATGATTGGAGAGATGAGGATCAAAGCCTTTATCTGGAAGCTGGTTGAGGAAGAGGGATGGGGGTGGGAGGAGCGACCAGTAAGGCTCCTAAGGTTAGGTGGCTGTTTTGGGCACTGGCGTGGCCGTGGGGGGTGGTCTTTCCAGTTGGCCTGAGGGATGTGACTCAGACTCAAGGAAGTCTTTGGAGTAGCATTGAGCCCCCAAGGATGCACTGGGGAGAGAAGGAAAAATAAGGAAAGGGATTGAGTTTAGAGACTTCTCAGGGGCAAGGGGAGGTGTTGCAGTGAAGAGAAGAGGACTTAGTTCGGGAGAGAGGAAGCCAGCATTCCTGAACTGGCAGAAGATTGGGAGGATGCGGAAACTTTGAAATGGGAATGGGAGCTGGGGAGGGCTCGCCTAGCCTCGTTGACTTTTATCCCATCTCTCGGCAGGGTGGTGAAGGAAGAAATCTCAGATGACAATGCCCGCCTTCCCTGCTTCAATGGAAGGGTGGTCTCCTGGGTAAGGGGCCCAGCTCCCTTCAGCCACAGCCTCGTTCTGTAGCCCTCCATCTGCTCCGTCGTGGAGGCCCTGGCTCTCTGCCTTCCTGCCCATTTGCAGGCTGGAGCCCCTCAGCCTTCTCCCTCTGGAACCTCTGCCTACTTGCTGCTGCTTTCTGGGCTCTTCTCTCGGCTCTCTCAGACCCTGTCCCCTTTTCTAATCCTCTCCCCACCTCCCAGTTGAGCCCATATTTATCGTCTGCACCCTTCTAGCTAGTGTCATCAGATACCCCCCAACCAGAGATGGCTCCCCCAGCCCACGAGCCTCGGGCAGAACAGGTGCCTCCACCCCCACCCTTACCCCCTTTGCCACCGGAGAGGACCAGTGGCATTGGCGACTCCAGGCCTCCATCCTTCCAGTGAGTCCTTGGGGTCCCTGAGTCCAGGGGAGGGAGGTGAGGAGGGAGCACCAGCCGCTTGGGAGGGGGAAGCTGAGGATGTGGAGCCCTGTCCCCCGACTGGGGTGGAAACCATCTCTGCCCCTGTAGCCCTAACGTATCCAGCAGCCGCGAAAATCTGGAGCCGGAGACTGAGACGGAGTCAGTCGTGTCCGTGAGGCGGGAGCGGCCTCGCCGGAGAGACAGCAGTGAGTGTGGCGGTGAGGGGGGCTGGGGCGGGGGGCCCCCGACCCGAGCCTTGGTGGGGTCTGGAGCACGAGGCCCTGCTCTTGAGGTTCCTGTTCACCCTCAGGTGGAGGCCACAGGCCCGGCGGCCCCTCGCGGCTGGAGCGTCACCTGGCTGGGTACGAGAGCTCCTCCACCCTGATGACCAGCGAGCTGGAGAGCACCAGCCTGGGGGACTCAGATGAGGACGACACCATGAGCCGGTACGGCTCCTCAGCTCTCCCCAGGGCGCCCGCCCTCCTGCTGGTCAGTCCTCTCTGTCTTCCTGTTGGCCCCAGGACCACTTCCTCCTTCCCATCCCCCTGGCAGGTTCAGCAGCTCCACGGAGCAGAGCAGCGCCTCGCGCCTCCTCAAGCGCCACCGACGGCGGAGGAAACAGCGGCCGCCCCGCCTGGAGAGGGTGAGGGGCTCCCCATGGGACACTTGGGCAAAGAATTGGGCACGCTGGGGGGATTGGGCCTTGGCTTGGGGGGGTGCTGGGGTGCAGACAGTGAGAACCCCCCGGGGTGCTTGGAGGGAATTCCAGCTCCTTTCCCCCTTTCCCCACTGCAGACCTCGTCCTTCAGCAGTGTCACCGATTCCACAATGTCGCTCAACATCATCACGGTCACACTCAACATGGGTAAGAAGGGTGCCTGGGGCCGGGGGCTGGGAAGGACCTGGTCTCCTTGGGTTCCCCGGGGTCCCGAGGCTGGGCCTCCCCCTCGGCACACGGATTCCCTCCACAGAGAAGTATAACTTCCTGGGCATCTCCATTGTGGGCCAGAGCAACGAGCGGGGAGACGGCGGCATCTACATTGGCTCCATCATGAAGGGGGGGGCCGTGGCGGCTGACGGGCGCATCGAGCCTGGGGACATGCTCTTGCAGGTGTGTGGGGACAGGGCCTCCGCTGTGCTGCCGGGGGCAGGGGCTCCATCCCCTCCTCCCCCTGACCCGACCCACTGCCCCTCCTTGCCAGGTGAACGACATGAACTTCGAGAACATGAGCAACGATGACGCGGTGCGGGTGCTGAGGGACATTGTGCACAAGCCGGGGTGAGCTGCGGCGCTGGGCGCAGGCCCTCGGGCCCCCCTCCTGGCCCCTTTCACTTTTGCTTTGTAACTCAAAAACCTTGTGTAACATAACACTCGTATAAAAGCATATAAAACAAAAACATATAGTGTAACAAATTCAAAGACGTAGAGCATAATGAACATAGAGTGAATACTCATGTAACTGCCTCCTAGACTAGGACAGAGAAAACCCCAGTACCCCAGAAGCGCCCTACCCCCAGGGTCTTCCCTGCTCCATCTCCCCAGGGGTAACCACCCTCCTGACTTCTTTGTTCATCACCATAACGAAGCAGATCTTCGCTTGGCTTGGTAGTTTGTGCCCAGGCACGTGTCCCTCAACAGCCTGCCCTTTCCTTGCTCCGGAGGGACCGTCTGTGCGTGCTCCCTCATTTCACTCAGCGGCCTGGCTTTAAGAGTTGCCCATGTCGTTGAGTCGTCCATGCTGTGGAGCCAGGCTGGGGTTCTGTTCTCTCTCTCTGTCCCCCAACCCAGGCCTGCCCCGTCCCGAGCCCCCGCCACCCCTGGTTCACCGGCCTTCTCTCTCCAACAGCCCCATCGTGCTGACTGTGGCCAAGTGTTGGGATCCCTCTCCCCAGGCCTATTTCACTCTCCCTCGAAGTGAGTGATGCCCAGGGAGGGGCCCGGGAGGCTGGGGGACGGGGTGGGGATGGGTCAAGGAAGGTTAGGGCCGAGGCCGGTGGGAGCCTGAGCCAGGGAGGGACAGGGCTGGCTTCCCGGGACTGGGGAGCGACCGTGCTGGCGGCCTTCCCTGCCCCAGATGAGCCCATCCAGCCCATCGACCCTGCCGCCTGGGTCTCCCACTCCGCTGCGCTGACCGGCAGCTTCCCAGCCTACCCGGGCTCCTCGTCCATGAGCACCATCACGTCTGGATCCTCTCTGCCCGACGGTGAGCCCCCAGTGCCACCCCACCCAAGCCCACCCCAGACAGCCTGACACCCCCACCGTGGGAGCAGGCCCTGCCCCTGATGCCCTGTTGTCCCCTCTGTCAGGCTGTGAGGGCCGAGGCCTCTCTGTCCACACCGACATGGCATCCGTGACCAAGGCCATGGCAGCTCCCGAATCTGGCCTGGAAGTTCGAGACCGCATGTGGCTCAAAATCACCATCCCCAATGCCTTCCTGGGTACAGCCGGGCCGGGGCAGGTGGCGTGGGAAGAGGGAGGAGCCCAGGACTGGGAAAGGTCCAGGAAGAGGTGGGGGGCAGGGGGCAGGGGATCCTGAGGCTTTCCCTGCCTCACTCCCCCCGCCCGGCCTCCCCAGGCTCGGACGTGGTCGACTGGCTTTACCACCATGTGGAGGGCTTCCCCGAGCGGCGTGAGGCCCGCAAGTACGCCAGCGGGCTGCTCAAGGCGGGCCTAATCCGGCACACGGTCAACAAGATCACCTTCTCGGAGCAGTGCTATTATGTCTTTGGAGACCTCAGCGGCGGCTGTGAGAGCTGTGAGTTCCCCTTGGGAGGGCCTTTGGTGGCCTGGCCCTGCCGCACCCACCCGAGACCCCACGCAGAAGCTGCAGTGGGGGCCACAGTTTACCACTGAGCAGCCTGGGCCCTGGCACCAAAAGCCACTCCGCCCCATGGCCAAGCTTCAGGGGCACACTGTGTCCTGTGGGGTAAAGGACGCCTTTTTCTGAGTCACATACCCGTCCCGGCCTTGCCCCTGCCCCGATGGCAGGTGTGGGTGGGGAATCTCCTCCAGGGGCCCTCGTAATCCCAGTTTGAACCCCATCACATGTGGTGCTAGGGAAATGGCTCCCAGTTCCTTGTCATTCTAAGCCTGGGGGGCCTGGCCTTTTCAAACAGCGACTTCTTGGTCTCTTCTCTTGCTTTCTAGACTTGGTCAACCTGTCTTTGAATGACAATGATGGCTCCAGTGGGGCTTCGGACCAGGACACCCTGGCTCCTCTGCCCGGGGCCACCCCCTGGCCCCTGCTGCCCACCTTCTCCTACCAGTACCCAGCCCCGCACCCCTACAGCCCCCAGCCGCCACCTTACCACGAGCTCTCATCCTACACCTACGGCGGAGGCAGCGCCAGCAGCCAGCACAGTGAGGGTGAGTTGCCCCCGGATCTCGCCGTGGCCTGGGAGGGTAAGCCAAGGGTACAGAGGATGGCATGGGGGCTGGGGAGCCCAGGGTCCCGGCTCAGTCGCTCCCATCCCCTCGCCACCCACAGGGAGCCGGAGCAGTGGGTCAACGCGAAGTGATGGGGGGGCAGGGCGAGCGGGGCGGCCCGAGGAGCGGGCCCCTGAGTCCAAGTCTGGCAGCGGCAGTGAGTCGGAGCCCTCCAGCCGGGGTGGCAGCATCCGGCGGGGCGGGGAGCCTGGTGGGACTGGAGATGGGGGCCCTCCCCCATCCCGGGGCTCGCCAGGGGGTGCCCCCAATCTCCGAGCCCACCCAGGGCTCCATCCCTATGGCCCACCCCCTGGCATGGCCCTGCCCTACAACCCCATGATGGTGGTCATGATGCCCCCACCCCCACCCCCTGTGCCCCCTGCCGTGCAGCCCCCGGGGGCCCCTCCAGTCAGAGACCTTGGCTCCGTACCCCCTGAGCTGACAGCCAGCCGCCAAAGCTTCCACATGGCCATGGGCAACCCCAGTGAGTTCTTCGTGGATGTCATGTAGTTCCCAGTGGGGTCGTGGTGGGTCTTGGCCCTCGGCCGCCCCCCATTTGCTTGGTGCTCCCGTCCCATCCTCGGGGGGCTCCCCCCGGGCCTGGGGTCAGCCTCTAGGCCACCGCCGGCCTGAGGTGGTCGCCACTGTGACCCTCACAGCAGTGCCTGGTTCCTTCCCCGACCCTCGGGGTCTACAGGGGACTTTTGGATATTTTTAGCTTTATAGTTTTTTATAAGTCTTTGAGGGGGGTTAAGATAGACTTTTTTTTACACTCCTGGGATATTTTTTTATAGACTTTTCCCTTTTTAAATGAAGAATCCCCATCTCCTGGGCCCCTGAGAACCCCAGAATGTGACCTCCTGCTCCAGTCGCCCGCTGGCTCTGCCCTGCGTGGGGTGGGGGGCGGTCACGGTACCCTGGGAGGAGGAAGGGGTGAGCAGTCCAGGGGAGCCGGGGGATGGGGCATTTGGGGGCTCGTGTAGCTGCCTGTGTTACTCTATTTATTTTAGTCACTTGTGTAAAACACTAAATAAAGCAATAGAGGCAAACTCCCGACGGCCCCTGGCTCCTTTCTTTGGGAGGGAAGCCGGCAGCTCAGGGACGGGAGTGAGGTGAGATGGCAAAGCGTGCTGCTGAGAGACTTTATTTCTGTGAGGCAGTGAGTGCTCCCTCAAGAGCAGCAGGCACATCCTGGGGGCTCACAGCCCCCTTCAAGGCAGACCCAGGCCCTGGGGAGAGGGGCCCAGGCTTTGGCTTGAGAGAAGGCACTTGTCTCTCCTGGGGGGGAGTGTTCAGAAGCCCAGGGGGTTGCTGGTGACCACCCCACCGCGCTCCACCAAGGCCTGGGAGATACTTCTGAAGTTGCGGAAGAGCTTCTGCTGCTGGGGGTCGGACTGCAGGGCAGCCATGTTCTCCCGGATCCGGGCCGCAGCCTGTGGAGAGAGGAAAGGCGGGGGCAGGGAAGGAGGGGTCGGTCCTGGGCCTTGAACCCCCTCCCCTGTACTTGGTAACCCCGAGTCTCACCTCGATACACCAGCTGTCACAGAGCATTTTCTCATGCTGGGCTGAGGGGTGGCCCTCACTCAGGGCTCTTGAGGCCCTGGTGGGAAGTGGGAGGGTGGGGGGAGAAATCTGTGCTGTGATCCTGGCCCAGGACCCCTTCCCCCCAGAACCTCCTGGGGCTCAGGCCCCCCTACCGCCCCCTCACCTGGAGAGAACCACCACCATGGCATAGAGGTCGATGGCAGCGTCTGCGAGGCGCTGCAGCAGGAACTGTTCATCTATCAGGTAGATGGGAAGGGGGGTTAGCTCGAGGTGGGGAGGAGGGAGGGCAGTGGGACGGGTTGGGGGGTAGAGCTCACTTACCAACAATCTCCTTCTTATGTTTTATCAGCTTGGCCTCTACCACCGTGGCAAACTGCTCCAGAGCCTGCACTGCCTGGAGAGATTGGGAGGGTGCCCAGGGCTCGGCGGGTGCTCCACCCATTGGCCCTGCACTCCGGCTGGCCCCGCCCCTCACCACCTACCAGCTCGCCACTCCGACTCAAGTCCTGGTGGATGGTTCCGCTGAGGCTCAGGCCACTGCCCAGCCCTGTCCGCCTGAGAAGGGGAGGACGCCGGGTCAGTTGTCACAGTCATCCCACCCTCCCCGGCCCTAGCCCCAGCCCCTCAGCTCACCGCCTCAGCTGCTTGCCTGCCTCTCCCAGCAGGAGGCTGGCGTTCCCAAAAGGATTCTTCAGAGCATTGCCAAGCCCAGCGAGTTCCTTTCCTTTGTCCTGCGGGGGAGGAGGATACGATAATCAGGGCTCACTGGGCACTCCACTTCCTTCCCCCCAATTCCCCCTCTTACCATACAGCCCTGCAGAGCTACAAACAGCCGGAGAATGTCGTTCGTCCCCTCAAAGATCCGGAAGATGCGAAGATCACGGAGCACGCGTTCCACCCCGGGCTCCTGCCGTGGCAGGAGACAGATGCTAAGCCCTCCACTGAGGGGTGCCTCCCCCAGAGCTTGGCCCACCTGAGGATGCCCCACCCCGTACCTTCATGAAGCCCATGCCCCCCATGATCTGGATGCACTCATCAGTCACCTTCCAAGCCGCCTCCTGGGGACAAAGAACCAGATGAGATAGTTTCCAAGCCAGGCTCCCAAACTGGGGCCTCCTCCCAGTGTGCCCGGGGACCTCACCGAACCAAAGATTTTGCTGATGGCGGCTTCGATCTGGAAGTCCTTGGATCCCTGGTCCATGTTGGCACTCACCATGTAGGCCATGGACTGAGGTTATAAGGTTGGGACATGGGAAAGAAAGACAATGGAACAGGGTGGCATCACACACGACATGATCGCCCAGATGGCTGGACTGGGCGTGACGCAACATCCCTCGCCCGCATCCACCTCCCAGTGTGTGTCAGGCACATCTAAATATGTGTCCCCTGAGGCACTTCATCAGGGACTTCCAGGCATTTGACTTCCTGGAAGGAGCGAAGGGGTGGGGCTGGGGGGAGAATTGACTGCACACCCGGCTGGGAAGCCCCTCAGCAGGAGAGCCCCCTCTCTACTCTGCCATCTCCGCTGAGCTGACTGCGCCTCCCCGCATCCCCTAGGGCATTGGTGTAAAGCTGGAGACCCACTGCCCCAGGTGCTGCTGGGGGTTGTAGTCCCACCAACGGGCAGAAGGCCACAGGGCTCCAGGGGGAGGGTGGCAGGGGCCTTACCTCTGTCACGTACTGCAGCACAGCCATGCGGGCCAGCTTCTCCTGGATCAGCCCGAAGTTGTGAATTTTCTGCCCGAACTGGGTCCGATTAGCAGCATGCTCCACCTGGAAGAGGGCATCTGTGTCCTGGGGGGGGTTCTGCAGTCTCCCCAGGAGAGAAGCTGAGCTCGGGCTGGGATGCACACGGGAAAGAGAACTAAGCTAGCAGGCTGGGAGCTGCCTGCGGGGGGGAGGAGGGGCCATGGGCCAGGTGACCGGGTGACTCAGACCTGGCCTGCTGAGGGAGCCGGGCAGGCACACTCACCGCCTTGGCAATGATGCCCTTCATGGTGCCCGCGAGGGCCGCGGCCATGCCGAACCTCCCGTTGTTGAGAATGTGCATGGCGACCTTGAAGCCGCCCCCCACCTCGCCCAGCACGTTCTCCGCCGGCACCTGGACGCCATCAAAGTACACCTCCGCTGTGTTCGAGGCCTTGATGCCCATCTTCTTCTCGGGGGGCCCGCTAGGACAGCGCAGGGTCAGAAGGCAGGGGTGTGACCCACAAAATGCCACCAGGGGAAAAACTGCCCCCAGATTCCTTCTCAACCAGGGAGGGCCACAGTTCCTCTTGCTATAGGAGGGTACCAGCAATGGTTCCCCCCATGCCCAGAGGGCTGCAGAGGCCTGGGCGCATTTTGCTATCATGTGTTTGGCCCCCCAGTTGCCCAGAGCCAAGGCTTTCCAGAAGCTTCATATGTACTGGTTCCAAAGGGAAGCTGCTTTGGTTTCTGCACACATCCCCAGGGTGACACCTAGCAGCCATCAGCCTTGGGGCCCAGCACGACCCCCCCGCACCACCCTCTTCCCAAACCCACTTACTGGGTAACGCCCCCAAAGCTCCTCTCCACCACAAAAGCTGTGATCTTCTCCTTCATGGTCCCTGTAGATGCATCTGTAACTGGTGTTTTGGCAAAAACGGTGAAGATTTCTGCTATACCCCCATTGCTGTGGAAGGATGAGGGGGCAGTCAGGGCGATGCCAACTGAGGGCTGTGGGGCCTGGGTTCGGGGAGGCGTGGAGAGGGGAGAAACGGGGGGTGGGATTGCCTGATCCAGATCTTGCTGCCATTGAGGGTGTAGTATTTTCCACAGGGGCTTGGCACAGCTGAGGTCCGGATAGAGGCAGCATCCGACCCGCTGGCAGGCTCAGTGAGACAGAAGGCGGCCACAGTCTCTCCTGTTGGGAAGACACCTTTACCAACGGGCCTCACAGGCCTCGATGTCCCCTGTGTGGCCCCTGCCCCCACCAGCAGGTCTCCTTTAATGCCTCAGGCAATATTCAGTTTCTTTGCATTTCCCAAGACTCCCCTCCAGCGTATGGGTGATCTTGGCACCTACCGGTCTAATTGGTGCCAAGCCCAGGACACCCCCCAATCCCCCAATTTCTCCCAGGGCTGCCTCACCAGATGCCAGTTTGGGGAGGTATTTTTCTTTCTGGGCCTTTGTGCCAAAGAGCAGGATGCCTTTGAAACCGATGCTCTGATGGGCCCCTAGGGTGATGCCCACGCCGAGGTCATGCATCCCCACGATTTCCACCAGGCGGGCATACTGGGTGGGGGTGGGGTGCAGGCAGGTGAGTGTGGGTGGCATGGCCTGGCCTGGGCCATCCCCACAGAGTAAGTACAAAGAGGAAGGTTGACTGTGAGAAGGGCACAGCGGAGGACACTGGCTTCCATCCCAGTCTTGGCGGTTGGGGGGCTTCCCGCTTTATTGTCAAGGGGTCCCACCTTAGAGATTCACTTAAACGTGGCAACCAGAGTGAGGTCCGTGGCTCTAGGCGACGGCATGTGTAGTTAGTGTGTTGGGTTTGAGGGTGTGCGTGTGGACGACAGGGAGCCTCAACATCCCACAGATCCCCAGGGCAGTGGCTTGGCAGGGACCTGAACCCTAGGAGTGAAGAAGGAGCTGACTGCCAGGCTGGAGTGGCCCAGGGTTCTGGGAAGTGACTCCGGGTCCCCCTCACCTGAGTATTGCAGAGGCCCACACCACCCAGCTCACTGGGCACTTGCAGACCGAAGGCCCCCAGCTCCTTGAGGCCTTGCAGAGTGGTTTCCTCCACCTGCTCCAGCGCATCATTCTTAGCAGGATCATTCACCTCCTAAGGAAGAAGCCAGGGGATCCCACATGCGGGCTTTTAAACTCTCCAGCCCCCTTACTACCACCACCACCCTCCATCCCGCAGCTCCAGGCATTCCTCACTTCGAAGAAACGGGATACAGGCCCCACCAGCTCTTTGAGAAACTGTGTCTGCTCCTCGGTGAGCACTGGGTGGGGACAGGAAGAGGGACAGCAGGTCAGGCAGGGCTGTCAGGGGAATGCCTGCCCCACCCAGCTCTTGAAGGGCCATCCCCTTACCTGATGGGTATGGGAACACCTGATCCGTGGTGAGCTGGCCCTTAAACATCCCCACAGCAAATGACTTGGATTCCTGGTCAGGGAAAAGGGAGTTGCAGGCAGTTGGCTGGGATGGCTGTTCCCCAACTCAACTCTTCCCGGCCTGGGGACCACGTACGGCCTGGGGCTGCTTCTCCTTGACGGAGGCATCACGGAGGGAGTCTGGCTTCTCCAGAACCGCCTGGGAAAAGGGGTGGTTAGCGAGGTCGGGGAAGGGGCTTCCGGTGTGCCAAGGAGGGCACCAGGAAGGGCTGGGTGCCTGCGAGGGCGCATCCGGTCACCTTTCCCCTAGTTCCACCCAGAGCCTGCCCTTTCCCCTACTTCCGGTGCCAGCCTGGAGAACAGGTGCCGGGGGCGAAGAGGGGGAGCCGTGCCGGACCCCCACTCCCACACCCCTCTCCCAAGTGCGCCCTCACTTACCTGGGCGGCCCCACTGGCATAGGGTCGCCAGGCAGGGGCCGGCGGGGTCTGCCCCAGGAGTGCGCCGCACCGCGAGCTGCGGGGAGTGGGGGTTCAGTCCTGGCCAGGGTTCTGGGCCCCTCGCTCCCCGTCCCGCCCTGTCATGCACATACCTGCCGCCCCCCAATCTCAGCAGCTGCCGCCCCACGCCCGAGGCCATCCATGCCCCCTGCATCTCCGCGCCACTGCGACCGCCGCGGCCCGAAGCTCAGACCTAGCGCTTAGCCCCGCCCCCAGCAGCCCGGGCCCCCTACCGTCGACTCATCCTCCACAATGCACCGCGAGGCGGGCGGGCGGGGCTTCCTGGCGCCGGGCATGCTGGGAGCCGCAGTCCCGGAGCGCCCCCCGGGCCCCGCATCCTAACTGACCTGTAGTGATCTCCAAGCGTCACTTGTCCCCTCAAACTCCCTCATCCCCCCTCTCCTCCTCGGGAGGGATGGTGAGATAGGATGGGACGGAAGAGGGAGGAGCTGAGGCAACTGCAGCCGGAAGGATGGAGGGTAGACTGAAGGGAGGACTTCCCAGGTAGCATTAGAAGGGAGAAGTTGAAAGACAAACGTAAGATGAACTCCAGAGGCAGAGACATGGAGAGACGACTCTTGCATTCCCAAAAGACATCAATCCATCACTTTCCAAACAAAAACCAAAGGGAAGGGAATGGTTGGGTGGGGACTCAAGCTAGGGTGTGTGTGTCCCAAGCCTATCCTCTTGAGACCTAGGAAGTGGCGCTCTCGACGCAGCAAAAATTTCACGGTAGATGGGACTCCCACCCTGTGTTCACTGCCTCCCTCCAGGGCCTCTGAGACCTTGCTGGTCACCCATCTCTCCCTGCCCTCTGCTCCTTCCAGAACCCATTGTGCCCAGGCTAGACCTCTGTGCAGACGGATTCCTCTCAGGCCTGAACAGAGCCCTAGGAATCCTTACGCTCTCTCTTTCTCTCTTTCCCACGCTTCCGTGTCTGCTGACCCTGCCCTGGGTCAAGAAATCCCCGGTAATCTACACCCCACTTCTGCAGTTCCCACTGGGGAAAGGCCCAGGAGGAGAGAGCTGAGCTCAGCTTCCTTTCCTTTTGTGCTGCAGGAGCCTCCTTGGGGGGAAAAAACTCTCTTCCAGCCCCTCAGGCAAGTAGCTAAATTATAGCTCATTTGGGGCAGAGGGGCCAGGGAATGTGGAGAAAGGGGGTGGTGCCTGGGGACCTGGGAAGGAGGGACCAGTAGGGACAGGTCAGTCAGAGACTGATTCCTTTCCCCAGCAGCTAGAACTGGGGGGGGGGAGAGAAGGCAGCTCACCAGGGGATTAGGGAGATTAAAATGAGAGGCGAGACAGATGCCTGAGAGAGATGTCTGAGACACCAAGAGGTGCAAGATGGGGGTCTTTGGGAGGGGACGCCTGGGAGCAGAGTGGGAGGCTGGGCTGAGACTCCCAGATCCTTGTCCTGAATCTTCCCACAGGGTCTGGGGTGAAAGGGCAAAGGGTGACTGTTCGTGTGGGTGTCTCCTGGCCTGACTGTCCCCTCACCTGCATTTCTCCAGCCCCCAGGTCAGCCCTCTGGCTTCTGGCCCCCCCACTATTGCGGTGGGCACCCCCACTCCTCACGGTGCTGCACAGTGACCTCTTCCAGGCCTTGCTGGGTGAGTAGCCCCAATTTTCTGGGGATCAGTGGTGGAAAGGGCTGGCCCAGTCCCCTGAGGGCTGGTTAGGACCCTGGAGCCTGCTGGAGGAGCTGGGGCCTTCCAGACAACAGTGACAGGAGAGACCCGGATGGGGAGGGTAACTCAGCTCCGTTCTGTGACAGATATTCTGGACTATTATGAGGCCTCCATCTCAGAGAATCAGGTAAGGGGGTGGAGGCCTGGGGGTGGGGGCCTGACCTGCTGAGGGGGCCGGTAGGGCTGGAGAGACAGGAAAGGATTGCTAATATTTCATGGAAAACTGGGGGTCCCGGTGAGGGAATCTCAAGTCAGGGGCTTAGGGGCCTGGGGGCACCTGAGAATATGCTCCCTCCAGCCCTTCTCCCTCTCGCTTCCCCCTTTTCTCTGCCTGCCCCAATTTCTGGCAGGAAAGAGTCCAGGACACAATTATTTTCCAGGCTTCCTCCTGGGAACCCTGAGGAAGGAGCAGGTCCCCAGGGATTCCCTCCTGCCAGCCCCTCCCTCACACCCTACCCCCCACCATGGCCTCCCTCCAGGATTTATTCCATGATGGGTGCTCCCGGTCCCAGTGATGGGTGCTCCCTCCCCTAAGAAATGGAATCCGCCCTCCTCCTCTTTGCTGTCGCCCGCTGGTGGCTGGCCAGGTCTCCATGTTTGCCTCGGGGCCCCTCCGCCCCTGGTCGACCTGCCTTCCCATTATCCGGGTTCCTGCCAGCACCGAAGGAGTTAACTCTGCCAAGGCACCCCCCACAATCTCGCTCCTCGCTCTCTCCCTCCCCCTGCTTCCTCTCTCCTCCTCTCTCCCCTTCCCTCCTCGGCTCCACGGCTCCCTCAGCCGCTGCCGCCTCCAGCCCCCCCCACCCCACTCCCCCGCCACGGCCCTTAGCCCCCGGCCTTTAGGCGAGACCCCCCCTCCCCCGGGGCTCCCCGAAATCCACTTCCCCTCCCCCATCCCATCTCATGCCCCAGCTCCCGAACCCCGGGGCTGCCAGCCCCCGGTGCCCCAGCCCCTCCTGAGAATCGGGGTGTGCTCCCCAGACCCCCTCCCCTCCATTGGGGACCCCCTTTTAGGGCCCCCTTTCCCTCCCTCCCACGCTCCCCTCCCCTTCCCTTCTCCAACCCTCTCCTTCCCCTCTCACCCCTCCCCCCATCCTGGCCCCCCCTGCAAAAGTGGGGTGCGGAGGGGGGAGGGGTGAGAACCTGCGGAGGGGAGGAAGGAAACTCCGATGAAGTCAGAGCCCCTTACCCGCCGCCGCGGCCAGGCCCCCCAACATGGACTGTCTCTGTATAGTGACAACCAAGGTAAGCGTGATGGGGGGGTGATGGCTATGAACGCGGGTGGGGTGGGTATGAGTTTGTGGGGGGTTAGGCAGGCCTAATCTGGGGCTGGGAGCTCTGGAGGGCAAGCATCAGAAATAAATGTATCTGGGGGTCATAATTTAGTTTTGGGGTGCACATCTCAAAAAAGGCTGGGTTCGGCCACAGGTGCCCCCTGGAGTGATCCCTTTATACCTGTAGAGAAATTGAAATTTTGGGGTGTTCTGTGGTTTGGGGGGGTCTTGTGGGTTTGGGGGTTCACCAGTGATGTTTGAGGGAGACTTATTTAAGGAGAAGCCTGGCTCACATGGGAGTCCTGCTTGTGTATGTTGGAAGGTGGGCTAAGTGGAGGGGGGTTGTCTGTTTCCCTCCTGGGGGACAAACTGGCTTCCAGGTCCTTTTCCAATTTTGAGGGGTTCTTGTGTGTGTGGGGAGGCAGAAGGTTATTGGTTGTGAGTGCCTGACTGGTTTGAGGGTGTCAGCTGGCAGGGAAGAGGTGGGCCTTCAGTTTATAGAACAAGCATCTTGTGATAAATATATTTGCGGGGTACACCATCAATTTGAGGGAACTGCTAATCTGGGGGTTTGATCATATGGAATGGGGATAGTTGGGAGTTGTCAGAGGGCCAGGGCCTGACACAGGATCACCTGAGGGAATGGACCAGGTGAGGTTAGGATTTCGGGTACTCCCGTGGGAGATGGTGGGTTGCAGCAGCTGAGGTTGCCAGCTCTTGAGAAGGATGAGGTTTCCAGAGACGGGATTTGAGGAGGGGGACCAGGTGGATGGTGTGAAATTTGGGGGTGGCCCAGGCAGGTGCCCAGTCTTCCCATCTCCTCCCACACTGCATCTACCCCTGGACGAGAAAAAGGGAGAAGGGCAGATGGAGGGGAAGGCTCTGGCTACCCCTGACACTTGGGATCAGGGTGGGGGGAGGACACCTGGATGTAAGGGTCCCTGAGGATTTATGACTGAGGTTACTGGGGTGAAAAGGAGTGGGAGGAGGGCAGGGCTGGTGGCAGCCAGAACCCCTTTAAGGTTTTCCCTGTGGTTGGACCCTGGAACGAACAGGAGATCTTGGTGGGATGCAGAATACCTAGGTCTCTGCTGGGAGACTCTGGGATTGGAAAGCTGGGTGCCTGGTGTGTGGAGGGAGGCTTGGGCGGGTGGCAGGCAGCTGGGGGCTGGGGGGTGGGACAGGAAGTGGGGGCCGGGGGGAGGTGGGGTCCGGGTGAGTCACAGGCTGGGGAGGGGGTTATATTTAGTGGGAACTGCAGCTTCTCAAGGGAGGAAGCTGAGGACACACATGTTCCCTGCCACAAACTCACACATGTGTGTACACATGCGTTGTGCACGTGTGAGCATGGATGGAACAGAGTGGTTGAGGACCTTTGGTTCTGGAACCCCTAATGCCTTCCCAGGGCTACTTGCTTGGCCCTCATTCTGTGGCCCATCTGCCTAGGCCACCCCCAAATTTCAGTCTGCTCTCCTCCGTCCCTGGGCCCTTTTCGTAGATCTTTGTGCCTCAGTTTCTCTGGCCCAGCCTCCTTTAATGTGCGCCTGATGCTCTGCTCCTCCTGGGTCCATCAGATCTCTGGCTGTGGTCTCCCCGTGTACAGGTGTATATAGGAAACCCGTTGGAATGTGTGGGCTCTGCTTCCAACACTTGAACACACATATGCGAGAGAGGGGTGAGGGGCTTGCCTGCTCTGGCAGCTATTCTCAGGGGGGCTTATTCACCCCTCCCCCACAGATGCCTACAGAGGGTCATGCATTTGGGGCCTTACAGAGGCGTGGAGACAGAGGCTTGCCACATTCCGTGGCCGGAAAACTTGTTTGCCTCGCGACGGCGGGGACTCCAACTCCCATAAGGCCCCGAGGCACAAGATCCCTTAATATTCGAAGGTTGCTGCCCATCGGGCTTTTGGGAGTTGTGGTTCAACTCTATCCAGGGCAGCAGAGGGTTGCCCAGGGGGAGCCAGCAGGGGGCACACCGCTCCTGCCCCCCCCCCTTCCTAAATGCTGGGTGGAGTAAGCAACGCTCAGGCTGCTTGCGGTCGCCGATCTCCCCAGCACTGTCTGAGAGCCCTCCATCTTTCCTTGCCTATATTTAGGCTCCTGCCGCAGTAATTTAGGGAACCTTTATCCGATACCTACTATGTGCCAGGCCCCGTGCTTTGTGCAAACTCTGCCTTACAGCTTTCACTTGGTCTAACTCCGTGCCTCTCTCTCTGCCGGCATCTCGGTCTCGGCATCTCTTTCTCCCACTCCGCCCCCGTCCCTGCCCCCTTCTCCCCGCGCGGCTGCCGCCGTTGCCATGGTAACCGGCGACGACTGAAGTTGCGTGGCTGACTTGAGGGCCGGACGAGGGTGGCGGAGGGCGGAGCAGAACGAGTGGGGGAGGGGAGAAAGTGGGGAAAAGACGGGGGGTATTTGGCCAGAGTCCCGGAGGCGAAGCGGTTAAACCCTCCGGGTGGTCCTTATTGGACAAAGCTAAGATGCTGGGGGCGGGGCAGTTTGGCCAACGGCCTCATTCATTGGCCGATAGAGGCGTGGCGGAGGGACAGTGTGGGCGAGGCCGGGGAGCGAATGGGCGGGAAGTGGACGGAGGCGTGGTTTCCTGGAGGCAAGTGGGCGGGGTCTGGCGTAGTCTGTTGAGGGAGGCGGAGCAACATCCCCCGGGAAGGGGCGGGGCCTCGGGGCTGGGTTACCTGACCCAAATGGGGCGGGCCTTGACCAAGGAGGGGCGTGGCGTAGTTCCCATGTGTCACCCAGGGAGGCAGGGTGTGAGGGCCTTGAGGTCAAAATCACTGTGGAGGCATAGGGGTCTTTGGAAAGGAGAATCCGGGATCAGGGAGATCTGACGTCTCAATTTTCCTAAGATGGAGGGCTGTTCAGATTTCATCAGAGCACCCCTCCTACCTCAGCTCTGTGTTCCAGGGAGATGGTTGCTAGGCGACAGCGAAGTCCTCGATTGCCGAGTTGCCAGGCAACGGGGAAACGGAAAATGGAGGGAAAAAGGAAATGGGGAGTGGGGGAGGGTCCTAATGGGCCATAGCGCCCACTGGTGGAGAACCAGTGCATTTTCTATTCTAGAAGGAATTTCGAGTCCGGGCCTTTTCCGTACTGGCTGCCTCGAAGAAGCCAATCCCGCTGTGAAACTGGGGCATTGGGGGTCATCTTGGGGGCACATTAACAGATGCCAATCATCGAGAAGAGATGGGGCATGGATGAGATTCTGGGGAAAGTCGGTCCTTTCTGCTATGTGTGGGCATTTTAGAGGAGCCAGAGAGCAAATTTGAGGAGACCACTCTCGGAATTTTAAGGGCTGGAAATGTTGGCGTTCAATGGGAGAATATTTGGAAGAGAGGCTTTCAAGTTCAGGTGTTTGGGAGAACATGGAAGCCTCTGGAGCGACCTGAGGCAGTTGGTTTGGGGTTTTATGGAAGATTTTCAGGTCTCTGCAATTTGCAGGCCAGATCTTATTTGGGTGAATATTTTTTGAGGCTTGGATGTCGAGGAGATATGTTTGGGAGCATCTGCAATCTGGAATTCAAAGTCAGGGAGATGTAGGGAAGGCAGGCAGAAAAAGGAGTAAGGGAATAAGGAAATATCTTTTAAGTTAAGGATTTGGGAATAAATTGAAGAGACTGCAATTGAATTTGGAGAGTCAGCTTTAGGGTAGATTAAGGATTCCCTGAAATGGGAGTGTGATGGTGTTGGGGACTGATATATGAGAAAATCATGAGTATCTCATTAAATTCAGAGATTTGGACCATCCTCAAACAAATCTGAGGACTCCTTTGGATGTCTACATCAGAGAAGGGTAATACTTGCTCTAATTTCAAGGTCTCTGTTAGTGGATTTGGGGATAGATGCGATTTAGAAAGGGCTGATTTATGGGATTTATGAATTTGAGGACACAAGGATCTGTGGCCCCCTTAAAATCTTGAAGCATCGTTCTGGCTGTTAGGTGGGGCTGGACTGCAGGGAGATGTCTTGGAATGTGAGGCAATGCTGTCTCCCTTTAACAATCTTTGGCGAGTTTGGTGTCGGGGCGGGGGGCACTGGTGGGAGAGGCAGTTTAGATCCCTTGGGGGTTCTTAGGAAGTGAGAGAGAAGTCCTGCTTCCTTCCTGGTCCCCTGGGAATGAGGAGAGGACTAGTGAGGTTTTGGAATGGTTAGGGGTCTGGTGATTTGGGGAATGGTGGAAGATTAGATGGAATAAGGGGTTCTTAAGGAGAGCGAAGAATTGGTAAATTTTATGAATGTCTCTATTTGTAGAGGGATTGGAATAGGAGTACGCCGTGGGATGTGAAGTCCACCGAGAAACAGCTGGAACCAGGGAAGTTAGTGGCTAGGAGGGTCTCCCCTCACCCCTCTCTCCCATCGTGACGCTCTCCCGCACTGCGCAGGCGCCGCTCCCCCCTCACCACCCCCCCTCCGGCCGCAGCCTCCTGTCGCCGCGGCCGCCGCAGCCCCCGCCCCTCTGCCCCTCCCCCTCCCCTACCCTGGGACCCTTGCTATCCCACCCATCCCCTCCCCTCAATCCCCTTCCCCTTCTCCATGTCGGCTCGGAACAGATTCGCCTCCATGTGTCTCTGCGTGGTACGTGCCGCGGTATGGGCTCCGGCCCCGCTCCCCTCTTCCCGGACTCCCCAAATCTCGAGGTGCAAGCTTCAAGTGCTGTTGCTCTTCCCTCTGCTTGGCGCAGGGTCTCTGGGTTGCAGCTTTCTCGCGGACAGGCACAGTGGGTTGTCCTTCTTATCATCATCCACTTTTACTCACACCCCTCTATTTTGGGGGTGCCAGCCTGGGTTGCAGGTCATCTAGTGCAAATGGGCTCCAAGGGGGGAGGAACAACAGCAAACCCGTCTGTCTCCCCAGGGCTTTTACTTGTCTTATGCCCTAACATATTGGGGATGTCAACTTGGTCCCAGTAGCCTATGAGTCGTGGTGGGTCAGGGGCCTGAGTCCCAGCCGGGTAAAAGGGGGATCCCCCTTTCCTGCCTCCCTGCTTTAGTGGCCCTATAATCCAGGTTTGAGGAGTACTGAACTGAACCCCACCCTCCCCACCCCACCCAGTTTGCAGTTTCAGAATTACTCCCCCCCTCCCCCAGAGACGACTGCTTGCTTTTTTTTTTTCCTCCCCCTTATTATATATACATTGAAAATTTTCAGGGATGGAACTTAGGCCCTAACCTCCTCCAGTAGCATTCTGGGAACTTTGGTGCTCCTTCCTTGCTCCCCATCTCCCTCTCCCAGACACCCCTCCCTGCCATGGGGGTGGGGCCAGGAGAGACGTCTGGGGTCTCACTGTGATTAAGTTTACCATCATTGCCCCTCTAGAATGAACAATGAAATGTCCCTCTTCACACTTCCATTTCCTTTAGGTGCACCCTGACAGTTTCTTCATCAGATTCAGGAATTTTCTATTTGAGGTGGGATGAAGATGGACGGTGATAGGGCTCAAAACCTCCCCCAGACTCCAAAATTTAGAGGTGCATAGTTGGCCCTGGCTCCTTTATCATGTAGGGAATTGGGGGTCCTTGTGAAGTTAGACAGGAGAGCTGCTCCCCCCCTTTTCCACCCCAAACTCCACCCCCTCTAGTTCTGGGGTACAGTCATTCAGCTCCCGCACTGTCCAGGCTGAAGACCAACTTCTTGGGGTGTGGAATGAACAGCATCGTTCAGTGCATAGAATTCTGTGATCCCCAACAGCTCTTGAGGAGGTCTATTGGCTTCCCCCCTTCTCGAATCTCTATTTTTGTGCGCACAGTACTGAAACTTGAGTTCAGGGAACTCTCTCCAGGTCCGTGGCCCAGAGAATAGACCTATCTTGGTGAGCCCCTATTTTCCTTCTTTAAGGCTCCTTGAATTTATTGGGGCGCATCATGATTCTAGTTGTTTCTATATCCTGGGTTTTGGAGGGCATATCCCTCCTCCCCTTCTCTTAGCCTGGGGCCAAAGATGGGTTACGTCTTCAGCCTTTGTCGGTCATCCTCAGAACTTTCTGAACCATGTTCTAGCATCAGGCATTGCCCTTGATAAGCTTCCTCCAGTTTGATATTGTAACTGGCGCCCTCCAAATGTTGGCGTACTCTTAGCTTCTCAGAAACTTTGGGGGGGGGGGAATTCTGCCTTCTCTTTCTATTCATGTATATTGAGGGGTGTGTTCTGTCTTCTCCAGTTACTGAGGGAGCCCTGCATGTGGTCCCCTACTTCCCCGTTGCTGAGCCTGGCATTTGGGAGGGTCTGCTTCCAGGGGGGTCGGCTCCTGAGGAGAGGGCCTGCAGGAGGGCAGAGGCAGATGGGAAGGAGCCACCCTCCACTGCTGTCTCCATCTGCCCTTTTCCTCTCTCTCTAGCCCTCAGTTAATCTCATTTGCTGGTGTCCCTATTAGGCTAGCACGGGAGGCCCCCGAGCTGGCAGGCAGTTAGCCGGGCAGGGAGTTAGGGGTCATGGTTGAGTCTTTCACCACCCCATAAGGCCAGAGGGAGACCTGGGGATACACTCTGAGGCTCAGCCCTCTACCCCCTTCCTGGGACCCATTCCTGCCCCCCTCCTGAGTCCCCTTCCTTCCTCCCCCTTCTTTCCCCATCCCCTTCCAGCATATCCGGATTAGCTGGCTAGGCTGTGGGCCATGGTGGGGAGGGGGGCTAGACCCCTGGGCCCCTTTGCTGACTGCTTGGGAACCCCTGAGGCCGGGGGAGGCTTAGCCTTGGCCTCCTGGGCAGCTGAGGTTGAAGGGCACAGCCGCGCTCCCTGCCTCGGGCCTGCCAGGTGCCGGGGGGCCCATCAATCCCGGGCTAGAGGCTGCAATGGGGAGACTGAGGCAGTGAGGGTGGGGGTGGGGTGGAATGCAGAGCTGGGGTACTGGAGGAGGGAGGCTGCAAAGTGGAAGTTGGAATGGGGAATGACATTAAGACAAATAGGGAAGCAAAGATGTTAGGGATGGGACTTAGAGAATGGGGGTACAAGTGGCAGAGGGGTTGGAGCTCTGAGGATGGAGGAACTTGAAGAGGAAGATGTGGGAAAGGGTTGAAGAACCAGATGTGGAAGCAGGGCATATGTGGAGGTGGGAAGCCAGGGTCCTAGGATGTGAGGAATGGGAGTTGGGGGGGTGGGGCTGGGACCTGTGGTGCTGGAGCCCCGGCGGGAGAGGGGGCTGCGGGGAGGGCGGCGAGAGGGGAGCCAATGGGCTGGAGGCGAGGGCGGGGGAGGAGCTGGCCAGGCCCCCGGGGGCCTCCCACACTGCGCTGGCGGGGACGCGGGGACGCGGGGACGCGGAGGCGGCCTGGCCGGGCGGCCTGGAGCCCCGGGCGCTGGCCGGCCCCAGCGACGCTTCCGTCCCTGTCCCCAGAAATACCGCTACCAAGATGAAGACACGCCCCCTCTGGAGCACAGCCCGGCCCACCTCCCCAACCAGGTAAACGCCCCCGCGCTGGTGCACGTGGCGGAGAGGAACTTGTCCCACCTCGAGGCCGTCCGTGGGGTCGTGGGCCACGCCCACCTCTCCCCCCTCAAGGTAGGAGACCCTGGCGGCCCCCTCCCAGGTGCGGCCCTCGGAGGAGCCTCGGAGCTGCAGCGACCCCCAAGGGGCCGGTAGGGCGAGTGACAAAGGGGAGGGAGGCTGGAACTGGGGAGGGGTCTGGGGTTGGCCCCCGGGGCCTGACGGCTAGGGCATTTGGGGGGCTGGAAACACCTTGGTCCCAGAGAGGAGAAACCGAGGCCAGGCAAGTGAGAGGGGGTGCTGAGCTCAAAGCCAGGGTGTGTGAGTGTGTGTGTGTGTGTGTGTGTGTGTGTGTGTGCGCGCGCGCGCGCGCGCGCGAGTGTGAGTTGAGATGTGTGCATTCCCCAGGATGTGCCTGCGGCCCTGCCCTCTTCATTCCTTCACACCCCCCACCTCCATTGCTGGTTTTCTGGGTCCCCAGCTCTGTTCAGAGCTCCTGCCGCCCTCATTTGCTCGTCCTTGTCCCCATCCTCCCCACCCCCACCTCTGGGCCTGGCTGTCCCTGTCCTGAGTTTCCAGCCCTTTCCATCTGCCTGGCCTGAGACTGCTTCATGGGGCTTTCCAGACTCGGTCCCCAGTCCCTCCTGCACCCTCCCCCTGCCTTCCCTCCCGCTGCCTGGCTGGTTCCTGATGCGTCTCTGTCTCTCTCTCTTCTTCCCACGCACGCTCATTCTCCCTCTCCGTGGTCCCCGGCTCAGGCCTCTGTGGCCTGATCTGTCCTCTCCCACCGGCAGCCGGCTCCCTGTCTCCCACTTAGCCCCTTCCCTCTCCATCTCTATCTTCTCTCCTCTCCTCCTCCTTTCCACCATGCCTCCCCTCTCTCAGCTCTTGGGCTGTCACCTCCACTCATATCTTCTTTCTGTCCCCCCTCTTGTCCCCCCATTATCATTCACCACTACCTGTTTCCCCTTCTCCCCCTTCTTGGTGCCCACAGTGTGTTTTTCCTTCTCCAGCTCCGGGAAGTCCTTGTTTCTGAGATCTTCCATTTTCCAGGCCCCTTTCCATCTTCTTCCCTCTCATTCTTCTCCCTTTTGGGGACTCAGAATGGGGAGGAATGGAGAGTACCAAGCAAGCTGTGAGATGGAGAGGAACTTGATGGGGCTGTGGTTGGGGACTCCAGGATGCTGTGGGATGTCCCAGGAAGGGGGAGGTTTCTGAGCCTGGGATGCAGAGGCAAGAAGGGGGCAGCAGAAAGCCCCGTGGTGAGAAGGAGGTGGCAGGAGAGGAGCTGGAGGTGGGGGAGAAAGACCATTCTGTGGCATGTAGAGAAATGGGGAGACAACAGGAGGGCAGGAGGCCCTGGGGCAGGGTCAGACAAGGATCAGAGTGTGGAATCAGGGCGGCTGATTGGGCTGAGCGAGAGGAAGGATGGGAGGCTCTGGGGGTGGTGCAGTCTCCCGAGGACCCACTGGGGGCTGTTGAGCCCCTGGGAAAGGGGCCAGGGTGTCGGGTAGGTGTCTGGGGTCAGAGCTCAGGAAGCAGAGGAAAGTGAGGGAGAGAATGCTGGAGGCCTGGATTCAGTGTGGGACGGAGGCCTCAGGACAAGGCCTGCGCTGGGGGACTGGAGAAGCCCCAATTTTCAGAGGAGATGGAGAGTGGGTTGAGAAGTGAAGGACTGTGGTTTGGGGATAGACTCTCGGTTTGGAGATGGGGTAAAGGAGGATGGCGATGATCTCTCTGGGGACTCAGAAACTGGGATGGAGGTTGAGGGCAGAGCATGGTGTAGGGATGGGGGATGGAGAATGGAGGCTAGATTGGAAGACAGAAATGGAAAGGGAGGACCGCATAAGGACAGGGATGTAGTTGGAGAGTGTGGGAAGGGGTAGAGACTGAGATGGGAAGCAGATGAAGGTGGCTGTGGATGAAGCATGCAGCCTGGGGAAGGGTGGGGATGGGGATTGAGGAGGGGGTAGGGATGGAGGGTGGACATGTGCCTGCGATTTGGGCAGGGAGTGGATATTGTTGGACAGCAGCATTTGCTGAGAGTCGAAGAGTCAGAGTATGGTGTTAATAGGTTTATGGGTATGAGCAGCTTGAAAATGGTCAGTGGTTTGTAGGATTGAGCAGTAGGAAAGAGGAGGGACCCCTTTGGGGGGTGAGAGCTGGAAGGAGACTGGGGAATCCGTGATGAGTGCCTCGCGCCTGGTAGGCTCCGAATAAATAATTTGTTGAAGAAGGAGATAGGTTGGGGACCCCGGAAGGAGGCTCTTGGCAGCCTCCCCCATTGCCATGGAGACGTGGCTTCGGTTTCCCTGGCAACCGGGGAAGCCCCTTGGACAGCCCTAAAGCTAGTCTCGCCCGGGTGTCTTCAGCCCCTGCTGAGTCGAGGCCAGTGACGTCAGGGACCCGGACACGCCCCCTTTAACCCTTTCCTGAATGAAGTGGGGGAGGGAGTCGAGGAGGCGGCTGGCACCCGGAAGTCTCTCACCACTCCCCCTTTCCTGGCGTCCTTTGCACAGTGCAGGGTGAGGGGCGTGGGGCAGGAGGAGAAAGGGAGGTTCTTCAAGACGCATTGTGCCCACGACCCTCTTCAGCTGGGACTTCTCAGGACCTGGCTCCCAGGGGCGGGGCCAGGGAGGGGCGGGGCTAGCGGAGCCCTCCCGCATCCGGGAGTCTGGTCGACCCTCGGCCACGCCCCCCGCCCCCGCCTGTTGTCCTGACGACGGGGCCTCCAGGAGGTGGGTCTCCCCAGGCCTCGGCTGGCCTTAGATACCGTTGCTAGGCAACATGGTCCCTAGAGGAAGGGGTGAATTGGGTGGCGGGTGGGTGAGAGGGAGGGAGGGACCTGCAGCTTGGGGGAACCCCGGATTCTCAGGGCTCCGGGTTTAGGGCAAATGTGTGTGTGAAGGAGAGGGGCGCATCCGGGGGAGGGTTAGGAACACATGTGGGTTTATGTGGGGGGATGAGAACAGGGGCGGGGGGCAGGAAGGGGGAGCAGGGCCTTGTGGACATGGGTCCTGGGGTATGTGTGTAGCACATAAGGCATATAACACCCTGCAGTGTTACATCCGGTGAGAAGCTCCCTTTCCCCTCCCCCAAGTCTGCCCCCCCAACCCCCCTTTACCATCTGCTGCTCCCCTCTCCGTCTGGCTGTCTCTCCCTTCCTGCTTCTCAAACACCTCCTTCCACATGCGGGGCCTGGGCTGGGCAGAGAGAGATCCATGCACGTGTGTGTGTACACGTGTGTGTGTAACATGGGTTGAGGCTGGGGCCCTGAGGAGCTCTTGGGGTGGTGCAGGGGGCTTGGCCAAGAGGCTGAAAGGGGAGCTGGGCTGGGAGGACCCTGTTACAGGATCCTTCTTGAACCCAGGCTCAGGCAGCTTTTCATCTTTTTCTGCTCATAGGCCAGTTCTCCTCCTGTGATTGTCAACACAGATACCTTAGAAGCCCCAGGATATGTGAGTTGTTTAGATTTCGGGGCTGAGGCCATTGAAGAAGGGAGGAGGGCGAGAGAGAGGGCCTGGGTCGTGCTGCATGGTCAGGGCAGGTGCTGAGGTAGGAGCATCTGTCTCACTGTTTTTGTGTTTCTGGCCCGTGCTGGAGTTGCAGGTGAACGGGACCGAGGGGGAGATGGAATACGAGGAGATCACACTGGAAAGGGTGAGCAGACACTCCCGTCTCATGCTTTCCTCCATGCCTGTGTGTTCTAGGTGGCCAGCCCCTTAACCCTTGTCCCTTCCTATTCTGGCCTCAGTCTCCCAGCTCAGCTCCGAGGGGAGCTGACCTTCTCCCCCTCTTTCTGCCCAGGGTAACTCGGGCCTGGGCTTCAGCATCGCAGGTGGCACTGATAACCCACACATCGGTGATGACCCATCCATTTTCATCACCAAGATCATTCCTGGTGGGGCTGCGGCCCAGGATGGCCGCCTCAGGTGGGGAGAGGAGACAGAGGTTAGGATGCTGGTTCCCTTGAAGGGGAGGGCCGGGGTGGCAGGGAGCTCCTGGCTCAGGCCCATCCTCCTGCCCCCAGGGTCAACGACAGCATCTTGTTTGTCAATGAAGTGGACGTGCGGGAGGTGACCCACTCAGCGGCAGTGGAAGCCCTCAAAGAGGCAGGCTCCATTGTCCGCCTCTATGTCATGCGCCGGAAGCCCCCTGCTGAGAAGGTCATGGAGATCAAGCTCATCAAGGGGCCTAAAGGTAGTAACCCATTTTGTCCCCACCACTGTCCCGACTGTCTGCTGCCCGAGCCGTCTGCTTCCCAGGTATCTGGGCACCCACCTCTGCCCTCCCCTCCACCCAGGTCTTGGCTTCAGCATCGCAGGGGGTGTAGGAAACCAGCACATCCCCGGAGATAATAGCATCTACGTCACGAAGATCATTGAAGGAGGGGCTGCCCACAAGGACGGAAGGTTGCAGATTGGGGACAAGATCCTGGCGGTGAGGACCCCCACCACTTTTCTAGCCCACCGCTGGCTCTGAGCAGGCTCAGGCTGCCTTATCAGTTCAGCCCTAGTGCATCTGCTTTGGGGTCATGTCTAGCTCTGTCTGAGCTCTACTTCCTTTGACCCCAGGTCAACAGTGTGGGGCTGGAGGATGTCATGCACGAGGATGCCGTGGCAGCCCTGAAGAACACGTATGATGTCGTCTACCTGAAGGTGGCCAAACCCAGCAATGCCTACCTGAGTGACAGCTATGCTCCCCCAGACATCACCACCTGTGAGAGTCCTTCATACCCCAGAACTCCTTGTGACCCTTCCCAGTCACCCCCATGACTTCCAGCCCCATGACAGCCCCTGTGGCCATTCCTCTTTGGATTTTCCCCACGAGGTATTCACAAGCTCTGATATTTCCTGTGGTTGGAGAAATGGAAAATCAGCCACCATAGAACTAGTCTCTCTCCCAGAAGGCACAAGGCCCGGATGGTTTTATGCGAATTTTTATCAAACACTGGAGGGATAGTTAATTCTTCTGCTCTTTCAGAGTACAGGAAAAGGTAAAAATTTTCACATCCTGTTTTCATAAGGCTAGTCCAGATATTGACAAAGATAGCGAAAAAGAAAGAAGGCATTAGTGGATTTTGCTTATAAATAGAGATGCAAACATTTAAAGTTAACAGAGTAGCAAACCAAACACAGCAGCATGTTAAGGGAATAACCTAGTCACAAATCAGGGTTTATAGCAGGAGACCAAAGGTGGTTGAAGATCAGGAAACCTGTCAATATGATTCATTGTACTAAAATAATTAAGGAAGAAAAATTACTTAAGATGACTGTAAATAGATGTGGGAAAGGCAGTTGATGAAATTCAACTTCTGTTTTCATATAAAAACTCTTGGTAAACTAGGAAGAGAAGAAATTTTTCTTTACATGATGAAGGGTAGTTAACAGAAACTACAGCAAACATATTTATAATGATAAAATCGTAGCCATGTTGTCCATTATGTCAGGGACCGGGCCAGGATGCCTCATTACTGACGTTACAATTCATTGCTTTAGAACAGGGTTTGTTAACCTCCATGCTGTTGTCATTTGGACCCGATAATTCTCTGTTGTGGAGGCTGTCATGTGCACTGTAGCATGTCTAACAGCGTCCCTGGCTTCTACCCACTAAAAGCCAGTAGTATCCCTCTCCTCCACCAGGTTGTAGCAGTCAAAAATATCTTGCAGTATTAACAAACATCCCTCTGGGGGGCCTGATCACCCCCGGTTGACAACCACTTCTTTAGAGATTTCAGGCAGTATGATAAGACAAGAAGAATAAATACATTTTGAAATGGAGAAACAGAATTATTCTTCTTCATAAATCATATTATTGTCCATGTAGATTAAAATCCCAAGTGAATTAACTGAAAAGCCTCAAAATAATATGGAAGGTTAAAAATGTGACCACGTGTAAGATAAATAACAAGAATTAGTAACTTCCTAGCAATAAAAAAAATGTGATGGGAAAAATCTCCTTTTTACTGTAAGAACAAATTATATAAAGTTCCTCAAAATATAAACTTGAGAAGAAATGTGTAAGATTTTTATGAAGAGAAGTCTGAAACTTTACTGATGGACTTGAAAAAAGACTGGAAGAGATGGGGTGTCACCCCAGGTTTCCAGATGGAAAAACTTACTATTCTAAAGCTCTTCACCTTCTCTGAATTAATCTGTACATTTTATGCAATCCTCATCAGAATTTTAATGTTTGTTTTTCCCCTGGGAACTTGGCAGGTTAATTCTGAAGCTCAATGGGGAAAAATACATTTGGGAAAATAGCTAAGAAATTTTTGGAAAAGAATAATGAGGTGTAATTGCCCTCAGCAAATATTAAGCCTTTAACTGTAAAAACATATTAAAATCACATGACACTATTTCTAAATGCTATAACCTACCAAAAGGAACCTTGGCCCCTTGGAACAAGGGCTGATTCCACACACTGGGCAAGGAAGGATGCAAGATGAGTTTGTAACATCTTTTTATGCTACAAAGCAAGGAAGGTATCCAAGATCACTAGAAGCACATCAGAGACACAGGGGCCTAACTGAAGGGGCTTCTGCTGACCAAGGAGGGAACAATTTGAGAACATTAACCACTGGCCAAAACTCATTAAATATGGTAAAATCCACAAGACCATAATGATACTAAAAAATAATTGGGTACCTTTGGAGGATGCTAGGGAACCAGTTTGTACCGAAAACTGGTAAATAAAGAGAATCAGCAAATGTCCTCAGAGTAACCAATGGGGAAGAAATTTGCATGAATTAATGCTATCCCCTCCCCTGCCTCCAGAAAATAACCAAGTTAGACTATCACCCTTTTGCAGTCTCTGATGAGATAGGAGAACCAGGAGTGACCATCAGTGGCTGCTAAAACTGTTAGGAACAAGGCTGCCCTTGCAGAAGGGTACCAGCTGAGCCCACAGAGGGACCATAACAAGAGACAAGCTGACGGATTGAACCCGGTCGTGATGTGATTGGAAGCACCGAGCATTAGCTATGAAAAACTCTTCTCCCCAAACTGAACTTGAAATCTGATTAAGCTTCTAGAGCAAACCATTGGTTTACAGGAAATACAGGGGCAGAGGCACAGGTTAAACAGCACCCCTGGGAGGCAATCAGTAATTTCCCTGTTAGAATTTCCCTAATAGAATGTGGGGAATTCTATTAGACATGTGACCTAGTTCATTTTCACAAATGAATGGCCAAGGGAGGAAAAAAAAAACAGAGGGAGAGGAATTTTACAGATTGAGAGATGTGAGTGAAACTACCAACAAAAGAAAACCCCAAAAGCATGCTATCGATACCCCATCACCATACCTGGGACATCCTGTAAATTTTGAGTCCAATATCCCCTAGGGGAAACAGCCTCATTGTCACCTGTGAATTCCTGACCCCTGACCCCTGTGATCTTGACGACCCCTTTACCACCTCATCCTAGAGTCTCTGGCTGAGTAACTCTCCCATAGCCTGCGTCTGGCTCCCTGGTTCCCTGGTTCCCTGGGGAGAGGGTGGGGTAGTGGGTGCTTGCTCCCTCCATCCATGCCCCTCATCCTTCCTCCCACATCTTCCCTCAGCTTATTCCCAGCACCTGGACAACGAGATCAGCCACAGCAGCTACCTGGGCACCGACTACCCCACAGCCATGACCCCCACTTCCCCTCGCCGCTACTCCCCGGTGGCCAAAGACCTGCTGGGGGAGGAGGACATTCCCCGAGAACCAAGGCGAATCGTGATCCACCGGGGCTCCACCGGCCTGGGCTTCAACATCGTGGGTGGCGAAGACGGTGAAGGCATCTTCATCTCCTTCATCCTGGCTGGGGGCCCCGCTGACCTCAGTGGGGAGCTGCGGAAGGGGGACCAGATCCTCTCGGTGAGGGCAGGTCTGCCCCCTGCCCACCCCAGCCACTGCCCTCCCCGCAGGGCTCAGCCTACAGCTCCTGGGGTGGGGCTTGGGGTGCGCCCAGGCCTGGGTTCTCTGGCTGGACTTCACTCTCCCGGGACCTGGGAAGGGCCGCTCCTTGCCTCCTGCCTCTCAGACCCTCGTCCTCCCTCTAGGTCAACGGGGTTGACCTCCGCAACGCCAGCCACGAGCAGGCTGCCATTGCCCTGAAGAACGCGGGTCAGACGGTCACCATCATCGCTCAGTATAAGCCGGAAGGTACTGGGCCTGGTGCGCTGGCAGCTTCTGCGGGCTGGGGAGTGGGAGCGGCAGCAGATGGGGGGCAGAGCTCAGGGGCCTCTCTCTTGTCCTTCCTCAGAGTACAGCCGATTCGAGGCCAAGATCCACGACCTCCGGGAACAGCTCATGAACAGCAGTCTGGGCTCAGGGACGGCCTCCCTGCGGAGCAACCCCAAAAGGGGTTTCTACATCAGGTCTGAGGCCCCTGGGCTGGGCTCTTCAAGCCCCTCTAGACTGTTCTTCACCCTGCGGCCACCGCCTGCCGCAGCGGGCACTGCTCCTCCACCCGGCCTGGGCCTGGGCGTGGCCGCACGGGTTCTAAACACTTGGAAATACTCCGTCGACTGGACAGTGGCCATTGTCCCAAGTATCCTCTTAGCACCTGGTCACCCTGGCACTTCCTCAAGGACTCCCAGAGGGTCCCACGTTTTGGCATCTTCAAAGTTTAATACTTGGCATAGCAGGAGGCCTCCAGGACCCTGGTGCCAGTTGTCAACTATTTTGAATAGTGTGAATCCCTGTGGCTGCCCAGCTGTGTTGCATGTGTCTCCCATCTCTTCTTCTGCACTTTGGCTCCTTTGTGGGGCTCCTTGTCCCCAGACTCCTCTTTCTTTCCCTGCCAGCTGTGGGCACCCTGTTTCATGTTTCTGCCGTCACTCCTTCTCTTCTCTCCCTCTGCGATCCTACCCATTCACACAGCCCCCTGGCGCCATCATCTACCCAGACACCCAGCTCAAGCCCTGGTCCTTGCTTGACCCTCTCCTCCCTCCTGGGGTTCAGTTGGTCCTCAAGGTCCTTCAGTTCTGTCTCTCAGGTGACTCCAGATGCTCCTGGAGTTCTTTCTAGTTCTGCGGCTCCGCTCTGTATCTTTGCTGCCTTAGAGGTTGTTCCTTCTCTTGTCCTGACCCCAGGGTTTGGGATTTATTGCCAGGCATCTTATACTGGTAGCCAAAATGCAAACAAGAGCCTTTTTTTTTTTTTTTCTTATTAATTTGAGCAGATTCAAGGTTACCCCCGTGACTTTGTGAGGTGTACATGTATTGCAAACTGCTTTCCTGAGAGGGTGGAGTTCTATCTCTCACAAACCCACAGTTGGTCCCGACCCTGACACACTGTGGACCGAGTGACAGTTGACAGCAGTGGCGATTACAAGTTAGAGTTGAGCTGTTATTTTCCACACACATTTTTGGGGTTCCTCAGGATCTGTGGCACGCATGGGAGGGCCATTATAGGCCCATGCTCTGCTGCAGACCTTTAGCCCAGAATCTCCGGGCTGGGTTCTCCAAGCGGCCGGTGCCCTCCCTGGCCAGCCTCCCGGGCCCCCGCCTTCCTGGAGTCCTCAGCCAGGCCCTGACTGATAGCCACTTGCCCTCCAGGGCCCTGTTTGATTATGACAAGACGAAGGACTGCGGCTTCCTGAGCCAGGCCCTGAGCTTCCGCTTTGGAGACGTGCTGCATGTCATTGATGCCAGTGACGAGGAGTGGTGGCAGGCCCGGCGGGTCCACTCGGACAGTGAGACCGACGACATTGGCTTCATCCCCAGCAAACGGCGGTGAGGCTCCCAGGGCCCACACCCCCCAGCCTCCCTGCCACGGGCCCTGCAGCTCTGCAGGTCCCCCAGGGTGGACCACCCAGAGGGGATGGGTGTGCCCTCTGATTTCCTGGGTTCCGTCTGCCGGGCCCTCCTGGGTTCCATGACTCCCATGAGCCTTTGGGGCAGACAACTCATTTAGGAGCCCAGGGGCCGAGAAGCCGCTGGGGGATGGGGTTTTCAGCTTGGTCCAAAGGGTGGGGGCCTAGGGCTTCTTGCTGGGTGTTTCCCAATTCCCCCATCCCTCCCATGTATCCCACAGGGTCGAGCGACGAGAGTGGTCAAGGTTAAAGGCCAAGGTAGGCGGAGGAGGGGGTGAGCATGCTTGGAAGAGTGGGGGGCTCATGGGGCTGAACTCTAACCAACCACGTGGCCTGCTTTTTCTTCCCAGGATTGGGGCTCCAGCTCTGGATCACAGGGTAGGTAGGGTCAGTTTGGGTAGCCCTGAGTGTCTCTTGACATCCTCAGGAAGGTGGGGCAGGGGCTCAGGGTCCCCCGTCTCAGAGCCCCTCACAGACACCTTAACTCCCACCAGGTCGAGAAGACTCTGTCCTGAGCTACGAGACAGTGACGCAGATGGAAGGTGAGCCCTGGCGTCCACCTCAGCCCCGGCCTCCCAACCCCCCGACTGCCCCCTCCCTGAGCCGGGCTCTCTCTCCCCAGTGCACTATGCTCGCCCCATCATCATCCTCGGGCCCACCAAGGACCGCGCCAATGACGACCTTCTCTCCGAGTTCCCCGACAAGTTTGGGTCCTGTGTTCCCCGTGAGTGCTGGGCCTTGGATGGAGGGGAGGGTCGGGCTGGGGGAGGGCCGAGAGCCCCTTCCATAGGGGCCGTAGGCAGAGCCCTCTGAAGGCATCAAGGAGGAGGAGGTCAGAAGTTTGTCAGAAAGGGGGCTTCTCAGCCACCCTCATGTCGTACATGTCGTACACTCGCCCTTCTCAGGCCAGGGACACGGGAGACCCCAGAGGGTTCTGGGAAGGGCTGTTCTATCACTCCTCAGTCTTCACCTCCCCAGCCACCCTCCATCCCTGAAGGACTGATCAGGCAGGGTGGGGTTTCACGCGCTGGAGGAATGGTGGTCAGATTTCTGGGGGGTGGGCTGACTTCCTGGCAGATACGACCCGGCCGAAGCGGGAGTATGAAATCGACGGCCGGGATTACCACTTTGTGTCATCCCGGGAGAAAATGGAGAAGGACATTCAGGCGCACAAGTTCATTGAGGCCGGCCAGTACAACAGCCACCTGTATGGGACTAGCGTCCAGTCTGTGCGAGAGGTGGCTGAGCAGGTAGGGTCTGCTGGGCACCCGGTCCTCCTCCCCCCCACCGCCCCCGTTGCCTCCCCCCAGCTCTCTCTAACTCTCTTTCTCTCTGTCTCTTTCCCTGCTGGGTCTCGACTCCGACCCACTCCTCCATCTCCTTCTCCTCTTGGGCCACTCTGCCTGCCTGCCTGCTCCTCTGCACCCCCCTCCCGCCTCCCTCGCTTCCTGACCCCAAACTCCCCGCCACCATCTGTCCCCTTTCTCTCCTTCTCCCTCCACTGCACCCCATTTTTCCTCTCTTCCTGTGGCTTCGTCTTTGACTTCGTCCCTCCCTCTTTTCTGACTTCCCTCTCCGGTCTCTCCCCTTTCCCCTCACCTTTTCCTGGGGTCCCCTCTCCCACTCCTCTGCTACCTCTTTTTCCCTGCTGCTCCCCACCCTGCCCTCCTTCCTCCACGGCTCCTCCTTTCTCCATCTGCCTCTCCTTCCTCCCATCTGTCTCCTTGTTCCTTCCATCTGTCTGTCCTCTGTCCGTCCTCCCTCTATCCTACTTCTTTTCTCCTTTTCCTTTACTATTCCCCACCACCTGTATCATTCTTGCCTTCCACACCCCACCCTGCTCACTGCCACCCCCTCTTGCCCCTGCTCTGACCCCCTCCTTGGGGCCCCTACCTGCCTCTTCCTTACCCCTTCCCCATTCCGTGGCGGATGCCCTCCCGCCTGGCTGGATCTCTTGCCTCGCTCTCTGTCTTACCCTTTCCTTTTTCTCTCTGTCACTCTGCCTGTCCATACCCCCTTCCCACCCTGCTTCTCTCTGCCCGTCTTTTGACATCCGTCTCACTTCCCTTTTGGCCAATGCCCATTCCCCACTTTTCCATGCACCGTATCCTGTCCTGGCCCCTCTGTCTGTCTTCCTGCCACCTGCCGGTCCCCCTGCACCCGCCCTGCCTGCCCCCAGGGGAAGCACTGTATCCTCGACGTCTCGGCCAATGCCGTGCGGCGGCTGCAGGCGGCCCACCTGCACCCTATCGCCATCTTCATCCGCCCCCGCTCCCTGGAGAATGTGCTGTGAGTATGGTCCCGGGGGCCTCCCCTCCCCTCCCCACGCCTGCTGCCCTGCACTTTGGAAGGCCTCAGCGTCGCGTTGCACTTTCCCCTCCGAACCCCGGACAGTGGCTCCAGCAGCCTTTGATGGGCATCTGCACCGGAAGCCAGAGGATTCAGGGACTTCAGGCTTTCCGCTTTCTCACGCTTGCTCCTGCCTTGGGCAGGACTACAACTCCCAGCAGCCCACGGGGCACATATCCGAGGGGTGAGCCGGAGTCGCAGGGTCTTCTGGGAGTTAGAGTCCCAGTCCCTGCCCTGAGGCCCAAGGCAGTTAAGGACGAGGCTCTGCAGAGGCCCCCTGGAGAGGCCGCGCCCTCTGGGGTGGGTCAGCTGTGGCCCCAGAGCATACGGGGAATTTTAGTTTCAGGCACGTGCAACATATAAAAAAAATCAGTTGCAATGTCACATCTCTGGAGGGAGGAGAGAAAACGCAGGATGGGACCCACCCTGAGGCCTGCACCTCTCCTCATTCACAGAGAGATTAACAAGCGAATCACAGAGGAGCAAGCCCGCAAAGCCTTCGACAGAGCCACCAAGCTGGAGCAGGAATTCACAGAGTGCTTCTCAGGTGAGGCTGCTCTGCGGCCGCTGCCAGCACCCGTGGCACCCGCGTCCACATTTGGGACAGGTGGCCCCGCTGGGGGGCAGTTTAGAAAGGTGCCCCCTTTGGGTGGGGCAGCTCCGTGGGCATGTGGCGTGGAGGGTCAGAAAAGGGGGCCACAGCCCCTGGCACCCAGGCCTCACTCCCCACCCCACCCTGCCCCCAGCCATCGTGGAGGGCGACAGCTTTGACGAGATCTACCACAAGGTGAAGCGCGTCATCGAGGACCTCTCAGGCCCCTACATCTGGGTCCCGGCCCGAGAGAGGCTCTGACTGCTGCCCGGCCTGGCCTGGACTCACCTCCCTTGCCCGGGCCCCGGTCTGGACTGAATCGCTCGAGCCCTTCGCAACCCCAGCCTCCCTCCCACCCCTTCTTATTTATTTCCTTTCTAACTGGATCTAGCCCACTGGAGGGGGGACACTCCTCTGCATGTATCCCTGCACCCCAGAACTGGGCTTCTGAACCCCAGGAAACTGGGGTCTGGGGGGGGAGCTGGGCTCCTGGTCCCGAGCCCTTGCTCCTCAGGACCCCCACCCCTGCCCGCCCCCAACGCACACACAAACCCATCGGGGGCCACCTGCCCTCCCCCCTCTTCTCCCACACACATTCCAGAAATCAGGGGCCCCCCTCAAGGAGCACCCTGTTGCAGGGGTGCAGGGCCGCAGGCCTCCGCTTCTCCTGAGGCAGGGTCTGGGCTCACCCCTGTCCCCATCATGACTCCCCATGTCCCTTAATTTCTCATTTATTTTTTTCCATTTTTTTCCTTCTCAAAGGTGGTTTTTGGGGGGATAAGTGGGGGGACTCCACTGTGGGCCCCCTGCCTTCCACATGCCCCTCACCTTTTTTCTTTGCCGGTTTGCATGAGTGGAAGGTCTAACTGTGGCTTTTTTTTTTTTTTCTGGGATTTTTTTTGGGAAAGGGGAGGGATGGGTCTAGGGTGTGGGGAAGTGGGAGGGAGGGTGGGGGGCAGGGGTCGGGGGTCTGGGAGCCAGGGGATGACTGGAAATGCTGCCGCCTTCTGCGATTTATTTATTTTTTTCTTTTGAGAGAGCGAAAGGAAGAGATAGATACTTGAAACTCGGTGTGTGGCCTGGTTATTTGGGGCCCCGGAGTGGAGGGAGAGGGGGTGGGGATATGGGGGTGGGGGGTCTGGTAAAGTTAGATCTTCCTTATTCCCAAGCCAGAGGAGGGAACCTGCAAATCAAGGTCCAGAGTTGCGGCAAAGAATGAGCCCGGGAAGGGCTGGAGGCTTTGAGACCCAGAGAGAGGAAGCTAGACTTGTGTGGGTTCCTGCTAACTTAGCCCAGCCCTGGTCACTTCCTTGGCCTTCTCAGTCCTATCAGGGCAGCACAGTGGTCTCTGAAGGAAAAAATACAGGAAACTCTTCATTCTTGTTCACAGTTTTGTGGACAGAGCTTGACTGGAGATGACCTTTGCAGAGGTTTGCTGGCTGTGTATTTACATCTTTATGCTCCATAGGAAATGGAGCATAAAGATGGAACATAATGAGGGTAGGAAGATAGAAGCTTGATACCAAGCATAAAAACAAGAGGAACCAACATACTAGCTATGAGAATAAATAATGATCTCTGAGCTTCCTGGTAGCCAGGGCAAAAAGGCAAATAATCCATTTCTAAGTTCTTTAATGGTAAAGGAGAAAGAATTCTAGTTGTTTAGGGAGACTTTTTTCCTGGCCCTAAATCATAGCTGAAACTTCTCAGAAGCTGCTACATAGAGTCCAGGCGCCCGCCACAGAGTCCTCCACTGTGGCATGTATGAAATAGGCTGTTGCTGGCACCAGCTGTGTTACCACGCCTTCCTTCCTCCAATTCAGGGGCCTCAGTCGGCAAGGCTGAGGTGGAGGGCCCTGAAGGTTATGGGGGGTAACTCCTGAACAGTGCTAAAGGGGCAGCTTTAGCTGCCACCCCTGATAAAAGTTTCAACTTGGACACAAAAGACCAATCCAGAAGCAGCCAATCTGGGGAGGGCATGGCTAAGTGATCCAAGGATGGGGCAGAGATCTTGGAAGGTGTGGCACTTAAACTGGTGGTCCCCTCTAAGGACCAAAGTGCAGAAGGTTCTGTGCAGAGCCCTGTCAACACAATCCCACCCTTTGAATCCTGGGGGTTGGGGTGGGGTTGGTACAGGGATCTGCATTTCAGGAAGTCTCCCAGGTGATTCTGATGCCTTGCTTGGGGGAGAACCCCTGCTTTGCAGAGGATGTTTTCCCAATCATCTTTCTCTTAGTTTGGATCTGCGTAGGAGCAGATGGTTTGAGGCTGTGCCGATGTTTTCCACAGTTGGCTGAAGGGAGAAATCTGTGAGATGAGGAAGGTGTGTGCAGGTAACGTTTCTGTTTCTAAGGGGTTAAGGATAGTTTATCTAGAAGAAGTAGAATCTCTAGGTTCTGCATACATTAAGTAAAATTATATAAGTAATACATGTACCTTACAAACTTCAAATAAATATAGACATACATATGATTAAAAAAAGCTCAGTTCTGTCACCATCTCATATCTCATTCTGCATATCCTCAGAGGGAAGCACTTCAGCGTTTTGGGATGTATTCTTCCAAATCTATAGGGAGCTCTTCCCTGGCTGTTTAAGGAGGTACTGTGTTTAGTGGGTTCCCAAACAGACTGGGTTCAAACCCCAGCTCCTTTCCCCACTTCCTTCCTTTCTTTCCACAAATGTTCATTTTGGTCTTTCTTGGCGCCAGACAGTGCTTTAACTGCTGGGAAGGCAATGGCCCAGCCCTCAGGGAACTCACTGTTCATCCAGCAGGATGCGGATAATGGCAAGTAAACGAATGTGGATACTTTCAAATGATGCGGCTGCCAAGCAAATAGCGACCGCGGGGTATGTGTCCTCGCTGGTGGTGTAGACAGGCTGGTCAGGGGAGGCCTCTTGCTGGAACAACACTGGAGCTGAGACCTGGAGGGTGACAGAGAAGCAGGAGGGGGAGATTGGGGTGAGGGAGGGTGCCAGGGAGAGAGGCAGCCGGGGGGGAATAAGGTTGGAATGTTGGAGGACAGGAAGAGGTCATTGTCCCTGGGGAGGACTGAGCTGGGGGGTGTGGGGGGGGGGAAGAAATAGGAGATGGGGTCAGAGAAGTAAACAGGGACTTTGTAGACGGTGTAAGGAACGTAGATTTTATTCAAAGTGCTGCAAAAGGTCCTTGGAGGGCTTTAAAAAGGAAGCGTCGGGATTTGTACTTTGACAGCCTTCCCTGGGTGTGCAGAGAATGGGCGGCAGGGGGCGATAGAGAGCCAGCCGGGAGGCGGGAGGCTGCTGCCCGGGTCGAGATGAGAGATGACGGGGCGCCCCAGAGCGTAACCTCTCGGAGCCTCAGTTTCCCTAGCTGTAAAGTGGGACTAATAACTCCCTACACTGGATTCTTTTGAGGAATAAAGGAGATAGGACATGGAAAGCCCTCAGTGCCGTGCCCGGCACATGGTAGAAAATGATACTGGTCTCTTGTTCTCTCTTCAGTTATTGGATAAAACTGGAAATAATAAGAATAAGAATAAAACACCTGGAAACAATTGGAATTTTAAAATTTTCTAAAATTTCACCCTCTAAAAGTAGGGTCTTGGGTCACAGAACCCTGGCTGGCCCCACCGTGAAAAGTTGGGGTGTGCCTGGAGCAGACAGGGTGGAGTTGGGTGGGGGCAGCATGGAGGGAGCAAGACCCTGCCCCAGCTCCACAGCCAGGTTCCCGCCCAGCTGCAGGGTCGGGCTGGGTTTTATCATCGCAGATTTTGAACGGGACGGTTGCGGCCGGCCACCTCCTCTCCTTTCTTCCCTTGGCCTTGACCCCCGGTGCTGGGCCCTCCAGCTGCCTGCGGCCCCTTCGCCTCTCCTGCTCCACCTAACCCCAGCCCTGCTCAGCCCTTCCGCGTGGGGAGCCACGGGGCCCCCTTTTTGGCAAGTCAGAGCTTGGCTTCCACTTTGCCCCTCCTGCCAGCTGCTTGGTCATTCCTTTCTGAGATCAGCCGGGTGCCTCAGGGAGTGGAGAGGCCCGAGGTGTAGTCGCATCCTCTGCTTTGGGGTGAGGGCTAGGCAGGCCGGGTCTGGGGGGCTGAAAGCACTCAGAGGGGTGGCCCCAGCTCTGGGATATGGAGAGACATCCTCTGCTACCCCGTCCAGACCGTCCCCCATTGCTGCACACTCTAAAGAGGCCCTGGGGGCCTAACTCAACTCTTGGTTGCGCTGCTAACGATTGTAATGAAAAGAACAGCTAGCGTGTACCGCTGCGCGTTAGTGTGTGCTCAGCATCCTTCACTCCTAATCTAACCTGGACCTTAACTCTGAGACAGGCATCAAACCCACTTTCCCCATGGGGTCAAGGTAAACGCAGCTCCGTCCGCTATCGGGCTTCAGGCTCTTCCCGCCGCGTTAGCCTCCCACTCCCTGCACGTCCTTCCTGGGGGCCACCAGCCTTCGGTTGTCCCCCTCAGCATCCTCACACTCTCTCCTACCAGCTCAGTCTCTGTTCACCACTGCTCGGGCCTCCCCCAGCTCGCTAAATTCTTCCCTCTTCCTGACTCACCCAGATGGGAGACCCAGCTCCCTCTCTCCTCCTTGTCAGTCTAACCAGGTCCTTGGAGCTGCTCCTGAGGGTCACCCACTTCCTGGCTTGAATGACTGGTGGTCCCGGGGCTCTTTCTTCTGCTTCCCCTACTGGCAGGGGCCTTTATTTTCATTGAGCCCTCTCACGAAGTGGGGTCCACATCACAGGGCCCTTTCTGCCAAGTGTTTGCCACATCTGGGCCATGCCCAAGACTCTGCCTTCAGTGTCTTCCAGCCTAGAAATCTCTGCGGACTCCAGACCCACCTCCAAAGGCTCCCGGACTCTGGTCAGGTGCACCCCTGTGGCCCCCATCACTCCCCTCCCCCGCCTGCACTTTAGCTGCCATCAGGTCCCCTCTATTCCACTCTTGAAGTCCTGCCTTATGTGACCACCCCTGACCTCAGGCCCCCACCCTGCCTTAAAGTTCACAGATTCTTACTGGGACCAATATGGCCGCCTCCCGATGATCTCTCTGTCTCCGACCCATCACCCATACCAAGGTCAGGCCAAGGTCAGGCCATTGTTCAACTTGGAGATCTGACCTCACTGCTGTCCTTGCTTGCAACTCTTCATCTGCCCCGTAGTCCACAGTCACAGCCTTTAAACTTTGTTAATCATGTGCCCCATCAGCAAAATGTTTTTGAGCCTGTGTCTCTCAATCTATATTGTTCTAGTTTGCTAATGCTGCCAGAATGCAAAACACCAGAAATGGATTGGCTTTTATAAAAAGGGGTTTTTTTGTTAGACAGTTAGTCTTAAGGCCATAAAGTGTCCAAGGTAATGCATCGACAGTCAGGTACCTTCACTGGAGGATGGCCAGTGACGTCCAGAAAATCTCTGTTTAGCTGGGAAGGCATGTGGCTGGCATCTGCTCTGTAGTTCTGGTTTCAAAATGGCTTTCTCCCAGGACGTTCCTTTCTAGGCTGCAGTTCCTCAAAAATACCACTCTTAGTTGCTCTTGGGGCATTTTTCCTCTCTTGGCTTCTCCAGAGCAAAAGTCTGCTTTCAACAGCCATCTTCAAACTGTCTCTCAGCTGCAGCTCCTCTGTCAGCTCCTGTGTGTTCTTCAAAGTGTCCCTCTTGGCTGTAGCAAGTTCACTCCTTCTGCCTGAGCTTATATAGGGCTCCAGGGAGCTAATCAAGGCCCATGCTGAATGGGCAGGGCCACACCTCCATGGAAACTATCCAGAGTCATCACCCACAGTTAGGTGGGGTGCATCTCCATGGAAACACTCAAAGAATTACAATCTAATCAACACTGATATGTCTGCCCACACAAGATTACATCAAAGATAATGGCGTTTTGGGGGACATAATATATTCAAACCAGCACATATATTTACTCATTTATTAATTGTATGCATGTTGTGGTCACCAGCCTTCAATTTGTCCCTCAATTAGCCTCACCTCCTGCTCTGCATGCCCTTGTGTAGGACCACCCTGAACAGGGGTTGCCCCTGGGACCATCAAGATGTTGAGGAAATGATGGAGTGTAACTTCTGAGGCTAGGTCATAAAAGAAATTGTGACTTCCACTTTATGCTCTTGGATCACTGCTTTGGGGTACACCAGCTGCCGTGTTGTGAGGACACTCAAGCAACCCTCTGGAGCAGCCCGTGTGGTGAGGAACTGAGGCCTCTGGCCAATAGCCGGCGCCAACTTGGCCAGCTTTGTGAGCGAGCCGCCGTGGAAGCAGATCCTCCAGCCCCAGTCAAGTCTTCAGATGAACAGAGCCCTGGCTGACTTCTCCACTGCAACCTCCTGAGAGACCCTGAGCTAGAACCAACCAGCTCAGCTGCACCCAGATTACTGATCCTCAGAAACTGAATGTGATAATAAATATTTGTTGCCTTAAGTAGCCAAGTTAGGGGGTAATTTCTTTTGCAGCAATAGATAACTAATACACATGTACGACCCTACAAGTCTATTATACACATTATGAAATTGACTCCCAAATAGAAATCAAAAGAAAAAGGATAAATACATTCTAATATTTTCTTCCCCCACTCCTAATGGATTATCTTGTGACCCCCTGGGATGTGTGTCCCCTGCTTTGGGGATCTCTGTGTCCTGAATGACGTTGAGAACACCTTCACTCGGGTGCAAAACCCCCTCATGTGGCCCAAAGTACCTCTCTGATTCCCTTCCTGTTCCTAGTCCCTCTCCCCAGGCCACCACTGATGAAATCCTACCTGTTCTTCTAGGCCAGCCCTGTAGACCTTCACTCAGCCTTTCTCAGTTGCCCCAGTGGGTGGCCTCCCAGGTTCTGGCCCCAGCTAGGTCTGTTTGCCTTGCTCTCAGGACCTGCTCCAGACCAAGATTGCCTTCAAGGGGCGTGCTACGGAGAGGTGCACTCAGGGGTGATGGATGGTGAGCAGAGCCCTGCAAACGGAGGCCCATGTTCCAATCCCTGGAACCTCTGACCACTATGGGAGATCCCTCTTGTGATTATATTATGCTATGCTCTATAATAGCACAGTGGAACTTTTTTTTATTTATTTTGTTTTGAAATAAATTCAAACTTACAGGAACAGTTGCAAAAACAATACAAACCCCATACACAGAACTCCAGCATATCCCGACCCCCCTCCCCCGATACCCCAATCCACCAACTTTAACATCCTGTCACGTCACCATTTCTTTCTTTCCCTTCCTCCCTCCCTCCCTGTCATCCATCATCTATTGCTCTGTCTTCTGAACATATGAGAGCAAGCTGCACACATCCTTGAACAAACAATATAATTCACATATACACTTCCCATGAACAAGAACATTCTTTTATATGATCCCATTAAGCGCAACTAAGAAGTTCAAGAGATTCAATATTGATACAAAGCTTAGATTCTATATTTCTTTTTTTTTTTCTTATGTCCCAACTGTGTCCCTTTGAGCCTCCTCTCCTCCATCCTCAGATCTCAGCCAGGATCATCCTTGGGATTTAATGGTCATTATCTATTTAGACTGTCTTTTTTTTTTTTCAATTGTGGAATCATATACAGCCTAAATCTTCCCATTCCAACCCCTCCCTAGCATTCCATTAGTGGGATTCATCACGCTTAGAATGTCGCAATGCTATCACCTTCCCATCCATTACTAGAAATTTCCCTTCACCCCAAACAGAAACCCTACACTCATTTCTTAACTCCGCATTGTCCCTTCCCCCGCTTCTCATAACCCATACTCTACTTTTCATCTCTATGGTTATATTCTCTGATACTTTCTTTATGTTTACCGTGGGGCTTATATTTAGCATCTTAAATCTATAACAATCTTGTTTTTCTTTGATACCAACTTAACTTCGAGAGGACACATAAACTATGTTCCTATACTCCTCGCACAGTGGATCTTAAGACAGGGAGATGCCCTTGGTGAGCCTAATCTAATTACAGGAGCCTCTTGAAAAGCACAGGATGGTCAGAAGGAGGAGTCAGCGGGAGGTGAGGGTCTACGCAGCTCACCACCTGTTGCCGGGTGGGAGGATGGAGGGGCCCCATGATGAGGGATGTGGGTGGCCTCTAGAAGCTCTGTCTTACAGCTGTAAGGAACTGGATTCTGCTAACATCCTGAATGAGCTTGGAAGTGAAATCTTAGCCTCCACAAGGGGACACAGCCCTGCTGATGACAAGACGATGACCTTGATTTTGGCGCTGGGAGACCTGGGGAGAGAAACCAGTTGGGCCTGCTTGGGCTTCTGACCCACAGAGCTGGGAGCTAATAAATGAGTGTTGTCTTAAACCACTAAGTTTGTGGTGAATTGTTACTTGGGAATCTAACATGCAAGGCTCTGTGCCCGAAGACTTGCACAATTCAAGGTATCTAAAGGAGTCCATGTAAAGGGTGGATAAGTTCTCGGAGCTCAGAAGTGTGGCATAGTTTTGGTTTTAGCCACTTTTTAGTTTCTCAGCCTTGTCTCTAGCATTTTGCAGAAGGCTTGCTTGTAAATTAGCAGCCCAGGTAACATGTTTGTTTGACTTTCTTTACAATGTTTTCTCACCCCCTGACTCCCATGCTAAAGTGTGATTTTCAGCACTGGTTCCACGCTGAAATGACTATTGTGGTTATCAGATTTCACAAACTTCTTATTCCAGTTTAACATATAAACCGAAATGCACACAGGTCATAAGTGAATAGCTTCCTGCATTTTTACAACCTGAACACATTTGTGTAATCAGCATCCAGATCAGGATGCAGAATATTCCATCACCCCAAAAGCCCCCGTGCACATTTCCAGTCATTCTGCAATGGTAATCACTGTTCTGACCGAAACAGCAGACATTAGTTTGCCTGAATAAGCCAGATTTTTTTTTTTTAATTGGAGAAGTTGTAGGTTTACAGAAAAATCATGCAGAAAATACAGAGTTCCCATGTTATCCCTGATTATCGACACCTTGCCTTAACGTGGTACCTTCGTTACAATTGATGAAAGCAGATTATTATCATAATATTAACCATAGTCCATAGTTGACATTAAGGTTCACTGTGTTTTACAGTCCTATTGAATAAACCAGATTTTAAGCAATAATAAGGGTGATTGTTGAATTAACACCCCAACAGCTGCCAAAATTATTGGCCAGTCTCAGCACGTGTAAACAACACTGGGGTTTCCATGATTCACACAAACGCGGGCACACATTTTATGCAAGAGATGTGTTCCTGAATATCCCACATAATTCAAAACTCCCATAATCCAAGACTAGTTCTCTCATTGAAATTACCATAAAGGTAGGATTTGTATGACTTCACTTGGGGACCTAAAGCAAAGCTTTTTAACCTCTTTGATATCGCCCAGCTTCCAACGAGCACAATACTAATCCATAGGCTCCTCTCCGGACCCCCCCACCCCCAGGGGCTGGGAGGGACCCTGGGGCCAGCCCTGCCAACACGATGGGATCTGGTGGTGGGTCCGGAGGGCAGAGGGGTTCTGGGGGCAGCGCCTGGGCCCTGGACTCAGGCTACCCAGATCCCCGTCCTCCCTCGGCCGCTCCCTGTACTGTGACCTGGGTCAGCTCCTACTTTTTGGGGTGCCCTCTGCGGGCGGATGTGACCTGGGGAGAATGGGGGGAGTTAAGGCCTGAAAATCCTCTGCACGCAGTAGGAGTCAAGTGGAGGTTGGGTGGGCACCCAATCCCAACTTGGGGGGGGTGGGGAGCCAGCTCTCCCGCAGCCCCCTGCACTCGTTCCCCTTCCCGCCCCCTGCTGCGGGAGGACTTTACTCCCCTGGAGCCATCAGGGGAGCTGGGGAGCGTGGCCTCTGAGCCCCCCGGAAGCCGGGGCTTGGGAGCCAGGGTCACAGCCCCAGGTTGGGCAAGAGCAGAGGGCCGGCGCCTCTGATCCTGCTCAGGGGTATTTGGAGACACCAACAGTTCTGGGAACTTCGGAGGCGGGATGTGAAAGGGGGGTGGGGGAAACAGCGGCCGGCAGCCCCGGCCCCTCCTGGCCTGGCTCCCCCCCAGATCATGAATGAGGAGGGAGGTGACTCCTTCCCTCCCAGGGGAGGAGAGCAGAAGCCAGCCCGTCCCCCACTCGCACCCCCCACCCCCCGAGTTCTAAATTCGTCTCCACTTCTGTTTACTGTTCAAAGTCCTGGGCACAGGAGATGCCAGGTTAGGAGTGCTTGGACACACGGACACGCGGACGCACAGACGCCCAGGGCTCAGGGCCCTCGCATGGACACTGCCCCCTCCCCGACCACCGTCCAGTGCTGTCCACGCACCCCAGTTCTCCAGGCTTTTAGTCCCCTCCTTAGCTGGGATCTGCCCAGCACTGAGGGACCCAGGAGTCAGACCTTGAGACTTTCCACAAGTAAAACGGGAAGAAAGACGGGGACAGGATGGGGGAGCATGTGGGGGACGGGATGGGGGAGCAGGTGGGAATGGGATGGGAGGTCGGGGGGACTGACTGGGGGGGAACTTGGGGTCAGGGAGGGGTGGGGTTGGGTGGGGACACTTCAGAGGATGGATTTTGAATGTCAGGCCTGGGAGGGAAAGGAGGAGAGAAGGGAGGTCTCCAGGCAGCCCCCAGCCTCCGTCAGACCTGGAAAGGAGCAGGATCCCCCTCTCAAGCTCCAACTCAGGTCAGCCCCACCCTCACCCCCAGCCTCGGCCTTTTCGTGGTCCCAGGGCCAGCCCCAGACCGATCATGACGAAGGAATATCAAGATCTTCAGCATCTGGACAATGAGGAGGGTGACCACTACCAGCTGAGGAAAGGTGAGGGGTTGCCTCTCCCCCCATTTCCTCAGCACAGCTCCTGCTTTCCTCTACTTCTGGGTCTGCCCCCCTCACTCGGAGAGCTGTGACTGAGCCCCTCGCAGGGGGAGTGCAGGGTGCGGGGTTGGAGTCCCTTTCTGGGTGGCAGATGCCCAAGGCCTCTGCGGGCCTCCTGACCCTCACGCTGGCACCCACCTCTGAGGACCCTGGAGTGTGGGAATATCTGGAAGCCAGAGTGGTGAGGTCGCCCCTGTTTGTTTTAAAAAATTAGGCCCTCTTCAGACACCCAGTGGGCCTTGGCCATGTGTGTTCATGTGTGAATGGGATCAGTTTGGTTCTGGGGGGAAGGTTTCTGGGAGGAGCCTGAGGCGAGAGCTTGTGAAGGAACAGGAGCTTCTAAGGGGCAGAGCTGGAGAGGGTGAAGAAGCGGGAGCGTGGGAGACCCTGAGAAAGGGTCATTCCTGGAGGGGCCTGCTCTGGGGCCACTGTTTAGGGTAACAGGGCAGCGGAAGGGTCTGGCCTCGGGGTCCTTAGGTGTGGAGTGGAGGGAGCAGGGCCGGGTCTCTGGGGGTCTCTAGTCTGAGAGGGGATGAGATGCTCCTGCATTAAAATCCAGCTCCCTTTCTTTCTCATGTGAGCAGGGAATGCTGTTTCGGTTGAGGAAGGATGAAGTTTGGGGGGATGGGGAGTGGGCAGTGCACTTTGAAGGGGGAAGGGGCCGCAGGGGAGGACAGCATGGCAGGGAGCATGGTGAGAGGCGTCGTTTCTGGTCTCCCTGGGATGGGGGGCCACGAGGAGCCTGATGTCTGGCTACCCCACCTTCCCTGCCTGCACCCAGCCAAGGAGGGTTAGGATCCAAGCGACGCCCTTGCTGGCCACCAACCCCACCCACCCCAGCCACCTCTGCTGCACAAACCCCACCCTTAAGTCTCTGCGCCCTGAGGCACACCAGCTGCCTGCCCCCCACCCCTCACCTCTCCAGTGGCCTCTGACCCCTCAGGTCACCCACTGCCCAGATTTCTTTTCCTACTTGGGTCTTCCCAGTTCTGGCCCTTGCCTGCTCGCCCCGCAGGACCCCAAGGCCGCCCCCGGCTCCCCGCTGGCCCCGCGCCCCTGACCCGCGCGCTCCTCCTGCAGGGCCGCCCCCGCCGCAGCCCCTCTTCCGGCGCCTCTGCTCCGGGCCCCTCCTCCTCCTGCTCGCCCTGGGCCTCAGCCTCCTGCTGCTGGTGGTTCTCTGCGTCATCGGATCCCAGAGTGAGTGGCCCGGGGTGGGCGGGGAAGGGCGCACAAAGAGGGGTTTGGTGGGGGACAGGGGGGAGGGGGAGTGATGGGTGCCCTGGTGCGGGACGCGGCGCCCTCATTTTGTCCTGTCCGCACCCTCTCCTGCCCAGACTCCCAGCTGCGGGGAGAGCTGCGCTCCCTAAGAGAGACTTTCCGCAACTTCTCAGACAGCGCCGAGGCCGACGTCAAGGAGCTGAGCACGCAGGGTGTGGGCCGGGGGCGGGGCCGGGGGCGGGGCCGGGGGCGGGCCGAGGCCGGGGGCGGGGCCTGGGGCGGGGCCGGCGGCGCGGGGACACTGAGCCTGTCCCTCCCCTAGGAGGTGGTGTGGGCAGAAAGATGAAGGCCCTGGAATCCCAGCTGGAGAAACAGCAGAAGGAGCTCAGTGAAGGTGGGAGAGAACGCGTGTGCTCGCGTGTTCATGTGCTTGGGCAAGTGTGTGCATGTGTGCGTGTGTGCAAAGTACAGGGGGGTCTCACGCCAAGCCATGAGGTCTTGGGGCTGGGGCATCTGCTATTGGTCTCCAGGCCCCTGTATGGCCCCCCACCCCCAGCCCACACTGACCTCATCTCCCTGTCCTGGCCTCCCCGCGCTGCCCCGTTTGTCTGTCTTCTGTCTCCCCAGATCACTCCAGCTTGCTGCTCCACGTGAAGCAGTTTGTGTCTGACCTGCGTAGCCTGAACTGTCAGATGGCCGTCCTACAGGGCAACAGTGAGGAGGCGGGGGTGCCAGCCCCTCTTTCCCGCCCTCCCCCTCCTTCCCCCCCGGGCAGCAGCCCAGCCCCTCTACCCTCCCTCTGCCCTCTCTCCCAGGCACTGAAAAGCCCTGCTGCCCAGTTAACTGGGTGGAGCTGGAAGGCAGCTGCTACTGGTTCTCTCGCTCCGGGAAGCCCTGGGCCGAGGCGGACAAGTACTGCCAGCTGGAGAACGCCCACCTGGTGGTCATCACCTCCTGGGAGGAACAGGTGAGCATCCCAGAGGGCCTCCCTGGGAGGCTGGCTGGTCTACGACGACGTCACCATCACCCTCTTCTCTCCCCAGAGATTCCTCCATCATCACATAGGCCCTGTGAACACCTGGATGGGCCTCACCGACCACTCTGGGTCCTGGAAGTGGGTGGATGGCACGGACTACGAGACGGGCTTCAAGTGAGTGCGTGTGTCCCCGGCGGCCCCTCCAGCCCAGCCTGGCTGCTCCTGGGGGGCTTCTCAGGGACTTGGCTGAGGGTCTGCTCTACTGGGCCCACGTCTTCCCTTCAACTCAGGAACTGGAGACCAGAGCAGCCGGACGACTGGTACGGGCATGGGCTCGGGGGCGGCGAGGACTGCGCCCACTTCACTGACGACGGCCGCTGGAACGACGACGTCTGCCGGAGGCCCTACCGCTGGGTCTGCGAGACAGAGCTGGGCAAGGCCAGCTAGGAGCGCCTCGACCCCTAATTTATTCCCTCAATGTCTTGACCTGCCAAAGGGGTCCGCGATTGGGAGTCCTCCTATCTGGGGGCCTCCTCCACCTTCTCAGAGATTTTCTTCTAGGATTTTAAGGGAAGGGGGAAGGATGGTGTCTGAGGAGTGTAGAATAATGTTTGGAGGTGTCGGGAGCTTGGAACCCAGGCCATGTTCTGCAATTTGCTATAAAGATTATTATTGCCAACTTTTTTTTTTTTAGAGTAAAAGGAAGAGATATGTACTTAAAAATTGTATGAGTTTTTGCTTATTGTGAATAATGAAATGGGAGAGGGCTGCTTGGCCTGAGGATGCCTTTGGAATGCTGTGTGTTGTCATGGGAACTGAATGGGTTTTGGCCCAGAGGGCCTGGGTTAGGAGCCCAGTTGTGTTATTTACAGGTATGTGAGTTTGGGCCACAGCTATAAAATAGTATCGTTACTAGGGAGCATCCTACTTCCAGCAATATCCCCAGGAAGCTCCCCAATGGGTTGAGTGTTTCAAAAGCTTTGAATGAAGCTCATTGGTATCCGTTCATTCATTACAGTAAACAGAGGCAGTGTCCACAGACCCACTAACAGGGAACCTCCAAGATGAGCCCACAGCCAAGAATCACCAAACATAGAGGAAAACCGGGATCATGGAGGAGAAACACCAAAACAAACAGAATCCGCCACCGAGAGCAGGTGACCAGGACAAACTGATTAAGACACTTGTGGGATTAAACAAAAATTGACAAGGCATTAGTCCACAAGTAAGACCCCAACCCTTCCCAAAAAGGAGATATGCTCTGACCACAATAAAATTACAAACAAACACAAAAGTACAGCCAAAAAACATCTATCAACATATACATTTCTCACCATCTTTCTAAATAGTTTTGAGTTGAAGAAAATCAAAATGAAAAAGTCAAGTGACTTAGAAATGAATGATGAGGCCACTATATATTGAAATTGGGGAAGAAGTGTGTAGCCTTCAGTGCATTTATTAATAAACAAGAAAGGCTGAATTCAAATAAGCTAAGATTTAAACTCAAGAAGCTGGTTAAAGAATAACAAAATAAATCCTCCAAAATAGGAGGAATTTATAAAAATGCTAGAAAAATGAATGAAATATAAAGTAAAAAGAGTAGATACGATCAATAAAGGAAAATCAGATTCCTGGAAAGGCCAATGAAATAAACAAATCTGAAGGTGAAAGAAAAAGAAAACACAAGTAACTTTAGAAGGGAAAAAGGTTATATAATATGGATATAGAGAATGTAATTATGTAACACTTCCATGTTTAAAACAGCAAGGTAAAGATAGTGTTTCCCAACATTGTTGTAATTTCTAGGTTACTCTCTTGGAAACAGAGGTTATAACTTCCAAACTTATAAAGAGAAAATAGAGAAAAAAATATTAATCCAAAGGAAGGCAAAAAACAAAACAGAAAGATTAACCCCCCAAATATAAATTAGTTATGAATCCCAAATATGTTGCTGATTATATTAAATGCAAAAGACTAAATGATCTAAGTTAAAAGACAAAAAATTCCAGACAGAATACAAAATAAAATCCTACTCTATGCTCAAGAGACACATCTAAAACAGAAAGGCTGACAATAAAAATGTGAAAAAGATATATACCCGGAGTTAACCAAACTGTGAGTTAAGGGTACAGTCCTCTAGACGGCGAAGTCCACCCAAGACTTCTGACACCATCTGCAAGTTGAGGGGTTCCCCCAAACCACTCTCCAATTTGATAATGCCATAGACTCACAGAACTCAATGAAACCTGTTATACTCATGGTTATATTTATTACAGGAGAAGGATACAGATTAGAATAAGTCAAAGGAGAGATGCTTAGGTCAGGATCTGGAAAGATTCCAAATGTGAAGCTTTCTTTGTCTTCAGGGTTGTGTTACCCTCCGGGCATTTAAGTGTTACAATATGCAAGGAGTATTGCCAAACTTGGGAGCTCACACGAATTTCTGTATCCAAGTCAGAGGTGGAGCTCATGTCAGATGACCCAAAGCTTCAACCCTCTAATCACACGGTTGGTCTTTCTGGCATGGCCAGCCCCACCCTAAGACTCTGGTGTGGATGGCCCCACCTGGCATCGTCTCTTACCATAAACTATCAGGTATGGTCCTAGGGGCCCACCATGAAGACAAAAACCCACCTATCACTTGGGGAATCCCAGGTGTTAGATGCTACCTCTCAAAGGCCAGGCCTCTCTTTGGGGAGGCCAAATTCCTTACTGAACACTACATTGGGTAAATCCTAGCTAAAGTAATTTTATACAAAACATACTTCATAACAAAAAGTATTAGTAGAGATAAAGAGCATTAGTTCCTAATGATAAAAGTTTCAATTCAACAGCAGGATACAATAGTGTTAAATATGCATATATTGAACAACAAAGCCACAAAATATATGGAACAAAACTTTAGAAGTTTAAGAGATAGATAAATCTATATTTGTAGTTGGAGATTGTAACACATCTTTCTCAGTAACAGATTTTCCAGCAGACAAAAATTCAATCAAGATACAGAAGTTTTGAACCCCAGAAAGAACCATCACAACTCAATGGACATATTCAGTATGCTGTACCCACCAACTACAGAATACAAGTACACTGGAATTTTTAAAAAATTGAACAAATTCTGGGCCATAAAGCAAGTTTGAACATATTTCAAATAAACAATTTTCACTAAAGTGACCAGAAATGTAAAATTCCCATATAAAATATCAGCTAACCAAATCAAACAGTGTGTTAAAAGAGACATGTTTAAAGTAGCATTATATGCCAAGAGTTCAAAGATGGCTTAACATCTATTGATATAATAGATTTAGAGAGTTCAGAAGATTAAAGGAGTACAGAGGAAAACATTTACACACTGCAGAAAAAGCACTTGGCAAAATTCAATCTTATGATAAGATTGTGTAGCTTCCAGACTTCCCCTGTCTTTTTGCTCCAGACAAAATGTCTGCTCCACTCCAGCCATGGAACAAGAGAAATGAGAAATGAGAAAAGAGAAGGAAAATGGATCTTTCTTTCTCTCTCTCTTTCTCTCTGAGGATACTTCAGGAAATACTACTTCAGCTTACATTCTCTTTGCCCAGAACTAGTCCCGGGGCCACAGTTAGCTACAAATAGGGCAGAGAAGTGTACTCTTTTTTTTTTTCATGGGAACCATATTCCAGCTAAAAACCAGGAGATTCTATTAAGGTAGAGCAGGGGTCAGCAAACTATGGCCCACATGTATTCTTGTAAATAAAGTTTTATTGGAACATGGCCATGCTTATTTGTTACCTAATCTCTGTAACTGTTTTCATGCATCAAGAGCAGGGTTGAGTAGTTGGGGCAAAGACTGTATGGCCTACAAAATCTTAAATATTTACTATCTGATTCTTTGCAGTAAAGGTTTGCTGGTCCCTGGTGTAGAGAAAAGGGGGGAATGGATAATGGGAGTCAGTTAAAAGCCTCTGCCACGCTGCTATTACTGCTCCTGTTTAACAATGTGCTGGGCCCAGCACCAGGAAAGAACAGACTTTTTCTAACCTGTATCCTTCTTCTGGAAAGGAAGAGATAAAACAAGATGATCGTCAACATAGGAAATCAACACCATCAAAAGACAAACCATTAGACTTAATAAGAGACTTCAGCAGGTGTATTAGTCAGCTGCCACTGCAATAACATGTAAAGAATGTAGAAGAAAAAATTAAAATTCTTTCCAAGTCAATGTATAAATTCAATGCAATTAACATAATCTTTTTCAAAAATGAATATGGAAAAGTGAAACTCAATTTGGGAAAAAAAAAATCGGGGGAAGAGAAACTAGCCCAGGCAGACATTAATATAGTATAAAACCACATGAATAAAAACAGTATGGTAATGAAACACACAAATAGACTGATGGGATGGAATAGAGAGCCCAGGCAGATCTAAGAGTAAATGGAACTTAAAGACATAATGAAGGGGGCATGTCAAATTGTTGGGGAAAAAGGCGTTATTGGGAAAGCTGGCTTTCTATATAAAAAATAGCATCACATACAAAGGTGGACCCTGGGGCACTGCCGAGATGTCCACTGGATGCTGTTGGGCAGCCAGGAACCAGAGCAATCGCGGCGCCTACAGATGGCAGAGTTATCCAAATGGGGCAAGTGTGTCTGATGGGTCAACACCCAGTGTTTAGAAACAGTGAACAGATGTACACTCAGCAACAGGGACAGACCAAAAAGCAGTGCTGAATGAATGAAAAAAGTAAAACAAAAACAAAAACAAAAACCAGGATGTCATCGATAACACAACATTACTCAAGTTACAAGCATGCTCACCCAATAACATGACTTAATTTTCAGAGACTCACACATTTTCAAGGACATATGTTAGACCCATTCGAATGGTTGCTTACAGAAGGGAGAAGATGGGAGATCGCAGCCAGGATGAAGGAGAAACATGAATGCAGGAGAAGGGGTGTGTGAGGTTGATGCTGAGAGCAGGTCTGAGCCTGGGGGTGTGAGAAACTCCAACCCTGTCCCAACCTCTACACCGGGCAGCTCTGAGAAACCTTTCCACTAAGTCAAGGTCAAAATCAGGAGGTCTAGCACCACCTGGATAGCTCCAGATATCAACCCAGAGAAAGAAGTAAGAATAGAAATATTCCTAATTAAGCTTCTAGCACTCACTACCTGCTTAAAGGAAATACAGACGAGAGAGAAACATGAACGTGGAGGTGCCTTCAGGCAAATTCTGATGGTAGAAAATTTTGCAGGGCAAATTTCTTTTTCTTTTCAACAGATAAATGGCAGGAATGAAAAAGAGGGAGGGGGAATTGTAATAGATCAAAAGAGCATGAAGAGACATATCAATTACATGCAATGTGTGGAATTTGGATCTTGATTTGAATAGACTAATTGCAAAAAGGCATTATGGGAAAAGCAGATAAACTTGAGAATTGAATAAAGTGTTGGTATGATAAGAATATCGTAGTCAAGTTAGAAACAAGAGAATCTTCTGTTTTGAGAGAGAGAGAGAGACCTGCTGTAATACTGACAGGTGAAATTGTCTCTCTGGGATTTGCTTTGAAATGATTCCGCAGGGTGGAGGGAGAAAGTGGGAGGGGCCGTACATTGATAATTTACGTTGATAATTGTTGAAGCAGGATGGTGGATACAGTACACAGATATTCGTTATACTCTTTTCTCTACTTTTTTTAAAATGAAATTTTATTGAGAGATATTCACACACCGTATAATTCATCTTCTTCTCTCTCTACTTTTATATATATATATTTATTCAGTAGCGCTGAATCAGAAACGGTAGGGCCCAACAATATAGAAGACAATAAAAAAAATTGTAGGTAATAGATTTTACACATAGAGGTATAGAGGTATCATATTCTGCTTCTACAGAAGGGATAGATGACTGGGACAACTGAAATTAGGGGCAAACAATAGAATGGGATGAAATATTTGCAACATTTATAACAAGTAAATAATATCTGGAACATACAAAACTACAAAATAGCAAGAGAAAACCAACTCAGCAGAGAAACAGGCAAAAGATATTACAGTAAACATGTGTCATCTCTGCTTTAGGGCACCTCTTGTTACGTGGGTGCTAGAGGGGCACAGGTGACCAGAAGGACGACATTCTCCCTCATCTTCCTGGTGTAGCTGGAGGTGAGCATGTGCTTTAGGTATTGCTCAATGGATCCTCTCTCCCAGATCATGGAGTCTTCTTTTTTCTCTTAAAATTTTTTTTTTTTTATTAGAGCAGTTGTAGGTTACAGAAAAATCATGCATAAAGTGCAGAGATCCCATATAACACCCCCACAATAGTTTTCCCTATTATTAACATTTTGCCTTAGTGGGGTACTTTTGTTACAATTGATGAAACAATATTGTAATTATGTTATTAACTATAGTCCATAGTTTACATTAAGGTTCACTCTTTGTGTTGTAGGGAGGTTGAGTCTTTGAGTGCATAACACAAATTTTTGGTAATCGTTGAGGGGTCGTGTTTAAGTCTTTAAGAAATTGTTAAGTAAAAAATGCAAGCTGCAAAATAATATACACAGTTTGATCTTATCTTTATGTATTTCCCTCTGTATTAGTCAGGGTTCTCCGGGGAAAATGAACCAACAGGATATAGAATGTAAATTGAAATACAATGTAAAGATTATAATATAAATATTACGTAAAGATTATGAGATTCATTATAGGAATTGGCTCATGCAACCATGGGGATTGGCAAATTCAAATTCCGTAAGGCGGGCCTCAAGCTGTGAACTCTGATGAAGGTTTTCAGTGAATTCCCTGGGAGAAGCTGGCTGGCTGAAGTAGACAGGGAAATTCTTTGTTCTTACTGCAAAAATAATCAGTTTTCCTTTTAAGGCCTTCAACTGGTTCGATGAAACATCTCTCATTGTTGAAAGCAATCTCCCTAGTTGATTGTAGATGTAATCAGTCATAGAAGCACTCAATTTACTGGTGATTTAAATCCATGAAATAGCCTCACAGTAACAATCAGGCCAGTGCTTCCTTGACTAAACAACTATGAACAATAACCTAGCTAAACTGACACGTGAACTTAACCATCACAGTCCATCCCTTGTCAGATTGGCACCCATATGCATCTCCTTAAATCATATTTAATCTCTAAATAAAAACAATAACAGTTATGTTTTTGTCTAACAATACTCAACTACACTGTGTACAAACAGAAACACACTCTTTCCCTAGAAGACGGTGCAAGTCTTTGGGTAATATTCAGTCTTAAATTTAATATGCTGTAAAGTTAAATATTATGACATAAAGTTAATACAACTTACCTTATATGATAAGGGGATAAGATAGGGAAGAAAGTGAAGATATTTGCTTTATGTATATATACAAAAATATCCATAACAAAACAAGGAAGAAATATTCATAATCATTACAGTCCTCGTTTCTGTAACTGATCACATGGTCATAGCTTGTATTTATGGCTGCCTTCTTCCACTACCCATTCCATATTCCCTTTACCCTCAGCTGTCCATAGTTTTTGCCTGGTGGGGTGAGCCAAACCTTCATTCCTGAAGTTTCTGGGCTATTAGGTAGTCTACCCTTGATTGGGTTGTTTCAGTTTTCCATTGACTCTAATCACAGGGCATGGAAATACTGAGAGATGCCCTAGGGGATCTCCTTGTCTTCCAGGAAACTCTTCTTTATTGAAGCAGCAGTCCTATTTCCCCTTGATAGTCAGGATCAATCGCCCCAGCCAGTACAATAATTCTCTTCTTTAGCTGTTAATTCAGAGGCATGAGGAGCCCAAAGTGACCAAGTGGCAGTCTTAACTTCCAGTTCAATGGAGTTATTGTTGTATCTCCTGGTGAAAACACTTCTCCTTTTGGAACTAAGACCTATAGACCAGTAGAGCTTAAGGTTGCGGGGACAGTGGAAAACTAGGGGTGATAGTCAGTGGTGCCACTCCCATTTCCACCCCTAGATTCCTGAATCCATGAATCCTGGCTATGGAAGAAACACCACCATAGAATGGATGCTGATTCAGAGAATACGCAGCCTCGTGGAGAACACTGCCCCAGCCCTGCAAGGTATTGTCACCCAGATGGCACTGTAATTATCTTCAAAATGCCGTTCCACCATTCTGTCAGTCCAGCTGCTTCAGGATGATGGGGACCATGGTAAGACCAGTGAATTCCACGAGCACGTGCTCATTCTTGCACTTCATTTGCCATGAAGGGGGTTCCTTGATCAGAAACAATGCTGTGTGGATTACCATGATGGTGGATAAGGCATTCTGTAGGTCCATGGATGGTAGTTCTGGCAGAAGCATTGCGTGCAGGGAAGGCAAACCCATATCTGGAGTATGTGTCTATTCCAGTTAGAACAAATCACTGCCCCTTCCATGATGAAAGTGGTCCAATGTAATCAACCTGCTACCAAGTAGCAGGCTGATCACCTCGGGAAGTGGTGCCTTATTCAGGACTGAGTGTGGGTCTCTGCTGCTGGCAGATTGGGCACTCAGCAGTGGCTGTAGCCAGTTTGGCATTGGTGAGTAGAAGTCCATGTTGCTGAGTCCATGTATAACCTCCGTCCCTACCACCATAGCCACTTTGTTCATGAGCTCATTGGGCAATGAGAGGCTTAGCTGGGGATAGAGCTTGATTAGTATCAACAGAACAGGTCTTCCTATCCACTTGATTATTAAAATCCTCCTCTGCTGAATCCACCCTTTGGTGAGCATTTACATGGGACTCAAATATCTTCATGTTTTTGCCCACTTGGAAAGATCTAACCACATACCTCTCCCCAGCTCTCTTTGTCACTGATTGCCTTCAACACCCTACTCCCCCTAAAAACCCCCCACAACAGGTTGCTTTCCTCTTGTGTTTGCTTCTCTCCTTCTCCGTGGATCTCCATGCTCAAACACTTTTCCATTAAAAAACCCATCCTTGACTGTCCTTCTGCCTTCAACCACTGTCTTCTCTCTCCCTCTTTAATGCCTCAAGTTAAATGTGCTTTGGGAATAAAGGGAGGGGCCTTGGCCTGGAATTGGGGTGAAGGAGACCAGAGAGGGCTTCAGTACTGTAGAGGGGTTACAAGCTTGTCAGAGTTGTTAAGGGGTGGGGGGTGGGGAGTAAGGCACCTAAACCTGGAGAACTGAGAATACTTGGTTTACGGCAGGACATACGTGTGTGTGTTCACACACATCCTGGGGAGAAGGGTCAGAGAAAGGAAATTGTGTCTATCCATCAAGGATTGTTGATTCCTCTACCCCTGGTTCTCTGGAGGGCCAATTTAGCCATTCTTGCTTCTTGCCCTAGCCAAGTGGAGGCCCATCCCACAGCAGCTCACTCTCTCCTCCCTGAAGCAACACCGAGCATGGCTTCTATTTCTCGGCCAGGCCATCCAACAGCTCTGTAGGGGTGGGTGGGATCTTCTTGGCCGTAGGGAAACCAGCTGGCTCGAGAGATCCTCCTATAAAACCCAGTTATCTCGATATGAACCAGAATCCCAGAGGAAGCCTTAGTTTGAGTGTTCCCTAAGAGCAGAGCCTGAGAGAAACGCTGAGTCCTTTGAACTTGAGCAAGCACTTGGAGGCTTCTTGGACCCTTCAGGGTGGGCAACCCAAGAGGCAGAGCCTGTACTTCCCACTCTCCGGGGAGATGGGAGCTTGGGTGTTGTCCTTTGCAACACCACTGGGGACCTGGCATCACACCCAAAATGCTACTTTGGACATTGCATCACACATTTAATTTTATTACTGTCTGAGATTGAATTCTGATTGTTGAATGTGGTTGCATATTTTAGTGGTGATAATCCATGTTGACACCTTGTGTTTAAGATTTAGTTTCCAGTTTATAGATTAAAATGGGAGGAGCAAGTGAGTTGATTGCTCTCTTTGCTTTATTAAGCATGTGCTTAGAACAAGGAGGGGAATATGGTCACAGAACCTAAAGGCACTGATTGCTGTGTGACAGGAAGTAACAGGTGGTAGCATCAAAAGAATGACCAAGTCATTTGGGTGAAAAGAATGAAAAAGGGGAACTCCAGGATTGCAATATTTCCTACTGTCTGCATCCCAAAGGGGAAGTAGTCACCATTCTGGAGAAAACCCCTGAATCCAGATTTTTCATCACCTGACATGTAGACGAGCCAGTCTGGGAAGTGGGGGTAATCCAGCCTGAGCAGAACCTTCTGTGGTCACTCCTGAGTTGCCTCTGGGGCCAGCACCCTGTGGTAGAAAGGAGCCCTGCAATATCTTCTCTCACTTTAACAACAAGGTGTTATATTTAATGGCTAACTCTTCCTCAATCTCATCTGCATGATACAATCTTCCTTGGCTAAGGGACAGACAGATGATCAGGGAGCTTTTGGTGGGGCCCGATGAGGAATACATACTCTTGCATCCATATTACAATCCTTAATTTTGGTTATCTCTAAGAAGGAGCTTTTTGGCACCATCTGGTGACCCTGATCTGGATCAGGTCCCACTGTGGATCCAGCACTACAGGATGCACCTTTCTGAGAGCTTGGATCCGGTTTGGGGAGCAGCAGCCAGGAGTATGAGTGACGGTCCAGGTGGGATGGGAATGGTATGTGTGTGTGTGGGGGGAGGTATGAGCACCATATGGAGGTGAACACTGACACGCCCGATGAAGCAGAAGGGTGTCAGGATTCAAAGGGGTTGCCCGATTCCCACAAGCCGGGGTCCGTGCCTGCCAGCCCACTGTGGTGGCCTGTTTTCTAGTAGGACAAAAATCAAATCGTGTTAAACATCAGGCTGGGGCAGCAGGCCTATGGGGTTGGCTGGGAAAACCAAGCCTAGAGACAGGATTACCAGAGAGTGGGGCCACTTTCTCTGCATCTTGGTTTCACTCTTTCAGATCAACTCCTCCATAAGGCTATAACCACAGCTGCTGCTGCAACTCTGTTTTAGTGTCCTAAAATCGCCATGAACACAGAACAAAAGGGACACCCAATATGAGCAGGTCCACATAAGTCAGCTTTATGTTTTTCTCCTGAAAATCATATAAAAGAAATAAAGGGAATGAAAACACCTGGAAAACTTATTTTTTAATGACACTAGAAAATAGACAAATCCATAGATTCCAAAGCTCCAGCTGTGATTCGGCAGAAACTGCACAGGAGGAGGTGAAGTAGGGGACATGGCAAGAGGAAGAAGGGGCTGCAGTTTTTTTGAAAACCTGAACAGAGATACACGCCCTGAAGGTGAGAACATCACCGTGGTGTATCCTTGGGGTCTGGCAGGAGAACGGGGACTGAGGGAGCAAGGCTGGGGCTATGTCCTGTTGTCTGGCCAGAGAAGCAGGAGAGCTGAGTGCCACACAAACTTCTACAGCTGAGCCCTATTTGGAGGGTGCAGTCTGTCCCTTCTGCAGCCAAGGAGAGCCCCTTAGGGCTGTGCTGTTGGAGGCCACCTGTGAATGGTTGGCCCAGGAAAATACAACCCATTAAATAATAAGCACGAGAAAAGTAACTAGCACAGCATCAAAAGAAAACAAATGTGGAAAATGGCAGTAAAATTCACCAATGGGTGAAAAATACTCAGTGGAGAAATTTTGCCGTGGAGCGGATGGAAACTGTAACTAAACATTTTCCTAGGAATTAGAAGAATGAATGAAGCAATTATCCTGATTAAGGAAGGTAATATGTCATTGGTGTCTGTTGAATGGCTCTTGGAAGTTGTGCGCTCCAAGTAGGGGGTTAAAAATGGTTCTTGAGAGGAATGTTTCTGTCCAAAGAGAAAATGAGTTTAGCTCTGAGAAATGAGTGTGTAGTAGACAAATCAAAAAGGAAAAAAAAAAAAGGAAAAATAAAAAGAAGAAGAGAACTCCCTGGGGAACAGAAGCAAGAAATTAAAGATGCTTCTGAACTATTTGATACAGACAAAGATGAAGCAATAGTGTATCATGAGTTAAAGGTGACGATGAGAGCCCTGGGGTTTGATGTAAGAAAAGCTGATGGTGAATTACTGTCATAATTCTTAAAGATTGTGACAGAAAAGCCATATGGAAAATCACCTTTGAAGATTTTAATGAAGTTGTGACAGCCTGGATATTGGAAGGAGATCCGCATAAAGAAATATTGAAGGCATTTAAACTATCGATGATGATGATTCGGGTAAAATAAGCTGGAGGACTTTTAAACTTGTTGTCTGGGTGAAAATATGAGTTATGATGAATTTCAGGCTATGAGAAGTGAATCTGATAAAGACGGCAATGGAGAAATAAATCAAGAAGAGTTCATTGCCATTTTGACTGGTGACATTTAATGAATTACAAGGACAATCTCTAAGAAAGTTGCAGTTAACATCTTATATTCTGCTTTTGTGCCTGGAGCCATGTTAAAAAAAAAAAAAAAAAAGAAAAGAAAGAAATCAACTTAGTTCTTTTTTCAAAAAGGACCAAAAATCAGCATTTTATGTATTTGTATTTTAAAACAGTTTGGTTCATACCCAAACAGTTCCATTTTCTATTTATAATATAGCTTTTGTATAAAGTTTAAAAAGTTGGATTATGCTATACAGATTCCTTGAAGTATTATATTATTTAACATTAGTATTCACTTTTGTTTTGGTATAACGTTTTTCAGATTTTCATTAATCAAATGTTTATTTTATTAGTTAAAAAACCAAAAAAGGTAATAAAAAAAGCAGAAATGCAAGAGCCTGGGAATGAGATTTTTGGACAATAAGAACAGTTGAAATGCGAGCTGGCTGAATATCGGGAAGAAATGGAAGGAAAACGTCACAATCATTAGAGAAATGAAGATGAAAAAGGAGAACAGACGCTGGAAAATGCAGTAAGGGACATAAAAGAGAGACATGAAAGTGAACAAATGAAATGGAAATAAATGTAGAGTTAAAATGAATAACAGAAACTGATATATATCATATAATACATACAATATATTAATTTATTACATATACATTATTAAGACAGTGTATGTTATATTAATTGCATATATATATTTTAAAGCCCCGGGACTTGATCATTATTTCCCACACAAGGGCGGGTCTTGGCAGGACGCTGCAGGAGGCCCCCACTTGCCGGCCGTGGGCAGTTCTGCAGGACCGCGAAGACCCGGTCCCGCGCAGGAACATTCTGGAGATGCAGCGGTCCTGCCTGCCTGGCGTGGACGTCTCGCCCTTGCCGCACTTGGGGACCTCGACTCACGTCTCCTGCAAGTCTCCGAGTTGCAGTGCCCGTGGGAAGCCTTCACGTGGCCCCGGGGCTTCTTGTTGCGACGGTTGGTGCGCGCGTGGGTTTTGTTCTTGACCGACTGCGCGAGCGTGCGAGGGTGCCTGGGTGCAGCGCGTCCCCGCCGGCTCTTGGGCTTGTTGAAGAGGCTCAAGGTAGCAGGTGCGTTCTCAGCTCTCTCCCTTCTCCTCCGCGTTGCTGCTCCTTCTTGCAAATTAATATATTAACATATAATATATATTGTTACATTATATATTCTGCACATGACATGCAAAGGAGATTTAATAGATGCAGAGTTGGAATCTCCGAAGAAGAAAACCAAAGCAGTAGAACATACATGTAAAGCAATAATTCACGAAAGTTTTCCTGAAATAAGGAGACTTGATCTACATCTTGAAAGAGAACGCTGTATCCCAGGGAAAATTGACCACGAATGTTCATCACTAACACCTATCCTAGTAAAGTTACTGGATTTCAAAAATAAAGAATATTTTTGGAGCTGTCAGAAAAATAGATCAAGTCACTTATTGGGGAGGGGAGGGTGTAAAAATTAGGTTAGCCCATGCTGTTAAAAAAAACAAACAAACAGAAAATAACAAGTGTTGGAGAGGATATAGAGAAATAGGAGCACTTGCTTATTGCTGGGGGGAATGAAAAGTGGTGCAGCTGCTGTAGAAGAAGCTGTGGGAACTGTCTTAGCTCCTTGGAAAGCTCAGTATAGAATTACCACATGACCTGGCAATTCCACTACCAGGTATATACCCCCCCCCCCCAAAAAAAAAACAGAAAACAGGGACTCGAACAGATATTTGCACACTGATGTTCATAGTGGCATTTGCCAAAATATGGAAGCAATCCAAGTGTCCATCAACCAATGAATGGATAAATAAAATGTGGTCTATACATGCAATGGAATATTATTCAGCCATAAAAAGGAATGAGGTCCTGATACATACAACAACATGAATGAACCTTGAAGACTTCATGTTAAGTGAAATAAGCCACACAAAAAAGGACAAATAGTGTGTGACCTCACTGATTTGAAACAATTGGAATAAGCAACCTCATAGAGTCTGAATCTAGAATATAGGTTACCAGGGGACAGGGTGGGGAAGAAAATGAGAAATTGGGGCTTAAGATGTACTGGTTCTGTTTGGAATGATAGAAATGTTTTGGTAATGGATGGTGGTGATGTTAACACAACATAGTGAATGCAATTAACAGCACTGAAATATATATCTGAATATGATTAAAGGGGGGAAATGTTAGATTGTATATAGAGTAACAGAATAAACATTTTTTAAAAATCCATCGAACTAAACTACACAAACAGTGAACCCTGATAAACCATGGACTTCAGTTAATAGTACAAAAATGTGCTGTCATCAGTTATAACAAACGTTTCACAGCAATGCAAGGTGTTGGTGGTGGGGTGGTGTATTTTATGCATGATTGTTCTGTAAACCCACAACTTCTCTAATAAAGAAAATACCGCCCCCCCCCAAAAAAAAAAATCAGGCTAGTCTTGGATGTCCACAGACCCACACTGAATGCCCAAAGAATAAATCAGTAACTACAAGATACTCAAGGACAGAATATATGAGTTAGGCATTTTATAAGAAGGCGATTTTGAACAGGCTCGATATCAGGAAATATGGTCCCTTCTTGAAGAAATTACTGGGGGGTGAATTTGAGTCAATTGAGGGGTAACCAAGCAAATTTTGGCAAAAGAAAGGCAGCAAATGTTGGATATATTTGACATAGAATGAAGTCCAAAACAAAAGTTTGGTCATAGAATTGAGAGAGGGAGGAAGGGAAGATGGGGATATAAGTTAATTTATTCATTGTTCATAAAAAAATAAATTTGAGAAGCTGGATAATTTTCTAGGAAAATAGTATTTATCAAAAAGACCCCAGAAGCACATGCACTGCAGGCAGGGAAGGCAAACCTGTACACTAAATGATGATTCCAGTGGGGATACGCTATTGTCCCCCCAAGATAGAAAGGGTCTATGTCATTAGGTGGGTGACTGACTGGTCTTTTTCAACTCCCCGACCCCAGCCCTGGAGACCCAGCTTTTGTATTCCTTCCTTTACATTATACCAGGGAAGTTGGAGTTTCATTTTAATCTCATTCAATACTGGCTGCCATTAACCAACCAACCAAACTGTTAGAGCTGCTCTAAGTTACTTTAACTAACAGGGTGATCCCAGAATCTCTAGTAAGTGCACCGTATCAACCAAGTAACTAGGCAACATGTAGATCTGTCTTTCTCACCTGGTGGCTCAAAGTGGGCAATGGTTAAAGGGCAGCTTTGCCAGATCATGAGCAAGGACACTTGACCTTGATCAGATCCAGGACAGCATCACCGTCAGAGCTGCTTTGGCCATGGGTCATTCCAGAGGGCCACAAGGTGACTGGGGAAGGAGAGATGCCCGGTAGATGCCCCCAGTGGGGGGAGTGAGGCCTAGGCATGTGGCAGTGGCCAGAAACATACCTCTCAGCAAAAGCAAGGGGAGCTAGTGCGGCTGCAGAGTTCTAACCCACCTGGACATTTACAACCAGAGACTTCAGGAGAAGGGCATTTCCCAAATCTGGCACAGCCAATAGAAGTCACAGTGAACCAGGCTGAGAAGGAAAAGAGGATTTACTTACGCCAGCAGGAGACAGGGGAAGCTTTCCCAAATCTGCCTCCCAGATATATTTCTTCAGTTGGTTTTTATGCAGGTTCAGAGACAAAGGGAGATAATCATTTAATTAACATGCAACAAGAGTGATAGATGAAAGGCTTACCTATATAAAACTGGGAGGTTTGGGGCAATCTCCCCGAAGTGATTCTTTAATTGGCTAAACCCATTAGAGCAGGACAAAGAGAGTGAATCATTTTAGTTAACATGTGTGCCAGTTTGGATGTTTCATGTCCCCCAAAATGCCATTATCTTTGATGCAGTCTTTTGGCAGCCAATGTATTAGTGTTGATTGGGTTGGAACCTTTTGATTGGCTGTTTCCATAGAGATATGACCCACCCAACTGTGGGTGATGACTTTGATTGGATAATTTCCGTGGAGGTGTTACCCCATCCATTCTGAGTGGGTCTGAATTAAATCACTGGAGCCATATAAATGAGCTGACAAACAGAAGGAACTAGAGCAGTTGTGAGTGACATTTTGGAGAGCAACTGAGAGTGACACTTGGAAGAGGAGCTGCAGCTAAGAGAGGACAAAACGCCCCAAGAACATTTTGGAGAACGCCATTTTGAAACGCAACCTGGGAGCACGCAGACGCCAGCCACGTGCCTTCCCACCTAACAGAGGTTTTCCAGACATCATTGGCCATTCTTCTGTGAAGCATTAACAAACCAGAACAACATGTAATAGAGGTTTGGAGAACCCCAGCAATCTAGCCATTTCCTGTTTCCTTTAGGAACCAGGTGATACCTGTGAACGGTGCAAAGTTTACATTTACAATTTACATATTGTTGCAGACTTTACATCTTGCTTTTTTGTGAGACTAAATGTTTTCACCCCCTGCCTACTTCCCATTTTAAGATTACATTTAAAAGCTATTTTAGGTTATATTTTAAGGTTAATTTATAATTTTCTGCTTGTTTACAGTTTTAGGGTTCTATTTTAAAAGTCAGTGCTACAACTGGCCTTCTGGCTACAAGGGGCCTTGTCATTTAAGAGGCCAGGAGAGCAGATACCAGCATTACAGCAATCAGTGAGAGGTGGGGAGTGTTGGGGGTAAGAGTCACAAAAAGGACCATGTATTCATAGAGGCCTCTGTGCAAATGCAGAAGCTGTCCAGGAAGCAAATCTTTATGTTGGTCGTTAGAGGCTATGCTCATAAACTCTGCATTATACGCCCTTCCTGGACGGTTGCACATAAAATACACAGTCACCTCTGAAAATCTTGAATGCCATAAAATAACCAAATCCTCTAATAAAAAGCTCTCTCCATACAAATTAGGATTATTAAGTAATAAAGCCCTGCAAATGAGGAATGCAGCCAACAAGATTTGCCCGCTAATGGCTTCCTATGCTGGAATCCCAATTTAATTGATTAAATTCTTCATTTACAAGATGTTAGCACTGGCAGAGAAAGCCAGGTAAAATGATATCACTGCTTTCAACAGCTATACCCACTTGGAATGTTTTTCCTTTTAAGATCCCCCATCCCTCCAGCCCACCCCGGTGGACAATATCAATTAACTTGAGCTGCCACCATCCCTCTACCTCCTTATTTTTCTCTGCATTTCTAGGCCACACGTGGAGAAAATTCATTATTGTCTCTGGACAAGTTCTTGTAATTCAAGCTTCCATCATCATAGTGACCTGCCTGCCAACCTCCAGTGGCAAAGGAGTCCCCGGTCATCAAACAAGCTTTGGTTGTATTCTTAGTGGTTTGTTTTTCTGTAAAAAAAAAAATCCTGGGATGGGAGGAGCAAAAGTGAAACAGGCAGTTTTTAAATTCGATTTGGAAACTGTAATCCCCCTTCTTTCCTAGCTCCCCTTTCTCCCCTGGGGTTGAAAGCCTCTTGCCCAGGGTTCTGCCCTCCCAGAATCCTCAGGCCAGGGCCCTGTCTCCTGCTTTTGCAGAAGGCAAGGAAACAGCTTACAAACTTCAAATTCAAAATTAGTTCTTTAAAATTCAATTCAATTTACAATAAAAGTTTTGGTCCCACAGCTGGAGTTCTTTTCCTTGGATACTGTCTAGACATGTAATGAAGATAATCTAACGTCCCTAAAAGAGGAAGTTTCTCAGCGGAACAATATAGTTTGTTGTTCAGGGAGATGCTAGATCCTTAAACAAAGACGTCATTTAGGTACACTGATTAATTGTATTTTCATTGCAAACATTTTATGATCTCAAAAAAAAAAAAAAAAAAAAAAGAGGGTCATACTCCCACTGGCAAAATAAAAACTTAGGCTTGTTTAGGAACAAATTAACTCTTCACTATCTCAGGGTAGGGGGCATGGAAGTGTGTTTAAAAAAACAAATTAGCCCGTTACAAGTGTTTAAAACATGAATTCCATACCAGAGGTACAACCTACACCAACAGACATTTCAAACAAATCTACCACAGTTTCCTAAGTGGAAATTCATACTTTTCATTGTCATTTCACTGTGCATTTAAGGAAAAAAAGTCACTTCCTCAAATAAATCAAGACTTTTTAAGTCTCTGGTCAGCTCACCTGGTGGTGAGGAGGATTGGGCCAAGGACAGTGCTTTGGTTTCCTTGGCTACTTAAAGCAAATACCATAAAATGGTTCAGCTTAAACAATGGGAATCTAGTCACTTTTTGTTGGAGTCTGGAAAAATATCCAAATCAAGGCATCATCAAGGCGATGCTTTCTTCCCGAAGACCAGTTGCCGGCGATCCTTGGCTCCTCTGCCACATGACAAGGCACATGGTGGTGTCTGCTGGTCTCTCTCTTCTCTTCCAGGTTTTGTTGATTTCAGCCTTTTGCTTCCCTGGCTTTTTCTTTCTTTCTCTCTGTATTCATTCTGTTTATAAAGAACTCCAGTAAGAGGATGAAGTCTCATCCTGAATGATTTGGTTTACATCTTACAAGGCCCTACTTACAATGTGTTCACACCCACAGGTATGGATTAACTTTAAGAACATGTTTTTCTAGGGTCCATAGAGCTTCAAACGAGCACAGGCAGCAAACAGACTAGGGACCCAGGGAAGACCCAACGTTGGATCTCAGGGCTGAGTGCGGGGTGCTGGGGTTGAGGAGGCTCTGATCCTACCTGCCAAAGGTGTGTCCACGAGGTGCTGCAAAGATGAGGCAAGAAGCAGCAAAACGGCTAGGATGGCACTCGAGGCAGCCCTGCAGCCAAGACTGGCGGGAGATGTAGGAAGAAGGGTGTTCTAGGGCAAAGAGCACACAGGCGAGGGCTCCAGGCCAAGAAAAGGGCAGAGTCAAGAAAAAACGCCTCCTACCCTGGCAATGCTCAAAACCCCCAGGCCCCAAGTCTGTGGTTCCTTTCCAAGTGTGTGGTAATGAGGCAGGATAGAATATAGCATCAAGGCCGTGGTTCCTGATCTTCTATTCAGCCTCAAAAGAGTTGACACAAACCTGCAAAACTTCCACTGCAGACTTCATATGGAGCCAAAATTTCCCCTAAAGCTCTGAAGCCTCCCCAAACCATCAGCATTTGTGAAATCATGGGCTCAAAGCAAATTCTCAGTTAATGAAAAATAACATGGGGTCATAAAGGTTTTTAAACATCTGCCCAAAGACAAATTTTAGATATGCAAGGGCAGGTCGCAAGTTCTGATGACTGCAATAACTATCTCCTCCTAGAACAAAGAAAATATCTAGTGTTTGAAGGTTGAGATAAGAAAATCACTGTAAAATTTCCCTTTATAAAAAGCCAACCCATTCTCACTCAATGTATGTTTCTCCCTTGAAGATGCCCACCTTATCTCTTTAATTGTCTTCTTTGTCTCTCTCTTTAATAAACTACTACTTATTCCTACTGACCCCTCTTGTCTCTGAATTCTTTCTGCAGTGAGAGTCCTGAACCTGGAACGGGGTTCTGCCTGGCACTGTTGCCAGCAGGGTGCCGGCTACACTGGATCATATGGTACTTGGATGTTTAACTTTTGAGGAATCGCCAAACTTTTCCGCAGTTGGGCTGCTATTCACTCTTCCTTAATCTTTGCAGTAAAATACCTTATTGGATGATGTATTAGTTAGGGTTCTCTAGGGAAACAGAATCAACTAGAGATATCTATAAATATAAGATTTATAAAAGTGTCTCACGCAACTGTGGGTTTGCACGAGTCCAAATTCTGTAGGACAGGCAGCAGACTGGCAACTCCAATGAAGATGTTTGATGAACTCCTCAGACAATGAATAGGCGACTTCGATGAACTCATGAACCGCCTCGCTGGTCAGCCGAAGAAGTGAAGGTCCTCTGTCTGTCTTGCTTAAAAGTCTTCAACTGATTGGATTAAATCCAGCAGATTGCGTTCTCTCTTTGTAGAAGACACACCCTTCATTGATACAATCAGTCACAGCTACAGCCAATTGACTGATGATTTAATACACCAGCCTTCTGGTTCACTAACCAGCCACAAATGTCCTTGCAGTAACGGTTAGGCCAGTGCTTGCTTGATCAGACACCTGGGTACCATTACCTGGCCAAGTTGACACATGAACCTAACCATCACAGATGTGTAAGATGATAATGGTTTTATAGATGAAGAAATTGAGTGTCAGAGAGGTTAAGGGACTTGACCAAGGTCACTTGGCTCTAGCATAGTGGAGACAAGATTGGAAGTCTGTCTCAAGAGCTTATAGTGATTCTCTGCATCATGTTTTTGAGTAGTGGAAACAAGGCACATTTATTGTTACCCATATGACTGGCTTCCCCTGCATGGAGCACTAAGGTTACTACTCTTTTTAATCTTCAAAGTTATTGTGCGGGTCCTTGTCAGCCCAGATTAAGTGGGAAATCCCTTATGCAAATTCTTGGAGAATACAGGGGGACTCATGCAATTCAGAAGGGCCTGACCTGCCTCATGTACCTTGCAGAGAAGACCCAGGGAATGTGATCAGCCCACCAGCAGGCCCCATTTCTGCTGCCACTGTCATCAGCTGCTGCGGCTGGAGACAGGCTGCGCACAACCTCTGTGCTTCGCCGTGGGGGGCCTCGCTGCAGTTTCTCAGGGTACAATAGGAAGAGGAAAGGGCCATCTAGCTCCCTCATGTCCTGCTCAGCTCTGGCCCCCCCTAAGCCACCAGATGCATGGGCTGTGAGAGTTTTGACTCTTTAGCCACCAGTGCTAAAGATGGTGCTTGCCCAGATGGCACCCCACCCTCTCAGCATCACCACTGACCAAGAGGATCATGCCCTTGGGCCCCTGCACTTTTGTTCCATTCACTTGCTGTGGTTCCCAAAGCACATCTTCCAGGAGTCTACTCAGAGGACACTTGCAACCTGTGCCAAACCTGGTGGCCCCCACGTCCCATTCCAGGCCTTAGGATCGATTCAGTCACCTGTCCTGTCTCCTTCACTCAAGGTGGCCTTCCCTTGGGGCCTTTGACAGCCTTTCCTGCCAGCAGATCTCAGTCAGAGACTTCTCTGTCTGCCAGGGAAGTTATAGTGATGTTAAACCTCCAAGGGGAAGGGATTGAGGTCTCGATCTCTTTGCTACAAAGAAGTTCTTTGGCTCCTCTTATGGGTTGAATTGTTCAAGTCTAAAAAGACATTTCAAGTCATAACCACAGTCCTATGAGTGGGACCATATTTGGAAATAGGGTCTTGAAGATGTTATTAGTTAATACGAGGCCAAAACGGATCAGGGTGGGCCTATTCCAAGATGACTCGTGTCCCTGTAAGAAGGGGAGAACTAGACACGGACAGACAGATGAGGGGAGAATGCCACGTGACGACGGAGACAGAGAACGCCATGGAGAGCCGCAGACCACTTCCAGAAGCCAGGAGAGAGGCCTGGAAGAGATTCTTCCCTAGAGACTTCAGAAGGGACGGACATCACTTGCAAGCTCTTGCGAGATCACTTGCTGACTTTGCCTGGACTGAGAATTTGTTAGCAACTTTTAAATATCAGCTTGGGTAAACAAAGCAAGTTTAAGTTCCTCTAATCTGGCATTATGTTTCATCATTGAAAGTTACTTAGAAGAGAAGCTATTATACTGCAGGTAACCTGTGCCCGGATGGGTGGGAGGCAGGCCAGGGGCCACGACGGGGGCCCGGGGCAAGAAGGGTGGGGCTGGGTGGGGGATCGGGTAATGGAGATGGGCAGGTCCGAATCAAGGAGGGTGGGTGTGGGTGTGAGGGGGACGGGAAGCAGGCGGTAGGGCTCACCAACTACCAGCCGTCTAAGATCCAGAGAGATAGATACATCCAGATTGGGCTTAGCAGCAAGAACGACAGATTTGTGCGGACCTGAGGTCCTGAAATGGGGATCCCAGCGCCTGGGGCTCACCCTGAGTCTGGAGAGGGCCAGAGGGGTCCGAGCTGAGGCCGAGGGCTGTGGAGACCAGCAGGCCCCAGGAAGCTACGTGGGGCAGGGCCGGGAGGGCCTCTGGATCTCCTCCTGACCTCCAAGCAGCAGCCTCTGGGAAGGGAAGGAAGAGCCTGCGCGGGCCGAGCCTTCCCGTCCCTCCCGCCTGCAGCGCAGACACCCGCGCTCTCCGCCGACGGCTCTCGTGCTGTGCGCTCAGGCGGATGTGAGCACCCCGAAACCAGTGTGAGCCTCTGTAATTATGACCGGTGCAGGTATGCTCGCATCGAACTTGTAGGAAACAGGTGTGAGGGGTCACTGAGGCAGGCTGCAAGCGGGCAGGCTGCCGGAGCCGCGTCGGTGCTGCCCGGGGAAGCGCCTGGTTTACGCGGGCGGCGGCGGGTGCTGAGGCGGAGTGGAAGGCGCTGTTGGCCCGGATGGGAACAACGTGGGGCGCTCTCTCCTTCTGTGAGGGAGGACCCGATAGGCTGAGAGTGGAGGTGCTCTGTGTCGATGCCCTTGTTTACTTGCCCTTCCTGCCCCCTCCTTCGTTTCCTAATTTTACTGTAAGAGAGAAGGGAAGCCCAGATCTGTTAGAGCAGAGAAGCTGTGGGGTGGCTGGGGGCCCCCAAGGGTATAAGGAGTATTCATGGAACATCAAACCCAAGAGGCCCCTTTTCACTGAGCTCCTGAAAACCCGGGGCTTATAAAAATCGTCCTGGTATTGGAACTTGAGTTCAATAGATCTGGGGGATGAATTAGGATGCCAAGCTACCTTGACACCTTCAGAGTCTTTGCCAGCCTGTGTAGACTCGGAGTTGAGTCGGAACAACCAGAAAGTGCATAGGATTCAAGCTAGAATAAGTTAATAAAAAGAAAACAAATCAGAGGAAAGAGTTGCCATATTGTTCTCAGGAGTTGATTTACTGAAAATGTGTAGCTATAAGAAGAACCCCTTTGTTTAATGTTTCAGTTCAGCTATTTGGTTGGAGAGAGGCGTAAATATTTTTAAAAACTGAAGATGGAGAAAGAGATTAAGTGAGAGGAAGGGGTAGCGACAAATGCAATAAGATTTAACAAGGGTCTATGAATACTGAAACTTTATCTAAATATACATATATATATTTAGATGCTGGGGTGTTAGAATAGCTGGAAGGAGGTAAATGACATGGTGGAAATGTAACCTTTAACATCCTTTGAAATTTGCTCTATAGCTACTCATTGAATTGTGCTTTTAAAGTCTTCACCTTTCTGGATATACCCTATATTGCTTAGTAAGGAAAGAACTGAAACTGTGGAATGGTAACCATAATAGTTTTTAAAATTACCTATATAACTGCTTGTTGAGCTGTACATCAAAAGTTAACATTTTTCTGTATGTATGTTATTTAAAAACAAACAAACAAACAAAAAACACAAAAAACTGGGGGCGGGATGTCCGGCTCCTTGCAGGCGGGTGCATGTAGCAGCCGGGGCCACACGGGGGCGCCGCCACCCTGCGTGCGGGAAGGTGAGCGCGGAAGGACGGGAAAGGAACCTGACACTCTTAAGCGGTGAAACAGGAACCCCCAAAACGCCAAATGCCTTTTAATTTCCTACTACACTAATTTTTAAACATTTTATTGAAATATAACACACAGAAACGTGCACAGGCCAAATATCACAAATTGATCACCCTTGTGCCACCAGCCACGGGATCCCAAATAGAACGTTTACCAGGAGCCTGGATGTGTCGTGGACAAGGCCCTCTCCCTTCCCTGTCTTCTCAGAGCACAGGCTCCTTTCCTCTGCTTTCCTTCTTGGATAAACCCATCCATGCGGTCCTCCCCTTCTGAGGCTCGCGTTGTTGGCTCATCCTTGTTTGTGAGATTCATCCCTCTTGCTGTGGGTGGCGGCGATGGTTCCTTTTCATTGCTGTGTAGTATTCCACTGCATGAATACTCCCCAATTCATCTGTGCATTTAACTGCTGATGGGCATTTGGATAGTTTCCCATTTTGGCTATTAGGAAGAGTGTTGCTGTGAACAATTTGGAACATGTATTTGGTAGAATTAAGGATGCATTTCTGTTGGTTGTGCCCCAGGGATAGGAATTCTTGGGTCAGGCATTCAGATTTAGTAGAGGCTGCCAAACAGCAGTCCACAGTTGCCCTGCCATTTTGCATTCCCATCATTCTTAGAGCTACAAGTTTTCAATAACTTAACTCCTAAGAAGAATTTGATAGCTCTTTCCTTGGATTATTTTTCTTTTTATTTAGGCATTCTAGCTTGAATCCTCTACACTTTCAGGTTTCTGTGACTCATATCTGTCTGCACCAAAACCTCACCATCACCTTTCCTACAGCAATAATTTTAGAACATCATTTCTTCAAACAAAAGTCATTAAATCAACATTTCTTGAGGTATGTCCAGGAGCTTTCCTAAAGTGCTGGGAACATAGTACTGAGTAGGACTGTCAAAAGTCCTACTTCTCAATAAAGAAAAAAAAAATTTTTAAGAAAAAGTAAAAAAAAAAAATACAATAAATAAATTAGGAAAAAAAGTCCTACTTCTCTGCAGCCAATGCTCTGGGGACTCCTATACGGTCATCCCATAAGTGGAACAGGTTTGACAGGAGCTGAGGCAAGCGGGTGTGGCAGAAGAGATGTGGCTCCAGATACCTCTTGGGAGCTTCTGGTTGAAATTCCGCCTCCCCCTTCTCCACCAACAACTTCTACTCTGTCCTAGGAGGGCCCAGTGAGTGACGAAATGCAGAGGCTTGTAAAGTGGGGAGATGAATCCCATTGTTCCAAGCTTTTTGATGAGCTGTTTCCTCAGACATTTCCAATGTTCGTACTTTTCGCTATCTTGACTCTAAAAGCGGAGTGGAGGAGGGGAATCAAGGCAAGGTTTGTGTCCAGTTCTGTGCAGGGTGTTAGAGACACAGAAATGAAAAAGTCGTGTTTGCAGCCCGGAGGGTGTCATGGGGCAGCAGGGAAGACAGACAGTGTAGCCAGAGCAGTGATAACATATGCCCAGCCTGGAGGTGAGCTTTGCTTGGTGAATCAGGGAAGGCATACTGGAAATGGGGACATGTCCTGGTAGAGGAGCTCTTGAGTTCTATCTTGGAAGATGAATTGGCAGTCACTTGATGGACACCGGGGCTGGGATTCCAGGAAAAGGAGAAACTTGTACAGAGGAACAGAGAAACAAACAGCCTGCTGCATTCTGGGGACTCTGAGGGCTTGTGGTTTCCTGCAGCTGGAGTGTAGGACTCAGGCGAGATCAGTACTTGGGAAGCTGGGAAGCGTGTGCGGAGAGGCAAGGCAGGGGCAGGGGTGTTTCTTATCTTGTGCTTCTCAAATGGTGGCATGCCTGTGCCCCAAAGGATGCCCCTCACGGGTGCTCGGTAGCCAGAGCCTTGGTTCCGAGTCAGGCAGAACTGGGTTTGCATCCTGCTCAGCCACTGATCTCGTGAGTGACTTCAGGGAAGTTCTTTGACTTCTCTAAGCCTGCATTTGCTCATCTGGAAAATGAAGATGCTAACTGTACCTCCCCCACAGAGTTCTTATTAATCATAAATGAGACAATGGATATAGCATGTGTGGCACATAATAAGCTCTCAATAAATGTCAAACTAGCACTCATTACATTATTACTTGGTATATAAGCTCAGACAGAAGGAGCAAACTTGCTACAACCAAGAGGGACACTTTGAAGAATGCACAGGAGCTGAGAGAGGAGCTGCAGATGAGAGACAGTTTGAAGACGGCCATTGAAAGCAGGCTCTTGCTCCAGAGAAGCTAAGAGAGGACAAACACCCCAAGAGCAACTAAGAGTGACATTTTTGAGGAACTGCAGCCTAGAGAAGAATGTCCTGGGAGAAAGCCATTTTGAAACCAGAACTTTGGAGCAGACGCCAGCCAGATGCCTTCCCAGCTAATAGAGGTTTTCCGGACACCATTGGTCATCCTCCAGTGAAGATACCCTTTGATGATGGATACTTTATGGCCTTAAGACTGTAACTTTGTAACCAAATAAACACCCTTTTATAAAAGCCAATCCATTTCTGGTGTTTTGCATTCTGGCAGCATTAGCAAACTAGAACACTTGGCAATAGTATAATTTAATAATTACATTATTAAATGGCAATGTGTTGGGTCCATTTTATTTTCTGGAGAATCCATTTTGAATCAGCAATATTTAAATTAAAACTTATTTTTATATTAAAATGAATACAAATATATTAAAACAAACCTATATGCTTGTGGCAGGAGTCTCTCCTAGAGTTTACTCTGCTCTGACATTTGGGGCACTTGGGTAGAAACGTTTGGGGGGGGGGTGGTCTGGGCTCTCTCACTGGCTGCAGTGGGCCCATCTTTTCTAGAAAGCTCTCCCAGAACACCCTTCTGGGCTGCCACTCACTCTGAGCTTTGTACCATTCAGGAATTCGTCCAATCAGTTACCGTTTATGAATTCGTGTCTCCCTCTTGAGGGTGGGGTCCCATGTCCGTTTCTGTCCCCCGGCTCTAGCCCAGAGCTGTTTCACGTGAGCTGATCCCACCACCAAGTCGACCTCTTTGTACTGGCCTCGAGAGTCTCATGATGATGTTGAGAAGATGGGCAACAATCCAGCTCAAAGATTCTGAGGAAGATTCCTCATGTTTGCCTTTCTCACCTCCTCTTCGGCATTTTGTGGTCTCTAAAACCCCATGTGGCTGACAGTTCCAACTCTTCTGGTGCCTTTGGGACATTTTCAAAGCATCATGTCCCCTCAGTGTGGAGTAGCCATTCCACAAAAAGTCTCCGGTAACATGAATTTTTTATACGAGGTGGGGAAAACTAGGTCTTCATCATCAAAGTCACAAAGATGGTAGATGCAGATAAATGCAGAACGCAATAGATCAAGGAAAGGATGATACGGACAGGGGGGTTCAGGGAAAGATAGGACACATTTTTTTTAATGGGAAAAGGAGAAAAAGGCACAGAGTTTTTAAAAAATGCTTGCCCCTCAGCAGAGTTCTCTCAAACGCAGTGGGGAGACAGGTAAGTCATTATTTACAGGAAACATCATTCCAGGTAAGCTGGTGACATAACTGGGGGGCTTTCCAGTGTTTGAGCTGCTGTTTGGTTGGTTTTATTGAGACTTCCGGTCCTCCACTCCCCTTTCCCAGTGCACCCACCGGAAACTCTAGGAAGTGGGTCTTTTGGTTTGCTAAAGCTGCCAGAATGCAACATACCAGAAATGGACTGGCTTTTTCAATGGGGATTTATTAGGTTGCAAATTGACAGTGTTAAGGTCATAAAAATGCCCAAATTAAGGCATCAAGAGGCAGCAGTTTCTTGTCACATGGGAAGGCACATGGCTGGCTCTGCTGAGCCTTCTCTCCTGGGGTAAGCTTCTGGCTTCAGTGGCTTTCTCCAAAATGTCTCTGGGCTTCTGTCTCAGCTTCTCTGAGCTCGCTCCAAAATGTGCCTGCCTTTTATTATCTCATAGTCCTCTCAGAGAGGACTCCAGCAAGGGGATAAAGACCCATCTTGAATGGGTGGGGTCACATCTCCATGGAAACAGCCTAATCAAAAGGTTCCACCCACAATATGTCTGTCTCCACAAGATTGGATTAAAAGAACATAGGCTTTTCTGGGGTACAAAATAGGTTCAAAGCAGCACAGTGGGTTTCCCACACAGAGCCCCAAGGGACCAGTGACTTGGGAAGGACACATAGACCTGAGGCCAGCAGAGCCAGCTATCAGGACTAGCCAGGCAAGAGCAGAGATGTCTCTCCAGGAGAACGGGGCCCTTGGGAGTAGGGTGGAGTGTGTGTGACCCTCCCCAGATGGCATATTCAACTTCCTACCTGACATCTACACCTGGGGGTCCAGCAGGCACCTCGAGCTTAACATGCACCAAATCAAGCCCTTCTTAGTTCCTCTTCTCACCCTGCTGTTTTCCTCCATCTTCCGGCCTCAGTTTCTTTGCCATATCCTCGAGACTATCCACATGCTTTATGAGGAGAAAACTCAGCAGGGGAGAAGCTGGAAGTCAACAGAGCCTGGAAGAGAAAGGAGAAGACATCACCATGTGAACTGCCATGTGTTGGGATAGCGAAGGACCAAGGATCGCCGGCAGCCAGCCCCAGAATGCCACGGTCGTTGGAGAGAAAGTCTTGCCTTGCTAATGTCTTGATTTTGGACTTCTCCTAGCCTCAAAACTGTGAATCAATAAACTCCCATCATTTAAGCCAACCCACCATTTGGTATTTGTCTTAGCAGCCAGAAAACCAAGACCAAGACTAAGTCATTCTCTGGAACTATCTTGCTTTTCATTTAATTACTTGTTTAGTATTTGTCACCCACGTCGAGAAGGATTTCCTTGGGTCCGGGAACCATGTCTGTTTTGTTCACCCCTTGTTCCCAGCACTTAAATCCGGGTCTGTGAAGTCGTTTGTGGGGTGAGGACAGGAGGCCCAAGGGGGTCCTTTGACTCCTGGCCCTCCCTTCCCACCCTGGGTTTGTCCCCCTCGTCAGGGGCCTCACACTAAGCACATCCAAATTCCATCCACACCCAGTGAGAGCATGACTCCTGGCTGCACTGAGGCCAAGGCTGTGCTTCCTGGAAGTGAGTTCTGCCCTCGGGAGAACCCACTGGCAAAGAGAGGTGGGCAGGCCCCAAATGAAGGCAGGGCCTCTGAGGTCCCGGAGCTGGACTACAAGGGGGGGCAAAGGCTGCAGATCCCTTGACCCAAGGGACTCCTTACCTGGAGGTTGGAGGGCACGAGGAGGGTCACAGAGGCTCTTTCTAAAGTGTGGACCCAATTGCCCGGGGGCTGAGGGCAGAGCTGCCTAAAAGCCTGCCTGGCAGACAGAAGGAGCTAAATAAGTATTTTTAAATAAAGCAATTCCCATGGACAAAAGAGAAGTCTTAGTGCTGAGCAGGGCTGGATTTGGAGAGAGCAGTTTTCCTCTGACGACTCCTTTCCCAGTGCACATGGTGTGCAGGTATGAACACACACACACACACACACACACACACACACACACACTCCCAGATAGGAGCTCTCTGTTCCCGGCTCCTCCTTGGAATCTTGTCCAGATTCCTGGGACAGGCTCTGGAACCACTGGCCTCGTGAACCTGGGCCCAGTCCTCCCCTCTGTGGGCGTCACTTTCTTCTCCTTGGGGGGACACAGCTGGCCTGGGGGCGGCCTGGGGTCCCTGCCAGCCTGGGTATTGTATGTTTCTATGACTCACACCTCTGGTCTCCCCATAAAGGATCTTAAACAGAGGCTCGGCACCTCCCCCATAGTCAATGCTCAGTAAATATCTGCTGCAAAATGCATGCATGAACAGGTCGGAGAGAGCAGGGAGAGCAAGGTTGTGGCTTAGAATGAGACTGGGAGAAACAGAAAAAAGGCAGCTGAGGGATCGGGGAGCCCGTGGGGGCCCCCAATCTCTGCAGGGCCTTAGGCTCACTTTGTTGGACTTGGGCCTTGGATTTGGCTGCAAGTGGGGCTGATTTGGGCTGGCAGAGGCCTTGGGCCTGGAGCTGACCCTGGGATGGGGCCCTGGGCTGCAGGTGGGGCCTGGGGTGGGGGTGGCAGATGGTGCCACCTTGACTGTCCTGCGGGATGTCTCTGATCCCCTTCTCCCTCCTGTTGGCTCCCCTGGGCTCCTCATTTTGGTGACTCGGTGGGGCAGGATGGTGGTGGCAGTGGGGATGTGGGGTGCCGCCCAGGAGGGGCTGGGATGTGGGTTGTGGCTCCCTCTTGCCCCATACCTCCTTTCACATCCTGCTCTCGAAGTTCCCAGAGTTGCTGGCATCTCCGAATCCCCACCCAGGCACCCAGCCTTCTGCTCCCATCCCCCAGCCCTGCTGGTTCCCTATTCCTTGAAATAGAGACCCTCCTCTGCAGCAACCGAATTCCCACATGAACAACCCCAAACGGGTATGACTACACCCATTTCCAACTGATGAAACTGAAGTTCAGAGATCTTCCGTAGCTCCCTTAAGGTTTACTTAAAGTGGATAAGTGGCAGAACCTGGAGTCAAACTTATATTCGTCTGACTGCAAAGGCTGTTGTCCTCCCCACACTGCCTTCAAATAAGGAGTCACTTTTATACAGATTGTGTGCTTGCTTTTTTCCAGCTGTGAGTAGTATAGTCCCCAAGCTCAATGTGGTCCAGATGGGGAGAGAGACACAAATCACAATGAGAAACAAAGGCCACCAGGCCACTCATTCACTCACTTAGCGACAGATATTGATTGGGAGTGGTGGCGGCAGGAGCAGAGCCAGCCCATGTGGTGGGAGCACGTGGCCGGGGCAGGGGTGTCTGCCATCTTGGCCTCTGCTTCAGGGGCTGGCGCTGGGGCCGCTGCACAAATCTCACCCAGTCCATTTGCTTGGCAAGAGCCCGAGGGTGGTTTCCACTGTGGCTGGTGCCTTCTCTCAGACAGCTTGCCCCTTGGCACATGGTGAGTTTTGGACATTTATGGTGGTATTTGTGTGTGGAAAGGACTATTTTACTGTTACTTTAAAATTAATAGTCAACTTGTTCAAATGCATTAAAAACTTGTTTCCTTAAGCATCTGAATTCAACTTATAGGTCTTACTATTTTTTTTCCAAATCAAGCAAAACAAGAACGACTTACTTCACTTTCTCATTGATTATGGCACAAAAACTTCAGAGAAGACACACAATCTTAAAAAATCCATCCTATTAGCAATGTCGTTAAATGCCTGGAAACATTTTAAATTGAATTTACAGTTCATTATATTTTGTTTTAAGCACTTAAAAATGCCTGACCTAACCAAAAGCAAAGCAAGCAAGTTAAATTAATGTTCAGAATGAATCTCAAGTTCTCTTAGACATTCCAATACTGTTTACAAGCACAAATTATTTTATACCTTTTGACTTAAAACCACAAGTCGGAAATCAGTTGTTCAGTTTTGAGTTTTAATTGTGTCACAAGGCTAATTTCAGATTCTTTAATATGTTACATTTTCTTACACAGTGCAATATCAAAAAAAGATCTTTCTGAAATTGAACACAAATGTATTATTGCCATGGGTTTCATATACTTTGTCATCTATGTATTTACGTTCAAACCTTCCTGGGTTTGGACTACACTTCCCAGAAGAAAAAGCATTACCGTCCCACGTAACCTGGGTTGGCCATCCCCAGTGCGTTGGGGCTGCTTGCTGGGCAGATTCTGAAATTGGGGTGCAGGACCTGGGGCTGCTGAAGATCAGGATGAGTCTCCTGAAGCCACAGGGCAGAGTTTTCCAGTTGTTCTTCAGCCCCTACTCTCCAAATGGGATTGAACACACAGCTCTCATCCCCTGGTGTTCCCGTTAGCTAATGTTGCCATTTTGCAAAACACCAGAAAATGGATCAGCTTTTATAAAAGGGGTTTATTTGGTTACAAAGTAACAGTCTTAAGGCCATGAAAATGTCCAAATTAAGGCTCCAACACGAGTATACCTTCACTGGAGAAAGGCCATTGGCATCCGGAAAACCTCTGTTAGCTGGGAAAGCACGTGGCTGGCATCTGCTTGCTCCTAGGTTGCGTTTCAAAATGGCGTTCTCCAAAATGTCAGCATCAGGCCTTCAACGACTGTCTTCAAAATGTCTCTCTAAGCTGCAGCTGCCCTGAGGTCCTTCTGTTTGTGAGCTTTTATAGGGCTCCAGTGAACTAATCAAGACCCATGCTGAATGATGGGGCCACACCTCCATGGAAATAATCCAATCAAAGGTATTACCCACAGTTGGGTGGGTTACATCACCATGGAAACAAACTAATCCAAAGATTACAACCTAATCAACACTAATACATCGGCCCCCACAAGACTGCATCAAAGAACATGGCATTTGGGGGACATAATACATCCAAACCAGCACTTATTCTAGTCTATATTTTTTTGTTGGGTTTCAATAGATGGAATTATGCATAACCCCTAGGATTGCAAATAATTTCCTTCGCTTTGCTGCTTGTTTGAATGTGGAATTCTTAGTCGTTTGTTCAGTCTGAGCTGGATCCGATGCTACCAGACATTTATGTGATGACTGATTGGCTTCACTCCACAAGGGGTGCCGTGTCTCCTCTCGGCTGCAGTGGTTCCCACTCTGACCCATCCTGGGTTTGTAACAGAGAAGTTAGGATTTAGGGGATGATTATGATTACTGAATCACTATATAGATATTTCTTTTTACCTTCTGGTGTATTAGAGTAGACAGAGGGAAATACATGAAATCTCGGAACTGGAATCCAGCTGCCTTGATCTCTGATGAAGACTGTGTAGCTGTACAGTCTTTATCTTGTGACCTGTGATTGTAAAAACCTTGTGACTGACCTTCACTGGTACCCATTTTATCTGGTTTTTCAACCTTAGAGTCTTATGATCACTAAAGACAGCCCCTAGTGTTTATTAATGAAGGGCCTTGAGTCAGTCCAGAAATAACCTTCTCCAATTCCAAAGCTATCTTGACAGACGGAGCTGGATCTAACCAAAATTGGCCTGCCTGTCACGCTCAGTAGCTTAAACTTTAATCTAGAAGTGACCTATACCTCATTATAACACTAAAAATCATACTCATTGTCATATTAAGGCCACCGTTTTTCTACATTCTGTGACTAAGCAGGTAATCAAAATGCACATGCTCAATAATTAGATCACCTCTAGCCTCATCATCTCGAGCCATCGTGCTCATTATCCTAAAACCTGCCCATCTTTTTATACTATAAAAGAATCAGAGTACTGGAGCTCCAGGAGACAGATTTTGGGCTAATAGTCCAGCTGCTCTCCTGTTTCTTGCCTAGCAATAAACTCTTTCTCTCTTTGAAGTCCCGTGTCTCAGGAATTGGTCATTTGAGTGCATCAGGCAGAGAATCCACTGCTTTTGATCAGTATCAGGCTGGTGGCTTTTGCGTAACCAGATGGCTTTGTGTAGGCCACTGATTGTTCCCCAGGGTATTTCATGCCTTCCCTCCACACTGTGGTGTTGCTCTTAGATGAGCTCCTTGTCTTGGCTAGGCATGGTTCACTCAGGCTTTGTTTGAACAAGGTGGTTCTGTGGTCCCTGACTCTTGGAAAACTCTGGCCGAGAAGCAGCTTCACCCTTACCCTGATTCTGAGACCATTGCTAAACTTCTGATAACGTTCTCCTGGAAACCCCCACGTCGTAGGGGGCCACCACTAGCTCCTCCTTCCTCCCGGGGCAGGGGCGGGGACAAAGCCCCTTTCACTTACATAAATTCTCCTCTCCTTGGGCCTTCCCTTTTTCCTTCCAGTTCACATATTTTTGCTTATTTTTGATTTTAAACATTAGCCACTGTCATAAAGAACAGCCACTTTTTCGAGTTCGTAAAACCCATTTATTTCCATTTCACACTTGGCCTTCACTGAATTGGGCTGTGCGTAATTTGCTCTCTTTGTTCCTGGCTGCCTGCAGTGTGGGATTTGGTGGGGTGGGCAGGTGGTGTAAGAAGAAAGTGAGCAGAACTCTTTTTCCATGTCTCAAGCTATTGCTAAAAGTAAACACTACATCTCCTATCCTGTCCTGAAAAAATTTCTGCCATGAAGCAGAAAGAGGGCTTGAGGTAGACTTTAAATTCAGTTTGGGAAAATAAAGGAAGATTTTTGAGCCTTGAGCTGCTATGGCTAAAACAAGGGTTCTCCGGGCACAGCAGGAGAGAAGGGTCAAGGGTAATCTTTAGGCTGTGTATGGGAATTTCCACACAGGGGAAGAGCCGGTGGGAGGAGCAGGGAGGTGGGGGTGGTAGATACAGTCACTTGTTCATATTCTGTTTTCTTCCAGAAAGTATTTGAAGGATTTACAATACAAATAGATAACAGAGAGAAAGTATCTCTAGTATCCTTTCTAGTATATTTCATATAGAATAAAGAATATGGACCAGGAAACACTGAAATAAAAGGAAGTCAAAACAGGGAGAAAAAGATAAACAGGTAAAAACAGGCTAGAAAACCTACAAAGTTAATGTTTAGTCTCTCACTTAATGCTGAGATTTCTGGAAGCTGAAGTGAAAAGGGAGGCACAGTTACAGAATGCTTATTATCAGAGAGAAAGAAATATACCTGCTTTATTTGGGCACTAACAGAATACAGAGTGCAAATGTTCAGAGCTTTCATTAATGCCTGGTGCATGGAAGACTTCTGATATCTGTTTTTGTTTGTTTGTTTGTTTTGTTTGAGTAAATGAGCAAATGAATAGATGAATGGGGTTGCACTTGCTTCAGAGACTGCTTTCTAGATGAATCTATTGGAAATGAAGACTAAGGCTTTACACAGCTCTAGGTAACGTTTTCTGTTATTTCTAAAGAACTCTTTTTCCATGTCTCAAGCTCTTTTTCTGATTTCTTTTTCTATGACTCTTATTATACGTATTTTGGATGTATTGGCTCTTACTTGTCTCTTATTTTTCTTATACTATCATTTAATTGTTTTTATGATGTACATTTTTTATATCAAACTTTCTGAAACAGGGATGCCTTACAGTTGACATCACACCATCCCTTCCATCAGGTTCTTGGTGGGACATAGCCATCGTTGTCATGTGGGCTTGAACTTGGCTGTCAGTGCTGAGACTCGATTCGTCATTGCAGTGCCTTGATGTTTCGGGCAATCAACCACTTACGGATCATTTATAGAAAGAATATGCATTCCTTGACACTTTCTGGTAAGATACAGAAAGCATCAGCACTAAAACCAGATGCCAGCTGCTTGAAAGAAAGTACTGGAGGCCATAATGGAGCCTTCTTTTAAGAGATGCTTCATTAGCAACACTCTTGTTGGGACATGGGACAACATTGTGTAGGAAAACACAGAAATCGACAATTCTGAGTCCAAAATGATTCAGAAGAATTGGGCTCTGAAAATAAGGAAGTTTTAGAAATGCTCTAACCAACTGGTTTCATCAATAGTTCAACAATTTATTTCATATGAATTTATGAATACATTTGAATGAGGTGGGATAGAATGTGTGCTTGAATAAATCTGAAAGGCCTTTTTTAATGAGTATACAGCAGAAAGTCCAACGGATTAGAAATAACTTTGTTATGGTTTTTCCTTAGCAGCACATAAATAATGGTGTATCTTACAATTGATGGTAGCCTAAATTTGATGAAGTGTGATCATTTAAATCCCTCTTCTTTAACTTTGAGTTTTGAGAAAATTTACCACATCTGTCTTGTAAGTTGCTAATTCAGTTTCCTGCTATTATCAACTAATTCATGTCCTTAATTTTTTTATTAGAGAAATTGCAGGTTTACAGAAAAATCATGAAGAAACTACAGAATTCCATATACCTCCCCTATTATTAACACTTTGCATTTGTGTGGTATCTTTGTTAAAACTGATGAAAGAGGAGGGGCAAGATGGCGGCATAGAGAGGTGTGGAATTTAATTAGTACCCTGGAGCAACTAATAAACAACCAGGAACAACTAGTAAATAATCTGGAACAATTGTTGGGGGACAACTGTGACTGTCCACACATTGTACACCAACCTGGATTGGGTGGAATGGATGAGATCGCAGATAAAATCTGTAAGTAAAAACTGCGGAACCGTGCTGAGAGCCCCCTCCCCACCACAGCAGGCTGAGCTGAAAGACCACTGTGGGAGAAAGGAGCATTCCTGGAACGAGTGAATGTAGTGCAACCTAGCTTCAACTGGGGTTTTTTTTTTTAATTGAGATTGTTCACGTTCCATATAATTATCCAAAGATCCAAAGTGTATGATCAATTGCCCACGGTACCATCATATAGCTGTGTATCCATCACCACAATTAATTTTTTTTTAATTTTTAGAGCATTTTCATTATTCCAGAAAATAAGTAAAGACCAAAAAAAAAAAAAAAAAAAAAAAGGAAACTCAAATCCTCCCATACCCCTAACCATTCCCCTCCATTTTTGACTCATGGTATTGGTATAATACATTTGTTACTGCTGATGAAAGAATGTTAAAATACTACTAACTGTAGTATATAGTTTGCAATAGGTATACTTTTCTCCCTATATGCCCCTCTATTATTAATTTCTAGTTATAGTGTCATACATTTGTTCTAGTTCATGACAGAGATTTCTAATATTTGTACAGTTAATCAGGGACATTGCCCACCACAAGGTTCACTGTTTTATACATTCCCATCTTTTAACCTCCAACTTTCCTTCTGGTGACATGCGTGACTCTAAGCTTCCCCTTTCCACCACATTCACACAGCATTCAGCACTGTTAGTTATTCTCACAATTTTGGATGATGGTAGCACAGCAATGTAAGTACACTAACAAAGATGACTGTGAGTATGGTTGAAAGAGGAAGGTTAGGAGTGTGTGGGACACCACATGCTCTGTCCATTTTCAACACTTAAGTTCAACCTAGTTAAACATTCTGCTCCTAATAAGCAACCACTCCCCATTCTTTAGCCTCGTTCTTTATCCTGGTAACTGATACTTCATGTCTATGAGTTTAAATATTATAATTAGTTCATATCAGTGAGACCCTGCAATATTTGTCCTTATGTGTCTGACTTATTTCACTCAATATGGTGTCCTCAAGGTTTCTTCATCAAAACATTTTTTTAAAAAACAGTTCTGTTCACACCCCATGCATTCCATCCCAAGTAAACAATTGATGGTTCCTTGTATAGTCACGTATTTATGTATTCACCACACTTACCACTATCTATATAAGGACGTCCCCATTTCTTCCACAAAGAAGGAGGAAGAGTCAAAGAAGGTAGAGAGACAAAAGAAAAAGAAAAAAGAAAGAAAAGAAAAACAAAACAAAAATGACAGCTACGAAGCACCAAAAGGAAAGATAGCATTAAACTAAAGTAAAATAAAAGAGTCAGACAACTTCACCAATGCCAAGAGTCCCATACCCCTCCCTTAATGTCCCCCTCTTATATGAAGTTAGCTTTGGTATATTGTCTTTGTTACATTCAAGGAAGCATAATACAGTGTTTCTGTTAATTATAGTCTCTAGTTTGCATTGATTGTATTTTTCCCCCAATACCACCCTATTTTTAACACCTTGCAAGGCTGACATTCATTTGTTCTCCCTCATGTAAAAAAACATTTGTACGTTTTATCACAATTGTTGAGCACTCTAGGTTTCACTGAGTTATACAGTCCCAGTCTTTATCTTTCCTATTTCCTTCTTGTGTCCCACATGCTCCTAACCTTTCTCTTTCAGCCAGACTCACAGTCATCTTTGTTAATGTACTTACATTGCTGTGCTACCATCACCCAAAATTGTGCTACAAACCTCTCACTCCTGTCTTTTCCTATCTGTCTGTAGTGTTCCCTGTAGTATTTCCTGAAGAGCAGGTATCTTGTTCACAAACTCTCTCACTGTCTGTTTGTTTGAGAATATTTTAAACTCTCCCTCATATTTGAAGGGCAGTTTTGCCAGATACAGGATTCTGGGTTGGCAGGTGTGCCGGTTTGAGTGTATTGTGTCCCCCAAATGCCATTATCTTTGTGGTCTTGTGTGGGGCAGGCATTTTGGTGATGGTTGGATTTGCTTGGAATGTGCCCCACCCAGCTGTGGGCAATGATTCTGATGAGATGTTCTCATGGAGGCGTGGCCCCGCCCATTCAGGGTGGGCCCTTATCGGTGGAGCTATATAAATGAGCTGACTCGGGGGGAAGAAAGAGAGTGCAGCTGGGAGTGATGTTTTGAAGAGAAGCAAGCTTGCTAGAAAGGAATGTCCTGGGAAAAAGCCGTTTTGAGGCCGGAGCTTTGGAGCAGACGCCAGCTGCCTTCCTAGCTAACAGAGGTTTTCTGGACACCACTGGCCGTCCTCCGGTGAAGGTACCCGATTGCTGAGGTGTTATCTTGGATGCTTTGTGGCCTTAAGACTGTAACTGTGTAGTGAAATAAACCCCCGTTTTATAAAAGCCTGTCCATCTCTGGTGTTTTGCATTCTGCAGCATTAGCAAACTAGGACAGATTTTGGTACCAGAGAAGTGGGGTGCTTTTGCTGCTGAGTCTGTAAATACCAAACATGTTGGAACGGCTTTTTAAGTGGATAAGGGGAAGATTCTGGAAGAATTGTGAGGAGCTTGATAGAAAAGGCCAAAACTGCTTTAAAGAGACTGTTTGTGGAAATATGGACTCTAAAGATACTTCTGATGAGGCCTTGAACAGAAATGGTGAATGTGTTGTTGCAAACTGGAAGAAAGGTGATCCTTGTTTTAAAGTGGCACAGAATTTGGCAAAATTGAGTCCTGGTGTCAGATGGAAGGAAGAATCTGGAAGCAACAACCTGGAATACTTAGCTGAGGAGATCTCCAGACTATGTGTGGAGGACGTATCCTGGCTTCTCCTTGCAGCTTATAGTAAAATGCGAGCAGAGAGAGATAAACTTAGAACTGAACTCTTGGGTTCAAAGAAACCAGAAGTTGATGGCTTGGAAAATTACAGGCTTCCAGGGGGTGGAATCCCAGAAGCTACAGCCCAACATGAGGATGTAACCAAACATGGAACCCAGCCGCCATTTCAGTACAAGCCAAGATTGGAAAAGGAGTTAAGCAGAAAGGATTTGTGGAAAGTCCTATTGTCTGATGGCTTTGACCCCTGCATGCTTCATGCAAAGCCAACAGAATTTTTGCGAGATCTTTATAGACAGAGCCATTGCCGGTCTGGACTGGAGGAGACAGACAAGGAAAAATTAAAGGAAAAATCTCTTCAAAGACAGAGCCATGGAGGTTGAGGTCTGGAGTCAGGAGGTCTCGGGCTGGGAGAGCGGAGCAGCCCACATGCATGGAAAGGGTGAGTTTGCCCTGGAGGTCAAGGGCGGGCTTTCCGCCTCGATGCTCTGGAAGAGTTTTGCCACCTCAGGTCCCAAAGAGGGTGGAGCACATTTCCAGGGAATTGAGGAGAGCCTGGCTGCCACCACCCTGTTCTGAAGGGGTTGAGCGTGTGCCCCGGAGATGGAAGGGAATCCGGGAGCTGCCCCGAGGTTTGAGGAGGGTGGAGCCGAGAAGGTGGTCTCCCCAATGTGTGGATATGTTGGAGCACTCACCCAAGCATTTGGAGAGGAAACAGCTGCCAAAAAGGCCCTTGGGAAGGGTTAGGCTCCTGCTCTCTCAAGCCCCAAGGATGCAACATTGTTCTGTAAATGACTCTTGGACTTTGAAATCTAATGGAGTTTGTCCTGCGGGTTTTAAGAACTGTTTTGCTCCTGTTAACCCTGTTTTCCTTACTGTTTCTCCTTATGGCAATGGGAATGTTTATCCTATGAATGTCCCTCCTTTGTATACTGGAAGCATATAACTTGTTCTAAGTCCACAGATCCAAGCTAAAGGAAAAGTATGCCTTAGGACTGACCACGCCTATATTTGATTTTGATGGGATTTTGTACTTAACTTTTGTTACTGAAATGGTTTAAGTTTTTATGATATTGTGATGAAATGAATGTATTTTGTATTTGGAAAGATAATGTCATTTTGGGGTCCAGGGGGTGGAATGTGCCGGTTTGAGTGTATTGTGTCCCCCAAATGCCATTATCTTTGTGGTCTTGTGTGGGGCAGGCGTTTTGGTGATGGTTGGGTTTGCTTGGAATGTGCCCCACCCAGCTGTGGGCAATGATTCTGATGAGATGTTCTCATGGAGGCATGGCCCCGCCCATTCAGGGTGGGCCCTTATCGGTGGAGCTATATAAATGAGCTGACTCGGGAAGAAAGAGAGTGCAGCTGGGAGTGATGTTTTGAAGAGAAGCAAGCTTGCTAGAAAGGAATGTCCTGGGAGAAAGCCGTTTTGAGGCCGGAGCTTTGGAGCAGACGCCAGCTGCCTTCCTAGCTAACAGAGGTTTTCTGGACACCACTGGCCGTCCTCCGGTGAAGGTACCCGATTGCTGAGGTGTTATCTTGGATGCTTTGTGGCCTTAAGACTGTAACTGTGTAGTGAAATAAACCCCCGTTTTATAAAAGCCTGTCCATCTCTGGTGTTTTGCATTCTGCAGCATTAGCAAACTAGGACAGCAGGTTTCTCTTTCATTCTCTTAAATGTATCACACCACTTCCTTCTTGCCTCCTTGGCTTCTATTGAGAAATCTGCACATACCTTATCAAACTTCCTTTGTATGTGATAGATTGCTTTTCTCTTGCTGCTTTCAGGATTCTCTCTTTGTCTTTGATGTTTGATAATCTGATTATAAAGTGTCTTGGTATATGCCTATTCAAATCTATTCTGTTTGGGGTATGCTGCACTTCCTGGATCTGTAATTTTATGCCTTTCATAAGAGATGGGAAATTTTCGTTGATTATTTCCTCTATTATTGCTTCTGCCCTTTTTCCTTTCTATTCTCCTTCCAGGGCCCCCCATGACATGTACATTCATGTGTTTCATGTTGTCATTCAATTCCCTGAGACATTGCTCATATTTTTCCATTTGTTTCCCTATCTGTTCTTTTGTGTGTAGGATTTCAGGTGTCTTGTTCTCCAGTTCCTGAGTGTTTTGTTCTGCCTCTTGAGATCTGCTGTTGTATGTCTCCATTGTTTCTTTCATCTCTTGTGCTGTGCCTTTCATTTCCATATATTCTGCCGGTTTTTTTTTCGAACTTTCAATTTCTATCTTTTGTTCACCTTGTGTTTTCATTATACATTTCATTTCTTTTGCCATGTCTTCCCTAAACTTTTTAAATTGATTTAGCATTAATTGTTTAAATTCATGTATCTCAGTTGAAGTGTAACTTTGTTTCTTTTGACTGGGTCATAACTTCATTTTTCTTAGTGTAGGTTGTAGTTTTCTGTTGTCTAGGCATCTGGTTTCCTTGGTTACCCCAATCAGGTATTCTCAGACCAGAATGGGCTCAGATCTCAGAAGGGGGCAATATTCAGTGCCAGGTTTCCCTGAGGGTGTGTCTTAGAAGATTGACAGGCTTTCCTGTGAGGCCTCTAGCTGCTGTGCTTTTCCTAACCTGCCCAGCAGATGGCACCTGTCAGCCTGTAGCACCTGACTGGTGTAGGGATGTGTGGCCTCCTTCATTTCTGTTTTGGCTGTTTTCCCCCAGGCTCTGGGGTCTGGTTCTGAATGGGAGGCTGGTAGTAGGGCTGGGACCCACCTCCTTCCTCTTAGGGAAGATACAGCACCTAGAGAGTGATCATCAGCATTTAAATAGGTTCTTTGTCTCTCTGACTCTGCTATTTCCACCCTTGTCTGGGTCAGAGCACTGTGAACTGAAAATGGCTGTGGCTTTCTCCACTGAGTTGACCAGGTTGAGAGAAAAAGGGACATAAAGCCTCCCTTCAGGGCCAGTCCATGGTCCCGCCAGCTTCAACCACAGCCAGAGATAGCATCTGGTCCTCTGGGCTCCTCCTCCTGGCACAGAGAAGTCCTCTGGCTCTTTAAGGTCAGTTGTCACTAAAAGCCTCTGTCTGCTGGTTGGGGATTTGTAGCTTGTATTCAGCAGTACATGTTTGTTAATCAAAACCCCAGTTGGAGCTAGAGTGAAGTATATTTGCTTGTTCAGAGAGTGCTGCTCTCTATCACAGTGAGGTTTTGCAGTTTGGTCTTCCATGGGGGGAGGGGGATCCCAGCTCATGTCCCCAGCCTTTACTTACAGATTTTATGCTGTGATCGCCTTCCAGTCCAGGTTGGTGTATGGTATGTGGACAGTCATGGTTGTCCCCAGTAGTTATTCCAGATTATTTAGTAGTTGTTCCTAGTTGTGTATTAGTTGTTACAGGGGAACTAAATAACTTCCACTTCTCTCTATGCAGCCATCTTCTTTCCCCTCCAACTGAGGTTTTAATTAACAAATGTGGACTGCTGAATACAAGCTACAAACATAGACAAACCTCTAACAAGTAGCAAAGTACCCTGAGGTTGCTCCCAGTGGAGAGGAGGTGGGGCTGCTGGACAAAAAATTAATTTAAAAAAGAAGGAAAAAATACACAGGCTTTTAGAGACCACTGATCTTAGAGAGCAAGAAAATGCCTGTGTCCTGGGAAAGGGAGCCCAAAAGACCAGGTGCTGTCTCTGACCAATGGGTGAAACTGGGGGGCTGTGGACTGCCTCTGAAAGGGGGCTTTCTTTCCCTTTTTCTCTCTCTCAACCTAAGTGGTTCAGTGGAGAGAGCCTCAGTCATTTTCAGTTCGCAGCGCTCTGACCCAGACAGGGGTGGAGTTAACAGAGAGACAAAGGAGTAATTCAAATGCAGAGATAGCTCCCTAGGGGATGTATCTTCCCTAAGAGAAAGGAGTTGGAGCCCAGCTCTAATGCTGGCCCTCCCCTCAGAACTCAGACCCCAGGGCCTGGGGGAAAACATCCAAAACAGAAACAACCTAAGCTGAGAACTAAAGGGGCCGCACCTCCTTACACTATTCAGGAGTGACAAGCTGATAGGTGCCACCTTCTGGGCAGGTTAGGAAAAGCACATCAGCTAGAGGCCTCACAGGAAAGTCTATCAATCTTCTAAGACACACCATCAGGGAAACTTGACACTAATATAGCCCCATTCTGAGACCTGAACAGTTCTGGTTTGGGGAAATCTGAGTGGGGTAATCAAGGAATCCAGATGCCTTGAAACAGAAAACTACAAATTACACTAGGGAAAACAAAGATAAGGCCCAGACAAAGGAAAAAACTTACACCTCAATTAAGATACAAATGAGATATTATTTCACTTTAATGAAACAATCAAAGAGTTTCAAAGAAATATGCTAAATCAATTCAAAAACCAAGTCAAGGAGTTCAGGGAAGATATGGCAAAAGAGATGAAGCAAATACTGAAAACCCTGGGTGAGCATAAGGTAGAAATCAAAAGTTTGAAAAAACAACTGGCGAATCTATGGAAATGAAAGGCACAACACAAGAGATGAAAAACACAATGGAAACATACAACAGCTGATTTCAAGAGGCAGAAGAAAACACTCAGAAACTGGAAAACAAGACACCTGAAATCCTACACACAAAAGAACAGATAGGGGAAAGAATGGAAAAATATGAGCAATGTCTCAGGAAATTGAATGACAACATGAAACACATGAATGTACATGTCATGGGAGTCCCAGAAGGAGAATAGAAGAGAAAAGGGACAGAAGCGATAATATAGGCAATAACCAATGAAAATTTCCCATAACTTATGAAAGACATAAAATTACAGCTCCAAGAAGTGTAGCATACCCCAAACAGAGTAGATCTGAATAGACCTACATCAGGATACTTAATAATCAGATTATCAAACGTCAAAGACAAAGAGAGAATCCTGAAGGCAGCAAGAGAAGAGCGATCCATCACATACAAAGGAAGCTCGATAAGACTATGTGCAGATTTCTCAGTAGAAACCATGGAGGCAAGAAGGAAGCGGTGTGATACATTTAAGATATGAAAGAGAAAAAACACCAACTAAGAATCCTATATCGGGCAAACTGTCCTTCAAATATGTGGAAGAGTTTAAAATATTCTCTGACAAAAAGACAGTGAGAGAGTTTGTGAACAAGATACCTGCACTACAGGAAATACTAAAGGGAGCACTACTGACAGATAGGAAAAGACAGGAGTGAGAAATTTGGAGCACAATTTTGGGTGATGGTAGCACAGCAATGTAAGTACACTAACAAAGATGACTGTGAGTATGGTTGAAAGAGGAAGGTTAGGAGCATGTGGGACACCAGAAGGAAAGAGGAAAGAGAAAGACTGGGACTGTATAACTCAGTGAAGCCTAGAGTGCTCAACAATTGTGATAAAATGTACAAACATTTTTTTACATGAGGGAGAGCAAATGAATGTCAACCTTGCAAAGTGTTAAAAATAGGGTGGTATTGGGGGAAGAATGCAATCAATGCAAACTAGAGACTATAGTTAACAGAAACATTGTATTATGCTTCCTTGAATGTAACAAAGACAATATACCAAAGCTAAATGCCTACAAGAGGGGGATATAAAGGATGGGTATGGGACTCTTGGCATTGGTAATGTTGTCTGACTCTTTTATTCTACTTTAGTTTAAGTCTATATTTCTTTTTGTTGCTTTTTAGCTGCCATTTTTTCTTTCTTTTTTTTTTTTTTTCCATCTCTCTGCCTTCTTTGACTCTTCCTCCTTCTTTGTGGAAGAAATGGAGATGTCCTTATATAGATAGTGGTGATGGTGGTGAATGCAAAATATGTGATTATACAGGGAACCATCGATTGTTTACTTAGGATGGAATGTATGATGGATGAACAACAACAACAACAACAAATAGTTGATGAAGAAACCTTGAGGGCACTATATTGAGTGAAATAAGTCAGACACATAAGGACAAATACTGTATGGTCTCACTGATATGAACTAATTATAATATGTAAACTCATAGACATGAAATATAAGTTACCAAGATAAAGAATGAGGCTAAAGAATTGGGAGTGGTTGCATAATAAGAGCAGAATGTTTAACTAGGTTGAACTTAAGTGTTTGGAAATGGACAGAGGTGAAGATGGTAGCATGTTATTGTGAGAATAACTGACAGTGCTGAATGGTGTGTGAATGTGGTGGAAAGGGGAAGCTTAGAGTCACGTATGTCACCAGAAGGAATGTTGGAGGTTAAAAGATGGGAATGTATAAAACAGCTAATGTTGTGGTGGATGATGTCTGTGATTAACTGTGCAAATATTAGAAGTCTCTTTCATGAACTAGAATAAATGTATGACACTATAACTAGAAGTTAATAATAGAGGGGAACATAGGGAAAAAGTACCTATTGCAAACTACGTATTACAGTTAGTAGTATTTTAACATTCCCACATCAACAGTAACAAATGTACTATACCAATACTATGAGTCAATAATGGTGGGGGTTGGATAGGGGTAGGGGATATCTATGTTTTCTTTTTTGTTTTTATTTCTTTTCTGGAATAATGAAAATGTTCCAAAAATTGAAAAAAATTAATTGGGGTGATGGATGCACATCTGTACGATGCTACAGTGGGCAACTGATTGTGTACTTTGGATGATTGTATGGTATATGAACAATCTCAATAAAATTTAATTAAAAAAATTGATGAAAGAAGATTATTATAATTGTAGTATTATCCATAGTCCATAGTTTATATTAAAGGTCATTGTTTGTGTTGTACAGCCCTATAGTTTTTCTTTTTAATTTTTATTCTAATAACATACACACAACCTAAAATTTTCCCTTTTACTTACTTTTGTTTTGAAATCATCAATCATGATGTTCCTCTCCAAAATTCACTTTTCTGTTATCTCTTCCGTTTTTTTTTTTTTTTGATTTCCTGCTCTGCCAAGTGAAGGTCACAAGTATTGTGGGATATTCTGGCTTGCTTTGCCTCCATCATCCAGAGCACTTCTTGCAGGCTTCAGTGGGATTGAATTTGCCTCCCCAAACTGCCCTTGTTTCCAGCTCCCAACCCTGACAGGGCAGGGATATTTGGGGCATTTCCTTGGTGTCCTTACATTTACTCCCCAGATGGGGTTCCTTCCACCACAGCAAGTCCTAAGTTGGTCTTTCCCTGCTCACCCTTATCTACTCCACAATTTGCAGAAATTTCTCGAAGTTTGTGGCATGTGGGTGAAATCCTTTCTTAATTTCCAATATTGATATGGATATTTTTCTCTAATAAAATATTACTTTTGTACTTTCAGTGGGAATTTGCAAGTGGTATAGAGTGAAATACACAGGCCCAGATATTCATCTTATACTGCACGCCTTTACTCCTCTCTTGACCCTCTTTAGTTGCCTTCCCTCCCACTTTTCCTTCTACCTCTCTGGCTGTATCTTCTCAGTCTCCTTTCTATCTAGGACCTCTTTCTCTGTCCATCCATTCAGAGTAGAGGTTTTTCAGTGCTCTTTCCTAGACCTTCTCTACCCATTACAGTAGCTTTATTACCTTTAGTGGTTTCCAGTCTCCAGCCCAGACCTCTCACCTGAGTTTCAGATTTACCCACCTTGTAGTTGGCTCCTCCCAAATGGACCACTGGCACAACAAACCCAAGACCCAGATGAAGCTCAGCAACTCCTCACCCTGCCACCAAACCACATCTCCCCCTGGGATCCTCGGCTGAGGAGTGACACCACCAGCCACCCACTTGCCTCAGCCAGAGGTTCAGCCTCTGCTCCCCATGTCCAACCTGTCATAGCCAAATCCATAGCCCTCCTCTGTGGTTGTGGCCCCCAGATTTCTTGCTGTCACACTTTACAATACAAGAGGCAGAGACTGGAGTTCACAATTTGTTATGATGCTGTGTTCTCCAAATGGCTTTCAATCAATGCGCAAGAGTCATGCCAAATCCCAGGGCCAAGCTTAAAGCAATCATGTCAGGTTTCCTTTAACTAGTTTCAATACCTTAGAAAATAAAATGGAGGAGGAGACTTATTGAACTTAGACAATTTATCCCGTGCTCTGAATTATGAAGATTTGCTCTCTTATACCACTGCCATCTTCCAAACGTAGTCATAACAGTTTCTTTAGTTAAAAAATGAATTGTTCATGCTAGTATGTCTACATAAATGCTATTTCCTGCAGAACCTAGTACTCTACTATGTTGTTTTCTTCCTTATACGGTTTCTGTTGCTTTTACTGGAGATATTCCAGATATTCTTTTCATTTTGCAGTGCTTTCCTTATAACAATTATCTATTTCTTTTTTTAAAATCAGTTTTATTGAGATATATTCACATACAAAACAATCATCTAAAGTTTACAATAACTTAACAGTACCATCATATAGTTGTGCATTCATCACCACAATCAATTTTTGAACGTTTTCATTACTCAAGAAAAAAATAAAAGTAAGTATAAAAATAAAAGTAAAAAAGAACACCTAAAACATCCCATCCCCCTCAAACCACCCTGTTTTTCATTTAGTTCTTGTCCCCGTTTTTCTACTCATCTGTCTATACACTGAATAAAGGGAGTGTGAACCAAAAGGCTTTCACAATCACACAGTCACACCATGTAAGCTACATAGTTACACAATCATCTTCAAGAATCAAGGCTACTGGGTTGCAGTTCAACAGTTTCAGGTCTTTCCTTCTGGTTATTACAATACACTAAAAACTACAAAGGGATATCTATATAGTGCATAAGAATACCCTCCAGAGTGACCTCTTGACCCCATTTGAAATCTCTCAGTCACTGAAACTTTATTTTGTTTCATTTTGCTTCCCCTTTTTGGTCAAGAAGACTTGCTCAAGCCCATGATGCCGGGTCCAGGCTCAGCTCCGAGAGTCATATCCCACATTGCCAGGGAGATTTATTCCCCTGGGAGTCACGTCCCATGTAGGGGGGATGGCAGTGAGTTTACCTACAGAGTGGGCTTAGAGAGAGAGGCCACATCTGAGCAACAAAAGAGGTTCTCTGGGGGAGAGTCATAGGCATGATATAAGTAGGCTTAGACTCTCCTTTGCAGTAACAAGCTTCATAAGGGCAAGCCCCAAGACTGAGGGCTCGGCCTACTAAATTGTTCATCGTCAATGCTTGTGAGACTAACAGTAATTCCCCAGGTGGGGAAGTTTAATATTTCCACATTTTCCCCCCATTCCTCATGGGAATCCTGCAAATATATTTTTATTCTCTGCCCAAATTACTTTGGGATGTATTGGGGCTTCACACTAACCTATACAAACCTACCAGATCTCACTCCCTATTCAAAGTTCCATGTAATTATGGTGTTTGAATAAACTGACTATACAAGTTAAATTATTGAGTGTGCTACAGAAAATATAGATCCTGTACCAAATAGACATCTCTTCCCTTGGTCTCATGCAGAAGTTGAAGTTTTAAAACATAGTGAATATCATCCTTTACCCTTTGGCCCGATTTGTCTTAGCCCTAACCAGATCCACTTCATTCATACCTCTCATTGAAGTCTGAACTCTTTTCAGCTTTTTAAACAGTTCTGTATGAGGTAATACTGACATTCATACCTGCCAAGCTCTGTCTCTGAGCCCCAGGTGTCACACAGATACCTGAAGTTCCAGAGACCAGCCAGGTTACACACAAAGAGCTCAGCATCTCAGAATTCAGAGATAACCACTACAACTCAGGAATAGATGTAACTGCTGTAAGAACTTACAATCTAGGGACCTTTACAATAAGCCTTCCCCTGATAACCTGTGCTCGAAGATTCAATTCTCAGAGTTTATAATTTATAAGTTCATCCATATTAGTGAGGTGTTACAATGTTCGTCTTTTTGTTTCACGCAAAATGCTGTCCTCAAGATTCATTCACCTAGTACTATGTCTCACAACTTCATTCCTTCTTGCAGCTGCTCAATATTCTATTGTACACATACACCACAATTCACTATTCTGTTCATCAGTGGATGTACCTTTAGGCCACCTCCATCCATTGCAAATCGTGAATACTGCTGCCATAAACACCAGTGTCCCTGCTCTCAGATCTTTCAAATATATACCCCATAATAAAGCTTCAGGACCTTATGGCCTCCACATACTTAGCTTCTTGTGGAACCACCACACTGTCCTCCAGATAGGCTGCACCATTCTACTTCTCCACGAACAGTGAATAGGTATATCCCTTTCTCCATGTTTTCTCCAGCCCTTGTATCTCTCTTTTTACCTTTTCCCCCTGCAATCTTTTTTTTTTTATTTTTAATGAGATTGTTCAGATACCATACAATTATCCAAAGATCCAAAGTGTACAATCACTTGCCCCTGGGTACCCTCATACAGCTGTGCATCCATCACACTTAATTTTTGTTCAATTTTTAGAAACTTTTCATTACTCCAGACAAGAAATAAAGTGAAAGATGAAAAAAGAAAAAAAAGAAAAGGAAACTCTAATCCTCCCCTATTCCTAACCAACCCCCCTCAATTGTTGACTCCTAGTATTGATATAGTACATTTGTTACTGTTTATGAAAAAATGTTGAAATACTACTAACTGTAGTATATAGTTTGTAATAGGTATATAGTTCTTCCCTATATGCCCCTCTATTATTAACTTCTAATTGTATTGTCATACATTTGTTCTGGTTCATGGAAGCGATTTCTAGTATTTGTACAGTTGATCATGGACATTGCCCACCATAGGATTCAGTTTTATACATTCCCATCTTTTGACCTCCAACTTTCCTTCTGGTGACATATATGACTCTGAGCTTCCCCTTTCCACCTCATTCACACACCATTCGGCGCTGTTAGTTATTCTCACATCTTGCTACCAACACCCCTGTTCATTTCCAAACATTTAAGTTCATTCTAGTTGAAAATTCTGCTCATACTAAGCAACCACTCCCCATTCTTAAACCTCATCCTATATCTTGGTACCTTATATTTCATGTCTATGAGTTTACATATTATAATTAATTCCTATCAGTGAGACCCTGCCATAATTGTCCTTATGTGTCTGGCTTATTTCACTCATTATATTGCCCTCGAGGTTTTGTCATCAACCCATTTTTTTTTTTAATATGGTTTTGTTCACTCACCATACATTCCATCCCAAGTAAATAATCGATGGTTCTCTGCATGGTCATACATTTATGTGTTCACCGTCTTCACCACTATCTATATAAGAGCATCTACATTTCCTCCACAAGGCAGGAGGGAGAGTCAAAGAAGGTAGAGAGGCAAAGGAAAGAGGAAAAAAAATGACAGCTAGGAAGCAAAAGGAAAAATAACCTTAAATCAAAGTAGAATAAAGAATCAGACAATACCAATATCAAGTGTCTAACATGCCTCCCCTATCCCCTCCTCTTATCTGCATTTACCTTGGTATATCACCTTTGTTACATTAAAGGAAGCATAATACAATGATTCTATTAGTTACAGTCTTTAGTTTATGCTGATTGCATCCCTCCCCCAATGCCTCCTCATTTTTAACACCTTGCAAGGTTGACATTTGCTTGTTCTCCCTCGTAAAAGAACATATTTGTACATTTTATCACAATTGTTGAATACTCTAGATTTCACCAAGTTACACAGTCCCAGTCATTATCTTTCCTCCTTTCTTGTGGTGTCTCACATGCTCCCCACCTTCCTCTCTCAACCGTATTCATAGTTACCTTTGTTCAGTGTACTTACATTGTTGTGCTCCCATCTCCCCAAATTGTGTTCCAAACCACACACTCCTGTCTTCTATCACCCTGTAGTGCTCCCTTTAGTATTTCCTGTAGGGCAGGTGTCTTGTTCACAAAGTCTCTCATTGTCTGTTTGTCAGAAAATATTTTGAGCTCTCCCTCATATTTGAAGGACAGCTTTGCTGGATACAGGATTCTTGGTTGGTGGTTTTTCTCTTTCAGTATCTTAAATATATCACACCACTTCCTTCTTGCCTCCATGGTTTCTGCTGAGAGATCCGCACATAGTCTTATTAAGCTTCCTTTGTATGTAATGGATCGCTTTTCTCTTGCTGCTTTCAGGATTCTCTCTTTGTCTTTGACATTTGATAATCTGATTATTAAGTGTCTTGGCGTAGGCCTATTCATATCTCTTCTGTTTGGAGTACGCTGCACTTCTTGGATCTGTAATTTTATGTCTTTCATAAGAGATGGGAAATTTTAATTAATTATTTCCTCTATTATTGCTTCTGCCCCCTTTCCCTTCTCTTCTCCTTCTGGGACACCAATGATACGTACATTATTGTACTTTGTTTCATCCTTGAGTTCCCGGAGACGTTGCTCATATTTTTTCATTCTTTTCTCCATCTGCTCCTTTGCATATAGGCTTTCAGGTGTTTTGTTCTCCAGTTCCTGGGTGTTTTCTTCTGCCTCTTGAGATCTGCTGTTGTATGTTTCCATTGTGTCTTTCATCTCTTGTGTTGTGCCTTTCATTTCCATAGATTCTACTAGTTGTTTTTTTGAACTTTTGATTTCTGCTCTATATATGCCCAGTGTTTCCTTTACAGCCTCTATCTCTTTTGCAATATCTTCTCTAAACTTTTTGATTTGATTTAGCATTAGTTTAAATTCCTGTATCTCAGTTCAAGTGTACGTTTGTTCCTTTGACTGGGCCGTAACTTTGTTTTTCTTAGTGTAGGTTGTAATTTTCTGTTGTCTAGGCATGGTTTCCTTGGTTATCCAAATCGGGTTTTCCCAGACCAGAACAGGCTCAGGTCTCAGAGGGAAGAAATATTCAGTATCTGGTTTCCCTGCAGGTGTGTCTTAGAAAATTGCTCCACCCTTTGATGCCTCGGGTCACTGTGCTTTTCTGCCCAGGAGGTGACTGACGCCTGTTAGCCTATAATTCTTGACTGGTGTGAGGAGGTGTGGCCGTGTTCCCCCAGGCTCTGGGGTCTGGTTCTGAATGGAAAGGGCCCCACCCCTTTCCTCCTAGAGAAGACAGACCCCCCAGGTGGAGGTCATTAGCATTTCAATGGTCTCTCTCTGCTTGTGCTGTCTCCGCCCTTCCCCGAGTCACAGCCCTGGAAACTGAAAATGACTGGGGCTTTTTCCACTGAGCCGAAAAAGAAACAGATAGTCCCCTTCAGACCCAGTCCAAGGCGACCCTCCGGCTCTCCCAGGTCAGTCGTCACCCAAAGCCTCTGTCTGTTTTTTGGGGATGCGTACCTGTAGTGAGCAGTTCACACTCGCTACTTAAAACCCCAGTTGGAGCTCAGCTGAGCTATATTCGCTTGCTGGGAGAGAGCTTCTCTCTGGCACCACGAGGCTTTGCGGCTCGGGCTATGGTGGAGGGGGTCTCACGTCTTGGATCCACAGGTTTTACTTACAGATTTTATGCTGTGTTCTCGGGCATTCCTCCCAATTCAGGTTGGTGTATGATGAGTGGATGGTCTCGTTTGTCCCCCCGCAGTTAGTCTGGATTATTTACTAGTTGTTTCTGTTTTTTTGTAGTTGTTCCAGGGGGACTACTTAGCTTCCCCTCCTCTCTATGCCGCCATCTTGCCCCACCTCCCCCCCTGCAATCTTATAGAGATATATTTACATACTATACAAGCATCCATGGTATACAGTCAATTGTTCACAGTATCATCATATAGTTGTGCACTCATCACAACATATCCATATTCATTACTCCAAAAAAATTTTTAAAAAGAATAATAAAAAAGATAAAAGAAAAAATAAAAATAAAATACAATAATAAGGTAAAAATATGGAACGCGTCATGAATTTGTGTGTCATCCTTGTGCAGGGACCATGCTAATCTCTGTATTGTTCCAATTTGAGTACATGTACTGCCAAAATGAGCACTCTATTTCTTAAAAAGAAAAAAAATCCATAAAATTAAATTCTCTTATCTTAGAAGTACTCCTCTTCCAGAATGCTCAGTTCTCTTGCTACTGTTTGGGCTGGCAGATTTAGGCTTCACGCCTCGCACCCTGGAATTGAACTTGGCTGTCCTTCTAGGCTAGAGCTACTGTACTGGGTATCATCTGCTAACTTAATTCCAATTTTTTGCTAATCACTAATCTATCAGAGTCATTGCTCTTAGTTATTCCATTATCCCCCCGGGAGAAGAGGAAAGGGCTAGTGAACCTCTTCTAATTTGAAAGAAGAATCTTATCCTTTCTTAGGTGTTGCAGAGTAGCCAATTATCAAGATAGACAATTGTTCTTTGATTATTTTTATTTAATTTCCCACAGACATCTTTGGGAAATTATTTTCAGCAGGGATGGCAACAATTTCTTTTGAAATCTTGGGAGATTTCATTCTTACAAAGACAGATTTAACATAACAGGGAACAGAATAGGTCGGCAAGAGTTAGGATTTCCACCGAGATCTCCATGTTCCCAGGATAATGAGAAACGTCTGCTTGTGGACATTCTCATTGTAAACCCTATCAAATGACTCTCCATCTCTTTCTTAGACTCCTTATGTTCATTATAATGACTTGAGTTTTTCAGCCAAGGCTCTGGGATTTCATTAGTTGGCATAAAAAAGGCCAACCTGTAAGCAGAAACAGAGAAAGAACTGATTAAGATTTTATTTAATAGTAATGAAAAAGACTCATATTGAGATGTTCTTCTACACATCTTGATTTTGGACTCTTCCCTCGCTTTCTAGAGTAATTCCTGACTGTGTGCGTAGGAAACAAATATTCTCGGTAGTGGCATAACTAAAAGTTTTTAATTTTATCCTCTCTTGCCATTGGTTATTTGACTCTAGAATTCTAGATTGAAAAACATTTCCCTTGGGAGTTTGAGGGCATTGTCTGGTTGTCTCCTAGTGCCCAATGGAAGAGCTGAGAACTCAGAATCCATTCTGATTCTTGCTTCTCTGTGGGTGAATTTTCCCCCCCTCTAGTAGTATTTAGAATCTTCTCTCTCTGCTATTCTGAAATTTTGTGATGGTGTACTTTGGAGTGGGTCATCTAAATGGGGAGACACAGCCTTTTAATTCTAAGTAACGTTTATGTGTTGTTTCTTTGATAATTATCTCTTTCGTTTCTCCTGATTTATCTTCTATGGTTCCCTATTAGTTAGCTGGATGTTGCTTCTCTGGATTTTTTTCTGTGTTACTTATGGAGGTTTTAAGGAGCTAATAAAAATACCCTTCTTTCTTAGATTTGAAACCAATTCAGGACTAAACCACAGTAGATGGATAAGTGGATATCACGATGCTCTCTTTATTTCTGATAGGCAATAAAGAAGGATTTGGCTTAAATTTGTTGCCTAAAGGACCTGTTAACATCTTACCCAAGAATTAGGCAGATATCTCTATCTAGACCCAGGTGGGGCTGGGCAAAACGGACAAAAGCTCACAAGGCATGTTCACCAAATAGAACCCCTAGGGGTTGAGCTACATGTACCCAATAAGTCAGTCTTCCTCCCCTGGGAAGGGGCGAGTGGGGGTGGGGGTGCCGGATGCAGAGAAGCTTGGAGCGTTTCCCTAACGGAAGTTCCTTCATTAGGCCAAGGAAAAAGGGATTTCCTTCCAATATAGCTATCTGTGTTCTTGCTTTTATTTTTTCATCTTTGTCCTTTTATTCTCCTCCCCCCCGGAAAATCTCCTAAAATTTGATCTTTCAAAGCTTCTATTTTTTTTTAACAATAAAACTTTTTAATTTCAAGAGAACTTTCTTGTTCTTTGATTATTTTTATTTATAGCATTCTGTTCTTGTTTTTACAAATCTCAAATCTCTCTGAAGATACTAATTTTTTTTTTGTTTTTCTTTTTAAAATTTTCTTCTCTTTCCTTAGTTAGCTTGGTTTCCCCTGGTTACCCCCTTGCCCTGGTTGTTTTTCTCGGTCATTGTCCTTTTGCATGGAGACTTCCTCCACGTGCCTTGTGATCTTGGTTGTCTGTTCCAGTAAGAAGGGGATGGGAGCTTATCTGAATGTCTTCTGTTTGCTTGTTCAGAACCACTCTGCACGCCACTGCATGCCAGGTGAGGCTGACCCATTGGACTGCACCCGTGGGTTCCCTTGCCCTCCGGCATCTGGCAGGGTTGGCCAATGGAGAGTACAGGCAGGAGATGGGAGGGAGGGTGGAGAGTGAAGCCAGGGTGCTCATTCCTTTAGCTCCTTCCTGTGGGGCGCCATGGGCTGGAGGCTGCCCCCAGCATGCAACAGCCCCCTCCACACAGCCTCCATGTCCAGGCCTGGGGATTGTTACCACCCACACGCATCCATGCATGCAGACAACAGACGGGAGAAGGTATTTCAACATCTAAAACAGGAACAGCGTCTAGAATATACAAAAAGTTCTGGCTAATCAGATTCAGGAAACCCAGTAGAAAAATGGGTAAAGTGGATACAAAAGACAATTCACACAAGGAGAAACCTGAATAGCTAACGGATGAAGACATGTTCAAACCTACCATGAATGAGAAATGCAAAATAAAAGTTCAATGAGATGGCATCATAGTAACAACTGGAAAGTTGAGTAAAGCCAAGAGTTGGCAAGTATGCAGCTAAAAGGGAAACCTCACATACTGCTGGTGGGAATGTCAACTGGCATAGCTGTTCTGGAAAATGGTCTGGCAGGACTTGGTGAAATTAAGTATAAGAATATTCTGGATTGAGAAACCAAGATGGCGGCTAGGTGAGACAAGGCTAAGGAACACCACCGTGGAAAACACTAGATAAGGACCAGAGAGTGACCCAGAATACTGGTTACAGCGATGTGCCAGCTGGACAAGATCTGCTAGTTCCCAGGGGCTGTATACTTGGTGAAACTGGGAGTCTGCATTCTGAAACGAGTGAGTAAGCTGGCTGGAAGACCCACAGCCACGCGGCGATCTGGGGAAGCCAGGGTTTGGCGTCTGGAGACCAACAGGCTCTTTTAATTAAAAAAATGGGGGGGAGCCCAGGAGCGGCTGCAGGTGTGATCGTGGGAACCACACAGTAAAACACAGCAAGTGGGGGCTGGGCCAGCCTCTTAGTGTCTGGCCTGAAAGATAGCCCACTGCAGATATCCCTGGGGCTGGGGGAACGGAGGGAAGAGCCAGAAGCCGAAAGAAACCCCGCAGCTAGCAGCTCGCTGCTGGGAGAGCTGGATAAACTCCTGCCCAGGGCTGTGCCCATAGCCCAGAGCCCTGCTAGTTGTCCCGAAGCTGGGAAGGAGGAACTGTGTGAGGAGGGGGGTGTGGAGATGCCCTGTTCGGCCATTTTTGCATAAGGCTGAAAGCGAGCTGGCTCGGCCTGGCGGCCCGGGGCTTCCCTTGAGGGATGGCGTGCACTGGTGACATAGCATGGCATTCCCTCAGCAGAGGTCCTGGAGGATCGCGGCTGGGCAGGGGGACCCGCCCGGAGATCCCAGGGACACTACACCAAGTCCGGTGGTTTGTGAGACAGCGAGAGAGAGGGGCTGGGGCTGAAATGAAATGAAGGCTTAGACTCTTGCAGCGGCCTTGAATCTCCGGGAACCGGGGGGATTTGAATATTGAGGCTGTCCTTCCTCCCTGACCACCCGTACAAGCGCCTTGCATTCAGGGCGGACAGCCCCAGCAACACACTGAGGCTGAGTTCTCCGGCTGGACCCCACAAGAATCATTTCCCCACACACCGTGGGGACAAGGTGGAGAACTGACTTGAGAGGTATAGGTGACTCACAGACGCCATCTGCTGGTTAGTTAGAGAAAGTGTACGTCACCAAACAGTGTTTCTGAAAAATTAGATAGGTTTTTTTTTTTTTTTTTGCAAATTAAAAGAACCGTTGAGGAGAGTAAATGCCAAGAGGCCAAAAACAACAGAAAATCTCAATGCATATGATAAAACCAGACGATATGGAGAATGCAACTCCAAACACACAAATCAAGTTATCAGAAGAAACAAAGTTCCTTGCAGAATTAATCAAAGAAATGCAATCAAGGAATGAAAACATGGCAAAGGATTTAAAGGATGTCAAGAAGACCATGGCCCAGGATATAAACGACATAAGGAAGACCCTAGAAGAGCATAAAGAAGACATTGCAAGAAGATCTTATGGAAATAAAAGAAACTGTTGGCCAAATTAAAAAGACTCTGGATATTCACAATACAAGACTAGAGGAAGCTGAACAACATCTCAGTGTCCTAGAAGTCCACAGAACAGAAAATGAAAGAACAAAAGAAAGAATGGAGAAAAAAATCGAAAAAATCGAAACGGATCTCAGGGATACGATAGACAAAATAAAACATCCAAACTTAAGACTCATTGGTGTCCCAGAAGGGGAAGAGAAGGGTAAAGGTCTAGAAAGAGTATTCAAAGAAATTGTTGGGGAAAACTTCCCCAACCTTCTACACAATATAAACACACAAAGCATAAATGCCCAGAGAACTCCAAATAGAATAAATCCAAATAAACCCACTCTGAGACATATTCTGATCAGACTCTCAAATACTGAAGAGAAGGAGCAAGTTCTGAAAGCATCAAGAGAAAAGCAATTCACCACATACAAAGGAAACAACATAAGACTAAGTTGTGACTACTCGCGGCCACCATGGAGGCGAGAAGGCAGTGGCATGACGTATTTAAAATTCTGAGAGAGAAAAATTTCCAACCAAGAATACTTTATCCAGCAAAACTCTCCTTCAAATTTGAGGGAGAGCTTAAATTTTTCACAGACAAACAAATGCTGAGAGACTTTGCCAATAAAAGACCTGCCCTACTTCAGATTCTAAAGGGAACCTTACCAACAGAGAAACAACAGAAAGAAGAAAGAGATATAGAGAATTTTAACAGAAATGTATAGTACCTTACATCCCTAAGCACCAGGACATTCATTTTTCTCTAGTGATCACGGATCTTTCTCCAGAAGGGACCATAAGCTGGGACATAAAACAAGCCTCAATAAATTAAAAAAAAAATTGAATATACTCAAAGCACATTCTCCAACCACAATGGAATACAAATAGAAGTCAATAATTTTTGAACTGTAACTCCACTATTTACTTCCTACATGATATAAATTACACAAACCCTAATGACAAATCAGTGGTTTTGAACTCAATGTAAAATATGTAATTTTAGACAACTATATAAAGGTAGGGGAATGGAGGAGTATAGGAACATAGTTTATGTGTCCTATTGAAGTGAAGGTGGTATCAAAGAAAAACAAGATTGATATGGATTTAAGAGGTTAATTTTAAGCCCCACAGCAAACACAAAGAAACTATCAGAGAACATAACCATAGGGATGAAAAGTAGAGTTCGGGTTAAGAGAAATGGGGGAAGGAGCAATGGGGAGTTAAGAAATGAGGGTGGAGTTGCTGTTTGAGGTGAAGGGAAATTTCTAGTAATAGATGGTGGGAAAGAGCATTACAACATTCTAAAGGTGATTAATCCCACTAATGGAAGGCTAGGGAGGGGGTGGAATGGGAAGATTTAGGCTGCATATATGTTTCCACAATTGAAAAAAAAAAAAGACATTCTAAATAGATGATGATTGAATGCCAAGGATGAACTTGGATGGAATTGGAGGATAGAGGACAGGAGGCTCAAAGGGTCACAGTTGAGACATAAGGTAAAGGAAATATAGAATGTAAGCTTTGTATCATCGTTGAACCTCTTGTACTTCTTAGCTGCGCTTAATGGGGTTGCATAAAAGAATGTTCTTGTTCATGGGAAGTGTATACGTGAATTATAGTGTATGTTCAAGGATGTGTGCAGCTAGCTCTCATGTTCAGAAGACAGAGCAATAGATGATGGATGATAGGGAGGGAGGGAGAGAGGGAGGGAGGGAAAGAAATAGTGATGTGACAGCATGTTAAGGTTGGTGGATTGAGCTATCGGGGGAGGGTGGTCAGGGTATGATGGAATTCTTTGTATGGGGTTGGTATTGTTTTTGCAACTGTTCCTATAACTTTGAATTTATTTCAAAATAAAATTTAAAAAAAAATGAATATTCTGTGACCTAGCAAATTCACTCCTGAATTTATTTCCCAGAGAAATTCTCACCTAAGTCCACATGGGAACATGAGAACATCAGTCATATCTGGGTATTGAGGAGCAGGTCATAAATTATGATGGATTCACACTATCAAACATCACAAAGTCAGACACACAAATAATAACATGAGTAGATCTTAAAAATTTACTGAATGAAAAAAGTAAGAAACAAACGAGATTTATAAACATTCCATTTATGTATATAAAAATCCAGATAAATAAACAAACTACACCACCTATTTTATATGGATACATACATATTTAAGAACCTATATGATTTCAGTTACCTATTAATTTGTAACAATTAACCTCAAAATGTAAGTGACTTAAAACAAATAGCTATTTATTATTTCTCAAGTTTCTTTGGGTCAGGAACTTGGGAAGGGCTAGGCCAGGTGGTTCTCTTGGCTGAGGTCACTCACTTGGATGTATTGAGGTGGTGGCTGGCCTGGGCTGGAAGCTTCCAGAAGGCTTCTTTCACATGTCTGCGTCTCAGCGTGTGGCCTCTCTCTCTCTCAGGTGGTATCTCATCTCCCCAGGCCTGTCCACAAAGTCTCTATCTCCCCAGCAGGATAGTCTGGACTTCCTTACAGCATGGTGGCTGGCTTCCAAAAGTGAAAGCTGGAACTTCCACATCTCTTAAAAACTAGCTCTGGGACTGTCAGAGCGTTACTTCCATACATTCTATTAGTCAAGGCAAGTCGCATGGTCAGCCCAGATTTAAGGGGAGGCAAACTACTCTCCCTCAGGCTGGTGGTGTGGCTTATGCAACAGTGAAGGGATAAATGGCTGGCAGCCATCTTTGGAGACTCCCACATAGAGCAGATGCACCATCTTGGATACCTCCTGGAAGTAGAGGAATTGGTGAAACAGGGTGGAGGGGGGAAGTCATAAAACAAGAAGAAGTCTTGCTCAGACCTCTGAAGAAAACTGTGAATCATGAAATGAGAGTGTGGCTGACTTAATCTTCTGTGCTTGAGTTACAAAACAACCAAACCCCAAACCAACCAAACAGGATTCCACAACCCAACCCAGAGAACCTCCAACAAAGCAAACAGTACAGAAGCTTCAGAAACAGTCCAAGAATACCTTAACTTTTGGTAAATGAAAATGATTTCTGTATTAGAGAGAAAGAGAAGGATGCAGAGGCTGTCTCTGGTTTTCTCTGTCCTGTTCCCCACCATCTTAGGGCCAGAATTGGGGTGTTGTATGTGACATTCCCTGAAATGTGGACTTGATTCAGTTATGGAGGTGGCAGTGAGAAGTCCCCCATCCCAGGATGGCAGTTGGTGAACCCTGACATGCAGCAGACAACTTGTTTTTTAATCTTTCTGTATCTCAGAACTAAAACCACATGTCTTCAAAGACTGGGGCTTTATGGCAATTGTTTTGGTTTCCTAGGCTGCTTAAGCAAACACCATGAAATGGGTTTTATTAACTTACATTTTGAAACTAAAAGAATATCCAAATTAAGGTATCATCAAGGTGAAGCTTTCTCCCCAAAGGCTGTGGTGTTTTGGGGCTGGCTGCCAGTAATCCTTGGCTCCCCTGTCACATGGTGCAGCATCTGCTGGTCTCTTCTTTTTCTTCTGAGTTTTGTTGATTTCAGCTTCTTCCTTCCTATGGCTTTCTCCCTCTCATGTCTGAATTCATTATACTTACAAAGGACTCCAGTGATAGGATTAAGGCCCATCCTGACTGGGCTGGGCCACACACCTCTAAACTGAAACCTTATCTAAAGGTCCTCCTTACAATGGGTTCACACCCACAGGAATAGATTAAGTTTAAGAACATAATTTTTCTGGGGTACATACAGTTTTAATCCACCACAGCAATGCTTTTCAGACTTTTGAGTTGTGACCCATTAGTGGATTAGGAAACTCAATTTAGTTGGTCATGAAATAGAATGCAAGCTGTAAGGTAAGCATTGCTTCATTCAACTTTTGCATCAATAATACATCTACAAATTCATTCAATAAATATTTGTCAAACACCTGCTATGATGCAGCAAGGGATTTAGAAGGAAGTAAAACATGCAAGTATGCACGCATGTGTGCAGGTGCTGTGTTCTGGATCACATTGTAAGATATAGCTCTTACTTTGGGTAACGGTCAAAAAGGTTAAAAAAAAAAAAGCCACCGCTATGGTGGTTGGGTAGGCATGTCAGGATATTGGAATGGGTGGCTGCTTCCTGTGAGTTCTAGGAAGTCACCACAAGAAAAGGACAGGCCTCTGTTCAAATCCCCTTTTGGTACAGGGGAAGCATAGGCAGCTTTATAAAGAGCAATTCTATCTGTGGATGGGCAAAAACCATATTTTCTTTCCCAAACTATTGTCAGTGTGAGGGCAGATGGTTAGTGTGATGGTTAGGTTCATGTGTCAACTTGGCCAGGTGATGGTGCCCAGGTGTCTGGTCAAGCAAGCACTGGCCTGTTACTGAAAGGACATTTGTGGCTGCTTAATAAACCAGAAGGCTGGTTTATTACATCATCAGTCAATTGGCTGCAGCTGTGACTGATTATATCAGTGAAGGGCATGTCTTCCACAATGAGAGAATGTAATCATCTGGATTTAAATCCAATCAGTTGAAGACTTTTAAGTGAGATAGATAGAAGACCTTCACTTTTTCTTCAGCTAGCCAGTGAAGTGTTTCCTGAGGAGTTCATTAAAGTTGCCAGTTTGCTGCCTGAGGAGTTCATCGAACATCTTCATTGGAGTTGCCAGTTTGCTGCCTGCCTTATGGAATCTGGACTCATGCATACCCACAGTTAGGTAAGACACTTTTATAAAATCTTAAATTTATAGATATTTCTTGTTGATTCTGTTTCCCAAGAGAACCCTAACTAATACATCTTGGTACCAGGAGTGGTTCTTGAGAAATAGAATCTTAAAATGGGCTTTTACAATTGGCTTCCTACTCTTATCAAGTTCAAAGGTACTAATGACTCCATTTCCAATAATCAAGATGGCACTGACAGTCCATGGCATGAATTGGCAATGGAGATACGCAAAATACCACCGTTTAATTCTGCTAATCATCCTCTTGTCTGAAGCAAGTCTCTGGGTGACAGTGTTTTTGAAACCATAACAGAGTTTTTCGGAGTTAAGAGGTATAATGATGTTGGCTGGTTGCTCTTAGATACGCTGGATAAAGTTGTAAGAGAAAAGGATGAGCTAAAGTTTTCAAATTTGAAACTTAAGTGCCGTATGACATATGTAAAGATTTCTATGTATGCCCTGAAAGAAAACTTTTTTTCCTGTGGCCACAGACTTGAGATTTCTGAAAATCAGACCCAGAGTCTCATTGTGTGAGTAGCAGATTTACAAAATAAACTAAAATCTCAACCTCATAGGGTGTCTGCTGTTAAAGTAAAGGCTTGATTGGAAAAGAATGGGATCCTGAAACTTAGGATGGGGGCATATGGATTGATAACAATGGCAGTGAGGACACTGGAACCCTAGATTCTGCTGAGTCTTTGTTAGATATACCTGTAGTGTTTTGTCCTGGGGAAACAGCCCCCCCTTCACCTCCAGTCTGCCCTGAGGAAACAGCTTCCCAACCTGGTTTCTTCCCTGAGGAGCCTACCATCCAACCTCCACCTAAAAAGATTAACTCTTCAGAGCCTGCTAAACCTATAATCACCTCCCCTGATGAGGCAGGCCTCACTGCTCTGTCTGGAGAGATTAATCCTGTTTCAGGAAATGAAACTGCAACAGAATGTCCTGAGGTAAATGGCTTGAGGGATACTTCTAATTCTTTTCATGACCCACCCCCACACCAGTCTTTGCTTCAGGACTTATAACAAGACTAAAGTCCCAACAGGCCCCGAAGGGTGAGATACAAAGTGTGACCCATAAGGAAGTACACTATACCCCAAAAGAACTGTATGAGTTTTTGAACTTATACAGACAGAAATTCAGGGGAATATGTGTGGGAATGGATATTAAGGGTATGGGATAATGGTGGAAGGAATATAAAGTTGTATCAGGTTGACTTTACTGATATGAGCCCACTAAGCAGAGATTCTGCATTCAGTGTTGTAGCTTGAGGGGTTAGAAAGGGCATTAACAGTTTGTGTGGTTGGCTGAAACATGGATAAAAAGTTAGCTGACATTACCTGAGGTCGAAGTGCCAGAACTTCCCTGGTATAATGTAGAGGACGGGATTCAAAGGCTTAGAGAAATTGGAATGTTAGAGTGGATTTATCATGGAAGACCTGCTCACACACCCCTGGAATATCCAGAGAACACACCTTTTACCAGGACTGTGAGGAATAAATTTGTGAGAGTAGCTCTGTCATCCCTGAAGAGCTCTGTAGTTGCCCTTCTCTGCAGGTCAGATATTACCGTGGGAACTGCTGTCACTGAGCTGGAATCCTTAAACTCAGTGGAGATAATTGGATCCCGAGTCAGCAGAAGCCACTGGCCGCAGTTAATCACCAAATACAAGATGGGCCTGGCTACTATAATGGAAAAGAGGCTCAAGGCAAAAGTCAAAATAATCTGACTTGCAGAGACTTATGGTGTTGGCTAGTAGATCATGGGGTACCTAGCAGTAAAATAGATGGGCAGTCTACTAAATTCTTATTTGAGCTGTATAAACAGAAGAATTCTAGGTCAAGTGAACAAAAGTTTAACTTGAATTACAAAAACAAAGAGTCATGGCCCCTTAATCAATCTCCAGACTTGAGACAGTTTACAGATCCAGAGCCCCTTGAATGAGGGGAAGGCTGGGTACACTTGGGGAAGGACCCTGTTACACTGCCAAAAATTTATACTGTTAATCTTCCTCCCAGCCTTCCCCAGGGGGACCTATGGCCTTTCACCAGTGTAACTGTGCATTGTGGAAAAGGAAAATCATCAGCTATTTTGGGGATTATTAGACATTGGTTCAGAAGTGACACTAATTCCAGTAGACCCAAAACATAACTCTGTTTCACCAGTCAGAGTTGGGGCTTATGAAGGTCAGGTGATCGATGGAGTCTTAGCTCAGGTCTGTCTCACAGTGGGTCCAGTGGGTCCCCAGACCCATTCTGTGGTTATTTCCCCAGTGCCAGAATGTATAATTGGAAAAGACATACTCAGCAACTGGCAGAATCCTTACATTGGTTCCCTGACTCATGGAGTGAGGGCTATTATGGTGAGAAAGGTCAAGTAGAAGCTGCTAGAACTGCCTCTGTCTAGCAAAATAGTAAACCAGAAGCCAATAACAGATTCCTGGAGGAATTGCAGAGATTAATTCCATGCTTAAGGACTTGAAGGATGCAGGGGTGGTGATTCCTAACATCCCCATTCAACTCTCCTATTTGGCCTGTGCAGAAAACAGATGGGTCTTGGAGGATGACAGTGAATTATCATAAGCTTAACCAGGTGGTGACTCCAATTGCAGCTGCTGTTCCAGATGTGGTATCATTGCTTGAGCAAATAACACATTCCCTGATACCTTGTATGCAGCTATTGATCTGGCAAATGTTTTTTTCTCAATAGCTATTAGTAAGGATCACCAGAAACAGTTTGCATTCAGCTGGCAAGGTCAGCAGTACACATTCACTGTGCTACCCCAGGGGTATAATAATTCTCCAGCCCTATGTCATAATATTGTCTGCAGGGATCTTGATCATTTCTTCCTCCCACAGGACATCACACTGGTCCATCATATTGATGATATCATTTTGATTGGACCTAGTGAGCAAGAAGTAGAAACTACTCTAGATTTGTTGGTAAGGTATTTGTGTGGCAGAGGATGGGAGATAAATCCAACAAAAATACAGGGGCCTCAGTAAAATTTCTAGGTGGCCAGTGGTGTGGGGCATGTTGAGATATCCCTTCTAAGGTCAAGGATAAGCTGTTGCATGTGGCCCCTCCTACGACCAAAAAACACTTAGTTGGCCTCTTTGGATTTTGGAAACAACATATTCCTCATTCCTACTCTGGCCCATTTACTGAGTGACCAAAGAAGCTTCTAGTTTTGAGTGGGGACTAGAACAAGATGGAGCTCTGCGACAGGTCCAGGCTGCTGTGCAAGGTGCTCTGCTGCTTGGACCATATGATCCAGCTGACCCAATGGTGCTGGAAGTGTCAGCGGCAAATAGATATGCTGTTTGGAGCCTTTGGCAGGCTCCTATAGGAGACTCACAAGGCAGGCCCTTAGGATTTTGGAGTAAAGCTTTACTGTCCTCTGCAGATAACTACTCTCCATTTGAGAAACAGCTGTTGGCCTGCTACTGGGCCTTAGTAGAGACAGAACGCTTAACCATGGGCCACCAAGTTACCACGAGACCTGAGTTACCTATCATGAGCTGGTTGTTGTCCAACCCGCCAAGCCACAAAGTTGGGTGTGCACAGCAGCACTCCATCATAATATGGAAATGGTATATACGAGATAGAGCTCGAGCAGGTCCTGAAGGTACAAGTAAGTTACATGAGGAAGTGGCCCAAATGCCCATGGCCCCCACTCCTTCCACCTTACCTTCTCTTTCCCAGCCCACAGCTGTGGCATCTTGGGGAGTTCCTTACAATCAGTTGACTGAGGGAGAGAAAACTCAGGGCTGGTTTACAGATGGTTCTGCACGATATGCAGGCACCACCCGAAAGTGGACAGCTGCAGCACTGCAGCCCCTTTCTTGGATGTCCCTGAAGGACAGTGGTGAGGGGAAATCCTCCCAGTGGGTAGAACTTCGAGCAGTGCACCTGGTTGTTCACTTTGCTTGGATGAAGAACTGGCCAGAGGTGCATCTGTATACTGATTCATGGGCTGTTGCTAATGGTTTGGCTGGATGGTCAGGTACTTGGAAGGAACATGCTTGGAAAATTGGTGACAAAGATGTCTGGGGAAGAGGTATGTGGATAGACCTTTCTCAGTGGGCAAAAAAATGAAGATATTTGTGTCCCATGTGAATGCTCTCCAGAGGGTGACTTCAACAGAAGAAGATTTTAATAATCAAGTGGATAAGACCCATTTGGTGGATACCTATCAGCCTTTTTCCCCAGCCACTCCTGTCATTGCCCAATGGGCTCATGAACAAAGTGGTCATGGTGGTAGGGATGGAGGTTATGCATGGGCTCAGCAACATGGACTTCCACTCACCAAGGCTGACCTGGCCACAGCCACTGCTGAGTGTCCAATCTGCCAGCAGCAGAGACCCACACCCAGTCCCCGATATGGCACCATTCCTCGGGGTGATCAGCCTGCTACCTGGTGGCAGGTTGATTACATTGGACACTTTCATCATGGAAGGGGCAGTGATTTGTTCTTACTGGAATAGACATACACTCCGGATATGGGTTTGCCTTCCCTGCACAAAATGTTTCTGCCAAAACTACCATCCGTGGACTTACAGAAGGCCTTATCCACCGTCATAGTATTCCACACATTCTGACCAAGGAATCCATCCCCAGCAAATGAAGGGAGGGAATGGGCACATGCTCATGGAATTCTCTGGTCTTACCATGATCCCCATCAGCCAGAGGCAGCTGGGTTGATAGAACAGTGCCAACTAGGTGGCAGTACCTTGCAGGGCTGGGGCAGTGTTCTCCAGGAGGCTGTGTATGCTCTGAATCAGCGTCCACTCTATGGTGCTGTTTCTCCCATAGCCAGAATTCACAGGTCCAGGAATAAAGGGGTGGAAACAGGAGTGGCACCACTCATTATCATTCCTAGTGCTCCACTAGGAAAACTTTTGCTTCCTGTGCCTGCAAGCTTAAGTTCTGCTGGTCTACAAGTCTTGGTACCAAAAGGAGGAAGCTTCCACCAGGAAACACAACAATAATCCTATTGAACTGAAAGTTAAGACTGCAACCTGGCCACTTTGGGCTTCTTATGCCTCTGAATCAACAGGCAAGAAAGGGGATTACTGTACTGGCTGGGGTGATTGATCCTGACTATCGAGGGGAAGTAGCACTGCAACTACACACTGCAACTACACAATGGAGGTGAAGAAGAGTTTTCCTGGCATACATGAGATCCCCTAGGGCATCCCTCAGTATTTCCATGCCCTGTGATTAAAGTCAATGGAAAACTGCAACAATCCAACCCAGGCAGGACTACCAATGGCCAAGAAACTTCAGGAATGTGGGTCTGGATCACCCCACCAGGCAAAGAACCACAGCCAGCTGAAGAGCTTGCTGAGGGTAAAGGGAACATGGAATGGGTAGTAGAAGAAGGTAGTGATAAATATGAACTATGACCACGTGGCCAGTTACAGAACTGAGGACTATGATAGCATGAATATTTCCTCCTTGTTTTGTTATGATAGTTAGTTAAAGGAAATCAATTTTAAGAGTTAATGTCACCCAAGGACTTGCACCCTATTCTGGAGAGATTTAGTGTGTTTCTGGTTGTGCGCAGGACAGCAGAGTATTGTTAGGCAAAATATATATCTGTTATTGTTCTCTACTTAGAGACAAAGTATGGTTTAAGGCAATGTGTATAACTTCCAAGTTGACAAGGGGGGTGTGCTGGTTTGAATATATTGTGTCTCCCAAACGCCATTATCTTTGATGTAATCTTGTGTGGGCAGACGTTATCAGTGTTGATTAGATTGCAATTCTTTGAGTGTTTCTTTGGAATGTGCCCCACCCAGCTGTGGGTGATGACTCTGGATAATTTCCATGGAGGTGTTGCTCTGCCCATTTGGGGTGGGTCTAAGTTGAGTCGCTGGAGCCATATAAATGAGCTGATGGACAGAGGGAACTCAGTGCAGCTGTGAGTGGCGTTTTGAAGAGAAGCTACAGCCAAGAGGGACACTTTGAAGAAAGCACAGGAGCTGCAGATGAGAGACATTTTGAAGACGGTCATTGAAAGCAGAATCTTGCTCTGGAGAAGCTGAGAGAGGACAAATACCCCAAGTGCAACTAAGAGTGACATTTTTGAGGAACTGCAGCCTAGAGAGGAATGTCCTGGGAGAAAGCCATTTTGAAACCAGAACTTTGGAGCAGATGCCAGCCACGTGCCTTCCCAGCTAACAGAGGTTTCCCAGACACCATTGGCCATCCTCCGGTGAAGGTACCCGATTGCTGATGTGTTACCTTGCACTCTGTATGGCCTTAAGACTGTAACTGTGTAACCAAAAAAACCCCTTTTATAAAAGCCAATCCATTTTCGGTGTTTTGCATTCTGGCAGCATTAGCAAACTAGAACAGGGGGGGCTGTGATGGTTAGGTTCATGTGTCAACTTGGCCAGGTGATAGTACCCAGGTGTTTGGTCAAGCAAGCACTGGCCTAACCTTCACTGAAAGGACATTTGTGGCTGGTTAATACACCAGAGGGCTGGTTTATTAAATCATCAGCCAATTGGCTGCAGCTGTGACTGATTACATCCACGGAAGGCATGTCTTCCACAATGAGGTAATGAAATCATCTGGATTTAATCCAATCAGTTGAAGACTTTTGAGCAAGACAGATAGAGAACCTTCATTTCTTCTTCGGCTAACCAGCGAAGCATTTCCTGAGGAGTTCGTCAAAGTTGCCAGTTCGTTTCTGAGGATTCCAACACATAATTTCATTGAAGTTACCAGTTCGCTGCCTGAGAAGTTCATCAAATATCTTCATTGGAGTTGCCAGTTTGCTGCCTGCCCTATGGAATTTGGACTTATGCATATGCATGGTTGTTTGAGACACTTTTATAAAATCTTCTATTTATAGATATCTCTTGTTGATTCTGTTTCCCTAGAGAACTCTAACTAATACAGTTAGTCAGTCATGTTCTTTGGCTCTTAGAACCCAGTCTTTCTCACAGGATTTTGTAGACCCCTCTCTTCTTGTATTTCTCTCCTTTAAATTTTTTTTTAAATTGTGGTAACATGTATGCAATGCAAAAATTGCCATTTTAACCATGTTCTTGTGGAAATTCAGTGGCGTTAATTACATTCCCAATGCTGTGCTACCGTCAGCACCATCCATTACCAAAACTTTTCATCACCCTAAACAGAGAATTGATCTGCACAACAGAATATTATTTGGCCATAAAAAGGAATGAAGTTCTGTACATGGATGAAGACAGACATGAAAGAACAGCTGTTGTCTGATCTCACTTAAGGGAAATACCTAGAATAAGCAAAGACAGAGTAACTGAAAGTAGCGTACAGGTTACCAGGGGCTGGGGCGAGGGCAATGGGGTGATATTGATTAGTTGTCCCTCTTTCCCCCGTTTTGCCTTGCCAGTGCCTCTGTGCCCCAACTCCCCTACCAGTGAAGACACTCAGTCTTCCCGAGGCTCTGTTTCTTCCCTGCACGTGGGAATAACAGAAGCCCCCACCTCATGGGATTAAATGAGAAAACATCTGGTCTAGAGCAGGAGCTTGTGTTCTCCGGGCCCACTGCCGTACCTGGTCCCCAGAATGGGCTTCTCGATGTCCGCTGCCTCCTGCTGCAAACAGAGCTCCTTTGTGCTCTCTCCAACCCCCCTACCCTGCTGCTTCAGGTCCTTGATGGACTTTTTTCTGCCCTGGAGAGGACTGAGTTGGCCGCAGCTGTGGACACCAGCTGCTGAGCCCCGTGGGAAGCTGGGGCCTGGGGCTCTGACGCCACAATGGGCAAGAGCAGGAAAATGATCCCTCGGAGTCTGGCCTGGGATATTTGGAGACATGAACAATTCTGGGAAATTCAGAGGCAGGAAGTGAGGGGGGAGGGGCAGAGGTGAAACAGCAAACAGCACCCGTGGCCCCTCTGGGTCTGGGTCCCCCTCCTAAACCGTGCGATGAGGAATGAGGTGACTGGCACGTGGGGGTGGGGGTGGGGGAGCTGAGCAGGAGACCCACCTTCTCTGGGGATGCTCCCCGCCCCCACTACCCTTTGCCTGAGTTCCAACCCCATTTCCACTTCTATTTACTGTTCAAAGTCCCAGGAGGCAGGAGATGCCATGTAAGAGACACTTGGACACTCAGATCAGATACACCGAGCTTGGGGCCCACGCAGGGACCAGCCCCTCCTCTCCCCCACCTCCTCTACTACCACCTGCTCGCCTTCTCCAGGCTTTAGCCCCTCTGTCACTCTGGGGCCCGCACTGCCTGAGGGATCCAATAGTGAGACCTCCATACCTTCTGCAGGTAACCCATGTTGGACAGGCAGGGGGGGTCTGGAGATGCAGGGGATGAAGAAGATCCTGGTTCAGGGACAGTGAGGCCAAGTGGGAAGATGTGGGGTGCTTTGGCCTGTGAGAGGTAAAGGGGAGGCTAAAGGCCATTGCCAAGGTCCCAAGCAATCTCCCGGGAGAGGAACAGGACCAAGCAGCAACTCAAACCTTAGCCCCAACCTCAGCCATCATCTCAACCCGCCCAGGCCCTAGACTCAACCACATCATCAGCCTCCACCTTAGTTTGCATCTTAGCACAGGCATGAGCCCCAGCTCAGCCACGACACCAATAGAAATCTCCACCCAGCCCCAGATCTGGCCCCAGCCCTGGCAACCATCATGGAGAAGGACTTTCAAGACATCCAGCAGCTGGACAATGAGGAAAGTGACCATCAGCTCGGCAGAGGCGCGGGCCCAGGAGCTCGAGGGCAGACCCCCAGGCGAGGAGATCCATTTTGGAAAGGCAAGTACCCGTGTCCGGGACGTCACACACCCTCTGTCCAGCCCCGGATGGCGCTGTCTCTTGGGACCCAGTCGCTCCAGGTGGGAGGGACCCCTGACCTCCCCTGCCTCTCCTCCATCAGGACCTGGGGAAAGGGTGAGCACCCGGGGGTGTGGGAATTCCTGGAAGCTGGAGACCACGTCGTCCTCCCTCCCTCTTCCAACACGAGCCCCATGTGTGCTGTGTGATTGTGTGTGCACCATAAACATGTGTGTGCACGTGCAGAAAATGCAGTTTCAGCCAGGAGGGTATGTATGTGTCAGGGTGGGACATATTGGGGTGAGTGGGGAAAAGGGCACTGAGAGAGAGATCATGGAAGATTCCCGCTCCCTCCAGCCCCTTCCTGGCTCCCTTGACGGAAGGCCGCAGGTGTCTGGGAAAAGGCTTCAAGACGAGAGGGACCCAAGCAGGCTTGGGCGGAAGGGCAGGGGCCTGCAGAGAGGCTGGGTCTGGGGGAAAGGGTGTCAGGGTGTGGGGGTGCTGGGGGTGGAGCAAGGCTCAGTGGAGACGGGAGCGGCTGGGTCCAGAGCTTGGGGAGGGGGTTGGTTAGCCCCAGGGCCCGGAGGCAGGGCAAGTGCTGCTGCAGGGGCGGGTGGAGCGGGGAGGCCAGGGGGTCAGAGGGGCCGGCGCTCCCACCCATGGCTTCCCCTCTCCCCTGTAGAGGGCTGGCAGTCTTTTCACCAGGCAGTAGGCCCCACGGCGCTTTCCTCTGCATCCCCAGGGCCCCCATGCTGCCTCCGAGGCAGGAAGTGAAGGGGCAACACGACACTCAGACGTCATTTAGATATTGTTGAATCTTCCGGGGGTGGAAGGTACAGGGTTTGAGGATGAGGCTTGGCGAGTCCAGAAGTTTTGGATTTCATGGGAAAGGGAGCTCACCCAAAAGGATTGATGGACAGCATGGAAGGGCAGGTCTTAGGTGGTACAACCAGCATTTCCTTCTAGTGGCTTCTGCTGCCTGGGAGGGACGGTCACCAGGCCATTTATCGATGGCCTGCACGTACCGTGCCTCACGCTTCCCAGCACCTGGCATGATGATTTGTGTCTCCCCAAAAGTCACGTTCAAGTCCTCACTTCTGGTCCCGGCAACTTGACCTTGTTTAGAATAGTGTTTCCAAAGATGTAATTAATTAATTAAGTTGGGTCTTAATCCAATATGACTGGTGTCCTTATCAGAAGAAATTTGGACTCAGAGCCACACACCGGGTATGAGGCCATTTGAAGATGGAGGCAGAGGGTGGGGCATTTCCAAGCCAAGGATGGCCAGAAAACACCAGAACTTAGAAGAAGCAAGGAAGGATGCTCCGTCTCGAGTTCAGAAGGAGTGTGACCCTGCTGACACTTTGATTTCAGGCTTCTGGCCTCCAGAATTGTGACGTGACAAATTTCTGTTGTTTTAAGCCACCTCATTTGTGGTATTTTACTGGGGGATCCCCAAGGAAACCAAGACACATGCTTATAGTTTTCATCACATTTGGAAATGTTTTGGCCATTGTTTCTTCAAATATTGCTTCTGCCGTCCCGTCACTCTCCTTTCCTTCAGAGACTCCAATTACTCGTACCTTAGGCTGCTTGAAGTGACCCTGTGGCTCACCTCACTGACACTCTCTTTCCGGTTCTTTGGATTCTTTTTTCTCTCCATGTTTCATTTTATATGCTTATCATTGCTATGTTGAGCTCACCTGTCTTTTCTTATGCCTCTTCAATCTTTCATTAATTCCACCCAGTGTATCGTGATCATTTCAAACATGGTTTTCATCTTTAGAAGTTCAATTTGGGACTTTTTAATATCTTCCATGACTCTAAAACTTAATTTTTTGAACAAACAGGATATAGTTATAATATCTGCTTTAATATCTTCATCTGCTAATTCTAACAACTGTGTCAGTTCTGGATCAGTTTTGATTAATTTTTAGTCTCATCATGGTTAGGTTCATGGGTCAAGTTGTCTAGGTTATGTTGTCCTGTTGTTTGGTCAAGCAAGCACTGGCACGATTGCCCTTGTGAGGGTATTTTGTGGATTTAAATCACCAATCAGTTGATTGCATCTATGGCTGATTACAAAGCCTTTAGCAATGAGAGAAGTCTCATCCAATCAGCTGAAGACCTTGAAGGGAGAACTGATGATTTCCAGTCAGAAAGAGGAGTTTTGATCTCTACTTCAGCCAGCCAACTTCTCCTGCAGAATTCATCGAAACCTTCATCAGAGTTCCCAACTTGTGACCTGCCCTACGGAATTAGAATTGGCCAATCCTCCTGGTTGCATGAACCACTTCCTAGAATAAATCTCATAAAATTGGAGGACCTTGACTTATAGATCTCATTGTAAATTGTGTTTTCCCGCTTCTTTGCCTTTCCCGGGATCCTTCGATTGGACGCCAGACATTGTGAATTTTACCTTGTTGGGTACTGTGCTTTTTTGTATCCTCTGAATATTTTGGGCTTTCTTTTGGATGTAGTTAAGCCACTTGGAATCAGTTTGATCTTTTGCGTCTTGCTTTTATGTTAGGTGGGTCCGGAGCCCGCTTAGCCTATGGCTAATTAATCCCTACTTCTTGGGTTCTCTACCCAATGCCCTGCGGATTGTGAGTTCTTCCAGTACAGTCGGTGGGAATGGGCACTGTTTCTGGCCCTCCATGCGTGCCAGGCACTGTTCCCCAATCCTTTCTGATTGTTTTTCTCCTGGTCCCAGGTAGTTTCCGTGCACACACGCGCAGCTCAGTTCTCAGCTGATTGCTCGAGGGCAACCCTCTGTAGATCTCTGGGTCCCTGCAGATGTCCGTGCAGCTCTCTCTTCCCCAGTTCTCTGTCCTGTGAACCTTGGTCTCTCCTGCCTGTTCTCTCAGCTCTGTCTCCTCACCTCAGCGTGTCTGCTGGGCTCTGCCCGGATTCCCTCTCCTGCCTCGTGATTTGGGAACTCTTCCAAGGCTATGAGATGGGGCAATTGTAGGGCTCAGCTGGTTCGTTTTCTGTCTCTCAGTGATCACTGCCTGACACGCCCTTCTTGCAAACTGTTTTTTTCCCCCTTATACAATTGTTCCTCATTATCTGCATTAGTTATGTTCTTCCATAAAGCCCCATCCAGCACTGAATTATCAAATACCTCATCCTTGTACTTGGGAGAAATACAGGTGAAGTTCCTGGAGAGAACTCCAGTTGCAACATTTCTTCACTCCATCAATACATAACCTTTTTTTATGTGTGTTTCTGTTTAAAGACGCCTTTTATCTTTTGCATCTTCCTTAAATTTGCACGCAATGCTTCCCAGGGAGGTTCTTTGTTGCAACAGGCTTTTAGAGACTGCCCCCCTGAACCCCACCTGGAAACTTTACCACAGACAGCTTTCAGAACATGCTGGTGCAACATTTAAACATTGCTTGTGGTTTGAAAACTGAAACAGGAAGGCAGAGCGTCACCTCATTCCACCTCCATCGCAGCTGGGGCCTCAGCCTGGAACCTGAGCGTTGGCAGCTCAGCTTTTTTTGCTGTTCTGCGCACGTCTGGGAATGGCCGCACATGAGAGAAAAGCAGCTCAGACACGGAATCCTCGAATAATGAGGATGGGCTGCGTTCGTGTGTTTTGATTTGGTTGTTTCAGGTGGGAGGGTAAATCTGCTCCCTGTTTCTCCATCTTGTACTTTCAAACTTTTTCTAAGCAGCACTTTCCATGTTTAATTCACTTAATTCTCAGAATAACCCCATTGCACACAAGAAAATCGAGGCACCAAGAAGGCGAATGACCCGTCGGCGATCTCAGATCTCAGATCTCAGAGCTAGTCATTGGCACAGATAGAAGACTCCCCAGCCAGGCTGGTGCCAGGGGAGAAGAGCAGAGACAGATTTCAGGGCTGATCCGGAGTTGGGGAGCAGATTGAGGACCCACTGAGAACAGAGAGCAGGCGGGGAAGCTGTGGTCAGTGAGAGCTGCTGGACGGGGACGAGCACAAGCACCGAGGAAGAAGGGGCGGAGGGAATCAGTGGCCAAGGGGAGGCTGTGCTTAGAGGGGAGTGGAGGTGTCAGAGGCAAGGCCCATCTGGGTCAAGATGGGGTCCTGAGTGTGGCTGTGGTGGAGGTGGTGACAGTCACTGGGTCACTGGTGTGGATAGGTCAGGGGTTCTGCGTGGTCACTCACAGGGACAGTGTCCAACCAGGATGGTGGGAGGAGAGGAGCTGGGGAAGAAGATTCTGGACTCTTGCTGAGCCTCCCCAGAACATGGTGTATATGTGTGTGTGTGTGTGTCTGTGTGTGTCTGTGTGTGTTGTGGGGAGGTTTCTGGGGGGTGACTGAGGGTTAGGGGGAGAGAGATGACAGTGGAACCAGAGTTTATGGGGGAGCAAGGGCAGAGGGAACTGGAGAGACGAGGCTTTGAGCAGTGGGAGATAAGGTGAGAGGTTGGGGTATGGAGGGTGGCTGTGGGGGAGCCATCTATGGAGGAATGACCTGGATCCCAGTGGCTTTTAGTGGGGCGGAGGTGGGTGGGAGTTGAACTGCTCTAGTTCTGGAATTATCTGAGGAGCCCAGGCCTCTCGGACCTACGTCTGAAGGGACAGAAGCTTCAGAAGAGCAGAGACCAAGGAAAAAGAGCTGCTCTGGAGCCTTCTCCTGCTGGTGAACAGAAGGAGCAACCCACTTATCAGCCTCCTTTCTCAGGAGTGTGCCCAGTAAGGATGAGGCCTGTCCCCCTGCATCCCCTGGGACTTCTTGTCCCCCAGCTCCAAGATCGGGGCTTTGCACACAGATGATGTGAACATCATGTGTCTGTGTGCAAATGTGTTATATGCAACTGTGTGTGCCTGTTTGCACGTCTTTACGTTGGCACAAGTGTGTGCGTGTGTGTGTGTGCAATGCCTGAAGGCTGGGGCGGCCAAAGCCTGTTGAATTCTCCAACTGCCCCCCATCTAGTCCCCCCCCCCAACCTGGCTCTCGCTTCTGCAGACTCCTGTTCCCGTATGCTCCCGTCATGCTTTGCTCTCTAGCTCCCAGGTCCCCTGCCCCCCCTCCTGACCTCCTCTCCTCTGCAGGGTTGCCGCCTCCCCAGTCCCCCCTGCAGCGCCTCTGCTCCAGGCCCCGCCTCAGTCTGCTCATCCTGAGCCTCAATGTCCTGCTGCTGGTGGCCATCTGTGTGATTGGGTCCCAAAGTGAGCATCACAGGGGCGGGCAGGGGTGGGGTGGTGACGGCGGAAGGGATATGGGTCGTCATGGGGCAGTGATGGGACAATCACACGCACAGCGGTGGGGGCTGTCTTGGGGACACAGCCCCCTCCAACTTGTCCTGTCCCCACTGTCTCCTGACAAGGCATACAGCTGCAAGTGGAGCTGCAGACCCTGAAAGAAACTTTCGGCAACTTTTCCTCCAGCACCCTGATGGAGGTCCGGGCTCTAACCTCCCATGGTGAGGAGGGGCGGGAGCGGGGCTGGGGGGTCGAGGTGCTTGTCAGTCAGCTCAGGTTTACTGGGCTCTCCGCTGAGTGCCCTCGGCTGGGTCTGAACAGGCCATCTTCAGGGTGCTCTGGGGGTGCAGACTGGGGCAAAGAACCCGGCTGGGAAGCTGGGCAAGGCTGCCAGTGTGCACCCTGAGCTAAGGGGGATCTTGAAGAATGAATACAGGTGAAGAGGATGGAAGTTAAAGTCCCAGGTAGAGAGGAGAGAATCTGGGATGACCAGGAGGTGAGGAAAACCACATTCTGTGAACTGTAAACAATTCTGGTGTGGCAGGGGGCTAATACTTTTGGGGCAAGTGGCAAGGAAAGGGCCTGAGAGGTGGGTGGGGCCAGGCCATGCAGGTGAGCTGTGCAGGTAAGCTGTGCAGGTAGACCACATGGGTAAACCATGTAAATAAGCCATGCAGGTAAACTATGCGGGTAAGCCATGCAGGCAAGCCATGCAGGTAAGCCGTGCGGGTAAGCCATGCAGGTAAACTATGCAGGTAAGCCATGCAGGCAAGCCATGCAGGTAAGCCGTGCAGGTAAGCCATGCAGGTAAGCCATGCAGGTAAGCCGTGCGGGTAAGCCGTGCAGGTAAACTATGCAGGTAAGCCATGCAGGCAAGCCATGCAGGCAAGCCATGCAAGTAAGCCATGCAGGTAAACCGTGCAGGTAAGCCATGTGGGGAAGCCATGCAGGTAAGCCGTGCAGGTAAACTATGCAGGTAAACCATGCAGGTAAGCCATGCAGGTACCTGAAGCTTTATTTGGAGAAAATGGGGATCCACTGAAGGGATTTAATCAGGGTAGTGACCTGAGCAGGTTTATACTTAGGAAAGCCGCTTTAGCGTGTAGGCGAATGGATGGGTCAGAGAAGCCAGGTGGGAGACTGTCCTGGACTAGCGCTCTGGGAAAGTGGGGCTAGAGGGGTGTTAAGGAAGCAGAACTGGGGGAAGAAAAAGTGCAGCTTCCCTCTCTTTCAGGAAGTAGCTCAAATGATAAGGTGACGTCTCTGCAAGCCAAGCTGGAGAAACAGAAGCAAGACCTGAAAGCAGGTGAGGGGCCCCTCCCTGGAGTGTGCATGCACGTGTGTGTATGTGTGCGTGGGAATGTGTGTATATATATGCACACATCTGTGTATGTGTATGTGCACGTGTGTGTCACGTGCATGCATGTGGGTGTGTATTGGGCTGGGGTCCTGCCTGGGTAGGTGGGGGGAACCCACATGTCTGTGCTCACATCCTTATTCACAAATCTGTCCCCCTAGATCACGCCACCTTGCTCCTTCACCTGAAGCATTTTCCATTCGATATGCGCATCCTGGCTTGTCAGATGGCGTTCATCCAGAGCAACGGTAGGGGCTGGGATCTAGGGGCGGGGGTGTGTGTCCAGACCTGTCGAGCCTGTCCCCTCCAGCCAGATCCCCTGTCCCTCTGCGCCCACCGCTGCAGGGACACAGTGCTGCCCCGTTAACTGGGTGGAGTACGAAGACAGCTGCTACTGGTTCTCTCGCTCTGGGAAGACCTGGGCCGAGGCTGAGAAGTACTGCCTGCTGGAGAACGCCCACCTGGTCGTCATCAATTCCAGAGAGGAGCAGGTGAGCCGGTGCCTTTCCTAGGGGCAGAGGGAAACCATTGGGAATGCAGGCTCTGTGAGTCTGGATCAGGCTTGCTTTACTATTCTTTTTAACTTAAGGAAAAGCCCAGAAGCAGAAGTCTTGTAGAGTTCTGGGAGGTTTGCAGCAGAGGAGCCATTGATTCTAGGAGGTGGGAAATTGCAGCCAGGAGCTCCAGAAATGGAACAGGACCCAGGGGAGCAGATAATGGGGAGCAGGGCAGGCGACAAAACATGAGACAGTGTAAACGGAAGGGGCTAGGACTTGGGTGCAGAACCAAATGGAGGCACCGAGTTCCTTGTGGTGCTAGCCTTGGGATGTGGCGCCCACTCAGGTGAAAGGAACTGGGCGGGCCAGGACTCCCAGGGATGCACCTGCCATGGGCTACTGGGTCTCCCCCAAGCTCTCATCTCTCCCCTGGAGGTCGGCACCAGACCCCAATCCCAAACACCAAAGTTCACTAGGAAGGGCCCACCCATGGGAATACAGAAGACATTATCTAAAAATAGATAAAGGGGACTTCAACAAAAAGTGCAAAAATGTGAAAAACCGGGTGCTAAATATACCGTGTAAAGGTCACTTGTACATGATATGAGAGGTGAAACATGAAGGCAGTGCTCGGCTTGTTTGATCCTGCTGAGAATGTGTACACAGGCGACTCAAATTTTCACCTCTCTGCGCATGTCTGTGAATGACCACAAAAGTGCTGCAAATATCGACTTTGCAGTTACAAATAAATTTTAGCCAAGTAGGTGAATTTGCAAATATGGAATCTGCAAATAATGAGTCAACTGTATTTATTAAGTCTATCTATCAGGCTTTGTAAGTGCTTTTTGTGGTACGATGATTACAAACCGATAAGGATAAAACTGCCAATATTCAATGAATGTTGACCTATAATAATGTCGGTTTCAGGCAGGTCGACCCCCCACCTCCCCACCCCATTAGGGAAATGCAAACCAAAACCACAATGAGATACCACTTCATGCCCACTAGAATGGCTACTATTAAAAACATGGAAAATTACAGGTGTTGGAGAGGATGTGGAGAAATAGGAACACTCATCCATCATTGGTGGGAAAGTAAAATGTTGTAACTACTGTGGAAAATAGTTTGGTCCTCAGAAAGTTAAGTATAGAATTATTATACGACCCAGAATCCCCTATATATTCTAGGTATATATCCAAAAGAACTGAAAGCAGAGACTTGAACAGATATTTGCACACCGATGTTCACAGGGGCCTTATTCACAATTGCCAAAAGATTGAAGCAACTCAAGTGTCCATCAACCAATGACTGGACAAACAAAATGTGGTAGATACACAAAATGGAATATTATTCAGCCATAAAAAGGGATGAAGTTCTGCAACAACATGGATGAACCTTGAAGACATCATGTGGAGTAAAATAAGCCAGACACACAATGACAAATATTGTATGATCTCACTGATAGGAAATAATTATAATAAGAAAATTCATAGGCTTAGAAACTGGAATTTAGGTTACCAGGGAGTGGGAGTAGGGAATGGGGAGTTAATGCTTCAATTGTACAGAGTGTCTGTTTGGGGTGAGGGGAAAGTTTCGGTGGATGGTGGTAATCGTAGCACATTTTGAATGTGGCTGACACCACCAAATGATTAAAAGTGGAAATTTTAGGTTGTGTAGGACTGTACAACACAGTGAACCCTAACGTAAACTATGGACTATAGTTAATTGTATAATTATAATAATATTGTTTCATCAATTGCAGCAGAGGTACCACACTCATGGAAAGTGTTAATAATAGGGAACACTTGGGGGTGGGTTGGATATGAAAAATCTGTATTTTCTGCATGATTCTTCTGTAACCCTACTTCTCCAGGAAAAATTAAATTTAAAAAAATTAAATATGGGGGCCGGGAGTTTATCTGTTAGCTCAGCGACCATTTCCCCCAGCCCCTGCCAGCTGGCCGAGGCATCCTCCTATTTGCAGCACAGACTGTCGCACCCCGCATGTGCACGTCTTTAGGAGACCCTGAGTAAGTGGGTCCAAGTTCAGAAGCATTGGGGCAAACCTTGGGAAATGACAGTCACACATACAAGCAGAAGCCACCAGGGGCTGATGTACCTGAGAGGCAAATGAATCTGAGATCCTTAAGTGAGGTGGGGGCCCATGGAGGCAGTAGGGGCAGGGCCCAGGACTGGGATTCCAAGAGTTTGAGGCTGGGGGGCCGAAGACAGGGAAAGGAGCAGAACCGGTGTCGTGCTGGTTGCAGTGGGAAGCCACTCAGGGCGTGGCTGCTAGCTCAGGTACTGGGGCTGACGACCCTGAGTTCCTTACCTCGCTTGTAAAATGGGAATTATTACAGCCTCTGATTTAGAGGACTTTATGAGGTTTAACGAGATAATCCTTCCGAAGCACTTATCTGGAGGTCTAGCCCACAGTTGTTCACTGGACAATAGTTATGGTTATGAAAGAAGCAGGGGACTGGTCCTGCTGGGGGCTGATGCTTCAGCCTGGGGGCAGGTTAGGCTGGTGATCGCAGCTCCTTGCCTGCATGCAAGCGGGATAAGGGCACAGGAAGGACTAGAAACTTCTCTCCCGCCTGTTTCCAGAAGTTCATTCTAGAGCACACGAACCCCTTTCAAACCTGGTTGGGACTTACAAACAGCGAAGGCTCCTGGAAATGGGTGGATGACACAGACTATAGGTCTACCTACAGGTAAGCGATTGGTTTGCCCTGGGGACAGCCACCTGGTTTTTTGTCCTCTCCACTCCCCCCTACCTCCACTGTCTCAGGGACCAAGGCCCCCTCTTCTCCCCAGCCTTCCAGCCTTGGAGGCTGCAGCTTCTGCTCCCTGGATGCCCCCAAGGCTGCACTTTCGGGGGTGGAGTGGGGTCGCTGGCGGCCTGGGGTGGGTGGCTGGGGTGAGGGGTTGGAGGATGAGCGCGGTCCTGCCTTCCTAGGAACTGGGCCTCTCATCCAGTCGACTGGCGGGGGCACGAGACGGGAGGAAGTGAAGACTGCGCCAAGCTCCGCCCCGACGGCCGCTGGATCGACGAGTTCTGCCAGCAGGTGCAACGCTGGGTGTGCGAGATGCCGCGCGACCTGCCCGGCTAGCGCCCCGCGCGACGGCCCCCAGCTTCTCCCCTGGGATTTTGGAACCAAGGAAGGAGAGTCGGGTCAGGGGAATGGGAAGGGGTTGAGGATAGAAAGGGGCTATCCTGGGGGTGGTTAATAGTCTCAGCCCCTGGAGAGACAGAGCCCGGCCCCATCCACGCTGCGTGGTAATTATTAGAATTTTCAGCCTCTTTCGTGGGGTAGGGAAAGAAGAAACGAATTCTTGAAACTCATTGCCTGGCTTGGTTATTTGGAATCGGGAAAGATAGGGTGCAAACAAAGGATGGAGTGGGTGGGTGGGGGTGCTGGCGGGTTGCCCAAGCCCCCAAGGGGATCCTGCGGAAAGTGGGGTCTCCCCCAGATGAGGTGCAGGGAACACCCCGGAACTGTGGACAGGGCTGGCGAAGGTCGCCTGGGCGAGGCCAGGGGACAAGGTGAAGAGAAGGCGAGCTGGCAAGAGGTTTCCTCCCTGTTTCCTGTGCATCTTTTGGACGCAAAACGGAGGTAGACTGGTCTCCAGCATAGGGCGCCGCCAACAGTTTCCACTTGGGGTAAACCTCACCTTTCAAGAGCATTCTGAAACTGAGCTCAAAATGATCTTTAAGCAATTAGATTTTTTTAAATTACAAAAGTCTTATGTATTATTAGTAAAAAAAAAATTTTGAATAACACTTGTGCGTGCAAACACACACGCACACATACACGCACATGATTACAGCCCTTCCCTCACCCTTCCCACTTCTCCTCTGAGTTAGCTATTTCTGGGGTGTCCTGTCAGAGCCTTTCCTGGGTACATGCATATATATGCAATCTTTATGTGACTTGCTTTTTTTTTAACTTTACAGTGTTAACTGAAAAGTTTAACTTATCTAACTGAATCTAGCAGTTGGAGAGAATTCCAAACTATGGATATACCATGCTCCATTTACCCCTGGTGGACAAGTAGCTGCCATTTTTGTTTGTTTTTTCGTAGAATGTTTCGAGCAATTTTTGCTTGCAAGCTTGTGCTGAGTCAAGATTTTCCCATTTTCAGTTGCAAAATTTTCTAGGACTTCTTCAAAATGTACGTGATTGGCATTAAATTAAAAAAAAATTGAAAATAATAATACATGCAATTTAAAGTCTTACAGGGCTAGAAATGTTCTCCTGTCTCACTCCCTTTAGCCACTCCTGCCCCTAGAGTAACCACTTTCAACATTTTAGCTGTTTCTCATAGTATGGACATCTATATTTCTAAATGATGCATATCAACTAGTATCTCTTTATTTATCAATTATAGACATTATTTTAGTCACCTCCTATCATGTAGATGAGATAAAAAAAACCTTCCAATTTAGTCTACAATTTTTATTTAAATGCTAATTCAGAATTTTTATTAATTATCTTATGTTATATAAATTATGTTACTGCTAACATTATGTATATTATGTAAATAATGTTACTGCTGAGCTAACTAGTATAATCTGGTTAATTTCCTTTATTGCACAACCTTTTTTCTTCTGAAGTTAATTGCTATATTTGAAATTATGCTGCATATCCTTTGAACCTATTGCTAAATCTTCCTTAACTGTGAAAAAGCTGATGATGTAATTTTCCACGCATGCAAACTGATCATATAATCTGTCTTTTGGTTGCAGTTTTTTCCTAGAGCCAAAGGGCTGAATCGAAGTTTTTTGGAGCCTGATGCATACTCACTTTGGGGGAGTCCTCTTCAGGAAAAAATACAAAATTATGGATACAAAATTAGGTGTAAAAAGTTAATATTTATTTAAATTAGAAAAAATCACAAGTTTCAAAACTTGGAAGCAATCACAAACATCACAAAATCAAGAAAAATGATATAATATTTTAATTAAATTTCCAACACACTAAAATACACCCCCACCCTTTTTTTGGGCGGCATATTCTTTGTTTGCTTCTTCATTTGGCAAAGATTTTGAAAAGTTCATTTTTCATAGAGAGAGGAGAAAGATAATGCACTTTTTCCTAAAGCATGTTTCTTCTCCATTACTGGTGTTGGGTGCTTCAGGTCAAGTTCAAGTCCCGCCTTTGTGTTACCTGCCAGGTAGTCCACACAGCGGGTGGCAGGAGAACCCCTGAAAGCCATTCGTGTGCTGGGGTTGGTTAGCATTAAGGATACACGGATGTTACTGCCAACATACACGTCCCTCTCAATTCAAACCAAATGTACTTCCAACCAACCTTTTAGTTGGGGGAAGAAAAATGCCATCTGATCCGAAGGGAAGTGAGAATGAGGGGAAGCTGGAGTGGAAAGAGAGAGTTAAGAGACGATCTTAACTGATTATGGTTAAAATAACCTTTGTTTGCATAATTTACAAAAACTTATGATCATGTGGAGATGTTGCTCAGACCCTCCCAGGGCCTTGTAAGGGGCTTGTGCCCAGGCGGGGCCTTCCTGCTCAAGCTCTATTAGCTTCGTGGTAAATCCACTTCCGAACCTTCCCACCCCTTCCTCCTGCCCCCCAGGCTTCTGTTCTCAGCGGCAACCAGGGAAGGTGGATCTCTAGGCCTGCCACAGAGCTGCCAGCCTGGAACCTCACTCATTCTGAAAATTCTCTAGACCGTTCTCTTTCTCTGGGGTTGGATCTTCAGCTCCTTGATTCCATGTCTTCTCCTTTCTTGGTTTTTTCCCTTGTTTGTTGAAGCACCTCCTCCAGAAGCTTCCTCAAAACGTGTGTATGGGAGGGACATTCTTTGAAAGATTGGTTGATAATTATTATAGGTTGAAAATAATTATAGATTGAAAATAACTTCCCATCAGCATTTTGGAGGGCCCACTCCACTTTTTTCTAGCTTTCAATGTGCAGTTGAGAAATCTGATCCTATTTCTTAGGCTCCATCCTTTGTATGGGAACTTTGCCCCTCTGCAGGATGTTGTCTTCATCCCTGGAGTCTGAAAATTCCCAGCGATGTCCCTGGGTGTGGGCCTTTTTTCATTCTTTATCCCGGGGGCTCTCACTGGACCTGCCTTTCTCCCTCCCTCCCTCCCTTCCTGTCTTCTCTTTCTCTTCTTCCACTTTCTCCATCTCTCTTTCTTTCTAACTGGGGTGAAATCCACATAACATAAAACTAACCATTTAAAAAGTACAAGTCAGTGGCATCAGTTAAATGCATTGTTGTGCAACCACTACCTCTGTCTAGTTCCAAAATGTTTTCACTGCCCCAAAAGGAAACCCCGTAGCCTTCCCCTCTCCCTACAGCACCCAGCAATCACCAATTTGTGTTCTGTCTCTATAGATTTACTTATTCTTCATATTTCATACAAATGGAATCATACAATTTGTGACCTTTTGTGCCTGGCTTCCTTCACTTAGCATAATTGCCTCTAAAGATGACCAAATTGTGGGAGCCAATAGCTTTCTATAATAGTAATTTTAAAAAAACCCTAATGTTGCTTATATGATGATTTTGGAAGTAATTTTCCCACAGCAATCTGTCAAAAAAAAAAACCAAACCCACCTTAATAAATGCCAAAAAAAGAAAATTTAAGTCACATTCTCTTATTATAAAGCAACTGAAATTGTATATAAATAATAAAAAGAGGACCAAAATATTTTAGCTATTTGTAAATGAAGTAATACTTTCTCCTTTTACAATAGATAAAATGAAAATGATCTAGAAAAGAATGAAATAGCATATCCAAAGCTATGGGATATAGTTAAAGCTGGGCTCAGAGGAAAATCTACAGCCTCAATGTTTTTATAGCTAAAATCTAAAGACTGAACACAAATAAGCCAAGTATTCAAAGTAAAAATTAGAAAAATTCATCACAAAATATACCCAAATATAATAGGAGGAGAGAATTAATAAAGATAGATTAGTAGATTACACAAATTAGAACAAATAAATAAAGGTAAAAACCATTTTTGAAATTAAACTTTTTATTTTTAGGTAATTGTGGGCTCCCATGCAGAGAGATAGGATAGAGAGCACCCATGTAATATTTGCCCAGTTTCTTCCAATGGGCATATCTTGCAAAATTATTGTATAGTAGCATAACCAGGATATTGACATTGATATGTGTCCATCCTCACAAGGATCCCTTGCTTTGCACTTTTATAACTACATCCACTTCCATTCCCTGCACCACCACCACCACCACCACCAGCTTCTAATCCCTGGCAACCCCAATCTGTTCTCCACTTCTATAACTTTGTCATTTCAAGAATGGTATATACATGAAACATACAGTGTGTAACCTTTTGGGATTGGCTTTTTTACACTCAGTGTAATTCCCTGGAGATCTGTCCAAGTTGTTTCATGCATCAAGAGTTCACTCTTTTTGGTTGCTGAGCAGAATTCCATGGTGTTGGTGTATCAGAATCTGTTATCCATTCACCCACAAAAGGACATTGGAGTTGTTTTCAGTTTGGGGTTACCACGAATAAAGATGCGATGAACATTCATATACAGGATTTTGTGTGGACATAAGTTTTTGTTTCTCTGGGATAAATGTCCAAAAGTGCAATTGTTGGGTCATATGGTAGTTGCATGTTTAGTTTTAGAGTAAACTCCCAAAGTCTTTTAAGAGTGGCTAACAGGAAACTACAAATGCAGGAGGGGATGTGGAGAAATTGGAACTCTTATTCATTGTTGGTGGGACTGTATAATGGTTTAGCCACTCTGGAAGTCAGTCTGGCAGTTCCTTAGAAAACTAGATATAGAGATACCCTTCAATCCAGCGATTGCACTTCTTGGTATATACCCGGAAGATCGGAAAGCAGTGACACGAACAGATATCTGCACGCCAATGTTCATAGCAGCATTATTCACAATTGCCAAGAGATGGAAACAACCCAAATGTCCTTCGACAGATGAGTGGATAAATAAAATGTGGTATATACACACGATGGAATACTACGCGGCAGTAAGAAGGAACGATCTCGTGAAACATATGACAACACGGATGAACCTTGAAGACATAATGCTGAGCGAAATAAGCCAGGCACAAAAAGAGAAATATTATATGCTACCACTAATGTGAACTTTGAAAAATGTAAAACAAATGGTTTATAATGTACAATGTAGGGGAACTAGCGATAGAGAGCAATTAAGGAAGGGGAAACAATAATCCAAGAAGAACAGATAAGCTATTTAACGTTCTGGGGATGCCCAGGAATGACTATGGTCTGTTAATTTCTGATGGGTATAGTAGGAACAAGTTCACAGAAATGTTGCTATATTAGGTTACTTTCTTGGGGTAGAGTAGGAACATGTTGGAAGTAAAGTAGTTATCTTAGGTTAGTTGTCTTTTTCTTACGCCCTTGTTGTGGTCTCTGAAATGTTCTTTTATTGTATGTTTTTTTTATTTTTTTATTTTTAATTTTTTTTAGTTTTCATACAGTTGATTTAGGGAAAAAAAAGTGAAAAAAAAAAAAAAAGAAAACAAGGAAAAAAATATGCAGAGCCCCCTTGAGGAGCTGGTGGAGAATGCAGGGATAGTGGCCTACCCCACCTCGATGGTTGCTAACATGACCACAGACATAGGGGACTGGTGGTTTGATGGGCTGAGCCCTCTACCACAGGATTTGCCCTTGGGAAGACTGTTGCTGCAAAGGAGAGGCTAGGCCTCCCTATAATTGTGCCTAAGAGCCTCGTCCTGAATGCCTCTTTGTTGCTCAGATGTGGCCCTCTCTCTCTGGCTAAGCCAACTTGGCAGGTGAAATCACTGCCCTCCCCCCTACGTGGGATCAGACACCCAGGGGAGTGAATCTCCCTGGCAACGTGGAATATGACTCCCGGGGAGGAATGTAGACCTGGCATCGTGGGACGGAGAACATCTTCTTGACCAAAAGGGGGATGTGAAAGGAAATGAAATAAGCTTCAGTGGCAGAGAGATTCCAAAAGGAGCCAAGAAGTCACTCTGGTGGGCACTTTACGCACACTTTAGACAACCCTTGTTAGGTTCTAATGAATCGGGTAGCTGGTGTTGGATACCTGAAACTATCAAACTACAACCCAGAACCCATGAATCTTGAAGACAATTGTATAAAAATGTGGCTTATGAGGGGGGACAGTGGGATTGGGGGGGCCATGGGGATCACGCTCCCCTTTATCTAGTTTGTGGATGGATGAGTGGAAAGGTTGGGGAAGGAAACAAACAAACAAACAAACAGACAAGGGCACCCAGTGTTCTTTTTTACTTTAGTTGCTCTTTTTCACTTTAATTATTATTCTGGTTATTTTTGTGTGTGTGGTAATGAGGGTGTCGGGGATTGATTTTGGTAATGAATGTACAACTATGTAATGGTACTGTGAACAATCGAATGTACGATTTGTTTTGTATGACTGCGTGGTATGTGAATATATCTCAATAAAATGAATATTAAAAAAAAAAAAAAGAGTGGCTGTACCATTTTGTATTCCCACCAGCACGTGTCATTGAACCAGTTTGTCCACATCCTCACCTTCGTTTGGTTGTTGTCATTTTTTTTTTTTTATTTTAGTCATTCTCTTAGATGTGTAGTGATATATTGTGGTTTTAATTTGCATTTCGCTGATGGCTAATGATGTTGTGCATCTTTTTATGTGCTTATTTTTCATCGGTTTATCTTCTTTGGTAAAATATCTCTTTTTTCTGCTTTCTAACTGGAGTATTTGTTTTCTTACTGTTGAGTTTTGAGAGTTCTTTATGTATTCTAGATAGCAGTCCTTTGTTGGATGTGTAGTTTGCAAATATTTTTTCCGAGTCTGTAGTTTGACTTTTCATCTTTTTAACAAAAACCCATTTTCAAAAAGGCTAAGCCCAACTAAGGAACTGAGAAAAGTGACAATGACCACATGTAACAGGAGGTTAAGTGACACTCTTCCTGTTTTTATAGAAATTTGACTGGATTCCCAAATCTGAGAGCGATTATTGATAAGTTCCTGTACATTCAAAACAGAGAGGAACTGGACACATCTAGACAGGACTTACTAAGAGATGACAAAACCAGCAAACACCACTCGTCCCAGGCTGTGTAAGAGGATAGAGTCAAGGGGATTATTTCAAGGGACTTCTTAGGTGTAGAGAGGGCTTCGACTCCTTTTCATTAAATATGAGGGAGGGAGATGACTTCCCCACCCTCACCAGCTGAAAGATAGAGTCTCAGTGGAATCGACTGTACAGACGGGTTATCTACAAGGGATGAGACAGGCATCTCAACACTGGGCCAGAAGCTAGCTAAGCTTTTCCTTTGGTTCTCCTCTCCTTTTCCCTGAACTTGGAGGACCAGCATGGTGAGGAGAAGAGACAAGAGAAGAAGGAGGAACAGAACAGTCCACAGCTCCTGTCCTAGGTTCTTCCAAAGCAGACCTCAAGATGAGAATGCTTGTGTAAGTGATCCGCTCAGAAGTGTTCCTAGGAAAGACGGGTCTGGGGAATGGGGAAGTGGGATGATGAAGGAAAGGAAATCAGGCAAGACTGCAAACAGCAGCTGACCCTGAGATGAGGATTCTTTCGAAAGTGAATTGTTAGAAAGCATTTCCAGGCAATATCAAGCAATGACCCATGGTGGTCATGGTGGTGATGCAATTTCAGCTCAGTCCCACAGGGGAGGGATGAGGGAGTTGGGGTATTTATACCCTCACACCCAAGAGCCATTTGTTAAGAGCCATTTGTTAAGAGCTGCCTGTGGCTAGGGAGAACATAAATACCAAGGTGCTTCCTGCTACATGTTGCCGATTTTCTGGAAGCTTGAGGGAAGGCCGCTGACAATGATTCATGTGTTAGCTTTTAAGAATAAAATCACACTGGCACCCAGTGTGCATGAAAACGGCAAAGGGATGTGAAGGTGTTTACTACACCTGAATCCATTGCAAATCCTCAGGCCATAAGTCCATTGCATAAAGCTTTGATTGGATGCAAGATTAAAGTTTTGGTTGAAGCCACACTGAATTTTTAAGACCTGAAATTAAGACTGGTCTTACAACTAAATGTGTAGGAAATGAAAATCCAAAAAAGTCTATTTAATAACAATGGAGGGAAAAACATAAAGTTTCCCAATTGTATCTCACCCAAAAATTTAACCTGTTCAATAAATTGTTTATAGACAGACATGAAAGAAAGTGAAAGAATTGTTAAAAAAAATTATGTTCAACTCTATGGCAACTAATTTTAAAAGTGAGAGGAAATAGATGGTTATATAGCAAAATATAAACCACCAGAGTGACCAAGATGAACTTGAACAGGCCTATAATTGCAGATATGTAGTGGTTTGGAGCTGTTATGTCCCCTGGAAAAGGCCATGCTCTTTTTTTTTAAGTTCAGTTTTATTGAGATATATTCACATATTGTACAGTCATCCATGGTGTACAATCAACTGTTCACAGTACCATCATATAGTTGTGCATTCATTACCCCAATCTATTTTTTGAACATCTTCCTTATACCAGAAAAAGTAAAAATAAGAATAAAAATAAAAATAAAAAAGAACACCCAATTCATGCCCCCTCCCACCCTATTTTTCATTTAGTTTTTGTCCCCATTTTTCTACTCATCTATCCACACACTGGATAAAGGGAGTGTGATCCACAAGGCTTTCACAATCACACTGTCACCTCTTGTAAGCTACATTGTTATACAATCGTCTTCAAGAGTCAAGGCTACTGGGTTGCAGTTTGATAGTTTCAGGTATTTACCTCTAGCTAGTCCAATACCTTAAAACCTATTATCTATCTAATGCATAAGAATGCCCACCAGAGTGACCTCTCAACTCCATTTGGAATCTCTCAGCCACTGAAACTTCACATCCCCCTTTAGGTCAAGATGTGCTCAATCCCATGACGTCAGGTCCGATTGACCCTCAGGATCATATCCTGCATTGCCAGGGAGATTTATACCCCTGGGAGTCAGGTCCCACATAGAGGGGTAGGGCAGTGAGTTCACCTGCTGTTACGGTTTGCCAATGCTGCCAGAATGCAAAACACCAGAAATGGATTGGCTTTTATAAAAGGGGGTTTATTTAGTTGCACAGTTACAATCTTAAGGCCATAAAGTGTCCGAGGTAACACATCAACAATCGGGTACCTTCACTGGAGGATGGCCAATGACGTCCGGAAAACCTCTGTTAGCTGGGAAGGCACGTGGCTGGTGTCTGCTCTGGAGTTCTGGTTTCAAAATGGCTTTCTCCCAGGACGTTCCTCTCTAGGCTTCAGCTCCTCAAAAATGTCACTCTTAGTTGTCCTCTCTTAGCTTCTCTGCAGCAAAAGTCTGCTTTCAAAGGCTGTCTCCAAAATGTCTCTGTAAGCTGAAGCTCCTCTCTCAGCTCCTGTGCGTTCTTCAAAGTGTCCCTCTTGGCTGTAGCAACCTCGCACCTTCTGTCTGAGCTTATATAGTGCTCTAGTGAACTAATCAAGGCTCACACTGAATGGGCGGGGCTGTGCCTCCATGGAAATTATCTAATCAGAGTTATCACCTACAGTTGGGTGGGTGGCATCTCCATGGAAACACTCAACCAAAGAATTACAAGCTAATCAACACTAACAGGTCTACCCCCACAAGATTGCATCAAAGAATATGGCTTTTTCTGGGGGACATAATATATACAAACCAGCACACCTGCCGAGTTGGGTTAGCTAGAGAGAGAGAAAACCATGTTGTTTTAATCCATTCCTGTGGGTGTAGACCTATTGTGGGTGGGCCCTTTTGATTCGGTTATTTCGATTGAGATGTGACCCACATTTTTTAGGGTGGGTCTTGATCCTCTTGCTGGAGTTCTTTGTAAGAGGAAAAGCACTACAAAAGCTGAGAGATGAAATTCAGAGAAGCATCCAGAGAAGCTGAGAGATGGAGCAGTCAGAAGCTGAAAGCAATGAAACCTGGGAGAGACGAACCAGCAGACGCCGGCCATGTGCCTTCCTTTCTACATGACAGAGGAGTCCCACAAGACAGCAGCCTGACTTCAGAGTCCACATATCATCCTGTTGATGCCTTGAGTTGCATATTTTCATGGCCTAAGAGCTATAAATTGTAAGCTAATAAATCCCCATTGTAAAAATCAACCATTTCTGGTATATTGCATTCCAGCAGCTTTAGCAAGCTGAAACACAATGAGATTGAAAAGGTAATTAAACATTTATTATTGAAAATGCACAATTTTCCAATAAAAATTCCAGTATGATCATTTTGGAACAAGACATGGTGATACTAAAGTTCATATAAGAAAACAAATAAGCAAGAAGATCTAGGATAATTTTATAAAAGAAGAGATGATAAAGAACTTATAAAGCTACAATAATTAAAACAGTGAGGTACTGGTGCAGGAGTAGATAGATCAATGGAACTGAATAGAAAATCCAGAAATAAACTGATATATATGGAGGATTTAATATTTGATAAAATTACTATAATTCCATTGGGGGGGAAGAAATGATTATTTAACTAATGGTATTAGGTCAATTGGGTATCCATCTAGAAAAACCAAATTGGGCATTTTGATTGATCAATGAGTTAAATGTAGTCAATGAAACCATGAAGTACCAGAAGAAAGTATGAAACTTTTCAAAGTGCAACATAAAATCCAGGAATCATAAAATAAAAGATCCAAAACAAAAGGTAAAATAATTCCATGGAAAACATTATAAATAAATTCAAAAGGCATTGAATTGGGAATGCTGGCAACTCATATCACAGAAAAGATCTAATTTCTTGAATACATAAGGAGTCTCTATGAACTAATAATAAAAGATCAACCATACATTCAAAATAAAATAGAAAAAGAATATGAACAGACAGTTCTTACAAAAGGAAATACAAATAATTCTTAAAAGTATTAAAAGATAACTCAAGCCCACTCGTAATAGGAAAAATGCAAAATAAAATGACGGTGAGATAGCATTCTAATCTATCAGATTGGCAACAGTCATAAAGTTTGACACCACAAGGTATGGGCAATGGAGAAACAGGCATTTTCATACATTGCTGATGGGAAGTGTGAATTGGTACAACATTTCTGGAGGGCGATTTGGTTCTATCTATCAATATTTCAAAAGCACACATCCTTTGATCTAGCAGTTCTACTCCTCAGTATTTATCCCTTAGATATTCCCATCTGTAGAGTATGACTTATAAATATTGATAACCATTTCAGCATTGTTTGTAATGCCAAAAGTTAGACAACAATCCAAATGCCCTTCTTTGGGGGAGGGGCTGGTAAATGAATTATGATACTGCCAGATACTGGAATACAATTGTAGCAGTTAAAAGAAATTTTTGATACAGAAAGATTTCTAAGATATATTGTTAAGGTGTGTGTGTTGTGTGCATGTTATTGCAAACACATAGACTATTTCTGGAAGGATATACAAGAAACTGGTAACAGTGGTTGCTTCTGTGAAACAGTGCGCAGCTGGGGGAAAGAACAGGAAACAAAACTTTTCATGGTATATCTTTTCATACCTTTTGAATTTCATATCATTTATACATAAACCAATTCAAACAAAACTAAACAACAACGCATGACGTCCTGACGATTGTCTTTTTTTTTTTATTAAATTCAGTTTTATTGAAATACATTCACACACCATACAATCATCCATGATATACAATCCACCGTCCACAGTATGATAACATAGTTATGTGTTCATCACCACAATCTATCTCTGAACATTTTCCTTACATCAGAAAGAAACAGAACAAGAATAAAAAATAAGTGAAAAAAGAACACCCAAATCATTCCCCCATCCCACCCCATTTGTGCTTTAGTTTTTATCCCCATTCCTCCACTCATCCATACACTAGATAAAGGGGGTGTGATCCACAAGGTCTTCACAATCACACTGTCACCCCTTGTAATCTACGTTATTATATAATTGTCTTCAGGAGTCCAGACTGCTGGGTTGGAGTTTGGTAGTTTCAGGTATTTACTTCTAGCTATTCCAATACATTAGAGCCTAAGAGGTGTTATCTATATAGTGCATAAGAATGTCCACCAGAGTGACCTCTCGACTCCATTTGGAATCTCTCAGCCACTGAAACTATTTCATCTCATTTTGCATCCCCCTTTTGGTCAAGAAGATACTCTTAGTCCCACGATGCCGGGTCCACATTCATCCCCGGGAGTCATACTCTGCGTTGCCAGGGAGATTTACACCCCTGGGAGTCGGGTCCCACGTAGGGGGGAGGGCAGTGAGTTCACCTGTCGAGATGGCTCAGTTAGAGAGAGAGAGGGCCACATCTGAGCAACAAAGAGGTACTCAGGGGGAGACTCTTAGGCACCATTACATACAACTTTAGACTCTCCTTTGTGGTAATGAGCTTCATAAGGGCAAGTCCCATGCTCGAGGGCTCAGCACATCAAACCGCCAGTCCCAATGTTTGTGACAACATCAACACCAGTCCAGGTGAGGATGTCCAACACATCCGCACCTTCCCCCAGATCCTCGGGGCTGGGGAGGGGGAGGCTGTAAATATATTTTTTATTATCTGCCCAAATTACTCTAGGATGTGTCACTATTTCACTCCAGCCTATACTAACCTACCGTATCTCACTTTCTATTCAAAGTTCCATGCAATTGTGGTGTTTGAACAAATCGACTGTAGAGTTGTACCATTTAGAAAATTTAGATCCTGTACCAAATAGATATCTATTCCCTTGGTCTCATATGAAAGTTGAAGTTTTAAAACACAATCAGTTTCAACCTTTACCCTTTGGCCTGGCTTGCCCTGGTCTTAACCAGACCTGCTTCATTCATATCACTAATTGAAGTCTGGGCTCTTTTTCAGCTTTTTTTTTTTTTTTTTTTTTTTTGACAGTGGCTGTATGCACTAATACTGACATTCATATCTGCCGAGCTCTAGCTCTGAGTTTCAGGTGTCTCAGAGATATGCATTGTTCCAGAGACCAATCAGGTTATACGCTAGGGGATCAGCATCTCAAAGTTTAGAGATAGGCCTTACAATTCAGGGATAGAGTTAACTGCTGTAAGAGCTTACAATCTAGGGACTATTACAATTATTGTGTCCACGTTAGGCTATGTTCTAAGATTCAATTCTGAGTTTACACATTGTAGTTAGTCCATATTGGTGAGGCATCATCCCTCTCACCATGTTTTCTCCAACACTTTTACTCCTATATATATATTTTCCTACAATTTTATGGAGTTATATTCACATACCATACATTTATCCACAGTGTACAATCAGTTGTTCATGGTATCATCATAAAGTTGTACATTTATCACCACAATCAGCACTTGAACATACTGATTACTACAAGAAAAAAATTTTTTTTTTAGCAATAAGAAAAAATGATAAAAAGAAAAATAACATGTCATACAATACAATATACTACTAAGGACAGCAAATAACACCACTACCAAGAATCCCATATTACTCCCCTATATCCCCCTCCCATATACATTTAGCATTGGCATTTTGCCTTTGTTACATTTAATGGAGGTATATTACAATGTTACTTTGACCATAGACTCCAGTTTGCTTTGATTATGTTTTTTCCTGAATACTGACGGTTGTCTTTTGACACAGTTCAAGTGTATTGACATTTTAAAAAACAAAAGTATAATGTTATTTAAACTCTCCCAGATCATGGGAAAAGATAAAATTCTCACTAGTTTATTTTATGGAACTAGAATATATCCTTAATAAGAAAGCAGGAAAGGGAAATTAATGGACCAATTTGCTTACAAATATAGAAAATGTATTCAAAAATTCTAAATAAAATATTGGCACCTAGTAATCCACTGAAGGAATGGATGCTTTCCACCTGCACAGTCTGGGCGCTCTGGATTTGGGGAGTTCTAGTGTTCAAGGGGAGAGCCCTTCCACCAGGGAACACGGATTTGGTTCTTCTAAATTGGAGGCGAAGACTGACCCCTGGTCTGTTTGGGCTCCTCATAATCCTGAACCTCTGGGTAGACCATGGGGACCTTTGTACTTTTTGGGGTGATGGGTCCAATTAGCCAGGGAAATTGGCCAGCTGCTTCACAATGGGGACAAAGACCAAGTTTGCAATCCATGAGGGTAACTGGGGTGCCATGTGGGATGCCGTGTCCAATTATAATTAATGGTCTTTGACAAATAGTGGTGCCTCAATAGAGACAGGATTGGATGCTGTGGAAATGAAGTTTGGGGTCACCCCACTAGAAAAAAAAAAATCTCAACCAGCTGAGGTGCTGGAAGAGGAGAAGGGAATCATGGAAAATTTGATGGAAGAAGGAATCATGAAACCATAGCAGAAGAAAGAACCATGAACCATAGCAGCCATGAAAGAAGTTCTCAGAGACAATAAAAAAAAAAAAATTTGGAAAAGGAAAAAAGTTTCCTTGCAAAGGAGTTGCATGAAAATCTGACTTTGGGAGCACAGTCTTGCCACAGGAAAACCAAAACACGACAGGTATTCAAAGGAAAATTCTGTGAGCTTACCAGCATTAACAGGTTTTAATCAGCCTGTTTCAGGATGGCAAAACAACATTTTTCTCACATGATTTATCATATCCACAAAAGCTCACGGCCTGTCTTTAGGAATCAGCATTGTAAAAATCAGGGAGAAGGATGTTTTTCCTAGCGAGTCAGCAATTTATGGGAAATGTTCAAAGTTTGATTTATTTTGGAGACTAGAAGGAGAGCTAGTTTTTATGAAACCCACATCCAATTGATCAGCAAATCCTGTCAGCTTTACCAGCTGGAATCAGAACACTTTCCAACTCCGTACATATTCTTTCACCTGGAATTTTGCAATAGTTCCCTACCTGGACTCTCTGTTCCTACCCTCACCCCTTTTCATGAAATTCACAATACATTACAGTTGCAGTTACTGTATAAATGTGTTACAGTTAACGTATAAATGAGATCATCAGTAATATACAAATATGTTACAGTTAATGTACACATGAGATCGTGGGCTCCAAAGACTTCCCCACTGCCTCTGAGTGAAAACATCTCCTTAACAAGAGACTACAAGGCCCTAAAGAATTGGCACCCACATTTTCTCTCTCTGACTCATCTACAGGCTCTCCCTTTTGGCTCACTTCCCTTCCCTATAGATCGGCAAACTGATGATCCTTGTACACCCCGGATATTCTCCCACCTCAGGGCATTTGCACGTGCCGCCCCTCTGCCTGGACCCCTTCCTCCCAGAGCTCCCCAGTTCTTGCCCCCTCACCTCCATTCAGGCCTTCGCTTGCCTTCCCAGGGAGGCTTTTTTTAACACCCCATTAAAAATTGACCCTATCCCCTGCTATATTTCTCTCCATAGCACTCAACATTATAATATACACCATGTGTATTTTACTCATTTATTTTGTTTATTATCTGTCACCCACTAGAATGTAAGCTCTGTGAGGCAGGGCTTTTTTTGTTTATTCCCTCCCCAATGCCTGGACTCGACGAGGGTGTGTGCGGTGTTGATGACACTCGAGTACTCGTTGAATGAGTGAATAAATGCATGTATGAGTGAATGAAGAAATAAACCATGCTCTTTGTTGGGAAGATTCAACTATGTAAAGATGTTGATTATCCCCAAACTAATATGCAAATGCAATGCAATACTGTGTAGACACAGTGACGCCCTGCTCGGTCTCCCTTCTGAGAAAGGGCTTTGTGCTCAGCTGAGAGCCCTGTGATCTGCAGACAGCTTCCAGGGTCTGCCTCGGCGGCAGAGAGCTGCCCCGGCTGCAGAGAGCTGCCCCACCTGCTTCACGCCCCTCTCGGGGTGGCCAGCTTCCAGGAACAGCCATGTGGGATTATAAAAGTCCCCCTTTTCAGCCCTCTGCCAGACAGCTCCAAGGGGCAGGCAGTACTCGCTCCAGAACTCCCTGTTGGGTTGGCGAAAGCTTTGTCGTTCTCCGTTGCTGTTTGACTTCTCCCTCTGCCCAATCATGCTTGTCCCCCTCACTTCCTTCCATCCTTAGTAAATAGCTTGCACCTCGAATTCGGTCTCAGTATCAGCTTCCAAGAACCCAACCTGTGACAAACACTAATCAAAATACCGAATAAAAAAGAAAAGCAAAATAAGAAAACAAAACTGGAAATAATCTATTTGCCTTTCCATAGGGACGTGCTTAATAGACATATTACGGTACATATTATAAAATGAGATGCAGATGAGAAAGGAATAAAGGACATTTTTATGAACTGATGTGCAGAAATGTTCCTGGTAAATTGTTAATTGAATGAAGGAAAAAAAAAGCAGCTGGGAGAATGCAATCCCCTTTATGTAGAAAATATAAGGAAAACACATTTGTTTTCCTTCATTACCTTTTTTTAAAAAATTCAGCTTTATTGAGATATATTCACATACCATACAATCGTCCATGGTGTACAATCAACTGTTCACAGTACCATCTTATAGTTGTGCATTCATCACCCCGATCTATTTTTGAACATTTTCTTTACACCAGAAAGAGTCAGAAGCAAAATAAAAAAAGAACACCCAAATCACCCCCCCCCATCCCGCCCTATTTTTCATTTAGGTTTTGTCCCCATTTTTCTACTCATCCATCCATACACTGGATAAAGGGAGTGCAATCCACAGCGTTTTCACAATCACCCTGTCACCCCCTACATTGTTATACAATGTCTTCAAGAGTCAAGGCTATTGGGTTGGAGTTTGGTAGTTTCAGGTATTTACTTCTAGCTATTCCAATACATTAAAACCTAAAAAGTGTTATCTATATAGTGTGTAAGAATGTCTACCAGAGTGACCTCTCGACTCCATTTGAAATCTCTCAGCCACTGAAGCTTTATATCGTTTCATTTAGCATCCTGTTTTGGTCAAGAAGATGTTCTCAGTCCCACAATGCCGGGTCCAGATTCATCCCCAGGAGTCATATCCTGCGTTGCCAGGGAGATTTACACCCCTGGGAGTCAGGTCCCACGTAGGGGGAAGGGCAGTGAGTTCACCTGCTGAGGTGGCTTAGCTAGAGAGAGAGGGCCACATGTGAGCAACAAGGAGGCACTCAGGGGGAGATTCTTAGGCACAATCATAAGCAGGTTTGGCCTCTCCTTGCAGCAACAAGCTTCACAGGGGCCAGGCCCAAGACAGAGGACTCAGCATGTCAAGCAGTCAGTCCCCAATGTCCTTCATTACCTTCTAAGACACTAAAGTTTCTTCCTATTGCAAGGGATATGTGTCTGGATTCAGGGCAGCCCCCTTAGAGGGCTTCAATTAATTGAATTTGCTTGATTAATTGAACTCCTTCTGCGAAGACAAGAGCACGTGGAGGGAACCCCAGCCGGGAGTCAGGCAGCGATGGGTTTGAATGCTGGCTTTTAGGAGATTTTGAGCACAGCACTGCTCTGAGCCTCGGGCCCTCATCCAAAATGCCTCCCAAATTCCTTGAGGTAACGGAATGAGTTAATGCAACCCTAGTGTTTGGCTGGGACCCCATCACAGATCAGCAAAATACGTTCCTTTCCCCAGCATCTCCCCGCCCAGGAAATCCTATCCCCTGTCACTCTCTCTCTTCCTTCTGGAGTGGGTAAAGAGAATTAGGTTGGCACTGGGGGACCTTAATGGCTGAGCCCCCGGAGAAAGCTGGGACCTGGGGCTCAGTTGCCAGGAACTCGGGCTGATAATGTGCAAGAGCAGGAAGATGGGCTCCCCGGGCCCGGGAGTGCAAACCAACAATTTCGGGAAATTCAGGGACGGGAAGTGAAAAGGGGTGTGGGGCAGAGAAGAAAGAGCCAACTGCACCTTCTGATCTGCTCTCCCTCCCAAGTGGTAAAAATGAGGAAGCCAGGAGAGCTGGAAGGAAGGGGTAGGGGAAAAGGGCAATGCAGGGGGAGGAGAACAAGCGGGTTCTAATCCCAACTCCCACATGTGCACAATCTTCCCGTGCACCAATCTCAGCACGTTCTCCTTCTTATTTAAAGCCCAGTGTTGAGGAAGTGGGATATCCCAAAGTACAGAGTCCTGGACTTTTAGATGCAAAAGCGATAGGATTCTGCTCACGGGTGTGGATCTTCCTTTTGTCGCTTCCTACCCCGTCTGTCCCAACTCTATTACAGCTGCACCAGGAATCACAGCCTCCGGACTTTCCACAGGTAACTGGGCTGGTGGGCAGGTGGGAACCGGGCCAGGGAGGATGGGAGAGAGAGCAGGAAGAGGGGAATTTGTGGTCTGGGGTGGGATTTAATGGGAAGCAATACAAGGAGGCAGTTTGGAGATTTAATTACCAAGTGGAGATTTGAGACTCTGTTTTCCTCCACTGAATTCCAGATTGGATTAAGGCAACCAAAACCCCCAGCTACAAACTGAGACTCAAATTCAGCCCCAACACCAGCCACAACCCTAACCCCAATACTAACCCCAACCCCAGCTCCGATTTTAAACCCAATCTCAGCTTCAACGCCAAATCCAACTTGAATCTTCACGCCAGCCCCAACCCACAGTTGAGCTTCAAACTTACTTTTTTTCAAACTTCAGCACCAAGCATGGAGCCCATTCCCTCCACGTCCCCAGCCTGCATACCGACCCCAATCTTAGCAGGAGGCCCACCTTCAATTCCAGCCCAACGTCAGACCCAGTCCTAGCAACAAACTTAGCTCCAACTTCACTGCCAACTTCAATCCCAAACTCAACCCAAACCCAGCCTGAACACTGGTCCTGATCCCACTCTCAACTTCAACTTCACACCCAAGTCCACTCCCCGTTCATAGCCCTGAACCTGGCTCATTCTCAGCCTGAAACTCGTCTCTTACCTCGACTCCGGCCCTGACGTCCCTCCGAGCCAAATCCCACCCTCCCCTTTGCCCAGCTGTTGCCCCAGTCTTGCCACTGGCCCCGTCTCCATTTCAGCTCTGAAAGCTTCAGAGATCAAGTGGGTGCAAGCATGACGACGAAGTATGAGGACCTCCAGTACCTGGAGAGTGAGAAGAAACAGCCAGAGTTTAGAAATGGTAAGAGGAAAAGAGGCCCCAGAGGTCTCTTCTCAAGTCCCTCTCAAGGATTTCTGCTGTCTTCTCATGTATGTCCCTTCCCACGTGCACTGGTGGGGTCCCCCACTCTGAGGGGTCAGGGCCTAGCCTCTGTGGGGTCCCAGTAGGAAGAGGATGTGAGGTCCTGAGAAGGATGGATGGGGGAGATCGCAGCTGGCCTGGTTTCCTGAGCTCTGAAGAGGTGGGGAGAGGAGGGGAGCGCTGAGTGAGTTGGGTTTGGAAGGGAAACTGTTTTGCTAACCTGAAGTGACAGATGAATGTTTGAATCTGATAAAGGCCTGGCACGTCCCCAGCTCTGATGATGGGACCTTACATATCATCGTCTTCCCCTGTGTATGTGGGGGTGTATGTGTGTCCCCAGGGGTGTGGGGGTCCGTGTGAGTGACAGCTTGCATGGTGCATGACGGAGAAGGTTGAAGTCTCCCCCCACCCCACAATCCCCCTCGTCCAGCCCTCCCCTCTGCATTACCTGGGCCCCAGCCTTCTCCCTCTGGGCCCCTTCCCCTAATGACCCCGTGTCTCCTGGACCCCCTCTTCTGCAGGGCTGCCTTCCCCTCGGTCCCTCCTGCAGCGTCTCTGCTCTGGATCCCACCTCCTCCTGCTCGCCCTGGGCCTCTGCCTCCTGCTGCTGGTCCTCGTCTGTGTGACCGGATCCCAAAGTGAGGGGCACAGGGTGGGCAGGAAATGGGGATCAGTGATGCGGCAGTGGGGATGGTGGTGAGGGGCTGCAGCGAGAACTGTGATGGGACCAGTGTTCGGGGGCAATTATGGGGACAATGGTGAGGGTCGCGGATAGCAGCAGTGATGTCGACAGTCACTGGGGCCCTGGCAGGGCCACCCTGCAATGCAGCAATGGGGCATTAACCCAGCATGGGGCGGCCATGGGGGTCCATCCAGGATAGGGATGGCTGTGGGATCCCTGGGGCCAGACACACAGGTCTGAATCCTGGCTCCGTCACTTATTAGATGGGTGGTGTTGACAAAGCACTTAACCTCCCTAATTCCTCATCTGTGACACTGGGTAACAATAGTACGTGTCCCGCCGGGTGGCTGTGAGGACTCAGTGATTTTGTGTGTGTCAAGTGCCCCGCTCAGTGCCCGGCACGGAGTGAGGACTCGCCACACCTTAGCTCTGATTGTCCCATCCGCCCGAGCAGATGCCAAGCTGCGGAGAGACCTGCTGACCCTGAGGACAGATTTCAGCAACTTCACGTCAAACACCACGGGGGAGGTCCAGGGACTGAAATCCAAGGGTAAGCCCGGCTTGGCGGGATGCTTTGGGCTGGGGTGGGCCTGGGTGGGGAGAGGGTGGAGCCGACTGCTGGGCTCTGAGCTCCCCTGTCCTCCAGATGCCAACTTGCAAGAAACGGCAGCATCTCTGCAGGCTAAGGTGGAGGAACACCAGCAGGAGCTCCAAGCAGGTGAGACACCCCTCCAAGCACGTGCACAGCACGGCAGACGCCGGGCTCTCAGGACAAAGGTGAGGGTGAGTGGGAGCACCTCTGGGTGCTGAGCCTCTCTCTCCTCCAGCCCGCAGCTTGAATGCAAAGGTTGTGACTCTGGAGTCTAAGCTAGAGGAACAGGGAAAGGAAGCCAAAGCAGGTCAGAAAGCACAGCTCCCCTCCACCTTGGGGGGACAGGCATGGGAGGGTGTGAAGGTGCCAGGGCTGGGGCCCTGTGCAGAGGCGGCTGACAGACCTCCAGAGACTCACGGCACAGACGCCACAGACACCACACCCAGGGTACCGTCCCCACTCCCCATCTGTGTGTCCCAGATCAATCCAACGTGCTCCAGCGAGTCCAGAGGCTGGTGCAAGAACTGAACTCACTGACTTGTCACTTGACTCTCCTCAAGAGCAATGGTGAGGAGGGTATGTGGGAAAGCCGGACCCCGCTTTCCTGCCCACACCTCCTTGGGCACCATCTTAGCCCCTCTGACCCCTCTTCCCGCTCAGGCTCACAAAATTCCTGCTGCCTCCCCAATTGGCTGGAGCACAGGGGCAGCTGCTACTGGTTCTCTTCGTCCAAGAAGTCCTGGTTAGAGGCCAGGAAGTCCTGCCAGCTGGAGAATGCCCACCTGGTTGTCATCAACTCCTGGGACGAGCAGGTGAGAGGTTCCACTGCCCGTGTCCCCAGAAGGCCAGGGCTTAGGGAGATGGTTCTCAGCCTTGGCTGCACGTTGACATGACCTGGGGAGCTTTCAAAAAAATACTGATATCTGAGTCCCAGTCTCAGAGATTGACTGGGCCTGGGCAGTGGATGTTTGAAGGCTCCTCACGTGGTTGAGCGAAGAGCTCAAGTTGAGAGGCATGAGTCCAAGGAGCTGGCCGTGGTGGAAAGAAGTCACTGTTGCCCTTCTGTCCCCCCAGAATTTTGTTGAGAGTCATTTGAGCACCTCTTTGATCTGGATGGGCCTCAACGACATTGATGGAGAATGGAAATGGGAGGATGGGACGGACTATAAGACTAACTTGAAGTGAGTCTGCCCAGGCTCCCCAGGCTCTGCACCCCCAGGATCTGCCCCCCCAGCCCCTCCTCCCCAGACCTAGACGCTGCTCTCGCTGACCTTCCTTGCCGGCTCTCCCCTTCTCTCCACAGAAACTGGGCAGAAAGCCAGCCAGATAACTGGGAAGGGCACGGGCAGGGTGGAGGCGAAGACTGTGCCCAATTACGCCAAGATGGCAAGTGGAATGACAACGTCTGCAGCAATCCCTACCGCTGGATCTGCGAGGCTGAAATGTCAGGGCCAGCTAGGAGAGTCGCCGAGTGAAGTGGCAGGGGAGACTTGTCCCCAGAGACCCCTGACGGAAACTCTATGGAGGAAGAATAAGCCCTGGGACACTGGCAACGCTGCCATCGTTTTGCGTTTTTTCCTGCCTTATCTTTAAAAAGACGATCTAGGGTTTTAAGTTTTGTTTTGAGTTTTAAAAGCAATTTTATTGAGGTATAGTTTTCGGGCACTAAACCATACTTGTTTGAAATGAAGAGATGAGTTTTGGCAGATGTAAATACCTGGGTAACCACCACCCCATCAAGATATAGAAATTTTCCAACACCCCAAAAAGTTCCTGCTTCCCCCTCAGTGGTCTAATCCGCCTCCCTATTCTCAGGCAACTAATAATTGGCTTTCTTCCACTACTGATGAGTTTTACCTGTTATAGAATTTCATAGAAATGAAACCATACAGCTATACTCTTGGGAGATCCTATGTATTTCTTGTTGCCTGGTTTTTGACAGCCTTAAAATGACAGAGCAAAGAAGCCAGGTGAGGCCTTGGAAGGTCCCACGCTACCGTGAAAGGAGCATTAAATTATTTTCATATAGATTTGGGTTTAAATCTTTTCCGTCCCTTAAAAATTATGTAAACAGGGTGATTGGGGAACGCAATTCTTTAATTTCTGTGTAGATTTCAGAGTTGTTTGGAAGAGTAGTTAAGATCCCCAGATGTATTGGTTAGTTTCTGCTGTGTGACAAACCACCCGAAAACTCAGCGGCTTAAAACAATAAACATTTATTTGGGGTCATGAGTCTGCCTGGTGGTTTTCTGATCTGGCCAACCTTGGCCGATGTTGGCTGGGCTTGCCCCTGCGCTTGTGGTCAGCTGGAGGGTTGGTTGGGGACTGGCTGGGCTAGCGTAGCCTCACTCCCCTGCCTCGCATTAGGCTAGCCTGGGCTGCTCACAGGGTGGAAGGAGAGAGTAATTTTAGGAGTGCCAAGACATTGGAGTCTTCGGCTTGGAACTGAAACAAAATCACTTTCATTGCCTCCTATTGGCTAAAGCAGATCACAAAGCAGTCCATTGCAAGAAGTGGGGAAAGAGCTTCTACCTTTTGATGGGAAGAGCTACAAAGTCATATTATGTAGAAGATGGAGAGAGGGAGGGGCAGAGATTGCTATGTTTTCAATCCGTCTAGCCTACCAGCTGTACAGGACCAACTCATAGCTAAGGGTGCCCATTACCACAGTGCAGGACCCACCCAACACTGTGTTACATGCACACAGCAAACTGCCTGACACATTAGAGGGTCTCGATTGGTGTCACTTAAAAATAAAGAGGTCAGAGGGAAAGTCTGGGAAAAACAAGGTTTAACAACCAGGAGGCAACACCCCACACCCCCTCTCTCCACCAGTGTCACATGAAAGTCATCAGGCCAGAGCACAGAGAGGTCTTGGGTGGGAAGTGCTTGGAGGGGACCCAGCACTGCTGGGTGGCTGGAGGGCACTGCCTAGTGGTCAAGAGATGCCACATACTGGCACCCAATGCAGCAAGGCCACGGGGTCCGTTCTCAGGCATATCAGGTCTGTCAAGGGCACTGGGACAGAATCCAAAGGAGATGACAGAGAAACTTCCTCCCCCTCCTGGGATCGGGCTTGGGATGAGAGTCTGTAAAGAGGAGGAAAAGAATATTGGGAAACTTTCCCAGCCTGGAGACCTGATGCTGTCATGTGATGGGAGGAAGTCAACCCTCCAGGAGCAGGTTCTGCTGCCTCTGCTTAGGCTATACCCCAACAGGCTTGTTACAAGGAGCCCTCATGGGTTCACTGAAGTGGGCAGTGGGTGTAGTGCACACAGCATGGGGCCACAGTCAGAAGGGCTTTTGCCGCTGCTTGAGAGGTGGGGAAGGGCATTGGGTACCAGGGGATCTGGTGCTGGGGACAAACAGAACCCAATTTAGTGCTCCAAATATTATCTGCTGTACTCTTATATTGTGCACCTTCCTGTACCACTGGCATTTTCTGATGCATTGTCCTTTTCAACGTGTGTTTAAGATTTATTTAACTCATTAATGAGGGAACCAGTAGGATAAAGGAGTATCGGAGAGGCAGAAGTATTTAGAGTCGTTGAAAGAAAGAATGTGGGAATACAATTGCTAAATTAGATGCCAACCTGCTCGGTGCCCTATAGGACAATGGATCTGAACGCATGGGTTTTCTTTTCCACTATACAGAAATCCTTGATGTGTACTGGACAAAATCCATTTCCATTGCTTTCAGACAAGAATCGTTTGTTTATATGCCTGGTTCAGTTTGGCAAAAGCTGCCAGAAAGCAGTATACCAGAAATGGGTTGGCTTTTATCAATGCGGATTTATTAGGTTACAAATTTACAGTTCTAAGGCCATGAACATGTCCAAATTAAGGCATCAAGAGGAGGATATCTTCTCTGAGGAAAGGCCGATGGCATGTGGGTTTCTTCTAGGTTTTGGTTTCAAAATCTCTCTCTCTCTCTTTCTAAATGTCTCTGGGCATTTCTCTCTTAGCTTCTCTGAGCTATATGAGTTTCATCATCTTTTATCGTCTCATAAAGGACCCCAGCAAGGGGATTAAGGTCCACCCTGAATGAGCTGGGTTACATCTCCATGGAAACAAACCAGCCCCAATAGGTTTGCCCCCACAGGGATGGATTAAGAGAACATGGCCTTTTATGGGGTACACAACAGCTTCAGATCAGCACAATCCCAAATAAAGAAATAAAAACAAAAAAAGAATCATTTGCTTTGCTGTCTATATTCCTTCAGAATTTTTAAATATCTTATTTGATAATAAATAGTAAGTCAAATGAAGGTACATATCCCAACAGAATTAGACAACCCTTGGGTGGGCTTGCTGGGCAAGGTCCAGATGACACTTGAAAGGATGTGCAGCCATCCTTTTACCTATGTCCAAGTTTTTTTTCTTATCAGCCCCCCTCTTTCTTTTTTTTAAATACAGTTTTATTGAGATATATTCACATACACTACAATCATCTGCAGTGTACAATTATTCACAGTACCATCATATAGTTGTGCTTTCATCTCCAGAATCAATTTTTGAACATTTTCCCTACTTCAAAAATAAATAAATAAAAGTAAAAAAAAGAACACCTAAAACATTCCATCCCCCCCATCCCACCCTATTTTTCATTTAGCTTTTGTCCCCATTTTTCTATTCATCTGTCGATACACTGAATTAAGGGAGTGTGAGCCACAAGATTTTCACAATCACACAGTCATACCATGTAAGCTACTAGTTAGGCAACTGTCTTCAAGAAACAAGGCTACTGGGTTGCAGTTCGACAGTTTCATGTTTTTTCTTCTAGCTATTCCAATACACTAAAAACTACAAAGGCATATCTATATAGTGCATAAGAATGTCCTCCAGAGTGATCTCTTGACTCCATTTGAAATCTCTCAGTCACTGAAACTCTATTTTGTTTCCTTTTGCTTCCCCCTGTTGGTCAAGAAGATTTTTTCAATCCCATGATGCTGGGTCCAGGATCAGCCCTGGGAGTCATGTCCCACGTTGCCATGTTCCATGCAGGGGGGAGGGCAGAGAATTCACCTGCTGCCTGGGCTTAGAGAGAGAGAGGCCACATCTGAGCAACAAAGAGGTTTGCTGGGGGAGACTCTTAGGCACAATTATAAGTAGGCTTAGCCTCTTCTTTGCAGTAATGAGCTTCATAAGGGCAAGCCCCAAGATGGAGGGCTCATCCTACTAAATTTTTAGTCCTTAATGTTTGTAGGAATATCAGTAATAACCCATGTGGGGACGTCCAACATTTCTGCATTTTTCCCCAGTTCCTCAGGGATCCCGTCTCTTTCTGATCATAAATAATTTACAAAGATTGTTAGATCATTCTTGATCACCCCCCCCAAAAAAAATTATGTGCAAATCCTGGTTTTGTCATGTTGGACCTGACACAATTACCTAAATTATATTTAAAACTGTTGTATTTCAATTGCCTGTAACACTTCAGAGATTAAAAAAGTTATTGCTATCATTTGTTCTTCTATTCTGAGGTTAGGAAACCAAAGCAAAGAAATTTATCTCCACCAGCTTTTGCCTGTGAAACCCATAAATGTGGGTGAAATGCCCTCTCCCAAGGTCCCCCAAATCTGCTCAGATTCCTGGCCTGCCAAGAAATGACCTTCCTTTTGCAAAACAGGTGCCTTGGCTTGTTGCTGCTTAGCGCGAATGTCTGCTGCCATCTCCACATGGCTTTCTCCTCTCCTGTCTCAAATCTCCTTTCTCTTATAAAGACATTTGTCATTGGATTTAAGGTCCACCTATATAATCCAGCATTGTCTCACCTCTAGATATTGAATTACATCTGCAAAGGACCTTTATCCAAATGAGTTAACATTCTCCGGTTCCAGGGATTGGAAGTGGACATATCTTTTGGGGACACCATTCAACCCACTATGGGGCCCAAGGTCACACATGATGGATGCTGTGTGGGGGTCAGGATGCTCTTCACAGCAGGGGTCTGAACACTGGACTTTGCTGGGGTCCACTGGTGGTGCCTCTGAGACCCTGTCCCTTGTGAGGGTGATGCCCTGTCTGCCAGCCTCTGTGACATTCCCCACCAGCTCCTGCCCCTGGACACAGCTGTACACCCACAGCCTCTTTCTGCATCACTTTTCCATGCAATCCTCTTGGCAGGGTCCTTCCAAGACAACTGAAGCTTGACTGCCATGGAGACCCCCAGGCTCACACATCCTCTGACATCCTTGTTCTGCCAGACAATCAAGCACAACTTGACCAACTGATGAGTGGGGCAGCCCCAGCCCAGGCTTTTACTTTCAGACTTTCCCTGTCAAGAAGCAGAGAGGAGGAGGAGAGGGCAGGGCAAGATGGCAGAGTGGTGAGGTGTGGAATTTAGCTACTCCTCTAGGGCAGCTGGTAAATAGCCAGGAACTGTATGGAACAGCTGTTTCGGGGACTTCTGTGAATGGACACACATTGTACACCAGTCTGGAATGGGTGGAATGGCTGAGATTGCAGCAAAGAACTGTTAAGTTTCCCTGACCAGGGGGCTGGTGCCCCTCCCCCCAGGCATGGCAGACTGTATTGGAGCTGGTTCCCTGAGGGAAAAAGAAATGATCTGTGCTGGGAACAAGGAGGGGGGCCCAACCCAGCCCCAACTGCAGAATTAATTAACAAATTAGGATTGCTGAACAAAAGCTCCAAGCACAGAAAAACTAAGAGCAGGCACAAAAGGAACCGGGAGGATTTGGCCCCACAGAGAGGAAGTGGGGCTAAGAAACACAAAAAGAAGAATAGAGACTTTTGGAGTTGGAAGTGTTCTGAATTCTGGTAAAGGGCTGGGCTTCAAGAAAAAGGGGCATATAGAAATGAGTTCCAACTCCAGTTCTCGTTTGCAAACCTGGGAAGCTGGGATCAGACCCTGAAAAAGGTTTTCCTTCCCCTTCCCTTCCCCTTCCCTTACCCTTCCCTTACCCTCCCTTCCCTTCCCTTCCCTTCCCTTCCCTTCCCTTCCCTTCCCTTCCCTTCCTTTCCTTTCCTTTCCTTTCCTTTCCTTTCCTTTCCTTTCCTTTCCTTTCCTTTTCTTTTCTTTTCTTTTCTTTTCTTTTCTTTTCTTTTCTTTCTGAAAAAGTGTTTACAGTGGCAGTATTCATGATTTGCAATGGATGGAGTTGGCCTAAGGGTACATCATCTGATGAACAGAGTGGTGAACTGTGTTGTACACATACAATAGAATATTGAGTGGCTGCAAGAAGGAAAGAAGCTGTGAGACATGCAAATAGGTGAATGGATCTTGAGGACAGCATTTTAGTGAAATGTGCCAGAAACGAAAAGACAAACATTATAACACCTTACTAATATGGACGAACTATAATGTGTAAACTCTGAGAATTGAATCTTAGAGCACAGGTTATCAGGGGAAGGCTTAATGTAAAGCTCCCTAGGTTGCAAGCTCTTACAGCAGTCATGTCTATTCCTGAGTTGTAATGGTTATCTCTAAAGTCTGAGATGCTGAGCTCTTTGTGTATAAACTGGTCAGTCTCTGGAACTTTGGGTATCTGTGTGACACCTGAGGCTCAGAGCCAGAGCTTGGCAGCTATGAATGTCAGTATTACCTCATACAGCAACTGTTGAAAAAGCTGAAAAAGAGTTCAGACCTCAGTTAGAGATACGAATGAAGCAGATCTGGTTAGGACTAAGGCAAATCAGACTAAAAGGTAAAGGACGATATTGACTGTGTTTTAAAACTTCAACTTCTGTGAGGCCAAGGGAAGAGATGTTTATTTGGTGCAAGATCTATATTTTCTGTAGCACACTAAAAAATTTAACTTGTATGATCAATTTATTCAAACACCATAATTACATGGAACTTAGAATAGGAAGTGATATCTGGTAGATTTGTACAGGTTAGTGTGAAACCCTGATACATCCGAAAGTAATTTGGGCAAAGAATAAAAATGTATTTGCAGAGTCTCCCTGAGTGCGGTCGCGGTTACTGCTTCTAGGGGGAGGGGCGGCCGGTAGCTGAGCCCTCAGCTCTCGGGGCTGCTTAAGGGGTACCGGCGGCGGGGGCTCTTTCCCGGAGGCGAGGGCGAGGCGGAGGACTTGGCCGGGTCCTCGGCGGGAGGTGTGCAAGGTGAGGAGGGCGGCGATAAGGACAAAACACTCTTCATCCAGTAGGAGTATGCGCCAAAGAGATTTATTCAGGGGTGATTACAGGTTATATAGGCTGGTAAGAAGGGCAGGGCTGGAAAGGAGGTGAAGCAGCCTTAAATGGCAATACTGAAGGGAGAGGGGCTAGGATTGGTTCTGAGAGAACGCCGGAGCCGTTGCAGCGGGGCGGGGGTTGTTCTGGCCACGGTGCATGCGCGCTGGCGGTGGCAGGAGTGGCCTTGGCACCAGGGAGTGAGTGGGTAAGATAAGGAAGTGGGGAAAGGGCAGTTGGGAGAAAGGCGGTTTCCTCCGGCAAGTCTTCCCTGCCAGTGGCATTTTGGGTGAGGAAAAGGGAGCTGCCTTGACCTCGCTCCCCAGGCTCGGGGGGGCTGCAGAGGGCACTCACGCCCGTACCTACTACCCTCCCCAGGGGGTGATATCAGGTCCCCTGGCCCAGGCCTGGTAAGTCGAGGTACAAGCTCAGTCACCCGCACCTGAGGAACTGGGAGAAAATGCAGAAATATTAAACTTCCCTACCTGGGGAATTACTGATAATCTCACAAGCATTGAGGACTAAGAATTTAGCAGATTGAACCTTGATCTTGGGGCTTGGCCTTAAGAAGTTTGTTACTACAAAGAAGAGGCTAAGCCTACTTATAATTTTTACTTTTATTTTTATTCTTTTTTTTTTTTGGAGCAAGGAAAATGTTCAAAAATTGATTGTGGTGATGAAGCACAACTATATGATGGTACTGTGAACAGTTGATTGTACACTGTGGATGATTGTAGGGTATGTGAATGTATCTCAATAAAACTGAATTAAAAAAAAAAAAAGAAGCAGAGAGGAGTCTAATTCTTCCTGATTGCCCCCAAAGTCCTAGGGACTCCTCAAGAGTCTCCCTCAAAACTCTCTTGTGCCCCATACCGATGGCAGCTCAGAATGGGCCCAGAAATCTCTGGGGGCTCAACCAGCATTGAGCCAGGTAGTGAGATACATGCCTCTTCTCTTGCAGATAATCCCAATCGCTAGGAATGTTTTCCTCGAGGGCCTCTCATCTGGCTGGCAGGGGCTTAACGCAAGAAAACACTGTCTTGGGCCTAGTGCAAAAATAGAGATGAAAATCATATTTTAAAGAAGGCTTGTTTCAGGAAAAAGTACGTTGTATAACTTTTCCTCAAGAAAAATTAAATAGGAGTTGGTGGACACAAAAGAAACTGGCGAAGAGTAGAAGACAACACAGTCAAAAAGAAAACGTCTAAAGAAAGAAAGAAACCACAGAAAAAATTGAAGCTATAAAAATAAACTTAAAATGTGATAAACATAAAGCCACATCTGAGGTGTGGAAGATGGACTTGAGCAAAGAGCACAGCATGCAGAGGGAAGAGGGAAAGGAACATAAATAAGGGGAAGGGGAAGGCCCTGGAGGACAGGACGTGGAGAAACAGCATTTGAATAATGGTCTTCAAGTAGAAGAAAAAAGAACAAATGCACTAGGGAGAGAAAAAAAAAAAAACACAACAAAACATTCCAAAATATGACATGAGCCTGTAGAAGTGGAAGTGGGAAATATTCTGGAGTTTTAGGAGGCTCTGTGGAGAGAGCCCAGCTGATCTCAGTGTCAGTGGGAGGCCGGACCAGGGCTCAAGCTTGAGACCGAAGCAAAAAGAGTTCCGAGTCAACTGCTCCATGGCAGCTGGTGTCACCATCAGACGTGGGTAGGTGGAGGCCAGAGAAGGAGGAAACTGCAACGATGCGACAAGTCTGCCTTTTATCTTCCTAATGACAGCAGTCACTCCCAGGGGATTTGAAAGAAGCGTGAGGAAGTTCTTTGACAAGTGGAACTAGTTAAAAATATATCAGCAGCTTCCTCCTAATTCCTATACGGTTAGAAAACACACTGGAGAACCCATCCCATTCAAAATAGATGCCAGTCCTCTGGGTATCCAAATGCTCCCCTTCCCCTTCATCCCCCACCTTCCTTAGTCCCCACGACCTTTCTCTTTTTTACTGGGCCACGGAGTAGATCTTCTTGAGTTAGAGACCTACAAGGTTTCTCTGGAAATAGTTCCAAAAGCAACCAGCCTTCACCCCTCTAACCCTGGGATGGACAGCTAGTGAGTAAGGTCAGGGCTCTTCCAGCCCCAAACGACTCTCCAGTTGGGTTGACGTTTTCCTCTGATCTACGGGACAGGTGCCAGCAACCCAGCCAAGGGATTGGGGTGATCCCTTGATCCATGGTCACTGTGCTATTGTAAACATAGGGGCCACTGAGAGTCAGATTTCCTGGACGTGGATGCTGTACTACTTAGGATGTGTTGCACGACCCCAGAGATTTTTTTCTCTTACTTTAGAAAAAGGGGTTTGTTTATTGTGCTCCATATTATAAATTATCTCAACACTATTTTAAAAGCTGCATGGGAAGAACTGTCCAATCAAATGAGAAATTCAGCCATCCCTGAGGATGTGAATAGAGGCATAACTCAGAGATGTGGGCTCAGTTCCAGGCCACTGCAACAAAATAAGTATTGCAATAAAGCAAGTCACATGAATTTTTTTTTATTTCCCAGTGCATATAAAAGTTATCCTCATACTATGCTGTAGTTGTGCAATTGCATTGTGTCTTAAAAAAAAAATGTACATACCTTAATTTAAAAATCTTTATTGCTAAAAAATGCTAACCATCATGTGAGTCTTCAGCAAGTCATAATCTTTTTGCTGGTAGAGGGTCTTGCTTCCATGTTGAAGGCTGCTGACTGATCAGTGTGGTTGTTGCTAAAAGTTGGGATGGCTATGGAAACTTCTTAAAATGAGACAACAATTAAGTTTGTTGCATCTGTTGACTCTTTCTTTCATGAAAGATTTCTCTGTAGCATGTGATGCTGTTTGATAGCATTTTACCCACAGTAGAATGTCTTTCAAAATTGGAGGCAATCCTCTCAAACCCTACTGCTGTTTTATCAATTAAGTTTATGCAATAGTCTAAATCCCTTGTTATTATTTCAACAATGTTCACAGAATCTTCACCAGGAGTAGATTTCATCTCAAGAAACCATTTTCTTTGCTCATCCATAAGAAGCAACTCTTCATCCCTTCAAGCTTTGCCATGAAATTGCAGCAATTTGGTCACATCTTCAGGCTCCACTTCTAATTCTAGTTGTCTTGCTATTTCCACCATATCTGCAGGTACTTTTTCCACTGAAGTCTTGAAATCCTCAAAGTCATCCATGAGGGTTGGAATCAACTTCTTCCAAATATCTTGTTCTGGTTTGTTAATGCTGCCATTATGCAAAAGACCAGAAATGGATTGGCTTTTTAAAGGGGTTTATTTGGTTACACAGTTACAGTCTTAAGGCCATGAAAGTGTCCAAGGTAAGGCATCAACAATAGGGTACTGTTCTGGTTTGCTAATGCTGCCATTTTGCAAAACATCAGAAATGGATTGGCTTTTTAAAGGGGTTTATTTGGTTACACAGTTACAGTGTTAAAGCCATAATGTGTCCATCAACAGTAGGGTACCTTCACTGGAGAAAGGCCATTCTGGAAAACCTCTGTTAGCTGGGAAGGCACGTGGCTGGCATCTGCTTGCTCCCAGGTTGCATTTCAAAATGGCGTTCTCCAGAATGTCTCTGGGTTAGCTTCTCAGGGCAAACTCTGGGCTAGTACCTCCAAAACATCAGAAAAACTCTGCTTTCAATGGCAGTCTTCAAAGTATCTCTGTAAGTTGCAGCTCCTCTGCATTCTTCAAAGTGTCCCTCTTGGCTGTAGCAAGAATCTGGGCCTGCGTGGCTCTTTTTAAAGTACTCCAGTGATCCAATTAAGACCCACCCTGAATGGGTGGGGCAACACTTCCATGGAAATAATCCAGTGAAAGGTCTTGCCCACATTTGATTGAGTCACATCTTCATGGAAACACTGGACCAATAGGTTTCAACCTAATCAACACTAATAAGCCTGCCTCCACAAGATTGCATCAAAGATAATGGCATTTTGGGGGACATAGTGCATCCAAACTGGCACAGGTAACTTTACTGGAGAAAGGCCATTGGCATCTGGAAAACCTCTGTTAGCTGGGAAGGCACATGGCTGGCATCTGCTTGCCCCCAGGTTGTGTTTCAAAATGGCGTTCTCCAAAATGTCAGCATCAGCTTTCAACAGCCATCTTCAAATTGTTTCTCTCTAAGCTGCAGCCAATGCAGGGGCCCACAACTCCAAGCATCTCTGAGCTAAGCCAGCCAGCTCTGGGTCTGTGCCAGTGTTTTCAAAGGACTCTGGTGATTAAATCAAGACCACACTGAATGGGTGGGGCCACACCTCCATGGAAATAATTCAGTCAGTTATCACCTAGAGTTGGATGGGTCACATCTCCATGGAAACAACTTAATCCAAAGATTCCAACTTAATCAACACTAACACATCTGCCCACACAAGATTGCATCGAAGAACGTGGCATTTAGGGGGACGCAATATGTCCAAACTGGCACAATCCTGTTAATGTTGATATTTTGACCTCCTCCCATGAATCACAAATGTTCTTAATGGCATCTAGAATGATGAATCCTTTCCAGAAGTTTTCAATTTACCTTCTCAGATCCATCAGATCCATAGAGGAACTATCTATGGTAGCTATAGCCTTACAAAATGTATTTGTTAAATAATAAGCCTTGAAAGTCAAAACAACTCCTTGATCCATGGGCTGTGGAATGAATGCTGTGTCAGCAGGTATGAAAACAACATTCATCTCACTATACATCTCCAACAGAGCCCTTGGGTGAGCAGGTAAATTATTGCCCATGAGCAGTCATATTTTGAAAGGAATCTTTTTTTTTTTCTGAGTAGTAGATCTCAACAGTAGGTTTCAAATATTGATATACCATGTTGTAAACAGATATGCTGTCATCCAGGCTTTGTTGTTCCATTTATAGAGCACAGGCAGAATAGATTTAACGTAATTCTTAAGGTTCCTGGGATTTTTGGAATGGTAAATGAGCATTGGCTTCAACTTAAAGTTACCAGCTGCATTAGCCCCTAACAAGAGCATCAGCCTGTCCTTTGAAGCTTTGAAGCCAGGCGTTGATTTTTCCTCTCTGGCTACGAAAGGCCTAGATGATATCTTCTTCCAATAGAAGGCTCTTTCATCTATGTTGAAAATCTGTTGTTTGGTGTAGCCACCTTCATCATTATCTTAGCTAAATCTTCGAGATAATTTGCTACAGCTTCTGCATCAGCACTTGCTGCTTCACCTTGCACTTTTACATTATGGAGAAGGCTTCTATCCTTAAACCTCAGGAACCAACCTCTGGTAGCTTCAAACTTTTCTTGTGCAACTTCCTCACTCTCTCAGAATTGAAGAGAGTTAGGGCCTTGCTCTGGACCAGGCTTTGCCTTAAGGGAATGTTGTGGCTGGTTTGATCTTCTATGCAGGCCATTAAAACTTTCTCCATATCAGCAATAAGGCTGTTTCACTTTCTTACCAGTCTGTGTGTTCACTGGAGTAGCACTTTTCATTTCCTTCAAGAACTTTTCCTTTCCATTCATGACTTGTCTAATTATTTGGCACAAGAGGCCTAGTGTTCAGCCTATCTCAGCTTTTGACATGCCTTCCTCACTAAGCTTAATCATTTCTAGCTTTTGATTTAAAGTCAGAGCCATGCGACTCTTTATTTCACTTGAACACTCAGAGGCCATGTAGGGTTATTTTTCTTTTATCATTTTTAAAATTGTGGAATATAACATATATACATAGAAGTGATAACTTTCCAAGTGCAATTGAACAAATAGTTAGCAAACTTCAAAGAATGTTATGGGTTATAGTTTCACAGTTTCAGTTATTTCCATATTGTGAAATATACATGCAAAAAGGTGGTAACTTTCAAAGTACGATTTAACAAGTAGTTATACAGGAAATTTCCAAAAATGTTATGGGTTACAGTACCCTAGTTTCAGTTATTTCCTTACTGTGAAACATAACATATATACAAAAAGGTGATAATTCTCAAATTACAATTTAACCAGTAGCTATATAACAAATTTCAAAGAATGTTATGGGTTACAGTTCCACCATTTCATTTCTTTCCTTCTAGCTATTCTAACACCCTAGCAACTAAGAAAAATAAGATTATACAGAGATTCAGTATTAATAATCCTTTGTTAAATTCTATCTTGTCTGTTTTTACCCCTTCCTCTAGTTTAATCATTTTCCCAATCTTCAGGAATGTCTAGGCAGTGACCACCCTAACTTGTTCATGTTGAAAAGGGGTGTCAACATTATGGGAAAAGGGGATACAATTGGTTGATGTTCTTGAAGAGGCTGTCACCTCTAGGTTTTGGGACTTAACTAGCATAGAGTTCTCTGGAGGATTTAAGTTTCTGAAGAATAAACAGAGTGGGTGAAACTTTATTATAGAGTCTCAGATAGGGATCAGGGGATTCTATAGGTTTTCAGGACTACTGTTGACTTGGGCTTATCATACAGTGGTCATTTGGCATATCTAACTGAAGCTTGCATGGGAGTAACCTCCAGGACAGCATCTCTACTCTATTTGAAATCTCTTAGCCACTGAAACCTTATTTTTTTGTCTTTCTTTTCCCCCTTTTAGTCAAGAAGACATTCTCAACCCCTCGATGCCAGGGTCAGGCTCATTCCCAGAATCTGTGTCCAACATTGCCAGGGAGACTCACTTACCTGGGGGTTCCTGTCCTATGTCAGTGGGGAGGGTGATGAGTTTATTTGCAGAGTTAGGCTTACAGAGAGAAAGTCCACATTTGAGCAACAGAAGAGGTTCTCTGGAGGTGACTCCTAGTATAATTATAGGTGGGCTTAGCCTCCCCTTTATAGCCATAAGTTTCACAAGAGCAAGCCTCAAGATCGAGGGCTTGTCTTATAAAGTAGGGGGTTCCTAATTTCACATAACATATGTCATATCCAGAATAATCAATCAATATCCTACTTTATCATCATTTAATTGTACATTCCTCATCACACCTCATTTTAAACAATTCTCATGACCCAAAACACCCCATAGCTCTTCTCAGCCCTTAATTATTTGTCCCTTGTATATTTGTGTGGTTTCAGTAAGGTATTCCTAAAATTATAGTCCCTAGTATGCAATAGGTAGATTTTTCCCATATACCACTCTGTTGTCAACTCTCTGTACCAGTGTCATACCTTAGAAGTATATCATGCAAGCACCTATCTATATTTGTGGTGCTGATCTGTGGGATACATGCCTTTAAAAAGCCCCTTTTAATCCTGTTTACCTTCAATGCTACTCTGATATTTATAATCCCATTAACAAACAATCATCACCCCTATCCATTCCCATACCTTTAAATTCGCCCTCATTAACATATCTCATGTAGGGTTATTAATTGGCTTTATTTCAATATTGTTGTGTCTCAGGAAATAAGGAGGCCCAGGGAGAGGGAGAGAGATGGGGAACAGCTGGTCAGTGGAGCAGGCAGAACACATACCACATTTATCAATTGAGTTCACTCTCTCATATGGGCTCAGTTAGTGGTGCCCCAAAACAACTACAATAGTGACATCAAAGATCACAGCTCAGTAACAAAATATTGTGAGAATTACCAGAGTGTGACTCAGAGACTAGAAGGGAGCACATGCTGTTGGAAAAATGGCATCAATAGACTTGTTTGACACAGGGTTGCCACAAACCTTCAATTTATTAAAAAAAAAAACAGTATCTGTGAAGCACAGTAAAGCAAGGTGCAATAAAACAAGGTACACCTGTATAGCACAGACTTGGTACTGAATACAAGTTTGCTCCTTTTCCCAGCTTCTCCCCTCCTGTTCCAACCAGGAAGTTCTATTAATTGTGTCACCATCTGTGCCAGTTTGAATGTATTATGTCTCCCTAAATGCCATTATCTTTGATGCAATCTTGTGTGGGCAGACCTATTAGTGTTGATTAGATTGTAATTCTTTGAGTGTTTCCATGGAGATGTGACCCACCCAACTGTAGGTGATAACTCTGATTAGATAATTTCTGTGGAGGTGTGGCCCCATCCATTCAGCATGGGCCTTGATTAGATCACTGGGGCCCTATAAAAGCTCAAACAGAAGGAGCTAGCTTGCTACAGCCAAGAGGGACACTTTGAAGAATGCACAGACGCTGAGAGAGTAGCTGCAGATGAGAGACAGTTTGAAGACGGCCATTGAAAGCAGACTCTTTCTCTGGAGAAGCCAAGAGAGGACAAACACTACAAGAGCAACTGAGAGTGATATTTTGAAAAGGAGCTGCAGCCTAGAGAGGAACATCCTGGGAGAAAGCCATTTTGAAACCAGAACTCCGGAAGTGACATCACCCATATGCCTTCCCACCTAACAGAGGTTTTCTGGACGCCACTGACCATCCTCCAGTGAAGGTACCCGATTGTTGATGCGTTACCTTGGACACTTTATGGTCTTAAGACTGTAACTGTGTAACCAAATAAACCCCCTTTATAAAAGCCGATCCATTTCTGGTGTTTTGCATTCCAGCAGCATTAACAAACTAGAACACCATCTTTCCTCCTGCCTGAGTGGTCTTGAGTCCTTGGTTGAGTTTTATTTCTGAGTGGAGAGAAGGCCAGAGCTGGGACAGCCTGATGGCTGAGTGCCTGCTGGAACTGGGGCCAGTTGTTCAGTCTCTAGGAACCCAGATCAGGATCGTGCAAGAGAAGAGAAATGGGTTTCCTGAATCTGGGTGAAAAACATCTGGAGACATCAAGAATTCTGGGAATTCAGAGACAGGAAGTGAAAGAGAGCGTGGGGGACAGAGAAGAAATAGTAACTAGAACCCTGGCCCTTCTTGTCTGGCTCCCCTTCCCAAGTGGTAAAAATGAGGAAGTCAGGGAGCTGTAAAAAAGGGAAAAGAAAAGAAACACACTCTGAGGAAGAAAGCCGAGTGCCACCCCCACCCTAACCCCCCAACTGCCACTTACGTGTGCCCTCTGCCTCTTCTCCAAGACTTTTAACTTACTCGCCACAGAATTCTGGACCCTCACACCAGAAGGACCTTAGTCCACTCCTGTGGATGCTTCTCGACATTATCTCCCTCCATTCAGCGACTCTGCCGTCTGAGGAAACCAGGAATCGCATTCTCCCACTTTCTGCAGGTAGCTGAGCTGGGGAGGCAGAGAGGATAACAGGGAAAGGAGGCGAGCATGCCTTTGTGTTTTAAATGAAAAGAAATGGGAGTGCAGATCACAGTCAGAGTTGCTAAATGGAGGTGTGGGACACTGCCATTCCACGGCTTCCAGATTGGGATGGAGAGGCCCAAATCTGCAAGCCCCAGCTCCAACCCCAGTTTCAAGCTCAGCCCCAGCCGGAACTCTAACCCCAGGCCCAATTTCAATCTCAAAATGAGCTCCAAATTCAGCCCTAAACTCAGCCCAACCTCGGCTCAAATCCCAGCTCTAATCCACCTCAGCACTAGTGCCTGCTTCAGCGGCCATGTTCAACCTCCCACCCAAACTCATTCCAGACCCAACAAGAGCCCTCCCCGCAGTCTCACTAGACCTAAGCCTACGTCCACCTCAATCCTAACTCCATCTCCAACCCTATCCCAACCTCAGGTCCCACCGCAAATCTGACCCTGTTTCAGCTTCAGCTGCAAACCCAGCCCCATTTTCATGCCTAGCCCCACACAACCCCAGGCTCAGTCTCCACTGGAACCCCATTTTCTGCCCCCAAACCAGCCTAGACCCACCTCCAGCCTTCGTCCTAGCACTCCCCCACCACACACACACACACACACACACACACACACACACACACACACACACACACGCGACACCTGCCCCAGCCCAGCCGCCACCTCAACTCCAATAGCCTCTGGCACCGCTTTGGCTCAAGTATCTCAAAAAACTATGAAAACCTCAAGTTCTGGGACAGGGAGAACAAACGGGGGTTTACAGAAGGTAAGAAGACAAGAGGAAGACACTGGCGACAGGCCCATCCTATCACCGCAGGGGCCTGAGCTGGCGCCTCTGGAGCCCTGGCTCCCCTCCCCTGCCCTGTGGAGCCGGGTGCCCCGTGAGGAGGCCGGGTCTCAGCCTCCACCCCCTCCTCGCTGTGCCCCCGGGTCCCGGGGAGCGCCCCAGCAGCCCAGGGGAGAGGTGCCCGGGATGGGGGCGTGGCTTCGTGTGGACACGCCCCCTCGGCCCTGCGGACTCCTCCTCGGGGGAGGGACAGGAGTCGGAGGAAAGTGGGCGAGGGCCTCTAAAGGGGGTAGCCCAGGGGTCCCGTTGCCCGGGTGTAAGGACAGAACAGCTCGATACGCTGCGACGGGTTTCTGCTGACCCGGCTCCGTCGTGCTGTACACTGGGGGGTCCCAATTTTGCTTGTTTCTGTGACTCAAATACGTGCCCATGGGGCTCCCCCTCTCTGAGGGGGTCAGAGCCGGGCCGCTGGTGGGCCCAGCCTGAACCAAAGTCGGGGTCCTCAGAGGGACAGTGTCTGGCCATGAGGCTGCAGAATAGGTTCCTCCAAAGTTAGGTGCAGTTAAGATCGCAAAAGGAAGCAGGCCGCTCGGTACAGCGAAACAGGACAGCTCCTTAGGGAACCTGCAAACCAGGAACTGGTCCTGGACGGCTGCAGGAGGTTGGGAGCAGCGCTCCGAGCCACCCAGGAGGGAGGTCATGGGGGGGCGGGGTGTTATATGGGCAAGAACAAGGAAGGCACCAAGCCAAGCCGGGATTGGCAAGACTGGTAACATGTCTCCGAAGTTACTGATATGGAGCAGGAGTGGCTTAGTACAGAAAGGAGCCGTGCTTAGGAATGTGCGCATACGGTTTAAGATGCGCCTGCAGGGACTGGTTTTCTGCCTCATCTAGGAAGTTGTGGCTTCTCTGGTTTATGGCCTCACAGACAGGGACAGGGGCTGTAACCTGCTTTTTGCAGATAAGTGAGAGCCTGATAAGGGTCTGGTGTGCCCCCAGCTCTCTCTGTGTCTCCCTAACATATCACCACCGCCCCCTGCCTGTGTGTGCCTGCAGGTACATGTGTTTCCTGGGGTGGGGTGGGGGGGCATGTGACTGAGCTGGTGCATGAAGGGGAAGGTCAAAGATACCCCCCACCCTTCAATCCCCCTCATCCAGTCCTCCCTTCTGCCTTACCTGGGCCATCAGCCTTCTCCCTGTAGGGCCCATCCCCCAATGACCCCCGTCTCCTGGACCCCCTCTTTTGCAGGGCCACCTTCCCCTGGGTCCCTTCTGCAGCATCTCTGCCCTGGACCCACCTCCTCCTGCCCACTCTGGGCCTCGGCCTCCTGCTGCTGGCCGTATGACCAGATCCTAAAGTGGGCAGAAGGGGGCACAGGGTGGCAGGGATGGGAGCAATATGGGGTGCAGTGATGATGGAGTCATGGCAGTAGAGACACTCATGAGGCCTGAAATTGGGGCAAAGGAGGATGGCACCCAGGAGGGCAGTGATCGGATTCACTGGGTTAATGGTGGACACTTGGGAGGCAAAGTGTTGAGACGAGAGAGAAATTTGGGGAAAGTATTGGGGTAACGGTGGGGCAGTTATAGTACAGGGTTTGGGGTAGTGATGAGGGCATTTTGGGAGAGTTGTCTGGCACTGATGGGGCAGACATGAGGGCAGAGTTTGGGAGTAATTGGGCAATGATGGGAATGTGATATGGCAGTGGGGGGCAGTGGGGAGGCAGTGGTTGGGGGACAGTGATGAACCAATGAGGATGGCAGTTGGGAGGTTCTGGAATGAGACACATTGGCGTCTTGAAATTTGGCTTCTTGCCTGCTAGTTGTGCAATTGTGGACAAATTCTTTCAGCTCCTGAGTCCTAGCTTCCTCCTCTGCAACACTGGATGCCGAGGCTTCCGCATTGGGGCTCTCTGAGGATTTAAAGAGATACCACATGCCAAGTGCCTTGCTCAGGGTCTGGCACAGTGAGGACTCTGCATATATTAGCTTGGACTGTCCCATACACCATCCCCACCTGATTAGGCTCCCAACTTCAGAGGGTCCTGTTGACTCTGAAAAAATGTTTCAGCAACTTCCCATCAAGCGCAGTGGCTGAGGTCCAGGCAGTGACCTCCCCTGCCTGGCTGGGAGGAGCTGAGCTCTGGGCCTGGGAGAGGCTGGGTCGCGGAGCAGGAGGGAACCGACTCTTGGAGACTGCATTCCCCTGTCCTCCAGGTGGAAGCTTGCTGGAAAAAATAACTACTCTGGAAACCAAGGAGCAGGAACCTGATCAGGAGCTGCAAGTGGGCGAGAGGCCCTCCCCAGAGACTGTGTGGAAGGGTGGGGGCCCTGAGGCCAAAAGTGGGAGCAGGCCACCTTGTGAATGGTGAGCCCTCCTCTCCGGCGGCCCGAAATGTGAGCTATAAGGTGCTGGCACTGGAGAAGAAGCCAGAAGAAAAAAAACAAAAAAAAAACAGAAGGAACTCGAGGCAGGTTAGATACCACCCTTGCTCCCTACCCTGGAAGGCGTGGGAGGGCATGAGAGCTCCCAGGGCAAAGCCAGAGTACTTCTGGAAGGGTGAGGGGATGTGAGCTCCTGGAACCCTCGCTGACCCACTGCCCATCTGCTCGTCTGCTCGTTTCCACAGGTTAGGCCACTGACTCTGCAAGTCTGGCAGCTGGCGAAAGTCCTGCGTTCCCTGGCTTGTGACTTGGCTGCCCTCGGGCAGCGGTGAGGAGGACACAATTTCCCCCTTTCCTGCCATGATAGCCCCTGCCCCCACCGTGGCACCTCAGCCCTCCACCTGTCCAGGTTGCACCACAATCGTGAACCTCAAATTAGCAGGGTTGAGAAGTCACGTGCAGCCTTGGTGGGCCCTATATAAGTTGGAAAAGAAGTCTGATTCACACAAATCCGCATTTAAATCTGGTTCTCTGCACTTAGTCCCCGTGTTTCTTGGCAATTCTTTCACCTCTCTGAGAATCACAGGTTGGTGGGAATTTCCAGAAAGATCTCAGGAGAGTCCTCAAAGCTGCAAAGAACCAGCTCAGCTGAGGGAACTGATGAAGGGGAGGGGAGGGCTCTTTTGTTGATGTATCTATCACCTGCACCCAGGACACCGCCTGCCCCGCAGGAGGGTGTTGGTAAGAAATACAAGGAGTGATGGTCAGAAGGAAGGTCTGGGAAAGAAAAGATTCAGCTTCTGGGAGGCAACACCCCTCCCTGCCCCCCGGCATCACGTGAAGGTCATCAGGCTGGAGCAGAGTGGGGTCTCGGTGGGAAGTTCTCAGAGGGGCTCCAGCCCGGATGGGCAGCTGGAGGGCACTGCCCAGTGTGCGAGGGATTTTAAAAGGAGAGGCAACACCCAGGGGTTCTGTGGGCACCAAATGCTGCAACCCAGTGCAGCCGAGGGCACAAAGTCTGTGAGTCCTCAGGTGTCCCCGGTCTGTCAAGGGTCCCCCCCACAGAATCCAAAGGAGACAACAGAGAAACTTCCTCCTGCATTGCGGTTGTGGTTGGGGTTAGGGTGAGCGTCTGTAAAGAGGAAGAAATCCAGGAAACTTTCCCCTTTAAGACCTGAAGCCACCAGGTAACCGCAGGGAATAGACTCCCCAGATGTTGCCTGCTCACCTCTCATGGGTTCTTTATAAGTGGGTGGTAGGTTCCAGCGAATATAGCTTGGGGTACGCAGTCAGAAAGACCTGGTCCAGAATGCTGTGTGACGTATGGCAGGTTGCCTTGCCTCTCTGAGCTTCAGTTTTCTCCTCCCAAAACTGCAGATGAATGTACGCCAGTGCCCTCTCTCTTGTATCTGGCTGGATCTCTCTTCTTTGTCCCCTTCTCCTCACTTGGCTTAAATTCTACTCATCCTTCAGATCTCAGTTTAAACTTCCCTTCTTCAAGGTAGGCTGCGCTATCCCCTGTAGAAGAAGGAACTTCTTCCAATTCTAAGTTCCTCAGTGACTCTGTGCTTCCTCCTTTGAGCTGCTACCCATTTGCAGTTACTAGTCCGAATGCTTCTCCCACATGATGGATGGAGCCCCAGGAGCAGGTACCCCACCAGCTCCTTCCTTCTCTGATACAGTCTCAGTTCCTGGCACAGGGTGGAGGGTGGAGAGAAGGAGGCTCCCCAAAAGCAGACATGGTGTTTCAAAGTCACCGGAGTCAGATCTCTAAACTGGAATTTTACTTTATTTCTCCATAATCGATCCTTGGAAATGCTCTGTAGCACTAATGATCTGTAACGACAGAAAACCATCTTGCCAATTCTGAATGATCCCAGTGTCACTTCTGGATTTCTGTCCTTTGGGGGCGTGGCCACTTCTGGATTCTCTCTTCCCCTTTCTCCTCCCCGTTCAACTTGGGGGTGATCTCTTTTTGAAGCAGGGCTTTCACATTTTCCTTGCAGGTGTCTGCTGCTGTTTCTCCCTCTTTCCCACCGAGGCGTCTGTACCCCTTCTGGTCTCCACAGATGACCCTGCATTCTCCCTGCCCCAAATACCAGGTGTCTTTGAGTCTACTGGCTCACTCTTAGCCTCTTGGACATTCCTCTAAGGGACACAGAATCTTTAGATAAATCTGTCGATCTTTGGGGGTGACAGGAGATTCAGGGTTTGTCTTAGGGCCCCTTTACTTACACAACCAGCTGCCATTTCTATCTTCTGTCAGTCGAGCTTGCTGGTGCAAGGACTTCTCCTTGAGGTGTTTGGCCAGCCCCTCACTGGAGAAGCAGATCCCATTTGCTTTGCTATCTCCCAACCCAGGGTCCTTTCCAAAACTCTGTCCCAGCAATGGTCGGGGCTCTAATGCCTGTTACAGGGACCGCACCAATGGCCCATTCTCTAACTCCCCTCTTTCTCTCCAATTCCCCTCCTTTCCCCAGGGAACCCCATCTCCTTCTGCAAAGGCACAGAAGCCAGCACTTTCATCACTGTCTCTTCTCTGGAGTCTGGTTTATGCAGTAAACCCTATGAGCTCAGGCTTTGGCTCTTGACATTTGAAAGTCAAGCTTTTGGAATTCAAAAAATCTTTGCTGTCTCCCACAGTCTGGCTCCTGCACACGAGAATCACTTTGGCTTTCAGAATGTTGCTTCTGTTATGAGTTCTAAAAATCCACTCAGAAACTCAATTGGCTTTGTCTTCGTTTATATTCATAATCACCCCCAGTTTAGGGCAGGGACTGCAGAGAGCCTTTGTCCATTGTCGCCGCCTGAGTGGCCGGGCAGGGCAATGTTTACACAGAGGCTCGAAGCTGGGAAAAAGAGCCTCACTCACTGCTCTAAGTATTAGGCACTGCATGCTTTTCTTTTAATACATTTCTGTACTGCTTGGGTTTTCTAACTCCACGAAGTGTATTTTTTTTTTAATTAAAGAAAAACAACAAATAAATGACATTGAAAAATATCTAATTAGGAGTTGTCACCAGATCACACAAGCTTTCCAACTTTGGAAGAAAGGAGCCAATGTCATGCTATAATTGTAAACCCTGGAGCAAAAACAAATGCAAACATTTGCCGCCTGGTTGGGGTGATGAACGGGGTGTGGTGGGGTCACAGACGCCAGAAAAGGTGGGCTGCCCCAGCTCTGAAAAGGTTCAATTCCTGGGGGACAGGGAGGGTTGGATTAGATGAGGGCGTGCAACTGGTGAGAGGTTCTGAATATGAAGAATATCAACGTCAAGAAAGTCGGGCAGCCCAACTGATCTGGCGCAGCTGATGCATCGAAGACTCACAGATGGAACAGAAAAGTCTTACTTAATAGTCACATTTTCCAAAAACTTAATAATTAAAAAAAAAAAAAAAAAAAAAAGCCTGACTTTTCCCCTGAAATTTTAAAGATGGTGCCTTAATTTTAGGGGACTTCCCATGGTGACTCTCTAACCATGCAAATGAAGCTTCTGTGATTGGAATGTATACAAGACTCTCTTCTGAAAAAGGACTTTGGTTCAAAGTAGATAAAACTGGTCTTTGATGAGTGTGTAAGCCTTCCAAATTGCTTTTGGAGAAAAGTCTTAGGTAAGTAGGTGGATGAGGCGGTGGAAGGTGTGCCCCTTGTCCTCTTCGACTGGGTTCAAATCCCGCTAGAGTCCTCTATTAGAAGGACTCTGGGAAATCTCTGGATTTAGGTAATGCAAAAAAGATGATTCGTTCAACGAGGGTGTCACACACAAGCCAAGAGCAGAGAAATGGTCAAGGCCCCAAGACAGACCGAGAAGGGGAACTGGAATCCTGACCGAATTGCTCTGAATCTCTTTTCTCTATTCGTCCTCTGCTTTCCCCTTCTCAATGCAGTCTGTTGTTCTCTGCAGATAGAGGCAAACACTCCCAACAGCCATTTCCGGGTTCTGTCCACGTGTGCAGGTGTGGGCGGGGCAGCATCTAGCCCCAGGTAGGGCCCTCGGCCTTCCAGCACGAGGAGCTGAATTATGATTGGTTTAAGCCTAGAAGGGGCACACCCATGCCCTTTTGTCAGTGATTGGTTTGGGGTAGACATGTGACTCAATTCTGGCCAATGACACTTGAGGATCTGGGAGCCTGCTGGCACCCCTGGGAAAGATTTTCTTCCATAGGAAAAAGAACATGAGGGAGGAATCAGGTTGGTATATTCCTGGAGTGGATGTTTCCTTGTGAGGACATGATGGTTTGGAGCAGTGGCAACTGAAAAGAAAGCCAAGAATAAGAAAGAAAAGATGTATTCAGAGTCCTGACATCAAACTTATTAAAATTTGCCCCCCTCCACCTCTCCACCAATTGCCTACTTCTGGACTTCTTATAATGGGAGATAATAAATGTTCTGATTGTTTAAGTCACTGTTGTTTGGAAATTCCGTTACCTACAGCCTAAAGCATCCCAGCTGATTCAGCATCCAAGTCCAGAAAACATGGTTGTCAGTAGAGCCCGTTTCACACATTACACACCCAGCTTAGGGCCAGCCACCACCCCTTTTTCCAGGCCTGTTTTTAACAGCTGCAAGACAGCCTACCGACCCCCTTCGTGGCTTGTGCACATGTGTGTGGATACTCTGTCCACTCCCCACCTTCCCCCGTTCTCAAACAGCTCCCCTTTGACCACCCCTTGGCCTAGGGGTATGCTCACACCCAGGTGTGGTCTGGCTCAGGATCAGTGTGCCAGGGAATTCCTGGTCTAGCAGAGGGCTCTAGACAGGCACCTCCTATAACCCCGGGTGTACTTGCCTCATTAGAAGGGGCTCAGCCACAAGAGGGCCAGAGTGGAGCCAGGGTACTGCTTGGTTCAAACACCTGTGGCCATGGAGACCTTGGGTCAGTGCCTCTCAAACGCTAATGTGCATGAGAATCATCTGAGGATCTTGTAAAATTCAGGTTTGGGTTCAGTAGGTCTCGAGCAGGGCTTGATGGCCTGCCTTTCTAACAAGCTCCCAGAGTTGCTGCAGCTCCCAGTCTGCAGGTCACGCTTTGAGTGGCAAGGGCTCGGGAGGGAGAAGAGCACTTGAGCACCTGGAGGACTATCATTTATGGTGAGTAGTATGGTTTTTCCATTGTATCTTCTAACTATATAGGATTTAAGGGAAAGTGGTTGGTGGTGGTTGTTTTACGAAGCTGGTTCGGTCACCAGAAAGCCTTCCATGTACCCCTCAGTAATCCTCTGGGATTTGAGTTACTGCTGCCATTTTGGAAGTGAAAGATGGAGCAGGCACATTGTGCCTTGGCCTCCAGCTGCCCACTCTTGAGAGCTTGTTTGGAGGTTCTGGCAAGGGGGTGCAGCTACTTGTACAGCCTTGAAGGAAGATCTGTCCTCCTCTAGCGGGGAAGGTCATCTTCTTTGACCAAGTGTGCAGCTTCTGAAGGGACACACATGGAGTGGGGAGGGAGGAAGGGGACACCCGCCTAGCCAGCCAGATCAGCTGAATCAACCCTGGTGATCAATGGGGTGACAGATGTCACAGTCAGATGGCCGTCACATCCCAGCTGCCCACTCAGCACCAGCACGGTCTACCTTGGAGGAGTGTATCCTGAACCTTTTTTCTTTTAGTCTCAATGTGACTCCCAACTTCCATCGATACTGGGATCGGGACTTGGGCTCCTCTCCTGAGTTCTTCTGACCATCAGAACCTGGCTCAGCCTATGAATCTTTCCTGCCCGGGGAGCATAAAGGAGAAGGTTAATAAGCAAATTTCAGAAAGCTGTACTTCCCTGGGATGTTGCTGCTCTTGGGATAGCACCAAGAGTTCACCTACCACCATTGTTGAATGTCCCTTTCTCTCTCTCCAGTTGATCTCCCATTGGCTGAACCTAATAGGAAGCCAATTGTCAAGGGAGTCTGGGAAATGTAGTTTGCAGGCTTCTACCACTAACATCCCTCGGAGAATATAGAAAGGTGAGTGTGAGCCTGAGAGATAACAGACTCTATCCAGCACATGCAGTGTTCTAGATTTTCTTCTAAGAATTTTGTTTTTTTTTTTTTTTTTGAAGTATTCAAGTCTATTTCTTACTGATTTATAGGAGTTTTACAAAAATATACAATATTTTGGATTATATTCATTCTTTTTTCAGTCAAGTGTGCATCAAATAGTTTATGGTCTTCTCATTCTCTGTTTGGTGTCTTTTGATGAATATAAGTTTTCATTTTAAATCATTTTAATTAATCAATCTTTCCTCTATGGTTTCTGCTTTGTATTCTTGTTTTCCTATTCTGAGTTCATAAAGATGTTTTCTATTTTCTTCTATGAATTTTAAAGTTTTGCATTTCATGTGGAGATTCTTAGGTCACTTGAAATTAAGTTTTGTGCATAGGGTGAGGTATGGGTTCCATTTTATTATATGGAAAATCAGTTGACTTTGCACTATTACTTGGCCAGTCCATAATTTCTTCATTTATCTGTGAAGGCAGATCTGTCACATAGCCAATTTCTGTATATGTGCCTGGATCTTTTTATGGCTCTCCATTCCCTTGTATTGGTCTATTTTTCTATCCCTTCATCAAAGTGTCCTAATTACTGTACAAGTCTTCCAACTTGTTCTTTTATTCTTTAGGGGTATCTGGGCTATACTTGACCCTGTGCCTTTCAATATAAATTTTGGAATCACCTTGTCAACATCTACAAAACAAAATTTGATTTTGACTGGAATTGAGTGGATTGTGAATCACTTCGGAGAGCATTAAGATTTTCATGATATTTTATGTTCCATTGATCTGGTATCTCTTGTCACTTATTTAGATCTTCTCTGTCTTTTAATACTATTTTATAATTTCTTTTGCATAAGTCTTGCACATTTTACTCCTTGGGACCCTTTATATTTTGATGGTATTGTATATGGCATCAATTTTTAAAATTAAATTTTCTAACTCTTTATTGATGGTATATAAAATAAAATTTATTTTTATATGCTAGCATGATATCCAACAACTTTGCTAAACTTTTTCATTTACTCCAGTAATCTGTGTGCATTTTTATTACCCATGTAGGTAATCATGTTATCTGTGAATAATGCTAGTTTTGTTTCCTTCTAATGCTTTTTATTAATCAAGGTTTATAATGGAGAACAGAATGTAATCTAGATTTAAGTCAGAAAGGACTTTTGGTATTGAATGGTTTTCAGAATCACTTGGAGGGCAGCAGAAACAGACTCTGGGCTGATCTTTCTGGCCCAGTCTCCAAATCCAGGTTGCAGACCTGTGCTGCCAAGAACACAGCTGCCTCTTCTATACTGTGGAATTTGCCGGCCAACTTAGGAAGCTTCAACTGCAGGCTGCAGAACCACACTGCTGACCACCGTGACCTGGAAGCTGTCACAATCAGGAAGACATCATTGTAGCTGCTAGCTCCAGACACAGTCTGCAATTCATTCAATTCATTATTGCAAAAGGATGCCCTGGACTCTGCACCCTTACCTGCAAGAAGCTAGTGACCGGACATTGGAACCTCTGCTAAAGCTTCCACAGAAAAAGGAAATGCCTCCGTGACATGCCTTGCCAGAAGAAATAGCAGCACTGGAAGAAGCACGGTCCCCTCCTTACCTTTGGTTTCCAAATACTGTGAAAGTGTAACCAATTGACAAAACTTCAGTCACATTCAGAACTGTAGATTCAAGAGCTTACAGGATGGAAAACAGCTTGTGGTTCCTCAAAAAGTTAGATAGAATTACTGTGTGACCCAGCATTTCCACTCCTAGATATACACCCCAAAGAACTGAAAACAGGCATTCAAACAAAAACTTGTACAATGAACATTTATAGCAGTACTATTGACAATAACCAAAAGATGAAAACAACCCAAATGTCAATCAACTGATGAATGGATAAATTGTGGTATGTCCATAAAATGGGATATTATTCAGCCATAAAAGGATAGAAGTAGTAATACATTCTACAATGTGAATAAACGTTGAAAACATACTAAGTGAAAGAAGTCAGTCATAAAAGGTCACATATTATCTGATTCTGTTTATTCAAAATGTCCAGCATAGGCAAATCTATAGAGACATAAAGTAGATTAGTGGTTGCTTAGGGCTGGGAGCCTGGAGGTTAGGGGGATATGGCATGGGTAGCTAAAGGGTATGGGGTTTCTTTATGAGATGATGAAAATGTTCTAAAATTGACTGTGGTGTTGGTTATACATACTGTGAATATACTAAAAATTAAATTGTACACTTTAAATGAATAAATTCCATGGTATGTGAATTATATCTCAATAAAGCTGTTAAAAAATAAAGCAAACAATAGAAATACAAACAGGAGTCTAGGAGATGTGGTTTCTATTTTCCACTCTCTTCAGTCCAGGAAGGCATCCTAGAAAGAGACTGAATGAATGTTAAGTGCTAATCTACTCTATGCACCATATGCTTACATATTTTCTTTTTCTTGTCTTAATGCGCCAGCTAGGATCTCCAGTACTATGTTGAACAGAAGCAGTGTTCTAGTTTGTTAATGCTGACAGAATGCAAAACACCAGAAATGGACTGGCTTTTATAAAGGGGGTTTGTTTGGTTACACAGTTACAGTCTTAAGGCCATAAAGTGTCCAGGGTAACACATCAGCAATCAAGTACCTTCACTTCATTGGAGGCCTTCATTGGAGGATGGCCAATGGTGTCCGGAAAACCTCTGTTAGCTGGGAAGGCACATGGCTGGCGTCTGCTCCAAAGTTCTGGTTTCAAAATGGCTTTCTCCCAGGACGTTCCTCTCTAGGCTGCAGTTCCTCAAAAGTGTCACTCTTAGTTGCACTTGGGGTATTTGTCCTCTCTTAGCTTCTCTGGAGCAAGAGTCTGCTTTCAACAGCCATCTCCAAACTGTCTCTCATCTGCAGCTCCTGTGCTTTCTTCAAAGTGTCCCTCTTAGCTCCTCTTCAAAATACCACTCACAGCTGCAGTGAGTTCCCTCTGTCCATCAGCTCATTTATATGGCTCTACTGATCAACTTAGACCCACCCCGAATGGGCGGAGCAACACCTCCATGGAAATTATCCAATCAGAGTCATCACCCACAGCTGGGTGGGGCACATTCCAAAGAAATACTCAAAGAATTACAGTCTAATCAACACTGATAATATCTACCCACACAAGATTACATCAAAGATAATGGTGTTTGGGGGGACATAATACATTCAAACTGACACAAGCAGAGAGAGCAGATGTCCTTTTCATGTTCTTAATTTTAAGATAAATGCTTCCATTTCTTCAGCATTAAGCATGACATTTGATTACTTTTCTTGGACTTCCAGGAAGATGAGGGAGTAGATGAGGCAGAATGAGCTTCTCCTCCATGAAAGAAACTAGAGAGGTGCTGGAGGATGACTGGGACTGCAGTTTCCGGGTGTGACTACCATAGAGGGTCCCCCACAGCATGTGGAGGGGACGTGGACAAAAATGTGACTGGAGGGACTGAGTGAGTTTTTCTTGGCCAGGACCACCTCATGGCCAGCAGCAGTGAGATAGCCACTGGGCAAGGGAGTGAGCAGTGGCTCTCCACCCCTGTGCACCTACTTGGCAATTAGCTGGGGAGGTGATCCTCCATAGCCAGATAGCCAGGAGCTCCTTTGAAGGAACCCAGGAGGCAGCATCTGCTCTTCCCCCATGGAAGTGGGGAGGGAGGTGCACTGGTGAGAGTCAGGGATAGGAGAGGGCACCATATCAGTGCATCAGAAGCCCCTTCCACACCCCAGAGACTTGCAGGCACACCGCAGGCAGGGAGCCAGGCATGTTTGATCTGCAGGGTGCCCTTTGGTTGACTCCCTGCCTAACTGCCCAGGGCCCACGTCGTAGCCCCATGGCAGGCATTCCCCAGTGCACATGGAGAACTGGTGCACTGATTGGTTCCCCACCCAGTTTGGACTCTGCCCACCCCATAGGAGAATTTTGAGGAAGACTTGCTTGAGAGCACCACCTGCTGGTAGGATAGGGAAACTGCACTCCAGCAAGCTGTAGCTCTCCCAAATTATACATAAATTCCCAAATAATCCTGCATTTTCCAAAATAACCTTATCAAGACAGGCAAATTCCCAAAGCCAACAGAAAACCATAAAGCACTTGAAGAATCCAGAAGATACAGACAAGCAAAATGAACAAATTAAAAAGCTGGAGGAGACACACAATATAGAGCAATTAATTAAAGAAGTACAAACAACAAATCTCCAAAACAACTTCAACAAGATGGCTAAAGACATAAAGGAAATCAAGAAGACTCCAGAAGAGCATAAAGAAGAATTTGAAAGAGTAAATTTTTAAAATAGCAGATCTTATGGATTAAAAAACACTGTGGATCAAATTAAAAATATACTAGAGACACACAACAGCAGATTTGAAGAGGCAGAAGAAATAATAGGTGAACTAGAAGGCAGTGAAATTGAATGTGAACACACAAAAGAACAAATGATGAAAAAATAGAAAATTTTGAAATGGATCCCAGAGAAATGATGGGCAACATGAAATGAACAAATGTAAGAATCATTGGTATCCAGAAGGGGAAAAGAAGGGTAAAGGGTTAGGAAGAGTGTTTCAAGACATAGTTGGGGAAAACTTCCCAACCCTTCTAAATGATGTAAATATGCAAATCAAAGATATCCAATGAACTCCAAATAGAATAAATCCAAATAAACCTACTCTGAGATATATACTGATTAGATTGTCAGATGCTGAAGAGAAGGAGAAAGTTCTGAAAGCAGCAAGAGAAAAGCGATTCACCACATACAAGGGAAACAGTATAAGACTAAATAATGACTACTCAGCAGGCACCATGGAGGTGAGAAGGCAGTGGTACAACATAGTTAAGATTCTGATGAAAAAATTGCCAGCCAAGAATTCTGTAACCAGGAAAGCTCTCCTTCAAAATTGAGGGAGATTCCCCCTATATGGGACATGACTCCCAGGGATGTAAATCTCCCTGGCATTGTGGGACATGACTCCTGGGAATGAGCCTGGGCCCAGCATTGTGGGATGGAGAAAATCTTCTTGACCAAAAGGGGGAAGCAAAATGAAACAAAATAAAGTTTCAGTGGCTGAGAGATTTCAAATGGAGTCAAGAGGTCACTCTGGAGGGTACTCTTATGCACTATATAAATATCCCTTTTTAGTTTTTAGTGTATTGGAATAGCTAGAAGGAAATACCTGAAAACTGTCAAACGGTCACCCAGTTAGCTTTCATTCTTGAAGATGACTGCATAACTATGTAGCTTACATGATGTGACTGTGTGAGTGCAAAAACCTTGTGGCTCACACTCCCCTTGTCCAATGTATGGACCAGTGAGTAGAAAAATGGGGACAAAAACTAAATGAAAAATAGGGTGGGAGTGGGGAATGGAATATTTTAGGTGTTCTTTTTTACTTTTATTTTTATTTTGGGGGGGAGTAATAAAAATATTCAAAAGTGGATTCTGGTGATGAACACACAACTATATGATGGTGCTGTGAATAATTGATTGTACTCTGTGGATGACTGTAGGGTGTGTGAATATATCTCCATAAAACTGTATTTTGAAAAAAGAGGCATTGACCCTCTCTCAAGAAAAAAAAAAATAGACAATGGTAATAGATATCTGAAGTGCAAATACTTCAAAAAAAAAAATGGGGGAGAGCTTAAAATTTTCACAGAAAAATGCTGAGAGAATTAGTTAACAAGAGACCTGCCCTGCGAGAAATACTAAAGGGAGCTTTACCAGCTGAGGAGAGAAAAAGAGAAAGAGGTCTGGAGAAGGGCACCAAACTGAAGAGTATTAGTAAAGGTAACTTAAAGGAAAAAAAAGAGAGAGAGGAAAAAAATAGATCTAGCAACTAAAAGCCCAAGGTTAAAATTGTTTATAGTGTGGTTCAAGTCTTCCATGTCCTTAAATTTTGGCAGTGGGGGGGTCTTCTTGATATATCAATTATTAGACAGGTGTGTTAAAATCTTCCATTGTGATGGTGAATTTATCAATTTCTACTTATAGATCTGTCCATTTTTGCTTTATATATTTTGAAGCTATGTTATTTGATGCATACAAGTTCTGAAATGTCATACCTTCCTGGCAAATTAACTACTATATCATATGTAGAGACACTTTTTATCTCTAATTCCCTTTTTACCTTTTTCTTCTGAATTTGATAAAACTATACCTGTCTTCTTTTGGTTATTTGGCTCATATGTGTTTTCCCATTCATTTTACTCTAACCTTCTTTTATCCTAATGTATTAGCATATAGCTAGCTGTTATTTTTTTTTAGTCTAAAATCTTTGTCTTATAACTGGAGAGTTTAGTCCATTGGTATTTTTTATAAAGCCACTGATAATGGGTGCTTTTATTTCCCATTTATTTTTTATTCATTTCATTTTTTCTGCTTCTTTTTCCTTCATTTTCCCTATTTGCTAGATTGATTGAAGTTTTCCTCCTTAGTTCATTTTGCTCTCTGTTAGTTTAACAGTAATACACCAGAAACTAACTTTTAAAAAGTTTTAAGTGTTAGTATAGGCTGGAGTGAAATAGTGACACATCCCAGAGTAATTTGGGCAGATAATAAAAAATAAATTTACAGCTTCCCCCTCCCCAGCCCCAAGGATCTGGGGGAAGGTGCGGATGTGTTGGACATCCTCACTTGGACTGGTGTTGATGTTGTCACAAACATTGGGACTGGTGGTTTGATGTGCTGAGCCCTCGAGCATGGGACTTGCCCTTATGAAGCTCATTACCACAAAGGAGAGTCTAAACTTGCATGTAATGGTGCCTAAGAGTCTCCCCCTGAGTACCTCTTTGTTGCTCAGATGTGGCCCTCTCTGTCTCTAACTGAGCCATCTTGACAGGTGAACTCGCTGCCCTCCCCCCTACGAGGGACCCGACACCCAGGGGTGTAAATCTCCCTGGCAATGCAGAATATGACTCCTGGGGATAAATGTGGACCCGGCATCGTGGGACTGAGAGTATCTTCTTGACCAAAAGGGGGATGCAAAATGAGACAAAATAGTTTCAGTGGCTGACAGATTTCAAATGGAGTCGAGAGGTCACTCTAGTGAACATTCTTATGCACTATATAGATAACACCTCTTAGGTTTTGATGTACTGGAATAGCTAGAAGTAAATATCTGAAACTACCAAACTCCAACCCAGAAGTCTGGACTCCTGAAGACAATTATATAATAATGTAGATTACAAGGGGTGACAGTGTGATTGTGAAGACCTTGTGGATCACACCCCCTTTACCTAGTGTATGGATGAGTAGAAAAATGGGGATAAAAACTAAAGGACAAATGGGGTGGGATGGGGGGATGATTTGGGTGTTCTTTTTTCACTTTTATTTTTTATTCTTGTTCTGGTTCTTCCTGATGTAAGGAAAATGTTCAGAGATAGATTGTGGTGGTGAACGCATAACTATGTTATCATACTGTGGACAGTGGATTGTATACCATGGATGATTGTATGGTGCGCGAATGTATTTCAATAAAACTGAATTTAATAAAAAAAAAAGTTTTATGTTGTAGTCTAAATGGTGTGAATCATTTTAGATTTTGGAAGTTTATTCTTGGGGTCAGCTGATCCCATATGAATCAATACCATGCTTATAAAAACTTACAAACTAAACTTGATAATAAATTTTAAAACCCAAGTTGTATACAGTTTATAATATTATACATGTCAAGCACTATTTTAGTCATGTGAAATTAATAATATACAAGTGTATCATGATTGGTTTAGAAACATTTTCAAAACACTAAACTGTACTCCAAAACTCATGTAATTCTAATTTGATTTTTATATGCTGTGATGGATTTGTATGGTGTCAACTTGGCTAAGCTGGAGCATTTCCCAGAATTTCCTTCCCTGTATGGGTCTGGGTTAGGGGTTTTTCTGGTTTGCTAATGCTACTAGAATGCAAAACAGCAGAAATGGATTGGCTTTTATAAAAGGGGGTTCATTTGGTTACAAAGTTACAGTTTTAAGGCCATATAGTATCCAAGGTAAGTCATCAACGATCAGGTTCCTTCACTGGAGGATGGTCAATGGCGTCCGGAAAACCTGTTAGCTGGGAAGGCACCTGGCTGGCGTCTGCTCCAGAGTTCTGGTTTCAAAATGGCTTTCTCCCAGGACGTTCCTCTCCAGGCCACAGCTCCTCTTCAAAACGTCACTCTCAGTTGCTCTTGAGTCGTTTGTCCTCTCTTAACTTCTCCAGAGCAAAAGTCTGCTTTCAAAGGCTGTCTCCACAATGTCTCTGTAAACTGCAGTTCCTCTCTCAGCAACTGTACTTTCTTCAAAGTGTCCCTCTTGGCTGTAGCTCGTCTTCAAAATGTCACTCTCAGCTGCACTAAGTTCCTTTTGTTTCTCAGCTCATTTATATGGCTCCAGTGATTTAATTTAGACCCACCCTGAGTGGGTGGGGTAACACCTCCATGGAAATTATCCAATCAGAGTCAGCACCCACAGTTGGGTGGGGTGCATCTCCATGGAAACACACAAAGAATTACAATCTAATCAACACTGATACATCTGCCCATACAAGAGTACATCAAAGATAATGGCGTTTGGGGGGACATAATACATTCAAACCGGCACAGGGGTGTATTTTAATTTCCTAGCTTCTAAAACAAATACCATACAATGGGTTTACTTGAACACTGGGAATTTTTTGACTCACAGTTTGGAGGCTAGGAGAGGGCCAAAATTGAAGCATCAGCGAGGCAAGGCTTTCTTTCCTAAGACTGGGATTCTGGGGCCGGCTGCCTGCAGTCCTTGGTCCTTGGCTTTTCTGTCACATGGCAATGCCCGTGACAGCCTCTCCTGGCTTCTCTCTCCATTTGACTTTCATTCTGCCTATAACGAGTCCAATAATCTGGGTTAAAACCCACTTAATTCATGTTCAAGTGCTGACTGTGATGATAAATGCACAACTATATGATGATACCGCGAACAACTGATTGTACACTGTGGATAATTATATGGTATGGTATCCGCCATACAATTGTAGGGGAAAATATAAATAGGGATAAAAGTGCTGGAGAAAACATGGAGAGAAGGATGTATGTATTTACTATTGGTTAGGAGGCAGAATGGTGTAGCCTTTCTGGAGGACAGTGGGGTGGTTCCACAAGAAGCTAAGTATGTGGGGGCCATAAGGTCCTGCAACCTCATTAGGGGGCATATACTTGGAGGATCTGAGAGCAGGGACATGAATGGACATTTGCACACTGGTGTTTATGGAGGCAGTGTTCATGATTTGCAATGGGTGGAGGTGGCCTAAGGGTACATAGACTGAGGAACAGAATGGTGAACTGTTGTGTGTGCATACAATGGAATTTTGAGCAACTGTGAGATGGAGTGAAGCTGTGAGACATTCGATGAGGTGAATGGATCCTGTAGACAGCATTTTGAGTGAAGTACACCAGAAACAAAAGCAAACACTATAATGCCTCACCAATATGGACTAACTACAATGTGTAAACTCAGAATTGAACCTTAGAGCACAGCTTATCAGGGGAACGCTCATTGTAATGGTCCCTAGATTGCAAGCTCTTACAGCAGTCACATCTATTCCTGAATTGTAATGGCTGTCTCCAACCTCTGAGATGCTGATCCCTTTGTGTATAACCTGAGCAATCCCTGGAACTTTGGGTATATGTGTGACACCTGAAACTCAGAGCTAAACTCGGCAGATATGAATGTCAGTATTAGCACATATAGCAACTGTTAAAAAAGCTGAAAAAGAGTCCAGATTTCAATTAGAGATATGAATGAAGCAGATCTAGTTAGGACTAGGGCAAATTGGGCAAAAGGGTAAAGGACAAACTGACTGTGTCTTAAAACTTCAAATTCCATGTGAGACCAAGGGAAGAGATGTTTAGTTGATGCAAGATCTATATTTCCTAAATAATTTAACTCATACAGTTTGTTCAAATATCATAATTACATGGAACTTTGAATAGGAAGTGAGACCTGGCAGGTTTGTATAGGTTAGTATGAAATAGCGACACATCCCAAAGTAATTTGGGCAGAGAATAAAAATATATATTCAGGGCCCCCTGAGGAGTTGGGGGGAAATGCAGAGGTGTTGGGCTTCCTCACCAGGATTGTTGCCGATGTTCTCACAAACACTGAGAACTGGTGGTTTGGTATGCCGAGCCCTCTATCTCAGGACTTGCCCTTACGAAGCTCGTTACTGCAAAGGAGAGGCTAAACTTGCTTATAATTGTGCCTAAGAGTCTCCCCCTGAGTGCCTCTTTGTTGCTCAAATGTGGCCCTCTCTCTCTAGCTAAGCTAACTCAGCAGGTGAACTCACTGCCCTCCCCTCTACGTGGGGTCTAACTCCCAGGGGTGTAAATCTCTCTGGCAATGCAGAACATGACTCCCAGGGATGAATCTGGACCCAGCATTGTGGGATTGAGAACATCTTCTTGACCAAAAGGGGGATGTGAAATGAAAGAAAATAAAGTTTCAGTGGCTGAGAGATTCCAAAAGGAGTCGAGAAGTCACTCTGGTGGGCATTCTTATGCACTATATAGATAACTCTTTTTAGGTTTTAATGCATTGGAATAGCTACAAGTAAATACCTGAAACTATCAAACTGCAATCCAGTAGCCTTGAATCTTGAAGATGATTATATAGCGATGTAGCTTACAAGGGGTTACAGTGTGATTGTGAAAGCCTTGTGGATCACACTCCCATTATCCAGAGTATGGATGGATGAGTAGAAAAATGGGGACAAAAACTAAATAAAAAATAGGGTGGGAAGGAGAGATGATTTGGGTGTTCTTTTTTACTTTTACTTTTTATTCTTATTTTTACTTTTCCTTGTATAAGGAAAATGTTCAAAAAATAGATTGGGATGATGAATGCACAACTCTATGATGGTACACCATGGATGATTGTATGGTATGTGAATATATCTCAATAAAACTGAATTTTAAAAAAATTAATTTAGTTGGGCCACACCACAACTGAAGTAATATCTTGAAGAGCTTTTATTTACAATGGGACCACACCCATTGTGGACCAGGACCAAGAACACGTCAACCACAGGGTGGCCATAAAAAGAAATGTATGTGGAATCTGAAATGCACACGTGAAGCAGCAGCCATTATGCTCAAAAGTCTAGCGTAGGGTGCCAGGCACTGTTGTAACTTGCGCATATTGTTGCTGATCTGCTGGCTCTCTTTGTTGGTCATGGAAGAGAACCCAGTCCTATAACTCCCCTAACTCCTACCAGATTCCTCCTTCAGCTTCTCCAGATCCTGGGCTAAGGGTGTGTGAGTTCTTTTTGGCAAAAGACACCAGTTTCTTCTACGGGTCACCTGCTTTGTCAGGGTTGAAGGCATTAAGAGATAGATTGAGCTCCAGTTGTCCTTGTGAGTTCCAGTTTATCTTTTCAGGTTCTGGTTTGTCCTTGTTCTTTGCCACTTCACATCCATCTTCTTTTTCCAACTGCTTGTCCCGCTGATCTACAATGACTTCGAGCCCAAAACACAAAGGTAGTGATCTTCAACAGACTTCTTCACCAGCTCCACAATCGTATAAGGTCTAATCTGTGTAATAAATTCCTATTTCAACATCACTCGTAACACATCTGCTTCCCTGATTAGAGCCGAACTGATACATACAAACTGTACATACTGCAGAAGGCAGAATTTGGCCTCAAACTTTCTATGGATTACTCGAAATAATTGATCCTTCAGCTCCAAGTGGAGTCTAAGAATCCAAGAGTTCCCGTGGCACTAAAGAAAATGTCCTGCTGGATCCTGCCAGCCAGGAATCTAACATCTGTGGCCTTGTGGACCTACTAAGACCCTTGGGGGGAAGCAGAAAGCTGGGTATTTGGCTGTCTGCTTGGAGAATCCAATTCTGGCTTAACTATGCACTGAGTAAAGTGCTCTGCATGTCCTGCTTCTCATGTGGAATGAAAACATGCACTTATCTTAAGAGTTAACCCAATTGTAGGTTTTGGGGGGAAAGAATGACAAGAGTTAACAGAATCCCAAGAGAATATATGAAGCATTAACTAGGAAAGAAGACAAGTGGCTCTAGTAGTAACCTCAGAATTCTCAAGATTCAAAATGTTGGGATGAGTCATAACTGGCCGTGTTCTGTAAATGAGAACTCGCTCTTGTGTTGTATTCATACAGTGCATGATTACTTCATGGGGGTGGAAGGGAACAGTCTATTGCCACTTGATAGAATGGTTTCAGAATGAGAAAAGAAAACCATTAAGTAAATCAGGATAAGCAGCGTGCTACACTCCTAACTCCTTCCGTTTCCCACAGGTTTATTTGCATTGCCTGAGAGAAAGGGGATTCTTCAGAGAAACAGAACCAACAGGCTGTAAGTACATATGTGTGTGTGCATATGTATGTGTCTACATATATTTATGTGTACACATATGTATGTGTGTGTGTGTGTAAAGAGATTTATTATAAGGAATTGGTTTACAGAATTGTGGGGGCTGGCAAGTCTGAATTATGTAGGGCATGCTGGCAGCTGGAAATTCTGGTAAATGTGATGTTGAAGTTTTGAGTCCAGATTCCCAAGGAGAAGCTGGCAGCCTGGAAATTCTGTTCAGATTTGTTGTTGAAGTCTTGCAGCAGAAATTCTTCTGATTTCTGGAATCCTCACTTCTTGCTGTAAGAACTCCAACTGATCGGAAGAGGCCCACGCACGTTATCGAGTTGACTTTTATACTTAAGATCAACTGACTGTCAGTGCTGATTCCGTCTATGTAACACCTCCATGGTAACAACTAGGCCAGTGTTTGACCAAACAGCTGGACACCATCACCTAGCCAAGTTGGCACTTAAAATTAACCATCACAGAGGACAAGACACTTCCTTCTATCCACACAGTGATAGCCACTGACACTGAAAATTAGACCATTCAGAAGTTGACGCTTCCAATTAGCCCTCCAATTTCATACCTTGATCGTGGTGAACTAAGACTAGGAATGAGTCATTCTGTCCCAGAAGATTACAAATAACAAAATGCTTATATAAATTATACTCCCTTTGACATTGGTGGAGAAGTGGCGTAGGTGGCAGATGGAAAAGACAAGAAGATTGTTCTCTTCCATCAGCAAAACTGTCGAGTTACACCCAGCTGAAGTCCTCATTAGATTCTGGTGATCCAGCAGACGGACATGTGTGAATGGTAGGTGACCTTTTATTCATTACACTCCCCATCCCACTGACCACTCACATTAATCCTCGAGAACTTTACCAGCTCACTGACCTCCAATCAGAGCCAATCCCGAGACAGAGGTGAATCTACACTTCTCAAGTTATGTCTGGGAATGGCCCCACTTCCCTGCCAGATCCAGAAGCTGGTTTTGTCAACTGTGTAGTGTCTCTTAGTTATTTTGAGAGGCTCTTTTTTCTTATTAATGTTTTCAAACCCTTCTTCTATTCATTTAAATACATTATGTATATTTATTTTGTATTTTCTTAATAGTCCCCAAATCTAAACTCCACCCAGCTCTAATTCTGCTGTCTGCTTTGTCCTGTTGACCCTCATTTGTGATGCTCAGTTTTCTTTTGTGTTTTGAGATATTTTTTTTTTTTTAACCACAAGCTCTATTGTTTGAAACTCGGTCCCTCAAAATTCTTTCAGGTCTGGTCTGATGGTATTTTCCTCCACCGAGGATTTTTGTTTGCTTCTGTCAGGTGCTTCCAATCTGAGATTACTTTAAATAAAACTCTCTGCTGGAAGTTTCTCGAACTCAAATGTGGTAGGGATTTGTGCCCTGGTCCCATGTGAGGGGAGGCTTGGGGTAATGAATTTTTATGGGAGTCATTTTTTGTTCTCTACCCAGACCCAAGGACAAGACAGAACAGTTTCCTTCTTGGCTCCCCTGTGGTTGCTTTCTGATCTGACTCTTCTGCTACCTACATGTGTTCAGTTCGAAACTCCATTTGACCATGTTCAGTGCAGCAGGTGGCTGCCTGCTCCAGGCCTTGCTTAGCTCTCTGGATTCAGACTTCAGCTGTAAGAATTTTCTTACTTTCTGTCTAGCTAAGCCATCAATTTTAAAGGATTTTTTTTTTCTTTTGTTATCCAGCACTTTTAAGTATTTTATAATGGGAGGGTTTTAGGAAATTTAGCAGCCCTGTTGCTAGGACAGGAAGTTAAAGCTACTGTTTGACATTTATAAATCTTGTATCCAGCCACCTCGCCAAATATTCTTATTAATTCTTTTCATTATATACTTTCCTCTTTGCCCATGTTAGAACCTCTAGACGATGCTGAGTAATAACAGTGATTACAGGCATCCCTGTGTGCTCTTTTTAAAAAGAAATAGATTTAGTGTTTTTCCTTTTAAAATAGTTGTCTTTTTTTTTTTTTTGAGAAATGGCCTTTATTAAATTTAAGACATTTCCTTATATTTCTACTTAGAGTTTTTCTTTCTAAATTAGAAAATGGCTGCTGAAGCTTATCCAATACCTCCTCAGAATTTATTGATGTGATGCTACATCCTATTTTTAACCATGCCCTGCCCATTCATGCTTCAATCATTTAACCCTTTAGTGAGGCTGGAGCTGAAGATGCAAGAGAACGATATCTCAAGGTGGGGTTTTCAGGCTGGGTTCAAATCATAAAGGGTCTTTGCTCCTGGCTAAGGAATCTTGCAGGCTTTGAAGGTCAGATCAGATTTGAATTGAGAAAAAATCACGCTGGTTGCAGGAAAGAGAATGGACTGTGGGGGCCGGCTGGAGGCAGGGAGACCAGTTACGATGTGACTGCAGTCATCTAGACTGGGGGAGAAGGGGAGGTAAGCCTGTATTTATTTCTGCTGTATCGATGCCCACTTCATGTCAGATATTATGTCCTGTCCCGTATGTATATATGTGTTGGGATAGGGGGTGGAGTTGGTGGTAAAAATCAGAGAGAACAAATCACATTAATAGGAACAAACAAACAAATAAAACCACCAGAGTCCCAGGAACAGCTCTTCCAGAGTAGTGTTTGGTTTTCCAATCTCCCCACATCCTTTCCTGCCCCAGCGGACACAGATGGTTTAGCCAACACTCTTGGTTGCCTAGGCAACATTGATTCTACCTTTCTCTTGCTTCCTCACAAACTCCAAATGATATTTAGGAAACTTCCCTACTCCAGACAGCATGTGCTTCAGGTGAGGCTTGCTCCAGCCCCAGTCCCAGAGGTAGAACTTGAGGAGAGGAAGTCAATCACTGTGGTCCCATCACCGTTGTCAGTGACTGGTTTAATCATGGACATATGATACAATTCTGGCCAGGGGTGAGGGGCTATCTCCTGGGGACTGCGGGGAAATACCTCCCTGCTGCCGTGGAGGGCGCACTTATCTGCTCTGTCGATCGTTACCTCTGGAGGCCATATCTGAAACTTTGCAGCCATGTTGCAACCTTAAGAGAGTTTACCTGAGGAAAAAGCTAAAACACTGATGAGAGACTGAAAATATGAGAAGAACCTGATTCCTTGACAATGTTGTTGAGCCACTGATTAGCTAACCTTGGAAAATTCTAGCTCTAGTTTTATTGATAAATTAGATAATATATTTTCCTCCTATGTAAGCCAAGTTGAGTTGTACTTTTGTTACCTGTAGCCAGAAACATCTTAACTATTAGGGATGTTTTCTGCGGCCAATATGTGCACTGCCTGTGCTCTCCTGGAGGGTCGTGAGTCACGGCCAACATGAGCTTCCCTTCCTTCTAGGGCTGTGATTTCTGAGCCTTGTGGGCACTGCCACCTCTCACCACCCTCAGTACTGGATGGGACCAGGGGGATTGGATCCATCACTGGTGTCAAAAACCAAGGTGTAAGTGAGAGAAACAGGCAGAGACTAAAGAGGAGACAGAGAAAGTCAAGGAGGTGTGTGTGGATAGTGTGGGATGGGGGTGGACTGCAGAACCAAAGCCTGCTCGAGTCCAGCAAGTAAGTGCTGGAATGGATCATCAGATTTGGGAGGAGTTAGGACGACAACTTCCTTAATAAAAACAAACCCAGTAGTGATTATGGGTTAGCCCAGACAGGAGAACCTCCAAAACCGGGTGTTAACTCTCCGGTTCCTTCTCCTTGGGGCCCCTTTTGCTCTGGTGACCAAGGTTTCCACCCTAAAGCCCAGGGGCACGCAGCTCCTCTCGCAGCTGTGACTTAAGGCTGCATGTAACACTCTTATTAGGTTTGCTTCTTCACTTCTTGAAGACCTAAACACTCAGGGATCAACAGTTATTTATCTACCCAAATGTTACACAGCACTAGCTTCTTGCTAGAAATTGTTCCATATAAACTCATTTAATCTTCACAAGTAGGCCCTGTTATTATCTTCACTGCACAGAGAGATTAAATCATTTGCCCCAGGTTATCCGCCTGACAAGTGGGAGAGTCACAGATTTGAACTCAGGCTTTGGTTGCAGGGTCCGTGCTTTCACCACTCCTGCTGAACTGTCTCAACATTGAGCATATTAGAATATACTCACATTCCACACTAAATATTTTTTGCTGTTAAAATTTTTAAAAGGAGGCTTATTTTTAAAAAGTTATTCATCTATGAGGAACTCATTTAATCTATAATTGGCACTGATGGCTCAGCAGTCATCGTGAATACTTAGGAAATCCTGGGAAATGAGAAAAATTAACCTACGAACAGTTTTCCAAAGTAAGGAAATTTTAGGAATATGAAACTTCACAAAGAAGTTGACTGACTAATATTATGTTTTGCAGACATTTATTTAAACATTCATCATTTTAGCTTTTCGCAGTTTTCTTTTTGGAGCCAATACTTTTATCATGTCTCTAGCATTTCTGTAAGCACTTAAAAAGCTTGTAGCCCGAGGCCCTGTGTACTCAAGGGGAAAATCAGCTCTCCTAAAGGACAACGGGGAAATAGACCTGGAAACCACAGGCCACATGAGAACACTGGAGAGCAGACTCTCATCTCACCCCAGCCGGCTGCTCCCTGTTCTCATTGCCCACTGGCCACTGTTCTGGAACTTCTGCAAGTGAGTGCCTTTGGCAGCAACTTCCTACCTCCCACATGCCATAAATCAGGATGCCCCTCTTTACACACCCACACTCTTCCACAGCCCAGCCGGTGAGATGGCCAGGGCCCAGCCCTCACCTCTGCTTGGAGGCTAATCCAGATGTGACATCCTTTCAGGAGAGACCCTGCCACCTCTGCACCTTCAAACAAGGCCATAGGTATCAGACTCACAAACGTGCTTTATACCAGGATCGGTGGCTTTGGGGATCTCCTGGTTGTGAACAGAGGAAAGGAATATGATGATAGCCTGGGACAGAGGTGGCTAAAGAAGGTAAAGCTGTTTTTTGGAATGGCATATGTTCTGGTTTGCTAATGCTGCCATTTTGCAAAACACCAGAAATGGATTGGCTTTTATAAAGGGGGCTTATTTGGTTACAAAGTTATAGTCTTAAGGCAATAAAGTGTCCAAGGTAAGGCATCTCCCCAAAGTGCCATGTTCTTTAATGCAATCTTGTGGGGGCAGACGTGTTAGTGTTGATTAGGTTGGAGTCCTTTGATTGATTGTTTCCATGGAGTTGTGACTCTCTCCCACAACACTGTGAATGAAACGTTTAATTGGATTATTTCCATGGAGATATGGACCCCGTCTATTCAACATAGGTCTTGATTTAATCACTAGAGTCCTATAAAAGAGCTCACAAGCAGAAGGACCTCAGAGCAGCCGAGAGTGACATTTTGGAGAGCACCTCAGAGAGACATTTTGGAGACGGCTGCTGACAGCAGACTTTTGCTGACACTTTGGGGATGCTAGCTCAGTGTTTGCTCTGGAGAAGCTAAGAGAAGACAAAACGCCCCAAGAGCAACATTTTGAAGAAAGCACAGAAGCTGAGATAGGAGCTGGAACACAACCTGGGATCAGCAGATGCCAGCCACGTGCCTTCCCAGCTAACAGAGGTTTTCCGGATGCCATTGGCCATCCTTCAGCAAAGGACACATCCTTTAGCTTGGACACTATTATGGCCTTAAGACTGTAATTCTGTAACCAAATAAGCCCCCTTTATGAAAGCCAATCTATTTCTGGTGTTTTGCAAAACAGCAGCATGAGCAAACCGGAACAGAAGGGAACCTACATTTGTAGGGCACACTCCCTACCATGCTCCTGGAATTGTGCTGGGTCCTCTCTATGCTTCATTTCACCCAAGTCTCTCCCACAACACTTTGAAGCATTTTAAAGATGCCTAGAAAGTGTTGGATTTGGGACTCAGGAACAATGCTCAGACACAAAAGTCTGAGACACAAAAGGAGAGACATTGTATGTTACCACTAATGTGAACTCTTATTGCAGAATATAGGGGACATAGAGATAGTAGTGAAGGGGGAACGATAATCTAATCAGAACAAATAAGATATTGAGGGTAATCTTAATGATATGGGAATGTTCAGGAATGACCATGATTTGTTAATTTTTTTGTGGTATGGTAGGAGCATATTGGAAGCAATGAAGTTATTTCAGGATATTTGTTTTTCCTGTTCCTTTGTTTTATTTTATCTGGAAATTTTTTATTATTTTTTGATAAAGTTAATCAAATTTTTTATCAAAAAAAAAAACCCAAAAAACTGTGCTCTTAATTCACCAGGACCAAGCTGCTTTTGCAGGACACACACGCTGCTGCCTGAATTCAAATCCTATTCCGATTCTAATCATCTGTTTTTTAGCGGGCACTTGGAGCTGTCTTGCATCTGAGCCCTTCCTTTGTTTAAGACATTCCCCACCTGATTATTTCTGACAACAGGCAGAAACCATTTCCTGCTATAGATGCTGAAAATACCAGGTGTTCCCTTTCCTGGTGCCCCTTCCAACCAGGCTGAATGCCCATGATCAGGTCCAGGTGGTCAGCGGCACTGACCTTGCACTTGGATTTGTTTGCTGCTAGTGCAGCAGTGGCAGTTTGCAGGCCCAGCGGGCACAGAGGGCCGGCAGCGACCTCTAGTGCCCAGTGGTGACAGCAGTGGCCTTAGCAACTCACAGAGGCCCCAGGCAGTCCTTGCTCCTGCTGGTTTCCAAACCTAGGTCTGAAGCCTTCTTGGTCATTTTGTGACTTAACCAGAATCCTGGAGTAAATCATTTTTCTCCTTAAATCAGTCAGAGTTAGTGTCCATGGCTTACAACTAAAAACTGTGACATAAAGGTTGGCTCAAATCATAGAATCAGAGACTGCAGGTAAGACATAATTGGATATTTGGACACACATACCAGGCTGAGAGCCCTAATGGAGCCTCCCTGCTCGGTCCCTGATGCCCTGCCCCGGAGAATGGACTGACCCGAGAGGTCCAGGAGCCAGGCCCTTCGGAGCTTCCCCTGTAACAGGACTGGGAGGTGGAGGTGGTGATGGAGGGAAGGGATGGCAGCTGGATTGGAAGACATAGTGGGAGACAGATTTTGCAAGGGTAAGAGAGAAGTTATGTGGCCTTGGCTCCAACCGTATCTCCAGCCTTGCCTGAGCCCGCTCCATGCCAATGTCAGCCCCGTTGCCAGCCTCCACCCAGCCCCAAACTCAGCAGAGTCCTCACCCCAGCCCCAGCCTCCAAAGAAGGTTCAGGGGCCTCAGTTTGGTTCTCCATTCATGTGTGGTCATCCGAGCAGACTTGTTCCCACACACAAGGAGCCCCCTTAAGCCCCCCATAATAGCATCTCAACAGATGTGCTCCCCAACCCCACCATAATTAGTCACTGACCCACAAACCTGCCCTCTGTGCCCTCACCCCTTCCCAGCTCATGTTCTCCTGCTTTTCCAGGCCTGGATGTGGGCTATGGGATTCGCGCTGAGTTCCCATGGCCTAGTCTCGGTCTGCAGAGCGAGTCCCCTGGTGGGCACACTTGGGAATGGCAGGGCTCTGCTCAGGGGTCCCTGAGGCTGCCTCAGTCCAGACTGCCCCCCACCCCCACCCCTCCCAGACTGCAGGCCCCAGAAGGCCCCAAAACTGCGGGCGGGGTCTCCTATGAGAAAGCCCCAGAGCTGTTTTAGGTTTCACAAACACAGATGCACTCCCAGATCCCGCGTTCCCCAGAGCAAATTATGCCCTCTCTTTTGATCTCTGCAAAGACCCTTTCGGGGTCAGCACCTGCTTCTGGGGCTTTCTCCAGGTTTTGGCCCATCAGTGACCCTTCTTGTGATATTGCCACATTTCCTTGGGCACCAGGCGCAGAGTTCACTCTTTCAGTGATTCCCTACTTCAGTATTTCTCAAATTTGGTGCTACAGGCTCATCTAACGAACATGTACCCGCGTGTCCCACACACCAGGCTCCATGCTGGGTGTCAAAGATACAGAGATCAATAATGCAAAGTCCCACCTCCAGGCACATGGCCTCAGTGGGGGAAAGGGCAGAAGACAAAAATGGATAACCTGGGCTGCAGGCTGAGGAGTGCCCTGATGGGCGTTAACATAGGCAGAGCAGCAGGCATCTAATGCAGATTGGCAGTGGACGCAGTCAGGGAGGACTTCCCGGAGGAGGTGATCCCAGGCCATCGGTGGCTCGCCATCACCCACATTAACCGGGTTAATGGCAGTGTGCCAGGGAAAACAAAACCTTGGAATAAATATGTACACCCTCCTGGAGAGTTGTATGTGTTCTTGAAGATTTGAAAAGTTAAAATAATTTTTCCATGAGAGCATTACTTCTTATCAAAATATGCTTCAAAAATTATTCTGAGGTAGAATGGACTAGGGTGCAAAATTCCACACGAATTTTCAGTGTAAAACAAGATATTTCAAAGAAATTTCCCCCTTCAACTGGGGCATGAGTACTCTCCTCTGTGTTCAGCCTCCAGTATTGGTGAATGCAATGTCAGTGGAAATTTTTGAGCAGCATCAGTCTCTGGAAAAGCATCTAAATTCCTTAGCCTGGCCTTCAAGGCCCTTCCTGGTGGTACCCTCTGCCCCAGCAGCTCCATCCTACACTGCTCTCCTCCACACTCTTTGTTCTCCATACAGCAGCTATTTACAGCTCCCCAAACAATAAACAATGTGCCAAGCTCGTTCATGCCTTTGTGCGTTTCTACAAGCTGCTCCCTTTGCCTGGAATGCCCCTGCCTACGCATCCATCTGGCAAACTCCTACTCATCCTTCAAGACCCAGTTCAAGGGGGCTCCTCTTCCGTGAAACCTTCCCAGAAGCCCCAAGCAGAGCGAGTTTGTTCCTCCCATGTACCACTCTACAGTGTATGTGTCCTTCTCCTTGTATTGAGATTTCTTTCCTTCATGTGATGTTTCTATGATTTGATTGTGGGAGCTTGGAGGGGAGACTGTATTTTAGTCAGTGTCTCATCCGCAGCCCTAAGCATAGCACCTGTCCTGGTAGGTGCCTATAACTATTCTGCATGAAGGACTAAATAAATAAAACTTATTTTGACTCCTTTCTTTTCTGCTTTTTTTAAATTAACTTTATTTATAAAAAAATAAAATAAAAAATAACATTTCCTAATAAAACAAAGCAAAGGAATAGGAAAAACAAATATCCTGAAACAACTTAATTGCTTCTGTGCCAGTTTGAATGTATTATGTCCCCCAAAACACTATTACCTTTGATGCAGTCTTGCGTGGGTAGACCTATTAGTGTTGATTCTATTGTAATTCTTTGATTGAGTGTTTCCATGGAGATGTGACCCACCCAACTGTAGGTAATAATTCTGATTAGATAATTTCCATGGAGGTGTGGCCCTGCCCATTCAGCGTGGGCCTTGATTACTTCACTGGAGCACTATAAAATCTCAGACAGAAGGAGAGAGCTTGCTACAGCCAAGAGTGACACTTTGAAGAATGCACAGGAGCTGAGAGAGGAGCTTTAGCTTACAGAGACATTTTGAAAAGCAGACTAATGCTCCAGAGAAGCTAAAAGAGGACAAACACCCCAAGAGCAACTAAGAGTGACATTTTTGAGGAGCTGAAGCCTAGAGAGGAACGTCCTGGGAGAAAGCCATTTTGAAACCAGAACTTGGAGCAGACGCCAGCCGTGTGCCTTCCCAGCTAACAGAGGTTTTCTGGATGCCATTGGCCATCCTCCAGTGAAGGTACCCGATTGTTGATGCATTACCTTGGACACTTTATGGCCTTAAGACTGTAACTGTGTAACCAAATAAACCCCTTTATAAAAGCCAATTCATTTCTGGTGTTTTGCATCCCGGCAGCATTAACGAACTAGAGCAGCTTCCAATATGCTCCTACCATACCACAAGAAAATTAACAAACCATAGTCATTCCTGAGCATTCCCATATCATTAAGATTGCCCTCAATATCTTATCTGTTCTTATTAGATTATCATTCCCCCTTCACTAGCTGCTGTCTATCTCTAAGTCCCCTATATTTTACAATATAAGACACTTGTTTTAAAAGTATCTTCTGCTTTTAGAATTGAGATAGGGAGACCAGAAGTTTTCTGTAAACTTTAAAAAAATGCCAAGGAAACAACTCACCACAAGAAAAAAGAAAACGAACAAATTTTTCATGTAACTTTTTTAGAGCTGTTTCACATTTTATTACCCATGTGATTCCACTGAAAACTCACCAGATCAGTGTGATCCTTTGACCTTAAAGCGTTAGAAGTAGCCAGGTGGGGGGAGGAGAGCAGCACTGTAGGGTCTGGCCCAGTTCCTCCAAGTCCCAAAAGCAGCAATATTTCCAGGCACTGTCCTTAGTCCCTTACTGCACATGTAAACGCAGTGACTCATTTAATCCTATAATCCCCTAGCAGGTCACTACTGTCTTAATCCTCATTTTAGAGAGGAGGAAACTGAGGCACAGGGAGGTTGGGTACCTTGCTCACGGCCATCCAGGTAATACATCACAGAGCTGGGATTCATACCCAGGCGGTTTAACTCAAATATGTGCAAAAGACACACAATATGTGTGCAAAATATTGTGTGCAAAAGACACACAATATTTGCCAATGAGACACACAGTGGTAGGGACTTGGGAGAATTTGAAGTGGACAAAGAACACTTTCACAACCCATCACCCCAGTCCCATGCTCTGGGATGCCATTCTGGGTTCACACGAGTATCCGAGTATCCGAGTATCCGAGAAAGGCACCCACATCCGCATCATTTGGTACAACTCGTCAAACCAGAGGAACCAGTCTCCTCTTTGACTGCCCTGCAGTCCTGTTTCACCACAGAGAGGGAGTGATTAATTTTCCTTGGCCCCATTCAGTTGGAACAGAGAGCCTTCTCACAAAGGGGGCCCCCTGCACCCCTGGGTGGCTGAGGACCTTCTGGCTCCACCTCCCTGGTGCCCTTTCACAGCAGCACTTCAAGTTGGGGAAACCGGTGGGGCCACTTTTCCAGGGTTACGTGGCAGAACCTAAAGTTTTCATGGGCTCCTGTACCCCATCCAGGACATTCCAAGCAGAGAGCATGACATATGCAGACACAGAAGAAAAAGTTTGGCTTGTCCATAGAGCAGGTGGAAGGCTAATGGCTGATGGGAGGGTGTAAGAAAGAAGGAGATGGAATGGAAATGTAGCCCGGATCTACTGCTGATTGTGAAAGGCTTTATATACTAAGCAGAAACATTTTATTTTATTTTCCTCCTATAAGCTTCAATGGGGAGACGTGGAAGGTTATACTGTTTTTACATATGCTCAAGGTTTACAGTTTCACCACTTAAGAAGCTGTTTTTTTTTTTCTTCTTTTCTTTATCCACAGATGTTTTCTCAACTATTGGGAAACACTGCCATCACGTGGCTGTCAGTTGATACAGGCCCCAAAATGTAAATTGCCCAAGTTTCCATATTGTGTGATAATTAAATCTTAGAAAACATTTCTTGATTCAAGAAGCTGTAAAAAAGATACTTTTATAAAGTTTTTAAAGAAATCAATATCCGGGTACAATTCTCTGGTTTCTTCCTTTTTTTTTTAAATTCTAGCTCAAATCGTTAGATTCTGATCTCAATGATCTTTTCTATTCCCTGACCCTGTCTTAGAGTCACAAACCCTCTGGCTCTGCAACAGCTCTACCTGTTTCAGGGCAGTTTGGCATCAGTCTATCTCCAGGCCATTTCCCTCAACTGTGGCGGATACAATCGCAGTCTTACGTCTCTTCTCCCTCTGTGTATGGTCCTGCAGTTGCACAGACCCGAGTTCAAATACTTCCACTATTTTTGAGCTGGGTGACTTTGGGCCAGTGACCTCACCTCTCTGAGCCTTAGTTATTTCATCCGTAAAATGGAAGGTCACCTTCTTCATAAGGTTACTGTGACAATGGGAAGATTACATCTTTAGAGAATGCCTGGCACATCTCAGGGCCTGAAAATAAGGGAATCCCTTTCTTCTTCCTTCCCCTTGGTCCTGGAAGGCATGTTAAGGTTGATATCTGAAATTCACCTGGTCTTCAGCAACGGTCTGTCCTATCAAACACTACTCACCCCTTCAAGCTTTAGGGCGCCACGCCTGTCTTCCACGTGGCGTGCAGACCCGGGGCTCGCCGCTGGCTCCGCGGTGCGCTGCAGGCAGCAGGTGCGTGGGCGTGAGCCGGGCGCCTTCCCGGGGCTTAGGGGTGTGTGTGTGTCTGTGTGTGTGTGTGTGCGTGTGTCTAATTCAATCCCCGTGGGACTCGGCGTCTGGTCTCACCCGCGGCTCGGCGGATTGGCTGTCTCGGCTCGCCCCCGCCCTCCATACCCCCCGCGTCCCCAGGTGGCTCAGGCCCCTGTGGTGATCTCTGTTTACGGAGAGATCCCGTCCAAGTTCGGCTCCATCTCTGCGCTCGCTCCTCTCCGCGGCCCCGCCCGCCCGGGAAGCGGGGAGAAAACCAGGCCGAGCCCTTTCCCTCCCCCACCGCCCCGAGAGGTCGGGTAAGGGGTAGGGCCTGCGTGTGGGAGGGGGAGTCCCAGGCCTGGGACATCCGGCTGTCCCCCGTCCCGACCCTTCGCGCGGACCCGGGAGTTCCATCCCCAGGCCTGGTTCTCATTCCCCCCGCCCCCGCCCTGGGGGTGACGCGCCCACCCCTGGGCGGATCTCAGAGATGCCAGGTCCCCGGCGGAGGCACGGAGCGGGCGACCTCACTCACAGGTGTTTTCCCACTCCCGCAGACGGCGATGACCCCCAAGCTGGCCGGGCCCCCGGACGGGGGCTGGGGCTGGGTGGTGGCGGCCTCCGCCTTCGCAGTGAACGGGCTCTCCTACGGGCTCTTACGCTCCCTGGGCCTCGCGCTCCCTGACCTCGCCGAGCACTTTGACCGAAACGCTCAGGAAACTGCGTGGGTCAGCGCCCTGGCCCTGGCCGTGCAGCAGGCAGCCAGTGAGGGGGGCCCCGAGGCGGGGGGCGGGAACGGGGGAGGAGGGGCCGTGAGTGTAGCGGTGGGGTACCCGCTTGATTACCAGACAAGCCGAGAAAGGGCAACCGACGGGTCCAAGATCTGGAAAGGAGCGGCTCTTGGAGGTCAAGGGGAGGCGCTTTGAGGTCGGGGGCGGAGCTCTAGGCCAGGCAAAAAGCCAATGAGAAGTGCCGGGGCGATTTGGGGGGTCCAGGGGCGTGTCTTCCGTTGACCCCGCCCCCTTCTAGGCCCGGTGGGCAGCGCCCTGAGCACCCGCTGGGGGGCGCGCCCCGTGGTCATGGTTGGGGGCGTCCTCACCTCGCTCGGCTTCGTCTTTTCGGCTTTTGCCCGCAGCCTGCTGCACCTCTACCTCGGCCTGGGCCTCCTCGCTGGTGAGGAGAGGAGGATGCCCGGTCCTTAAGGGGAGAAGGTGGGGGGAGTCGGAGCTTGGCGGGGGCGAGGGGGCGTCCTGCGGGAAGAGGGGTTGGGATGGCCGGCGCGGGCACCCCGGCTCGCGCCCCCCACCCAGTCCTGTCGGTTCGCAGGGTCCGGCTGGGCCCTGGTGTTCGCCCCTGCGCTCGGGACCCTCTCCCGTTACTTCTCCCGCCGTCGAGTCTTGGCCGTGGGGCTGGCGCTCACCGGCAACGGGGCTGCCTCGTTGCTCTTGGCGCCCGCCTTGCAGTTCCTCCTCGATACTTTCGGCTGGCGGGGCGCCCTGCTCCTCCTCGGCGCCGTCACCCTCCACCTCACCCCCTGTGGAGCCCTGCTGCGACCCCTGGCCCTCCCCGGCGACCCCCCGGCTTCGCCCCGCGGGCCCCTCGCTGCCCTCGGCCTGGGTCTCTTCACTCGCCGGGCCTTCTCGGTCTTCGCTCTGGGAACCGCCCTGGTGGGGGGCGGGTACTTCGTGCCTTACGTACACTTGGCCCCCCACGCTTTAGATCGCGGCCTGGGGGGTTACGGGGCAGCGCTTGTGGTGGCGGTGGCTGCGGTGGGGGACGCGGGCGCCCGGCTGCTCTGCGGGTGGCTGGCGGATCAGGGCTGGGTGCCCCTGCCCCGGCTGCTGGTGGTGTTCGGGTCTCTGACCGGGCTGGGGCTGCTGGCGGTGGGACTGGTGCCGGCGGTGGGGAGCGAGGAGGCCTGGGGGGGTCCCCTGCTGGCCGCTGCCGTGGCTTATGGGCTGAGTGCCGGAAGTTACGCTCCGTTGGTTTTCGGGGTGCTCCCGGGCCTAGTGGGCATCGGAGGTGTCGTGCAGGCCACGGGGCTGGTGATGATGCTGATGAGCCTCGGGGGGCTCCTGGGGCCTCCCCTGTCAGGTAAGAGCTTGAGACTGCAGATCTGCTCCCAACCTACCTCTGCCCCCCCTCCGGGGTCCGAGGCTTCTAAGTCCCCTTTACCCTCCCAGGCTTCCTCCGGGATGAGACGGGAGACTTCACAGCTTCCTTCCTGGTGTGCAGCTCCTTCATCCTCTCCGGCAGCTTCATCTACATGGGGCTCCCCGGGGCGCTGCCCCCCTGCGGTCCAGCCTCACCTCCCTCCACCCCTCCTCCTGAAAAGGGGGAGCTGCTCCCAGTTCCTCAGGTGGCCCTGCTCTCCCCAGGAGGCCCTGGCCCCACTCTGGACACCACTTGTTGATCATTTTCTTGTTGGAACCCCTCCCCCCAATAAAAAAGTCTATTGTTTTACTACAAGCTTCATCTGTTAGCTAATCTAGCACAGGGACAATATTCTACTTAAGACACCAAAAAGGCTGGTTCAAAGGAACAGAACCCCAGCAGGCCCTGGGGGAGGGGAAGGATGTCTGTCTACCCAGCCAGTCCCTTCTTCTTTCCCCCTTACCTGAATATCTACACCTCCCAGACTAGCCTTAGCCATCCCACCCCTCAAAATACCTCCCCCACCTAACCCCTGTGCCTCTACCATTTCTTTACTAAGTGTCAGGGGGAGGTAAGTGGGGAAGTGGGAGCCATTGTGTCTCGGAGGGCAAAGTCCAGGGTTAAAATGTCTAGGTCAGCAGAGCTCCTGGACCCCTGCCTCCCCCAGCCTTGACTCCGTTCAGCCAACCCAAGCTCTTTTGAAGTCAATTATTATTCAGTTTTCTTATTTAGTTTCATCTCAGAGGGACGTCCCTGTTTTCCACCTCTCTGTCTTCAGAGAAGAAACAGGAGGCAACACCAGCGATCACATATAAAACATACGCTTCTTGGTCCTTGATTTTCACCGTTGATTCACAGCTTGGTGGGGCAGGCTGAACTCCCTGAACCTTCAGAAAAGGTTGGTGGGAGCAAGAGAGAAGAGATGAATCCTCCACAAAAGAACAAAGGTTGGCACACACATTACAGAAGCCCCAGGCCTGCCTGGGGAGAAACAGATCAAGATGCTTAAGGCACTGTGGTTCTGTGGGGACCACGATGGGGCAGGAGATGTGGAGCAGCCAAGCCTGGGCTTTCTCGACCTGGCTGCTCCACCTTGGAGTTCAGTCCTCTCCCAGCCCCTCCTTGGGCAATGGGACTTTTGTATTCAGTGCCTCTGTGACAAGGTCCTGAGGCTCGGAGGTAGGAGGTGAGAAGCAGGAGAAGAAGTGGGGCAGGGTGATGAGAACTCCGCTCCCTGCAAGGAGGAAAGCCCCAGCCACCACAAAAGAAGCCATGTAGCTTCCTGTCACATCCCGGAGGTAACCTAGGCCCAAGAGAGAGAAAGAATACATGTGGGGGATCTGTTCCCTGGGGCTCATGGCTCAGGCACAATTCTGAATGGAAAGAAGAAAAATAAACCCACCCATCTTGGAAGAGTTGGAACTCCCAAGGAAGGACTGGATGAGCTGAAGAACTCTGGTTTCCCAAGGGACCTCAAAAGCTTAATTCCAACCACCCTCCCGCTTTCAGAAAAGACCTCCAAGCCAGCCAATGAGGATTTGGGGGACGAGAGGGAATCAGGCACATCTGTGCCTTTCTTTCTAGCAATTAAGGCCTTTCTCCAACTTCAGTTAATAGTTAAGAGGAAAATGTTGTGTTTGAAAGTTATGACATCCTGAGGCAGGAGAACTTTGACCAGGTGGCCTAGACACCTGGGCAGGGGCCCAGTGGGCCAAAGGAAAGGGAAGACACTGTGGCATACTAAGTCCATCCAGGTCCTCTGAAAATCCAAGCTGCAGACACCCTGCCAAGGGTTCCACTTAGCTCCTTTTTGTCTTTGCACTCATATTTTCCCAGCCCCCATTTTCTTTGCCCCATTGTCCCATTTCAGGCTGTGTACTGTACAATACCAGGGAGCAGCATTCATATACACTATAGTGTAAATTAGTTCCCTCTCCCCCAATTGTGCAATGTGGCAGCCCTGGCCCACATTCCCCTTACCTGACAGAGGAGCCCCCAGCAGCCCTCCGATGCTCTCTACCATCTGCACCAGTCCTAGGCCGCAGTATATCCTTCCAGTCCCCACCAGTTCAGGCAGCACGGAAAAAGCCACTGGGGTCAGGGCTCCCGATGTGAAGCCGTAGGCCACAGCCAGAGCAACCAGAGCTCTGGGAGCCTGAGCCATGGGGAACAGGATCAGTGACAGCCCCGTCAGGGTGGTCCAGAGCATCAGGAGTCGTGCCACAGGCCCTGGCACTGCATCCCCCAGCCACCCAGAGGCCACGCGCCCCACGAGGTCAGAAATAGCAGCCACCGAGAGTAGGAAGGCAGCAGGCAGGGGGTCCCAATGCAGGTCCTGGAGGTGGGCCACCAGGTGAACATAGGGGATGAAGTAGCCAGTGTTGATCAGGGTGAGGGCGACTGTGTAACGGAGGAAGGGGCCATGATGGAGGAGGGAAGTGATTTGGGCCCAAGGGCCACCCATGGCAGGATCCTCAGCCAGGGAGAGCGGGCGAAGGAGGGCACCACAGGCCACAAGGTGGAGGGAGAGGGCAGACACCAGCAGTAGGGCCCCCCGCCAGGCATAGTGGCCGAGCAGCCACTGGAAGAAGGGGGCAAAGGCAAAGGAGGAGAGGCCCACACCCGTCAGTGCCAACCCTGTGGCCAGGGATCGACGGCGAGAGAAGTAACGGGACAGGCAGGCCAGGGTCGGGGTGAAGGTCAAGGCCCAGCCGGAGCCTGCCAAAAAGGAAGAAATGGGGGTTGAAGGACTCTTAGGGGTTCAGATAATCCCAACACTGCCCAGCACCAGAATGTGGTCCTGGCTTCAGAGTCCCACAGATCCGAGTTACAGTCCCGGCTTTGATGCTTTCTAGCTATGTGACCATGTGTGTTTTAATCACTCTCCCAGCCTCAATCTCCTCATCTGCAAAGTGGAACTACTGATTGTAGAGGATTAGAAGAAATGTCTGTACTGTAAATAGCACTGTATTTTTGGAATTAGACTTGGGCTCTACCATTCCGGTTGTGTGACCTTCATTTGCCAAGTTGCATAATCTTTTAAAGCTTTTCTTCATCTGTAAATAGGATAATATTTATTTCATACCCCACAGTACCTAGCACCTTTTTATACTGGTCCTTCCTTTTATGCTCCAGCCCCACTAGCCCTGGGCTTACATATTCTGGACTCATCATCTTTGGATGGTGCTTATCAATTTAGTCATCCCCCCTGAGGATTCCCTTCCGGGTATAGGTGCCTGCCCAAAACTTTCCCACTTTCCCTCAGCTTCTCCCTAAGCCTTTTGGGAGGAGCAGGGAAAATGTGGAAGTCCAGAGGCTAAAAACCCAGGCGTTTTACTCCTCTCCTGCCCTGGCCAGGGTCTCACCTGAGAGCAGCCCAATACTCAGGTACAGCTGGGTCAGGGAGGTAGCGAAGGCGGCAAACAGCATCCCCAGCGCAGCTAAGATGCCCCCTGTCATCACCACGGGCCTGGGCCCGAACTTCGTGCTCAGGGCACTGCCCACTGGGCCTGGGAAAGAGGAAGGGGTTCTTTGAGGTCCCAAGCGTCCTCCCCCAGTATCCTCCGCCCTCCCCCTTGGCCGTCCCCAGCATCCCCTGCCCCTTCAGAGTAAGGAAAACAGGACCCCGGACCCCGGCGCAGCACTCACTTCCAAACTGCTGCACCGCGATGCCTATGGAGGCGATCCAGGAGACGCGCGCTGCCTGCTCCTCAAACGCCGCCACAAACTCCACGAAGAAGATGCCGAAGGAGCGGAGCACCCCAAACACCAGCGCCGACTGGAAGAAGGCTGAGAGCACCACCATCCACCCCCAGCCCCCGTCGGGGGGCTCGGCCTTGTGCGCCATCTAGGCGGTAACAGGGCTGCGGCCACTAAGAGCCCCCGGCCGGAGCGGGGCCAAGGGCGCCCCACCCCTGCCCACCCTCCCACCCAGCCGGGGCCTCCCGGAGCCGAGCGTGGCAGGAGAGACTGGAAGCGAGGAAGGTATGGACCAGGGCTTGGAAGCTGCCGAGAAGCGGCGCCAGGCGCCTGCGCCTTTCCGCGATGGAGGGGCTATAGCCAGGGGAGGTCCGGCCCGCGCCGGCCGGGGCAATGGGCGCCCCAGGGCGCAGCGCCGCGGACCAGGAACTGATTGCCGAGGCCTGGGTGGGGCAGACCCGGGCGGGGCCCCACGTTTCATGCAGGAGCCAGAGTGCGGAACCGGGTCTGGGCGCCACCCCTCAGGAGCGCCAGCCTCGGTGAGGACCTTATTCTTGGAGGTGTCCGCACCTGGCCCATCCCGGCCAAATCCTTGTCCGGAGTCCACCAATGAAGATGCGGCACAGCGGAGCAGGGGCGGAGCCAGAAGGATAGGGCGGGACTTAGAGCATTATTCCGGCCTGGGGGCAGTGAGTGGGGCGCATGCGTGAAGAGGGGGGGCTTAGAAGGCGGCTAGCTAGGCTCCGACATCTCCGTCTGTCCACCTTGCGGACCAATCCGTCCAAATTTCAGTTCCAAGACTCGTAAGAAGTCTATGGGGGGTTGGTGGTGGGTAAACTGGTTCCGGAGAGGAAGGCATTCACGTGCTTAATAAGGGGCCCAGGAGTTAGACGGCCACGGGGAAGGGGGAAGGGGAGGAGAAGGGTTAGGACGTGAGACTCCAACGAAATTCCAGGCAGAGCTCCTGAGGCCACTAACGCAGCTCCTAGGATCTAGATGCCTGAATCCCTGAAGTGTTAAAAAGGTCAATGGAAGGGAGAAGAGGAAGAGGTTTTGGACTCCTGGTTTTCGTCTCTGTAATGGGAACTTGTTCCTGTAGCTTCAGTTCCCACCAACCGGAAAACTACAGGTCACAGAGACCAAAAATAACTGGGGAGAGGAAAGGAGGCTATGAGCTCACTCAGAGCCCCACCAACCACCTACCCTTTCCTCAGTGTGGCTGGACTCTTTTCCTCTGCCCTCTAGAAACAGCCACTCCCTAACCACAGTTTTGATCTCGTGATGGGAAAGACTAAGGAAAGAAGCTATAACCCTAGCGTTGAAGCAATTAGCCCCTTCCAGGCTCCCAGAACCCTGGCCCCTAGCAACTCCCCAATCCCTTATGTAGTCCTTTATATAGCACTTGGGCATCCTGTTTTTTCCATTGTAATTCCAGCACCCCAGGACCCTGACCTTGAAACCTAAATTTATTTCCCAGACCAGTGGAGAGACAGGCATACTAGAAGGGAGGCTATTTAGTTTAAAAAAGTACATTGAGGTTTAAAATTTCAGATGTGAGAAATAAAAAATCTTGTCCCCAAACTATATATATAGAAAGTGGAGTCAAAACTTTGACTGGTGGGGAATACGCTGAATGTGCAGAAATAGATGTAGCCATATAACATAATGGTTAAGAGCTCAGTCTTTAGAGTCACGTCACAGTTCCAATCTGAGCTTTGTCACTCATCAACCCGGTCAAGATATTGAACCTCTCAGTTAGTTTTGCCATTTGTAAGTTGGGGATAATATAGTATCTACTTTTTAAGGTTGTCAGGGAAGTTGAGTAAGGAAAATCATGAACTAACATGCTTAGTTTAGAGCCCAGCATGTAACAGAGAATAAGTAATATTAGCTGGTCTTATTCTCAGCAGGGTAAAAACTATAGTGGGAAGTGAAGGATGACAAAGCTTGTAGTTTCTTTTTTTTTTTTTTTCCTTAAAAAAAAATCAAAGCCAGATCATGGGTTTTAAAAGATTAAGAAACACAATCACACACTGTAAGCATTGGAAGGAACTACAGAGACCAGTGTTTACTGACTCATTTCTGATGAGGAATTCAAGGCCCAAAGGAAGATAATTAATCAGAATTAGTGACCCTCTAACCCTCTGTCCATCGGCCAGAACTGAGCTGTGCACCCAGGACACGCACAGGACAAGGGAGAGGGTGAGAGAAAAGCATGCACCAGTCACTGGATTGCTTGGGGAGGGATGGAGTTGGCATGTTGGCTCTAACCACACAGGCTTCTCACTGCCACCTCCAGCTCCTGTTGTCCTCATGGGACCTGAGTCCTATCCATTTTCCTAGCTTCATCCTATTCCTTGGTGGTGGTGGTTGGAGGGGTTCCTAGCATCAAAATCCCAGCTCAGACCCATCCCCCTAGCATCAAGATCCCAGCTCAGACTCATCCCCCAGCCTCTTGGTATTATTGGTGACTTCCTGCTTTCTCCCCGATGCCTCCACACCTCAGGCAGGAAGTGAATTCAGAGCAGCAGGATACAGGTGGCTCCGGAGAAACTTCATGAAGTCACAGGTTCCTACACAATGAGCCGGAAGGCAAGGGTGGGGAGAGGCAGAACATGGGCCATTTAAAAGATCTGGTGGGATGGGATGGTGGAATGGGCACAGAATCCAAGACAGCATCCAAGAGGGAACAAAACTATTCCCAAGCCCCCAGCCTTCCCCTAGACAAGAACCCAGGACACACCAGGACACACTGAGAGGCTTCTTTATTCCAAAGATCTGGTCTTGCAAGATCTAACATCTCCACCGTGGTCCTTCACCCCCAGGCACACTCCACCTGCCCACCCAATCTGCTAAGTAAAAATCAGAGTTCCTTCTCACATTTCTCCTCTACTTTCCCTCCCTCCTTCTTCAAGTCGGCAATGGAACAATGGGAGTGAGAGGGATAGAGGGAGGAGAGTAGCCAAGTAACAGCCACTAGTACTGACTTGTCTTGAGGAAATTCCACCCCATAAATTCAGAAGTGTTCCTTATGCCCCACCCCATGCCCCAAGGCAACAAGGGGCAGGACTCTAAATCAAGGCTAATCTAACATTCCAGACACCCCAAGAGGCAACCCCATTCCTAACTTCCTACTTACATGGCCTACGCAGATACTGCTCCCCTCAACCAACCTCTCAATCCTACCTGGATACCTGTTGACTTAGAGGGGCCTTTTGCCCATCAGTCAATCAGTCAGTCACAAGAAACCTTTTAAATCTCTAATCCCTGCAATAATTCCAATCATAATCCCAAACTACAGCAAATCCAGAATGGAACTCAGCTCTTTTTCCTCCCTGTGGAAGGTTCTAGTGCAATCACTGGTTCTGGACAGGTATGCAGTGACAGGAAGACCAAGTCACAGACCCAGCTTTTCTAAGGTAAGAATGTCACCAAACACCCATGAGTGTGAGAGGCAAAGGAGAAGTTTCTAGAATCTGGACACTTGCCAGAAGATGTCCAAAAACCCATTCACGGAAGAAGGGGCTCATCGCAGGTAGAGAGGGCCCCATGGAATGTTCAAAACCCAGCTGCCTCTGCAGTAAGGGATAGGTCATGACTCAGATTTAGTCAAGTTAAAGGGTTTTGCAATTCTCCCCTAGGTCATAGCATTCTTAGAGACTGGGTAGAATCTGAAAAGTTACTGTCTTCTCTGACAAGGAATTTCCGATTTCTCCCCCATGGAGGGATCAACCCAGTACTAAGATCAGGCCCCAGTGGGAGGATTACAGGCTCAACTCAAGCCCCTGGCCGTGCTCTACCATGAGAGATGGAAACCTAGCTTTGTGTCTAGAATCACAGCGGAGCCAACCCCTGTGGGACCAGATTAATGAAAACAGTTTACGTTCTAAATCACCCAGCAGGAAAGACTACCAGCTTCCATGTAGAGTGATACAGAATCTAGCCCCCACATTTAAAGCCTCCAAGAAGGTATTTATGGCCTCCATTTCAGGCTGTCACCCTTGAAGAACAGAGAAAAGTCTAGATCCATTTCTAGCCTGCTAGAGAACCTACAATATCCAGAATAGCAGAGAGGGTTCCTGACCCAATTCCATAATGCCGTATGTTCCCAGACCTGCCCTAGAACAAATAAAGGTTCCAGACCTAGAATTGGAAGGGCGGGGATGCAGGAAACACCTTTCTCCAATTTAAGCAACCCAACAAGCAAACAAACGGGAGAAAGAGCACGTCGAAAGGTGAAAGTTAAATCAATAATAATATAAAACACTCAAGCCAAAGGAGAGAGCCAAGTGCTAATCTCTGCCAGCAGAGCTGTGACCTCCCATTCTGTGTTGTAGGTCACTTTGGATCACACTTGTGGTAGAGGGAAGTGGGAAATGCAATAGAATGAAGGCCCTGGTGCCAACCAGAGGCCTCAATAAATTATATTTACAGATAAACTCAATGGGATGGGGACTGTGGGTTGAGGGATTTTCCCTTAAGGAAACCAGGCCTCCAGGCTCTCCCCGCCCCCAGCCCTTAGCTTGCTCATTCCTCAGAAACAGTTCTCATCGCGGGGAAGAGGTTTTGACCAGCAAAACAGAGGCAGATCTAGCCAGGACCTGCCACCCCTGCTCTTCCCAGTGCGAAATCAAGATGGGGGCAGTTACACCGTTGGGGCATTGCACGCGCCCCGCGCCCAAGCCTGGGCCCGAGCCTGCTGCTTTCCCGGATCCCAGGAAGCGAGAGGGGCCGGGGCCGGAGCACGGCTAGGGCCCTCCCAGAAGGTGGTAGTGCACTTTGGTGTTGGTAGAAGCTCCGTGTTTCTGGCGCAGATGCAGCCGCAGCTGACTCTTGTGCCGGAAATGCAGGCCGCAGGGGTCGCACTGTGGGGGAGCAGCGAGTCAGCGCCCTCCCCGTCCGCAAGCACCTCCTGGGGCTTGAGCGAGGGGGAGCTGTCCGGCTTGCGGCCGAAAAGGAGTTCTTCGGCCCTCACGTGCTCCCAAATCCCCAGGAGCGGCCCAGGAGATAAACCTCGCCCTCTGCCCCAAGGGTTTTTTCCACTCGTGATCCCCTCTCCAGGAAAGTGCCGCCCTGCCCAGGGGCGTAACTTCTACAACTTCCCCCCCACTCCAGCCACCAAATCCTCTAGGCCACTGCCCGTTTCCGAGAGACCTGGGGGCTGCAGGGCTCGATCTTCTCAGAGCCCCGCCCCTCGGCCCGGCCCGGTACCCACGTGGTAAGGCTTCTCTCCGGTGTGGATGCGCACGTGGCTCTTCAGGGTTTGTAGGTGGCGGAAGCGCGTCCCGCAGGTGGGACAAGGATAGGGCTTCTCGCCTGTATGGATCAGCACGTGCGCGCGCAGATGCGCTACCTGGGGGTGGGGGGCGGGCGGTGTGAAGAGACCTCAGACGAGCGCCTCTGGGAAGGACAGAACCCTCCAAATAAGGCCAGCCCAGCTCTCCTGCAGATTCGCCTTTGAACTCGCCCCCAGGCTAGCTCTGTACCTGGACAAAGCGCGAGCCGCAGGTCTCGCACTTATAGGGCTTCTCTCCGGAATGGATGCGGCTGTGCGTTTTCAGGTTAGCAGGCCGGTTAAAACGGGCTCCGCAGATGGCGCAGTGGTAGGGCTTCTCCCCTGGGGGCAAGGAGGGAGGGGGGCCAGGGACTCAGCTCCAGGACACCTATGGGCGGGAAGGGCCCTGGGCCCTCTCCCCCCTGCCCCTCCTTACCTGTGTGCACTGTGCGGTGACTGGCGAGGTTGCCCTTGTAGCGGAAGGCCGACCGGCAGAGCTGACACTTGTAGGGCTTGTCCTCGTCCCCAGGAGCCAAGGGGTCTAGCCCGGATGAGCACCCAGCCGCAGCCTCACAGTTCTGGCAGCTGAAAAACTCGCCTCCTGGGATGGGGGGTGGATAATGATAACAATAGTTATGATTGCAGGGCTCATTTGACTTGCCCCAGTTCACACGGTTAGTATAGGAGGAGGAGCCAAGACCTAACTGCAGAGTACTCAGCTCAGCAATTCAGTGGTGGTGGTGAGAGATCCTCACTATAAAGGCCCCTATAGCCAGTGGAGGTTTCTGTTGCTTCTCCATCCCTTGCACCACTCTGGATGACAGAGAGGCCCAGCCAAGCCCTGGGCAGAATACTCAGCCCTGATGGAGATAAGCCAGAAATCCCCAAACTGTGCTGCTCTTTGGGATCACCTGGGGAATCTTAAAACAAACAAACAAGCAAACAAAAAACAATAAAAAACGTGGCTCCCATTCTGACATTCTGATCTATGGGATGTGACTTAGGCACCAGGGTTTTTAACAATTCCCCAGGTAATTCTAATTTGCAGGACAATTTGGGAACCATTGGAATATGCCTTTTCCAAGGCTTTTTGGCCCAAACTGGCCAGGAGCAATCATGCAGGAAAAGCCAGGAAGGACGGGCTCCCACCTGGTGGTGGCCGAGCCTGCTCAGAGAGTGATCCAGTGGTCTCTTGGGCCCGAGGTGCAAGGAGATGAGGGATATTGGCTGGAATCCCAGATGCAAACTGTACAGTAGCAGCAGTTGGAGAAAGCCTAGGCAGATGGTAAGGGCCAAAGAAAAGGGTTAGGAGAGGTTATATGCAGGGGGTTCTCCCTGGAGAACTCGGAGCCCAAGGCCTACCCCCTGGAGGAGAGCCAATATTGACCAATGAGCGGCACCCAATTGTGATGCCAGAGTCCCACGCCACTGAATAAGCCTGGCCTCTGGCCAGCTCCCTACAGTGGGCTAGTGTCTCTGAAACCCACCCTCCATCCCCTGCCTCCAGACCATACAGGCTCAAAGGCTCCACCTCCTAGCTGGGGCAGCCTCTACAAACTCTCAGGGGTCCAGATTCTGTACCTGCTCTGGGGTCCAGGAATGGGTCCTTCTTCACTGCTGCTGCTGCTGCTACTGGAAGCCTCATCTCCACTGGGGAGCATGGCTTGGGGGCAAGGTTGACCAGAACTCTTCTCCCCCACCAGTCTCCCTGCATGGGAGGCCTGAGAGTTTAGCACGATGAACTTGTACTTTTTCCAGTTGCAGGCTTTGGGGTCTGGGCTGGCCGGACTGGGGGGGGCTTGACTGCAGCTGCGAGACTCAGTAGGTGGGTCTGGGTGCCCTTCGGAGCACCTAGGACTGCCTGGTGGAGGGGCCGTTGGAGGTGTGGGGGGCTCTGCCTCCCGAGGACGCAGGGAGATGCCCAGAGGTTCATAGCTGGGGAAAGCGAGATGGTCATTAATACTGTTTGTTAATGTTGGCCTCTATCCTTGTTGGCGCCACCTCACCCACGGAGACCATTAAGCCAGGGCTCCCTCACCTGGCCTGAATGAAGCGGTGGCATGCCTGGACCACGTGTTCCATCTGCAAGTAGGTGGCAGCCGCAAGGACAGCTGGCGCAGTGGCCGGAGAGAGGCGCAGGCGTGAAGTGTACATGAAGTCCAGAAGAGGAGCGAAGCCTCCGGCTTCGGGGCCCCGGGGCAGAGAGAGCACGTCCACCCCCACTCCCGCACGGCCCCGGAAAATTGAATAGAAGAAGCCACTGGAGAGAGGGTAGATAGGTCACGTTAGGGGCTGAGGAACCAAGGGAGCCAGGCGCTGCTGTAGGAAGCCCCGCCTCCTCACTATCACCCCGCCCCCAAACCTGGGAAGCTCCTCCTCCTCAGTCTGGCGGGCAGTGGCCTTGTGGCCCCGCCCATTTCTCATTTGCCCCGCCCAAATCCACAAGCCCCACCCCTCGAACCTGCAAGCGATAAGAACCGCCTTGTGAGCGCGCAGGGGTTGCCCGCCAACCAGTAGCGTGACGTCAGTGAGTATCCCGCGCAGGCGCAGCTCATTCAGATTGCCGAGCACGTCGGAGGAGTGGCGAGTGAATTCGCGGACATAGCCCAGCGCTCCCTCCTGGGTAGCAGTGGAACCCATAGCGGCGCAGGCCTGCAGGTGCCGTGGAAAGGGCTCAGGGATCCAGGCAGTGCTAATTCAGAAGCCCCGGACGCCTTGCCTTCCTCAGCTTGTCTTTTCTTCCTGAGGTGCAGCTAGACAGGGCCCCCGGCCTCGCATACGTCGCCTAACTTTGTGCATCTTATTCGTTCTGCCCTCATCCACACTGTTGCTCTCTTCCCTCCTCCAGATTCCCCAGCGCTTGCTGCGAGTTGAAGCTTCCCACACAGCGACGTCGACGGCGAGCATAGAGAATCCCGCGCGCAGCGCCCTTTTGAGTCCTAGTACCCGTCCAGCACCCCCACTCCTCTCTGCTGAGTCTCGGGTGTCCGACCCTGCCTGGAGAACTAGACGATCTGCGGTCCTCACCCCTCCGACCCCCGGTCGAAGCTCCCTTCCCCGAACCACAGAATTCTGCTTCTCCCTGCTGGTCCCCGATCCCTAGTTTGGCCAATTCCTGGGACTCAGTCTTCCTAACGTCAATAAGCCCCAACCCTCTTCGGGGACCCAGGAGTCTGGCTCCCCTAGTCTCTCGTTCTTACCCCCGTCCTGCAGGGGCTGCGGCTTCTCTTCTCAAGGGGGGCGGGGTCTCTCTCCCCTTTTGGCCCTGGCTCCTTTATCTGGCCGGGATGGCGGGGGCGGGGGTGGGGGCAGTGAACGCCTGGGTCTGTATCCTTCCTTCCTCCCTCGCTTTCCAGATGTCAAGCCCGGGGCGGGGTCTCTGGTTCTAGGGCGGGACCTCAGAAACGCGGGATGGTCGTAACTGAAAAGTAGGGCGCTTGGGCTACTGAAAGTAAACTAAGGATGGGGATATTGGAATGGGGGTGGGGGGAGGCTAGGATCATCCAGATTGGAAGTATGGTGACCTGGGTCGTCAGACGGCCTAGGATACAAAAATATTGGTGTGCGGGCTTTTGGGAGAGGGTGCCAGGAGCCTACTGCAGGAGAAAGTGAATAAAGCTAAACTCCCCCTCCCATTTTATGGTGTTAAGAGAGAAAACAGGGAGGCTAGTGAGGCCCAGGTTTGGGGAGGCGGTAGGGGGCACCCATGGTGGTCTCAGACAGCGAGAGGGTGTGGTGTGAACTGCACGGGTCCTTTAGCGGGCCTACAAAAAGGGGGGCTCTGACCGGGCCGGGTAGGGAGGGAGCGGATATGATTTCTAGTTCGTTTCCTTCCATTGTCCTGCGACCGGACGGCTCCACCAGCTGCTTCCCCTCGAGGAGGTGGGGAAAGCCCCGGGTGGGGGCCGAGAGACGCTGGGGAGACCTAGGCGTCCGGCCTCTGGTTCCCGATTCTCTTCTGAATCCTTTTAGGGATCCAGAGAGACTGAATACCGCCCCAAACCCGGCCCGCCCTCCCCCAGTCCCAGCTTACTTAGGGCCTCGGACACCCGCGGGTCAGCTACGCTTTGAGGCTGGCGGGACGCCGGGGTCCAGCGCGGCAAAGCGGCAAAGCTCTGCAATGTTTGGCTCCTTCCACGAGGGGGCGGACGAGCACTAGCCTCACTTCGCCGGGCGCAGGATCCGTTCGGTCCTGATACCTTCGATCCTCCCCTGTCTGCGCTGGTTTATTTCGCTCCTCTGTCTCCTCCTTGGGGACGAGAGGTGGGCGAAGGAAGGGAGAGTTAGGGTACAGAGGGCACTTTTCCCTAGGCTGGAGTTCCTACCTGGGGTGAGAAGTCTGCGAGCAAGGGGAGTGGGTGGGACTCGGCGCGGGGCTGAGTCCTGGGAGCACAAAGTTTCCTTTTCCGATTAAGCTAGACACTGTTATCCAGAGATCTTTTAGAGGTGCATACGTTAATATGAAAGTTGGGTGGGGTAAAAACGGAAGGGAAAACAGGTGGTGGTGGTGGGGGTCTCCAGGGTATGAGGAGCGGGAGAGGGCAGGAGGAACCTGATAATTCTAAGTCCCTGATCCCAAAGCTAACCCTCACAGTAGTTTGGGGAGACCTTGGGGAGGCAAGGTGTATTTGGAGAACGGGAGCCAGAGCTAAGTCCAGCTGCAAAACAGGAGCACGGTGGACTTGGACTTAGAATAGTCTACAGTTGACCAGGAATGACTGTCCATCTAGTGTGGAACTGCATGTCCAGGCCTGGGGCCCTTCTGTCAGATTTGAGGGTGTCTTTATTTGGGGTGCACGAAGGAACAGCTGAGAAACTGACTCGGACCACTAAGGATTCAAGGTGGTGACGTGGCTTTGGTATGTGAGGCTCACTTTAGAAGGTCCCTTTCCACTTTTGGGGCTGGGGGTTAGACTAGGGGCTCCCCTTTGGTCTCAGGGTGGAGTTGATTTGATACTACCCTGCTTGTTTTGGGGTGTTGTGCTGAGTTGGTTTGATTGTTACGGGCACTGTAGGGTACATTCGGGCTTGAGGGCCTATGGTAAATTTGAGGCATGGGACTGATTTTGAAGCTACATTAGGTCTGGGGGTTCCGATACCGACAATTTGGAGACTGTGCCATCTCGTCATCTTGGAATATCAGGAGAGCCTGCTGGGTGTTGTTCTGGAGGGAGGTGAGGATTTTGTTTTGGAGGCTCACAGTCATTGGTGTATATGGATAGTTGAGGTTTTTATCTGGCTGATTGCAAGTAGGGCAGTCATTGCTGATTTGGGGGTGCAGTCAGTTTTGGGGTACCATATAGGTTTCAAGACTCAGATTAGATTGTTAGGGTTATGACGTTCAAGATGGAGTTTTTGATATGCTTGAGGTGGGACGTAATAGGAACATGGGAGCAAGTTAGAAGGCCTCCTGTGATAGGGGGTCCTATTCGTGGGGGGAGCAAAGCTTCATATTTGTATGTTTTGGAAAACTTACTTTTGCAGGGTGTTGTGTATGCACAGGTTTTTCCAGGGGGAGAAGAAACAAGGTGAGGGTCCCTAGGGTAGGAGACCCAGATTTGGGGGTGCCCTTATTTTGGGGTGTTCTGCTGTTCTCTGGGAGCATTCGGTGAAGCTGAGGTATGGGTCACTAAGTGATATTGATTTGGGGGTTCACTTAATTTGGGGAACAATGCTGCTGTGGTGGTGTCCTTTGCTTACAGCTCCCTCTCACCCCAAATTCTTTAAATCTCTTTCTCTAGTGAACCCCCAAATAAGTCCAGGATTCAAAGGGAGAAATCTGGAAAGGGAGTGGTATCTTCCCTTATTTTTATGTGGCCCAGATAGATCTGAGGAAGAAAAGGTGGTTCCGGGCTCTGGACCCCAATTTCCTAAGGGAGCACACTTCCTCAGTTTGGAGGAAGGTGAGGGAAAAACGGGGTGTCCTCTGGTAAAGTGGATACCGCCAACCAGGGCAGTGGTGTTAGAACTGTGGCAAGGAGGGGCTGTGGTGGGGTACAAGGAGGTGATTCATGCAACCTGATTTTCTAGGGTAAGAGCCCCAAGCAGAAAGCAGCCAGAAGCCTGGGAGTGTGGGTGAGAGGGTGGGGGAGGGGTTCCCAACGGCCGCAGGGGCTGCAGGGTGAGCCCGGACAGCTCTGCACGCCTGGGTCCCTGCTCTCTTCTGCTCTCCTCCTCTCTCTCCCTCCCACCGCCCACCCCCCCAACCCAAGGGAAAAAAAACTGCCTGTGCAACAGCAATGGCAGATTCCAATCCTCCAGGCTTTCCTAAACCACCACCGAGACCAGCCAGGGGGGAGGGGAAGGGAGGATCGGGCTTCCCTGCTTCCCTAAGACTGGGGCAATGAGCTTGACCTCCTGGCCCCTAGCCCTCTGGGGAGTGCCCCCCGGTCTGGAAGCCAGGTGTCCTGGACCCTAGCCCCCGAGAGGGGGGGGGCCTGGAGAGACGGGGAGGAGGAAGGAGGGAGTGACTTCCAAAATTGGCATCGGGACAGAGCAGGGCTGGCGGGAGGCAGGCGAAAGGCAGAATTTTCCTGAAAAAACGGGGGTATCTGAGGACCCCAAATTTGGGGAGCTAGTTCAGGACCGTCATCCCAACACCCCAGATTTTTTTTGGGATTTTTTGGGGGTTCCGGGACCCCTCTAGATGGGGTGAGGAATGTAGTGTTGGGGGAATCTGACTGGGGCATTGCAGCTGCCTCTCCCGCCGAGTTGGAGACGGATGGGCTGGGACGAGTTTGGGGGGGGGTATCCCCAATTCTAACTGGGAGTGGAGAAACCCCCTCCTGAGCTCTCTTGTGGGGGTCCCCCCTCCCTAGGGCACTCCCCACTCCCTGAGTCAGCCGAGAGGAAGGAGGCCAGCGATGCGACTGGGGCGGCTCCTTTCTCCTGCACCCCAAATGTGAGGGATGCACCCCAAATTTTGCTCCCTTCAAAATAGGGAACCAGGATCTCAGGGGAGAGTAGCTGAGGTAAGTGGGGAGGAAAGTGTCCCCTGTTTTCAGGAGAGACGTGGCGGTTGGGGGGGAGGTTTGGAGGTGCGTGCTGGGGTGGGGTTGGGCTTTGTCAGTCTTGGGACTGGGGAGATGACTGGAGAGGCTTTCTCTCATGCCCCCAAACTGCAGTCCCCCAAATGGAAACCAAAGACTGAGACCAGAGGGCCCCCCAACATCCTCCAGCCATTAGTATACTGTTTGATTTCTGTTTCACCCCCACAAAGGCTCTGCCGAGGATGGGAGCTGGGGCAAGCTGTTCAGTTTGGGGGGCCATGGAGGATAGAGTGAGGAGCAGGAGGCCTTGGCAGGGTTGTGAAGGACATATAGGGGTCCGGGGGGAGGCCGTCTGGTGTTTTCCGGGGCCTGAAAAGACTGCTTACACCCACCATCTTAGATCTTTTCGATTGTTAAGAGTTTTGGGGGGTGTGTCGGGGGGAGGGTAAAGAAGGGGACAGGAGGCTGGAGAATAACTTTTGGTTCTTGGAAGGTATTATTTTGATTTGCGGAAGGGATTTTGGCCCTTGGATTTTGCTTTCTGGGGGTGCTTTTTTAAAAATCAGGTCTGGGACAGGAGGAAAAGGCTCAGGGAAGGCCCAGGGTGGGGGTGGGGAGAGGCATGTTTGTCTCAGCTTAAACGTGGCTCTCTGGGGTGGGCCCGCCCGTCAGGGCCTGGTGAATGGCCTGATGGGGGTTGTTGCTGGGGGGGCGCTTGGGCCCTGGGGGGCCATGGGGAGTAGGGACAGTGCTGGGGTTCGAATACCTGGCCCCCAGGTCCAGATAGCCCTCCTCCTGGGCCTTCCTGCTCCCTTTTCCCCCTGGCCTCCATTTCCTGCCTTTGGCCTCCATCTTGTGGCAGGCCCAGGGCCCAGGGCGACTTCCGGCCCCCCTCTCCCAGCCATGATCCGGCCCCACCACCTCTGGACTGCCAACTCCCAACCCTGCTGTCCTTGGCCCTCAGTCTCTCCTTGCTTTTCTCCTGGGTTCTGACCCAGGGACGGGAGGAAGGGACACAGGAAGCCTCGGGTCCCTGCCCTGGCTGAGTCGGGAGGCTGTTCGTTGGTCCCCCACAGTCATTCTCTATTTCTTCTCCCTCTGACCCCACCCTAGGGATCCCCTGAGCTGAGTTCCTACAGAGGGAAGAAGGTTCCATTCTCATTACACTGTGAGCTCATCCCCAAGGTCCCAGTCCTTCCAGTCGCCTGCTCAGTGCCTACCCATGGTTTCCTGTTCTCCCTCACCTTCCTTGGGGCCACATTTGCCTTTTAAGCCTTCTCCCTCTCCCTGCTCTTGGTGGTGGGGCGGAGGGGCCTTCTCAGCATTGTCTTGGGCCCCCTTCCTCTCAACCCACTCAGTCCTGCTCCCGCCCCAGCAGCACACTGTGGTTTGCACGGCACTGTGGCCACGTCCAAACCACACTGTGGTGTTAGAGCGAGGGTGGGGGAGGCACCGCCGAGGCCTGGCCCTGGGAGGCCACCCTGGAGATGCGACACCAAAAACATCTGGGGCCTTGTGACAAACTCCTTGCGGGGTGGGGGGTGCAGGAAGAGGGAAGTATGTTAAAAAGCACTGGAAACAGCCCCTCTACCATCCCCAGCGCAGTCTGAAGAATACTGACTGCGGAGACCCTGGGAGTAAGTTCTCCTTCCAGAGAACCTGAAGTGCAGTCTTTGTTGCCCACACCCAGCTCCCCTGGCTCTAGCAGCACAGAAATATTGGCACCGGGAAGAGAGTCTGCCAATATTGGCTGTGCTGCTCCAGGCAGGGTGGTCAGGGCTGCTGAGGAGGGGCCAAGCCCCTGTGGGCCATCAGAGGGAACTGCCCCTTGCACTCCAATAATGTTGAGCTGAAGGCACCGAGCTGGGAGGGAATTCTTTATTGTTTTCTGTATAAAAATGTCCATCAGGTGGTGGCTGAGGGGACTGGGGGCAGAGGCTTGTACGGGAACAGCGAGGTGCACAGCCCTGGCAGCCGCTCGACCATCCTCTTGCAGGCCCTGCTCAGAGTCCCAGGCAATCCAGAGGTCCGGGGGGAGCCGCGAGAGGGGTCAGAGGTTCAGCGGGGCTGTAGAGCAGGGTCAGCAGAGGTCATGAGAAGGCCAGAATCCAGGGTCAGGCTGTCTGGAACAGGAAGTAAGACAGGCCGAGATGGAGCGAGCCCCAAGTTGGTTTAGAAGAAAATTCCTACCTCCCAAAGCACCCCACTCCTTGCTGGCCCCATCCCTGGACTGTGTAAGTGGGCAGGGCACCAAGGAGGGGGACTCCCGGGGAGACCCCCCCCCCCCCAGCAAGGTGGGCATTTCCTCCCACACCTACTCAGCCGGTGTGAGGGGAGGAGGACGCCTACCCTGGTCGAAGTTGAGTTTCTTGGCGGGAGGAGTTTCTCCCAGCCCTTCAATATCCACCAGGTCACTGTTGGCATCGGAGTCGTTCAGAGCACTGAGTGTCACATCTGGGAGGGGGGCAGAAGCTAGGTTCTAGGTTCCCCTGGTTGTCCCCCGGCTTCCCCAAGCTTCATGCCATACGTGCCCCCTCCCCCAACCCCTCTCTGGGAACCCCCACAATTCTCTCCCTGAACCTCAGATGGCATCTTTAACCCATAGGCCCTCACCAGCCTTCTGCTTCTTTATGGGGGGACCCCCAGCCTCAGGGACACTGGAGCTGCTAGGTGGAGGGGCAGCTGGAGAAGATGACAAGACACCAGATGCCACCTTCTTGGGCCCTTTCTTGGGTGACTCAGCTGGAAGGGGGACGCCAGAGTCTTCATAGACCTTGCGTTTTACGGTGGCCTTTATCTGCGCCCTTGAAGAGAAGAGAGCAGCTTAGGAACGGAGTCATAGGAGAGGCTGAGGGAAGGTGGGAAGGGGAAGGGGCAACGGGTCACTCTGAAGGAATTCTGGGGAGCCTCTTCAGAAGAATCCAGGTCAGGGCCCCAACTCTTTGGTAGGATTCTCATTTTCCTGAAGCCCTGCACATGCTTAGGGCAGAGAGAGTGTAAAGAGTGGAGTTCCTGAACTGAGTAGTGGGAAAGGCCCATCTCTAGGAGAAAAGTCGGGAAGTAGAAGGGTACCAGGTAAGGCTTGGTGATCTATCTACAGGTAGACTGAGACACAGCAGCAGATCTTGATCAACTAGTCAGAATCATCACATCCCTGGAAACACTGCAGTGGACTCTTAAAAGCTCTACAGAAATAATCAGGGAACCCCCAATATCAAAGTCGATAATCAGGTATCTCAGGCAACCTAAAATGAAGTTCTTGGAAAGTCCTGATTACCATAGTATTTTTAGGAACTTCTGATTGTGATCATTTTTTAAGTCCTTAAGGGGATGTTAGCAAAACAACTAGCCATGAAGCAGGAAAGGTGTTGAGCTGGGAGTTGTGAGGAAGAAGGAAACAATGGGTGGAGGAAGCAAGCTGCCCACCCCACCCCCCTTTCTCTGCCAACCACCCTCCCTCACACTGTCCGTTCCTTGATGACACAGCTGATGTGATTAAGATCGTCCCCAAATCGCTTCACAGCAGCCCTCAGCATCTCTATCTCCGTCTCCGTCCACTTCGCACTGTCAGGAGGGGAGAGGGGGGGGACAGCAACAGTGGGAGGAGGAGGGGTGGGGGTGTGGAGCAAGCCCACAGGCTACGCATCCCACAGCCAACCAGCCTCCCCGAGTCTCTGGGGCCCATTCCATGGTCATACAGAGGTCCTCTTTAAAAATAAAAAATAAAAAAACTCTTAAGGTCCCGCAGGAACCCCGAAAATCCCCCAACCACATGAAATCCCAATCACCACCACCTTAAGTCTCTCCCCCGACAAGGTGCAACAACTGCTGTGAACAGCCCATTGAAACCAATTCCTTAAGCAGGGGCCCTACAAATGGAACCCCTCAACAGAAATTCTGCGGCTCTCGGAGGGAATGCCACCTGATTTGGGGGCGGGTGAGTGGTGGTGGCAGTGGCAGGTCTGCGACCTGCGGGTCGGCAGCAGGGTAGAGCTGTGAAAATGCGTCCGGGTTACGGGCCTCAGTCTGTGTTTTTATCTGTCATGCATTCATTCAACAATCATTTATTACCATCTACTCTGGGCTGTGCCAGGCACAAAGGGAAACTAACAACTGTCCCTGCTCTAGCGAGTGTTCGGCTCTGCGACTGAGTCCAAGCGTCCGCTCTCAGTGTCCACGCCCCAGCCCGGGCTCACATACCCCGCGGGGGAAGAGTCGGCCACGGGATGTAGCTGCATGGTCAGCTCCCCGAGCTTCGTGAAGGCGGCGCCCGCCGCGGAGAAGATCTCTCCGACCTGGGGGCGGGGCAGCATTACGGGGGGCCGGCGCCTACCCTTCGCGCCTTCCCGCCCGGAGCCCCTAGCCCCACCCCAGCCCCGGCTCCCGCCCGGGGCGGAAGAGCCGGGAGCCAACTGGGGGCCCGCCCTCCCGTGGCCGCCAGAGAGCGCTGTCCGTAAGGGAGGCCGAACCTTTGTGGACGCTGACGTCATGGCCCCGCGCGCCTCCTCCCGGAGACGCCGCCGCCGCCGCCGCCGCGCGAACAAGGACCACGGAGAACCCCGCGACCGAACGGCTCCGGCCTCCCGCGCAGGAAGTCCCGCCCCTCTCCGCAGCTGATTGGCTCAAACTCGGCGGCTCCCCCGCCCCTCCCACCGCAGTTAGTCAGCTGGGCCGCCTCGGCGCACCTGGGGGAGGGGACGAGGAAGACTCCGCCTCACTTCCGGGCCTGGCTTCACTCTACTTCCGTCGAGGGGCCGGGATTGGCGTTTGGGAGGCAGATTCCCAGCCTTATCCGGCGCCCGCTCCCTCACCCAAGCACAGACACTACGCTTGAGAGATCAGCTTCTCTTTATTGTGGTGCGGGGCAAGGCGAGGGAGCCGTACGCCATAGCTTGACGAAGAGGGGATTCAGTCCCTCGCCACGGGAACCCAGCCCCGCTGAGGGCGCCAGGAGGGGTGGAGCGCGACGCGAGGAGGAAGAGTCTTTAAATAGAGGAGGGGGCTGGCGCAGGGGGGACGGGGCCGCGCTGCACTTTAGCGCACCATGTACTCCTTGCGCTTATTGAGCCGAACTTGGCAGAAAGAGAAGCCTCCGAGGAGTAGGTAAAGGCCCGCGGCGATGAAACAGTTGTAGCTGACTTGCTCGTAAAGGTCGTATATGCTCTTGGGGCCGTTCCTGGGGATGGGGATTAGGCAGAGAAGTGTCAGAAGTAATAATAGCAGAAATATTAAGTGTCAGAAATATTACCAACTCCTTATTGAGTGCTTTTATGTATATTATCGTTTTCAATCTTCTTCACCACCCTAGGAGATGATTCTATTATAGTATCCGTTCTGCAGAGGTGGACTAAGACACAGAGAAGGCAGGCAGAAAAGCTAAAGAGGCTACACGTACTCTACTGATGGGTTTAGGATTGCCGTGGAGGTTTGGCCCCGGAGATCGTTTCTAACTATATTCGAAAGAGAGCAGCGCTCCTCGCCCAATTCCCTGGCCTCGGGGTCCCCAAAGCGTCGGGCCCACCACTCTAGTTCACTCTTGGAGGATGCAGAAGTTCAACCTGCAATTCCCCGCCCACAATTTTGACCAAAGACCCAGCCACCTCCCACTTGCCCCTAGCCCGATGCCCCACCCGCTACTTACTCAAAATCTTTGTCCGTGAAGGGAACATCCTCAATTAACACAGCGGAATGGACATTGAAAAAGATTCCGAGCATGATCTGAAGAAAGGGGAGTTGGTAGGCTGTTGAACTCAGGCTCCTGCCCTCTTGGTCACTCCCTAAAGCCCCTCCCACTGGGGATGTTGCCACAACACCTGGGCCTGGGAAGAACCAGAACCAGCTGGGGTTAGGGGTGGCTGTTGCTGGATATCGAAATGAGCCACCTGCAAGAGGGTGTGAGGTGGAGACATGGAGACGAGTGGCTGGCTGGGGCGAGGGCAGGGAAGAGTGAGCAACCCGTCTTTCCCAGGAACCCCGATCATCCTCCTCCCCAGGGGCGTCATTATCGTGGATCAGGGTGGAAGGAGTGAGAAGGCATCAGCACTTCTTCCTATCATTTCTTCCTTGAGTGGGGGCGGGTAGAGTCCTCGGGAAACATGGCTCCAGCTACCCCGTTTCGCCGCTCCCTTGCCCCACTGCCCTCCATTCAGCTCAAGCTGCTCTCAGGAACACAACTCGTCTTCCTCTCGCCTCGAGGGATCTCCAAATTTCCCAGCCGCAGCTCCCATTCCAGGCTCCAGCCCCCGCCCCCCTCGCCCCGGTTCCCCATTTCTCAGTCTCAACTCCGTCTCTCTCCGGCGGCCAGGTCATCGGCCAGCCCCCCAGCCTGCCTGTGCTTTCTAAGACCGCAGCTCCCCAACCCCGGAGCCCCTCGGGCCCTCTCCGGTTCTCGCCGAGCAGTCCCCTCACCAACATGATCACTCCCCAAATGCTGAGGACGATGCCGCAGGCGGCCAGCTTGGGCCCACAGCACAGGAGCGACGCCATGAAGCAGGGAGTCGGGATCGGCGAGGTGTGGGCCGAGTGGAAAGGCGGCAGGAGGGAGCCCAGGAAGCACCGGGGGATACGCGGGAGCTGGACTCGGGGTCTCGCGCCGCGGAGGTCGGCGGGCCGGGCGGGCAGCGGGGGGGGGGGGGGGGGGGCGTGGCCTCCGGCCGGGACCACCAAGCGGGGAGGGCGGCGGGCGGAGAACGCTGAGGGCCTCGGGGTCCTTGGAGACTTCGGCGGGAGAAGGCGCATGCTGGAACTGCAGGCGTTGTCTGGAAGCCCTGCTTGACGGAGGTCGCTGGGGAGTAAGTATCGGAGGAGCGAGGGCCTCTGGGTCTTCCCCCCTCCGGGTGGGAATGGAAGGCGCCGGCTAGTCACGTGACCAGGCTTGGCGGATCTTGTGACAAGGAACTGGAGGTGGCCGGGCCTCGGGGAAGAGTCTGGCTCAGGCCGAGCTCTGGTAAGTCTGGGCGATGGGCTCTTGCGGGCGGAGGATCGGAACATCTGACTTTTCCGTCAGATACCGTGGTCTGGGGTGGTATTCTGTGCTGGGAACTGGAAAGGGAGACAGATTTACACCAACAGAGCGCGCCTCTGCGTCCTCTCTACTCGCCTCTCCCTTTTTAATCAATAACCTGACCCTGTAGAAGGAGATAGGAGGAGACCTTTCCCCAAGCAGTCTGACCCAGCGTGCTGTTGTGGCCAGAACGTTTTAAAATTGATGAAGGTTCTCAGGAAAAGCACTGGAAAGTAAAATTTGTTACCTACGCTTGGAATACTGTATGGTTCTGGATGCCAAATCCAGGGGAAGGGAGGGAGCTAGGAAAAGTCCAGACTAGGTGAACAAACTGTGAAGGTGGGTGGTCCTGTTAAATGTCCTAGAGAAAGGCGAAGGACACAAAAGTGTCACTTTGCTTCCCTACTGTAAACTTAGGTACTTTGGGTAAGACAGGTACCATATTTAAAAATACATAGTTCACTCCCTCCCAAGCAAAGTTTGTTTATTTCACTGGTGAGAGACAGATATGTAATATTTATTCAGGGCATTAGGGTGTTTTTAGAACACGATTTTGGACGACAATGATCACAGCATAATTGAAGGGGGTCATTTTGATCCTAAGGCCTCAGACCCAAACAGACAAACACTTAGTGGCTAGAATCACTTTGTGGTATTTTTCCATTTATTTTGTGCAGATTGTTCTTAAAGGGGTTGTGAAAGAGAATTTGGAACCTGGGAAATACGCGGAGATTCCAGAGTACTAAAGGGCAGGGAAAGTGGCCTTGGAACTTTCATTATCTCTTCAGTTTGGACTGCCTGTCTGTAGAGGGAAGCCATTTGGGGTGAATGCTTTTTTTTTTTTTTCCTGCCCTAGGAACACCATTTTTATTTAGGGACTTTGGGGTACATGTTGTGTGAATAGAAGGAATATGGGTGAGGGAAAGTTGCCAAAGAACAGAGTCAGGATTTTTTGTAAGTTGACCACCAATCATGATGTCTAGTTCCTGGGAAAGGAGAACTAGCTGAGGTCGTTGATTTCTCTAATGCATCTCCCCCACCTCCAGAAGGTCATTCTCTGGGTTGATGGGGAAGTAGGGTCAGCGCCTCAGGCTGGTGCAGGGATAGGCAGACTGTGGTCCTGAGGACCGAGTGCAGCCCGCAGCCTCTGCGCTGTTCTGGAGCTAAGCATGGTTTTTGCTCTTTTAAATGGTTGAAAGACCAAAAGAAGAATGATATTTTGCAAAACGTGAGGTTCAAATTTCAATGTCATAAATAAAGTTTTATTGGAACACAGTCACAGTCGACATCTTGTCTGTGGCTGCTTTCATGCTACAGTGGCAGAATACAGTCATTGTGACAGAGACCACATGGCTCACAAAGCCTAAAATATTTATTATCTGTCTCTTTACAGAAAAAATTTGCTGCCCCACTGAGCTAGTGGGATACTGATGTCAGGGACTCAGTGGGGAGAGGAAATGGAGCCTTAGCAGCAAAGGTTTAAGAAAGCATGAAACCCAAGATGGAACTGTCTTAGAAGTGGTCTGTGGTCTTTGGGTGAGGAGGGGTGGGTTAGGGCTCAGATAGTAACGCTGTTTTCTATGCGGCTAGGCTTTAGGTATTCATAGGGCAGGTCAAGTAGTTCATTCCGGGCTGTAATCTCTCTTTCCAAGTTTTCCAAATCTGCTTGGAATTGGTTTAGCACAGCCTTGGCCTTGGGGCCTGAGAAATATTTTTCTTTGTGATGCCCCAGAGCCACCTGAGAGAGAACAAAAGTTGGGTCAGCTTCTCGTCTTGAGACCAAAGAACCTACAACCCAGCCTCTCTGATGTTTCCCTTCCCGCTGTCATTTCTACCCCCTCAGAGTCCCCTCTCACCATGTCTGGCTGCTGCCGGCCCAGATGCCATGTGATGGTCATTTGAAGACAGGCCTGCCGGACATCAGGTAGTGACCCCATCACTGTGGCCATTGTCACATCTTCCTTGGTGGTGGGTGGGGGCATCCGCATTGTGCATGGGGCATTAGGGACCCAGGCATACCAGTCCAGCTGGGGGAAGAAACTGCAACCCTAGGAACCCTGGTACTTAGGGTCCTAACCCCATCTCTCTCTCCTTGGGCATCCCAGGGTCCAGACTCTGCCCTCAGGATCCTGGGCTTTCCAGCTAACCATACCTGGCCCTGGTTTATGGCTGCATGCTGGGCAGTGCATGTGAAGACACACGTGGTGAGGAAACGACAGAGTTGAGCCCGGGACTGGAAGGAGACAGGGAAACCTGGATGGGAAAGGAACAAGACTTAGAGGCCACAGCACACCCAAGAGGAAGGAAATAAAGCTGATGTCTTGGGATGTCCACATTTTAGAACTGGTGAGTGTTTGTACATTTATTTTTTATTTATTCAAATACTTTGCATCAGATATAGGCTTCAACCCTGGCTTGGGTACTTACAGCTTGGGCTACCTTTGGCTAATTAATGTCTCCAAACCTCGGTTTTATCACCTGGGCGATACCTAGCTCATAAATGAGTTAATGTATTGAATTCACCTGGCATGTAGTGAGTACTCAATAAATAATGGTTATTGTTATTATGGGAGGGTTAGGGGCTGAAAGGGCCTGAGTGATCAAACATCCCCTGCCTCAAAAGTGGTTACGAATTTAGAGATGCTTCCTCCTCTTCCCAGACAGGGCACTGTAAGTGTCCAAGTGAGAAGGCAAGAAATAAGGGGAGTTATGGATTCCTAGCACCACAGCTAAGAGGACTTTCTCAAAAGGGTTATCCCAGGCCACTCATTTTACAGTAAAGGTGAGGCTCAAAGACACGATAATCCTATTAGTTAAGTGAACCAAATATAATTATTCCCATTTTATTGGTAAGAAAACTGAAGACCAGAGAGATTAAACTGCTTTTCAGGATCTATATAGCTGGGAAAAGGCAGAGGCTTCTCTTGAACTCGGGTTCCTAACTGCAAGTGCCATGCTGTGTTTAATTTTCGTACACTTCCTCTCAAAAGAGTTTTGGGAAAGTAGGTAAAGGTGAGCTGTGAGAATGGAGGGAGAGCAAGGGGGAGGAGGGAATGAGAGGCAGGTAGTGGAGATTACAGTTCACACGTGAATGTTTCTTTTGAATTTCTAAATGTATTGAATGTATACTGTTTGGGGAGAAGATGGCCAGGGAAGGAGGAATAAGGATCTTTTGGGGCATGTGGCACCTGAGGGACAGAACGGAGGGTACTAAAGAAAGTCTGATCCAGTTTCTCCAGGGAAAGGCCCCCTCCAGGCCAAGGGCACTGATATATTGCTCCCTGTGTCCAGGGCCTTGCACTGATGGCCAGAGGCAGGGGTTCAGCGTGTTGGTTTGAAGTGTGAAGGGGCAGGGGCTGAAGAACGATTCAAGGCAGTCGGATTTGAGGCTAGGTGTGTGCTAGAGAGAGGAGTGTGAACCTGGCAAGAGCACTCTCTGGGGCTTAAGAAGGTCTGTTTCTTCCTCCAATATGAAAATGGGGGTAGGGGGTGAAGAGAGACTAAAGGTAGGGGCTGGTCCTGGTGAGGGGGCAGTTTGGCCAAAGAAACGTGAGCCCAGCGGTCAAAGCACTGAGTTCAGGTTTCAGCCAAAGCATGTACACTATTGAGTTTGCATCTAGAAATGACCTTCTTCCACAGCAGGGGTGCAGTATGTGTGGCCTTTCTGTGTGTGTGGGACAGTAGCAGGCAGGAGAAGGGAGGGAAAGCCAGGGCGGGTCACCCTGGGCTCTGGTAGGAAAAATATCTCCATTTATATCCTTATGTAGGGAGGCAGGGAACTCTGAGGCGAGAACGTGAGCCCCTGCAGGGGCTGGGCCAAGACCTTCACTGGCTGTGGTTCTGGTCTAGTTGGGCCCCACATTCTGGAGGTGAGGGGCATCTGTGACTGGGGGTGGGGGTGGGGTGGGTGTTGATGGCCAGGGTCTCTGAGGAGGACAATCCTTGGGAATCTAGAATTGTTCGGAGGCTGGGACCGTCTATTGCTTAGCAAGTGTGCATGGGATTTGGAATGCTTTGGTGTGTGGAGAGAGGGGGGTGTGATGAGGGGCTGGGGTCCTATCCCCAGAAGGGTGGGGCTGAGCATGGGCACTGGGCCGAGTGTCCGGGGAACTCCTGTCTCTGGGGAGGGATCTTACCTCGACCCTGGGCCTGGCACAGCCCCACCTCAGTGATCTCCCGACACCAGGCCTGCAGCTCGGGGTCCCCTCTCACCATGTCGTCCCTTTGGTAGAAGAGGTGGACAATCCCCTCCACGTACCTGCCAGGGGAGAAAGGAGTTGTGCTCTTGGAAGTAGAAGGCTCCAGCCTCTGACCTCTACTCCTCTTATCTGTGGCCTTTGCCCACTATATGTGGGGACAGATCAGACAAGAGGCCAGGGGACATTGTCAGCCCTTTGTACACCTAGTGCAGAGAAGGGGTCACTAGCTCTAGGAATGCCCACACATGGTTGCGAGCCATTCTTCCTACCAAAAACTCTGATCCCTGCAGATCCCATTCTCCATCCAGCCACCCCCTTGCCCAGCTTTCCCCACCCAGGCTTTCTCCCCCCACCCAGTCTCTTCTTTTTCAGACCTTGCCCACCATCCACTCAGTCTTCCTCATCTCTCCCCAGCCTTCAGTTCTCTGCTCCTCCTGTCTAGATCTTCTTGTTTTTACTTTTCTTTGGCCCCATCTTCCTCCCATCCCGACTCCACTTCCCAGCCCCCACTCTCACCCACCGGGCAGTGATCTCCCAGAGCCGTAGAGCATCGTGGGCATAGAGGGCACTCGGGATGCCCAGCAGGCCCCGGTCAGCCAGATTGTCAGGAGGACAGAGGGAGCGGTAGGTCAGCTGGGCCATGGCCCGACGGAGCAAGTCCACGTGGCCTCCGCCACCTGTGCTCATGGCCTGGGCCGAGGGAGATGAGTGGTCTTTTTTTTTTTTTTTTTTTTTTTTTACTTTGAAATAAATTCCAAGTTATAGGAACAGTTGCAAAAACAATACAAACCCCATACACAGAACTCCAGCATTCCCTGACCACCCCTCCCCGATATCCCAATCCACTAACTTTAACATGTCAGACCGCTATTTCTTTACCTCCCTATCTATCATCCATCATCTATTGCTCTGTCTTCTGAACATATGAGAGCTAGCTGTGCACATCCTTGAACAAACACTATAATTTACATATACAATTCCCATGAACAAGAACATTCTTTTATGCAATCTGATTAAGCGCAGCTGAGAAGTACAAGAGATTCAACAATGATTCAAAGCTTACATTCTATATTTCCTTTTCCTTATGTCTCAACTGTGTCCCTTTGAGCTTCCTGTCCTCCATCCTCAGATCCCATCCAGGGTCATCCTTGGCATTCAATTGTCATCTATTTAGCTGTCTTTTTTTTTTTTTTTTTAAATCAATTGTGGAAACATATATACAGCCTAAATCTTCCCATTCCACCTTCTCCCTAGCATTCCATTAGTGGGATTAATCACATTTAGAATGTTGTAATGCTGTCGCCTTCCCACCATCCATTACTAGAAATTTCCGTGAGATGAGCGGTCTTGCGGGGTGGAAGCAGGGCTGGAGAATCAGGGCATGCTGTATAAGGGGTTCAGAGTGTGTGTGTGTGTGGGGGGGGTGGTTCAGATGTAGAATCATGGGTATAAAAGGGGCAGGCTCGTGAGGGTACACCCATAGTCGGTCTGGGATCCTGAAGGTGTCAGGGGCTCACAGAGAGATGGATGATTAGGTGGCCCCGTGCCCCATTCCCCCTTTACCTTATCAAATATGCCTCCGTGTGAGATGAGTTGAGTCCGGGCCCGGGTGTTGATTTCCATGGTGTAGCGGATGTGGGGGATCAGGAGCTGGGGCAGAGGCGGTTGGAGGGGGTGGTTATTGGCGGCCCCACCTGGGGAGGCTACTCCTCGTGGGAGTGGGTTGACACGGTGGCTTCTCTACCCTCCTGATGGTCCCCCCGCCGCAGCTGCCTTGGCAGGCTGGTCTCCTGCTTCTCTGATCACTCTCGTGCTCTCCACCTCCCTGTGAGTCGGGCCCTGGAGCCAGACTGACCAGGTTTGAGTCCACGCTTTGTCACTCGCTCATGGTATTGGCCAAGGTGGTGAACTCTCTATGGGATGATGTCCTCATCTCTCACTGGGGTGGGGGATAGGGGCTCTAATCTCAGGCACTGTGGATAGGGGCTCTAATCTCAGGCCTCCCACAATGAGGTTTGCAGAGGGTTTCACACAGTGCCTGGCACACACCAGTCCTCCAGGAGTAGCTATTCTCCCTATCTTTGTTATTTCCACCTTGAGTGTGGGTGTCTTTTAAAGATTGGCCCCTTAACTTTGCATTTGCTTTTACTGTCCCTTTTCCATTCGTATCCTCCTGGCTCAAAGGAGCCTCTCTGCTCATTTTCAAGGTCATTCCTCCAACCCTGGTTGTTTTACTCTGGGTTCTTTTATAATGGGGTTGGGGGGAAGGCTCATGGGCTACCTTCCGTTAGAATTAAGGGAGCCACACTGAGCCGCCTGCTTAAGCCGCCGAGGGGCTGTCGTCAAATCTACCCCCTTCCCAGTTTAACACGGTTAGGCCCTTGCTTTCCCTCAGCTATTGAAGAAAGGGCACCTGATCCTCTCTGCATTTCCTTGGTCTTAGACTACTTTGTCTTCATTTTCACCCAGTTGATATGCAGGGTTCATGCAATTGTGGTTGTACATGTCTGATCTGTGATGCCTGACATGGGGAAGGAGCCAAGAGATACCCCTGGTGCCAGGAGAGCAAAGCAACTCCTGGTCTGAAACTTTTGGGAAAGTTCATGGAAAGATACTGCATGTCACAGAAATCCCAAAGTTCACCTGCAGAGTAGACATACCTGAGGCCAAACAACTTAGAATAATAATAGCAAGAACCAGTGTTTTTTTGTAGCACTTAGTCTGTGTCTCACCATCTGTCTTGTCATTTAATCTTTTAACAACCCCAAGTGGAGGTCCTGTTATCCCGATTTAGGGATGAGGACACTGCAACACACAAGTGATAAGTACCAAGGCCAGGATGCAGTCCCTGGCAGTCGGAGTCCAGAACCCGCACAGGTCACCTTTATCACATGTGCAGGCTTAGTCCTCCTGGGTGTCCTGATGGCCACTCAGCTGTGTGCCGGGGGATGAAGTTGTCATGGGGAGGGGACATGGACGGGGAGGGGCTGAACTGGTAAGGGGAATATTAAGTGTGACTAGTGGTGTAACCTATTCAAGGTGAGCAGAAGATGGTGATATCAGCAGGAGGCATCAAGAGGTCTATAAAATCTAAGACTCTATTAATCAGCCTGGGAACTGTATTGTCTTTGTTACCCCAGAACCCAAAGAGGTAACAGCTATTAATCACCAGGTTCGGGGGGGGGGGGGGGACACGTAATTCTGTTCCTCTGCCTGCCCAGTCATCACTTGCACATCTTCCCACTCTCAAACTCCACGTGTCTAAAACTGAATGCCTTTTCTTTGCCCCCAAACTGGCTTCTCTGACTTCACCGTTTCTGACAGTCGTTCTCGTTTATAAGTTTATATCCCTTTTGTCCCATTCTCTGCTACGTTCTTGATACCTAAAGTGTCAACAAAATTTTGCAAGCATTTTTTAAACCATCAGAGACCTTATTTTGATGCTATCTAACAATCAATAATGGACTCACTGTTTTATGAAATTATAGCTATGTCAGTACCACACACCCACCCTGTGGGATCCTAGGGGTTTCAGAAGCTTCGACCTCTGATCTTTCTCTCTCTGATCTTGCACCTACACATGCTGCAGCTACTCTTCCCCCAATACCAGGTCTTTGATTTTTCCCTTCCATTCCTGTCATCCCCATCCTATGTTACATCTTCATCTACCTGTCTCTTACAGCAAATATAAGTAAACTGCCCGGTTGCTCTCCTTGCCTTTTTTCTGCAAGTTTTATGTTCTTTCTTAGTTGTGCAGGAACATTCTCTGTCAATACTGTAGTGTTTATGGGCTGTCTGTTCTTGATGGCCATTGCTTGTCGTCCTAGCTAAAGAGCAAATCTCCTGAGGCGGGAATAGGCTTTAGTTTACTATCTGTAGTGCAGCTATACTCCAAGTCCACGCTAGACAGTTAAATCTCTCAGCATTTCAAAGGTCATGAGACACCAAGTGACTCGACTTAATAAATATACAAGGCTTAAAGTACTGAGACAGTCTTCCTTCTCTTCTCCCCTTATCCATTCACAAATCGCTATGAAAAGTTTTTGCTGCTACAATATCATTTAGTATTGGGCTGTTTCTTCTCTCTGGGGGCCGACAGAGATGGGGCGGGGGGGAGTAGAGCCCGTACCTTGAAGATAGGGTGCAGTTCTGGCAGGCACCTCATGGTGGCAACAGCAATGACCTCTGCCACCAGATGAGTGTTCAGCAAATGATACTGGAGCTCGTGCAGTTGGAAATCTGAATTTCGTACCCAGGACTTTGCCAGGAGCCAGGCAAGTGGGGGATCTGAGGGCAGGAAGAGTGGTGGCGTAGAGGAACTGGAGGTGGGAGGCTGGAGCTGGGAGAAAGAAAGCATTTCTTCAGCTCTTACTATATGTAAGACACTATGCTCAGCATTCTGGGGGAAACAGCAAAAACTAAGATAACAGAACTGCCTCCCAGAAGGTTATAATTTAGTAGGAGAAATGAAGACCCTTCTCCCCTGTTTCTAACTAGCTGCAGTGCCGAGTGCATCTTGGTTGGGTTGAATGGAGGAAAGACTGGAAGGAGGGAGTCCAGTTAGTCCCTGGTAGTGGTTTGGAAGAAATGTGACAAGGATCTGAGCCAGGATAGGGGAATGGGAAGGAGAAGCTGAAAGTGTGAGATAACTGACAGTGCTTGTCAACTGGCCGATTGGTGAGAACAGTGGGAGAAAAGTATACTTAAGAGAGAACAGACGAATGTACAAGTATATCATAATACCGTGAATCACTGATTGTGTACTTCGGATGATTATCTAGTATGTGACTGTATCTCAATGAAATTGCATTTAAAAAAAAAGAAAGGAAAAAAAAAAGAGAGAGACACAACCGGTGTTCAGAGTCACAGATCCCTTGAGAGATGGAATAGTGAGTGTCAAAGTGCAGCTCCAAACTTGAAGCACCAGCATTGCTTTGGAACTTGCTAGAAATGCAAATATTCATTCTGGAGGTGGGGCCCAGCAACCTGTGTTTTAACAAGCCCTTCAGGTGATTCTGATGCACAACGAAGTTTGAGACCCATCAGGCGGCAGGTTAAGAACCCCCAAAGACCATTATGACTCTTGAACAAGTAATTCCAGTTGAGTGAGTTAGAGGAGACTAGGATGCAAGAAAGCAAAGAGCAATATGAAGACAGGTCTCCCTAGGTGAGGCTGGGGTTTGGGAGCCAAGAGCCAGGGGTCTGGGTCCCTCGGAGCAGGGTTGATGTGAACAGAGACAAATGTCGGGGTGCCTTACCTGGATGACCATGGGTAGCAGCTTTCCATTGGGTTCCATCTTCAGCATGACAAGGGGGGCAGCCAGGTACTGCTTCTCTCCTTGGATCACGTTGGCTGTAATTCCATCCAGTAGGATAAAGTCAGCCTCAAATAGGGAACCATTCTGGGGATAAGAGGAATGTGTTCAAAAGTCGGCCCCCAAAGGGATAAGAAACAAAGGGCAAGGCATTTAAAGATATTCAGTCTAGCTTCTGGCTATTCGTCCTATATCAGTTCCAGAATCTCAGTGGCAGAACCAGCGCATCTGGTCTGATTCATCTCATTTTAAAGTGAAGAAACAAGCCTAGTGAGGCAAGACATCTTGTTCAAGCAGGTGTGGTTGGAGATCTGGATTTAGAATGGGGTTAGTGTAATCCTCTTTGCATCACAGGTTTTGTAAGGTCTCTCCTTATTAAGATGGCCAGGCTCCTTTCCGCATAATCTCCTCATCTCTTAACTGCCTGCTGCCTGTGTTTGGCTCCCACTGGCCTGGCAAATCCCCCTCCACTCCCTGCCCTGATCTCCCAAGAATTCCAGAGGTTCCTGTGTCAACCTCTGCCACCAAATACAGCTCAAACGTGAATATGCGTACCCACTCATCCTGCCTGGGCCTGTCCTCGTCATGACCATTTTCTCTCTTTCTCCAGGAAATCGCCCTGATTCTTCCCATCTTTCTCCCTCCCTAGGACACTGGTGTCCAGAGCACTGGCATCCCTCCAGGGGATGTCACTGCCTCTAACAACCTCTCTGGCCCCATTGGTGGCCTGAGGATCCATTCTGGTTCCCCTTCATGCTGGGAGCTCCTCATGGTTTTGTCCCTACCTGCTTTATCACCTCTAGACTTTTCCAACACAGGATCTGCATCAAGGGCCAGTGGGTCACTGCAGCCTCCCTTCCCCTGCACGCATCTTTGATCTCTCCCCTTCACCAGGTCTCCTTGTGCATGCAGAGAAGATAAGGGTGGGAGGAGGTACCTGGAGTTCTTTCTCCAACTGGACCCGAAGCTCCTCTGTCCCCGAGGGCAGCACTAGCCGGGAGGGCAGGTGCGTGGAGCGTCTCAGCAGCATGGGGTTGGTGCCATTGAGGAACTGGTAGCCGAAAACCTCATCGTCCTTCCAGCACCGTTGAACCCTCTCTGGAGGGGAGGGGTGTGGGATAAGAGGATGTTCTCCAGGTGATATCCCTCTCCTCCAGACTTTACCAGAGGGATCCTGGCATACGCCTACCCCCAACCCAGCACCTCTTTTTTCATTCTTAAGGCCTCTGTCAGACGACCAGGCATGATGCGTTCTCAGCAACGAGTTATGGGGTAACTATGGAAAGTGTGGCTGGGACATCAAGAGGAGCCATCAAGAGGTTAATCACTGACCAGCCAGGGTACTCCGCGGGCCCCAGGAGATCTGATCGAAATCCTCCAGGTTGTTCCAGGAGCTCAGGAGGGTATAAACACGTTTGAGGACAATCTCCAGAGCCCTAGGACAGGTATCCAGGAATGAACCCAACAGCTGAGCCCTTAGCCCTTCTTAGGTCTCCCAGCCCTCACTCCACTCTGACCTCCAGCTTTTTCCTCACCCTGCCTTCAGTGTCCATTCAAAGTCCAGCCTCTTCTCCTCGTGGAATCTCATATTTGGAGGTAGATCCTCCTTACAGCTGGCAGCGATTGTCAGGGGTAACCCTTCCTTCCAGGTGGCCCAGCTAAGAGTTGGGGACAAGGGGTCAGTAATGGGGGAAGGGACAGGGACAGGATGGGGCAATTGGGAGGTCTTTAGGCAAGTGGTCACCAGTAGATCTGCTGTCTTTCTTTCAGTTCTTTCTCTCGGTGCTTCTGGAACACGTCCAAGGCATTGTCTTCTGGCAGGCGAGCTGGGGAGACATTAAGACATGAAGACTACATTGCTTTATCAGATCTTGTGCTTTTCCCCACTTGTCCTCATGTCCGTTTTTGGCATCATATTCCATGTTTCCAGACATACTCTGTTGCTTTTATCTTTGATTTTGCTCACTTGATTGATCCCCAGACACATTTAACCCATCGTTGCCAATGTTTAGCTACTGATTTCACCTATCTCAGCCTTCATGTCTTGCTTGAGACAAAAATTCCATGTTTGCCACCCTTTCTTGTCCCTTAAACTGACCCTATTTCATCAATTTCTGTGATTCGATCAGTTACCTTAATTAAGGTGATAAAATCTTATCCACCCACTTGCACACACCTATCTTCTATTACACATTGCTCTGATTAGTTTCACATGTCCTGGACCTCACCTGTTCGCAGCTTCACCTGACTTCAAAAGGTCTATGTTGGCTTCTTTTACTTGGCTTCACTTTTCCTGGATTTAGCATCATAGTCTGTATGTAGGGCCTTGTTCCTGCTCTCAATTGTACTTATACTCATCTGCCTCTAAAAGTCATGTAGTTCACGTTTCCATCCCTAACTGCCCTTGAATCAATTCGCTCTGTATTTATCTCTTGATTCCCACTGTAACAAATTCCATATTTGCTATCCTCATTCATCCCCATCCCCTGCCAATGTGCCCCCCTGTCCCTCCCAGCTGTATTTCAGGTTTTCCGTCTTACTAGCTCTCTAAAGTCATATGGCTTCCCTCAGCTGCCCCCTGCTCGTGGTCACCCATCAGCTATGCCGTGTGTTACCCTTACCTGTCCCCACCCCACCCCAACTAGTTCTGAGTCTTCTCTTTCCCATCTTCATGTTTTAAGATGAAGTTTTAAGTTTGCTGCAACTCTGATTCTCTGTCCTCACTTTCTTGGAAGACAGAATCTTCAGGCCACTTGTTTCCTGCTCCTAGCCTCACTGGAAGCCTATTTTATTTTGTGTATTACTTAGGAATTTTATAACATTAGTTTTCCTTTTCTTTCTGTATCCTGCGTTCCCCACGCTTAACATGCCTTACACCTATTTTTTTCCTAGTCCCCTGGGATTTTCCTCAGCTCAGCCTCCAGCAGTTCCTGAAGCCTTGCTCCCCACTTCCCCTGCCCCCCCACTTCCCCGGCACTGCCCCCTCACCGGTACCCTCGGGCAGGCTCAGGACACCTCGGCCCTGCACCCAGCGGTAGCACGGGAACGCCACCTCCTCGCAGGCTCCGGGGCAGCGCACGGTGATGCGGTCGCAGAACCACGCGTCGTCCACCAGGGAGTGGTGTTTGCGCAGCTTCACGAATTGCAGTGGCCCCAAGTCCTCGGGAACGTCGTGATCAAACTCCTCCTCCTGTAGGGACCGGAATCCGCAAGACTTAGACTTAGTGGCAGGGACCGGGGAGAGGTCGTGTCGCTGCGGGTAGGAGGGGGGACGCCCCTTTGGGCAGCCTCAGTTTACCAAGGTCTTCAAAGACATCACCTCTAACCTCTCAGGACAACCTGCGCCGGGGGTCTCGGACGCCCCATTTCACCGGGAGGACGAGAGCGCGCCGTGGGTGGCCCGGAGTTTGCGTCTTGAATCGATTAAGCATCGTCACCTATACTCGGTACCACTGGCTGAGCTGTCGCCACGGCCGAGCTCTCGCCGAGTTTCACGTTTGACCAGTAAAGGTCCGTTTACGCCGGCTCACCGGGTCATTTAAAGGAGTTGGAGGCTGCGAGGGCCAGGGTCGTGGGAAGGGAGAAGGGACTGGAGCCCCAGTTCGGGTTCCGGGCTCCTGTCTCTCTCCCCGCCCTGGCGCGGGCGTCCCTACTCCCAGCGCCTCGTGGCCGCTGCCTGCTGTCGCCTCGCCCCCAGCTTCCCGGGCCCCCGCCGGCCCCCCGCGACGGGGCCGCCCTCCCGCCGCGCGTCCGGCCGGCTTCTGGGGTCCCCGCGGCCGCCCGCCGACCTCGCCCCGCGCCGGCCGCAGCTGCAGCGCCAGCTCCGCCTCCCCGCGCGCCCCGACCAGCCACAGCTGCACGCGGTTGTAGGAGCCCGAGAAGAGCCAGGCCCCGGTGGCCACGCGGATGCGGTAGCGGCTCATGGCGTCCCGGGGCGGCCTGGGCGAGCGGGAGCCCCGTCCGGCGGGTTTCTCTGGCCGCCCAGCGCCTGGCGGGTGTCGGGGCGCCTCGGAGACATTTCCGGGCCATAAAAAGATGGGTCTGCGTCCCCGCCCTTCTCGCAGCTTTAAGGCGCTCCCGAGTTTCCGCCCTAGACTAGCCCCAACCTGCGGGCGGGGGAGCTGGGCTTTGGGAAAGGGCTGCGCTTCCCTGGGGCGCGCGGCTGCGGCAGATCCAGGGACGCTGGCCCGGCCGAGGCCGAGAGGGAGGGTGCGGCCGGGCCTCTCGGGACCCCCCGGACCTCCGGGGGAGGCTTCACGGTTGGAGGGAGCAAGAATGAGGGCCCTTCTCGAAGTCTTCAGAGGTTTTAGAGAACGAGGAGGAAAAAGGTTGGTTGTTTTCCAGAGATAGGAGAAAGTGTCAGGTTTTCTGGCTGCCACCTGGGGAAGGCCTGGGGCCGCCTTCTGGGTGGGCAGCCTGGGAGGTCTTGCTGGGTTGCAAGGAGTGCCCTGCTGCTAGCCTGGGACCCATACCAGCCCAGGAAGTCCCTTCCGTACCTCACTTTACCATCTTTGAGCTCAGTGCCTCAATAAATGACCAAGAGTGCCTCAGGCTGCAGAGAACATGGAAAATGGCTCAAAGACTTGCTTCCCCACCCTGCTCCCAGCCCTGTTTCAAACATCCTGACATTAGGACCCCAAATACTATGGGCCAGACATCTTGAGAAAAGCCTAAGTGAGGCAGGGCAATGAAAGCTTCATTTTCTCCAACCACCATAGTGGGTGAAAAATATTAGGGGCCCAGGAACACCATTCCAAGTGTTAGGCTACAGTATGGGATCACTTAGAGACCCAGCATATGGTGGGCATTTCCCGCTGAACCTTGTCCTTTCCAGATGAATGCAGCCCCTTCCCCTCAGTGTGTTCCAGGTTCATTTGCATTCCAACCTCACCTTACTGAACGCTGGTGCCTGCTTTGAAACTCAGGGAACAGCAATGGGGAAGGTGCTGGATTGGGACGTTGTAACATCAGAAGGACAATTTGGGGTTCAGGCTTTGTCACTGATCCAGGAATAGGATGAAGCCCCTGTGCAGGTCTCTATCTAGATCCTTTTTGCTTCAAGTCAGCATAAGCATTTGACTCACAAATGCCCTGACCAGGGCAAGGTAAATCTACCATCAAGCCAGATCCTCAAAAATGACTTGGAGCAATGATTTTGGGGGGATGTATAAGAGGGGATTCTAGTCCCTACCTTCCAGCCTCCAAACTGCACAGAAGCGTCTGATTCTTACTCGGCGTCTTTCTCTTCTTATCTTCTAAGTCCACTCCTGCCTACATCCTCTGTCCTTAGGACTGGGTGTCTGTTGCTTGCTGGTCCCCAGTTTCTCCAGGTCTTTGGGGTCACCTTGTTCTGTAATATCTAAACAGAATGCTTCCAGTTCCCATCCCACGTAAGAGCAGGTTCCAGCCTTATCCACACATACCCTCCACGGGTTACCTGTGTCTATAAAAGAAAGTTTGTTTCATACCTACTTTCAAAATCAGTCTCCCCTTTAGCCTGCTTTTCTGCTGCCCTGGGCTCCTTCTCTGCCCGCTTAGCACACCGTGAGGCCACATGACAGGGAACAAGTAACTGCAAACAGTCATCCAAGCTGCTGCGGATGCGGAAGGAATTAACACGTGTAAAACACTTAAGAACGCTTCCTGATGCTTAGTCCTTGTATGTATTAGCTGCTATTATTCTATCATTTACAAACTGGGAACGTTTCCAGTTGAATGTCAGCACTATGTGTCTGGCCACAGACTCTTCCCATATCCTTACCCAGGCCCCAGTCTCCCATTCGGGCTCCAACCCCTCGAGACCCTTCCTCCCACTTTCTCTTTTTCCTTTTTAAGAACACACACTTCTTTTTGTTCTCTGTGCCACGGGAAGGACCAGGGGTCTGATTTTGCCTGGGCTCTTGGTGGTAGTGAAGCCCCCATTTTCCGTGTGTGCAGATCAAAGTTTCTCTCCCCTTCTTCCAAAAAGGTGTGTTAGTGTTTTTTTTGTTTGTTTGTTTTGTTTTTTTTAAATACAAGAACAATGTCACACCTTTCCTTTCTCCCATGACAGTTTGCCTCAAACAGCAGTGAGTTTTAAGGACAACTCTATTATCCCTGCTACATTAGTGTTTGGAGCCTATATTTAGCACTGGGCTAAATCCACCTTTATCTGTCTTTTGAGGGCATCTACACATTGGACATACAAACATGGCATTATAAATGATGTAATTTTAAACTATGTAATCATATTATCTGATTTCAGCATAGAAATAGTATCCTCTATTTTTCCAGTTAGTAATTTGTGTCCCCGCTTGGCATTTTTGCAGGAAGTCCAGCACTTCCCTCTCCAAGTACCGTTACTTGCTTCCATCGTTGTCCTAAGATCTAGCTGGGGAAACTTTGTCCTGCCCATTCTAATGGGTCATTTCCTAGTGCTGCAGGGATCCACACATTGGACGCAACAGTGACGTACACTTGGGCTTTCAAACTCTTCTAGTTCATACAGGCTCAGCCAGGGTCCCCAGAGTATGACCGCAGTGCCAGGATGGACGGCCCAGGGGGCTGGGGCCAGGGCCAGGGCCAGGGCAGAGTCCAACCTCAGCCTCCTGAACCTTTAGGCCTCGGCGTTGAACCTGGTCATGAGACCAGACACCCACTCCCCTCCCAGAGTTTCCCTTTTGGGACCCTCGGAACTCTTTCCTGCTGTTGGACCTCTATGGGGAACTTCACAACCTTTCAGAGAGGACTTAGTATTGAACAATATCAAAAAGAATCACGGCCTCATTTTTTTTTTCCAGGTAGTATCTGGGACTCTTTAGGCAAATTTACCCCCTCATCTTCATCCACCCAGTCTTCATACCAAGAGAATATTGGGGTAGGGAGTGGGAAATGGGGGAGCCTTTGTGGGCCGCAAAAACGTGCTAGAGAGGGGACACTCAGGGTTCAGAGAAGAGTCAAAGAAGATTTGCTTCTTAGGTAGCTTTCTCTATCCATTCAGAGAGGGAAAAAGCTGGCAGATTCTTTCCCCTTGGCTCTCTGTCTCCCTCTTCACCCCTCCCTGCCACCTCAACCCTGGCAGGTGTCCCCATGTCAAGCCCAAAGAGTCTGGTCAACTTCCTGTGGATTCGTAGAGTCATCTTCAAACAGAAGGACACTTATAAAGGTGGTTGGTTTGGGTTGTTTAAAAAATCTGGGCCAATGCAAATTTTATGCAGCTTTGCTTTTCTCCCTTAAGAGCTACATCTCATGGAAATATCTGAAGCTCAATAGTCAGAGACCCAGCTCATTCTTTTTTTTTTTTTTTTTTTTTTTTTTTTTTTTTTTTTTATCATCATTTTATTGAGATATATTCACATACCACGCAGTCATACAAAACAAATTGTACTTTCGATTGTTTACAGTACCATTACATAGTTGTACATTCATCACCTAAATCAATCCCTGACACCTTCATTAGCACACACACAAAAATAACAAGAATAATAATTAGAGTGAAAAAGAGCAATTGAAGTAAAAAAGAACACTGGGTACCTTTGTCTGTTTGTTTCCTTCCCCTACTTTTCTACACATCCATCCATAAACTAGACAAAGTGGTGTTTGGTCCTTATGGCTTTCCCAATCCCATTGTCACCCCTCATAAGCTACATTTTTATACAACTGTCTTCGAGATTCATGGGTTCTGGGTTGTAGTTTGATAGTTTCAGGTATCCACCACCAGCTACCCCAATTCTTTAGAACCTAAAAAGGGTTGTCTAAAGTGTGCATAAGAGTGCCCACCAGAGTGACCTCTCGGCTCCTTTTGGAATCTCTCTGCCACTGAAGCTTATTTCATTTCCTTTCACATCCCCCTTTTGGTCAAGAAGATGTTCTCCGTCCCACGGTGCCAGGTCTACATTCCTCCCTGGGAGTCATATTCCACGTTGCCAGGGAGATTCACTTCCCTGGGTGTCTGATCCCACGTAGGGGGGAGGGCAGTGATTTCACCTTTCAAGTTGGCTTAGCCAGAGAGAGAGGGCCACATCTGAGCAACAAAGAGGCATTCAGGAGGAGATTCTTAGGCACAAATACAGGGAGGCCTAGCCTCTCCTTTGCAGCAACCGTCTTCCCAAGGGTAAAACTTATGGTAGAGGGCTCAACCCATCAAACCACCAGTCCCCTATGTCTGTGGTCATGTTCCAGCTCATTCTTTTAAACAGCTGAACGGTATTCTGTTGTACGACTGGTTCACAGCATATTCAACCATTCCTCTGTCGATAAGCATTCAGTTTCCAGTTTTTTGACAAATGATGAATACAACAGAGGGCATCTTCATACCTATAGTCATATGTACTGGTGTTTAGTTTTTGTTTCTTTTTTCTCTCTATTGCTTAGAGTCCTTGAAAAGGGTGCTAAGAATAAGAGACTGTCAGAGCTAAAAATAAATCTAAAACAAAATAAAACTAGCTAAGCAAACAAAACCAGACACCCAAGCTGAGTTTCTTTACTTGTCAGGCAGAGGAATACAGCAGAGAAAACAGTGAGTAGTTCATGCAGGGGGATAAACCAGGGATTTTTAGCTGCTGGAAAGGGAGTGTTCATAATGTTTATGCTAACTGAGATTGAAAACTTGGACCCTGGAGAGGCTGGAATGAGTCCGCAGGTTTGCAGCAGTTGGTTGAAACAAGTCCCTTTTTCCTTAGAGGTCTTAATTGGGGTGCACTAAGGGTCTGGTGTGTCAAAGTTCATGACTGTTTTAAAACTGCCACTGGTTAGAAACGGTTGTATTGAAACAACATTCAGTTTTGATGTTTGAGACAAATTCTGCTAGAAGTGGAAAATATCCTTTGGCATGGGATTGTCCTTTCACCTGGGATTGCTGGATCAAAGAATATGTGTTGGGAAACACAGAGTTCATTGGTGATTTCTGGAGAACAGGTTCAGTAGAGAGATGGAGGCAGCCTGCAGATGGGAGCAGAGCGTGCCTTTTGAGATTTATGGCTCTGAAGACAACAGAGAGAGGCCTGGGGATAGGTGACTAGTGAGGCAGTGCAGGGGACAGATCGAAGATACAGGAGAATTTGGGAAGACCCCGAAGGAGGAGGCGAAGTCCAGAGACCCCATGGAGGATCCAGCCTTGGATAGTGCATTCCCAAAGGTCGTGGGGCAGCACAGAAAGAGATATGCAGTATAACTGCAGGATTAAAATTTCCTGGGATGGGGGTGGGGAGTGATTAGGAAAAGAGTGTCTTAAAAGGCTCCGTAAAGAGGCCATCATGGAAAACAGGTTGAGAAACATGGCCTTCAATGGCAGGGGAGACCATTCTTCCTTTGCAAAAGGAGGTAAAGGGGAAAGAATGAGGGTGGCAGCAGGGAAACTTGAAAATCGGGTGTGAAGGAACATTTCTTCTGATGATGTGTATTTCCTTTGGGAAGTGGTTGGCAAGAGGCCCCCAAAGAGGGTGGTGGGACATATCAGAGATATGAGAGGAGAAACTTTGACCTAGATTCAGGAAAACTGGAGAGTGAGAACTGATGAGAGAGCTGTAATAGGAGGGCTGCGCCAGGCTGAGTTAGTTGGGTGGCCGGGAATTTACTTGTTTGCTCAGGTGTATGATTCCCTAGCAGTACTCACTGTTTAGCTGCTGTTAGAAGGAAAATAAAAGGATGGATTCATCCAGAGCATCAAGGGAGGGAAGCAGGACTCCGAGACTCTGCCTGGCAGAGAATGATAGGAGTCCCTTCCCTGCCCTTATCTCCCCAGGCATCGGTGATGGAACAGATATGAACACCTGAGCCCATTCTTAGAGTTTCACTTTGCATCGTAAGTAAACATGGAGCAAAACAAGGCTCCCAATCCCCTTCCAACCAGATTGGCATTTTGAAACTACCCTGATTTGCTTGTTCTGGAGCTGGCTCTTCTCAATACTTCCTCCAGCCCCACTGCCTGTCTCCATATCTCAGGGACCTAATCCAATCCCTGGCCTCTCTTTTCAGAGCTGAACTGGAAGGCCAGGCCCAGGGTATCTTGGGCTTCTCACTCCATTTTGGAGAAGCAAAGGTTAAAGGACAAATGAACCATAAAAGGTCTATAGGTGGACCTGTCAACACCCCTTAACCATCCCAAGCTCTTTTTATCTTTCTCTTTGCTCTGTCTACGTTGTAATCCTCCACTGCCCAAATTTCTTACTCACTTTGATTTCTAGGTTAATTTTCGTATTTTGCCTGCTGCTTCTGCCCTCTTTGTTCCACCCTGTGCTGAACCATATTTAAACGCTGACACTAATGCAAAGCTGTTCCATGTATTAGACTTTTAATGAAGGTTTGACAGGGTGGTAGCCAGGGCTAGGACTCGGGTGAGAAGAATGAGGCCCTCATCTTGGGCACAAAATTTAAGGGGACACCAAAAACAAAAATCAATAATCAAGTATTATTCTAATGCAATATTTAAAAAAAATCAAATATAAAAATTCATGATGAACAAAATATCAAATTTAAAGTTGTAAGTAATAAATAAAAATAGTAAGTTGCCAGACTTACTGTTAACCATCTAAATTCTTAAAACATTTTTTTAAATTTTAAAATAGAATTTATTGAATACCAAAGTGAATTCCATGCATTAAAAAAAATGTTTTTCTTGTCAGTGTTGGCACATAATGAAGACAGTTTAAAGCACTTCAAAAATTTAATTTTAAATCACATTCCATAACAAAATAAAGCCTAGTAGTGTTAAAAAAGTATTAATTTACACTAAATTACATGTGAGAGTGTTAAAAAAAAAAATCCCACATTCAAACAGATCATCTAAGAAGTAAAAATTCAATCATGCCCATTTTTTAAAAAGGTTTACATTTAAACAAAATAGAACAGAAGGTATAAAATATGCAAAAAAATTACCTAATTACAATGACTTGTCTTATTGTGAAATGCTCTGGGCATTTTTTAAAATTCAATTTTATTGAGATATATTCACATACCATACAGTCATCCACAGTGTACAATCAGTTGTTCACAGCACCATTATATAGTTGTGCGTTCATCACTAGAATCAATTTTTGAAAATTTTTATTACCACAGACAAAAAAGAATAAGAATTAAAGTTAAAGTAAAAAAGAACACCCAAAACATCCCACAATCCCCATCCCTCTCTATTATTCATTTACTTTTTGTCCTCATTTTTCTGTTCATCTGTCCATACACTGTGTAAAGGGAGTGGGAGCCACAAAGTTTTCACAATCACACAGTCACACTATATAGTGTAAGCTATGGAGTTATCCAATCATCTTTAAGAATAAAGGCTACTGGATTGCAGTTCAACAGTTTCAGGTATTTCCATCTAGCTATTCCAATACACTATAACTAAAAAGGGATATCTGTATAATGCATAAGAATAACCTCCAGAATGACCTCTCGACTCTATTTGAGATCTCTCAGCCACTGAAACTTTATTTTGTTTCATTACTCTTCCCCCTTTTGGTCCAAGAAGGCTTTCTTAATCCCACAATGCCAGAGCCAAGCTTATCCCTGGGAGCTATGTCCCACATTGCCAGGGAGATTTACCCCCTGGGAGTCATGTCCCACCTAGGGGGGAGGGCAATGAGTTTGCTTGCTGAGTTGGCTGAGAGAGAGAGGACACATCTGAGCAACAAAAGAGGTTCTCTGGGGGTGACTCTTAGGCACAATTTTAAGTAGGCTCAGCCTTTCCTTTTCAACAACAAACTTCTTAAGGGCAAGCCCCAAGATGGAGGGCTTGGCCTTACAAATTGGTAGTCCCTAATGCTTGTGAGAATATCATTAATTCCCTAGGTGGGGAAATTTAATATTTCCACATTTTCCCCCAGTTCCTCAAGGGGGCTTTACAAGTACATTTTTATTCTCTGCCCAGATTACTCTGGAATGTATTGGGGCCTCACATTAATCTCTACAAACCAACCAGATCTCACTCCCTATTCAGCATTCCATTTAATTATGTTTGAATAAACTGACCATACTAATTAAATCATATAGTGTGTTACAAACAGTACAGATTTTGCACCTCATAAATGTCTTTTCTTTTGGTCTCACGCAGAAGTTGAAGTTTTAAAAACACCGTCAATATCATCCTTTACTCTTTAGTCTGATTTGCGTTAGGCCTAAGTGAGTCCATTTTGCTCATGTCTCTAATTGAAGTCTGATCTCTTTTTTCAGACTCCATAACGTTTGCTGTATCTTATAACATTTTTGCAACCATTCCTACCACGAGAAATTTCTCTCTGGCTGACTTGATCCACAGTATCCCCATTGCCAACGCACAGGTGCCTTGTTGCAAGAATATCTTACTTTATTTATCTCTGTTTATTACCAGGCCCTCTCATTTCACCTCCCATCTCCACCCTCTTCTCAGCAATCAGCTGTGTGAGGACATCCAGCATTCTCTTTATTTTATCATGCAAAACAATTTATCTCTTGTTATCCCACCTCCCTTCCAAACTCTGCTCTGTCTCCTGGCTTTCCAAAACCAAAATGGCTCTTTGAGGTGTTTTATAAACAATGGGCCACTTACTACTTTAGCAGTATAAATAATTGAATTTCCAAGATCAAATTCTCAGGCATCTCTGTCTTCTCCAGTCATGTCTGTAGAGAACAATTAGCGACAGTCAAGCGTGTGTGTGTTTGATGGAATTAGGAAAATTAACATACCTAATTTAATCCTACAAAACTCTAGGAAATAGATATTATTATCCAAACTTTATAACAGAAGGGAAGGGATGACCTCAGAGTCACACAACCAGTAAGTGAAAGAGCCCTGCAAGTGTCATGGGCTTGATTCATATTTTCATCACCTGTTCTCCTTTGACCCTTTGATGTTGGCTTTTGCCCTCATCAGTACAACAAACAAATCCACTCCCAACTTCCAAAGCTTATTGATGGCCCCGAGTCTTGTTTTGTTTTTTTGGTTGGACATAAACATTTATTTCTGTGGGGTGTGTATCCAGGAGTGGAATTGCTGGGTCATAGGATAAACCCAGTTTTGCATGTTTATTTATTAGAGCAGTTGTAGGTTTTACAGAAGAATCATGCAGAAAACGCAGAGTTCCCATATACCCTCCCACACACATCAGTTTTCCTTGTTATTAACATTTTGCATTAGTGTGGTACACTTGTTACAACTGATGAACCAATATTATTATAATTATATTAGTTACTAAAGTGCATAGTTTACAATAGGGTTCTCTCTTTGCTTTGTACAGTTCTATGTGTTTTTTTTTAATTTTTTATTAAAACATGTAGACAATATAAACTTTCTCATTTTAACCACTTTCAAGTAGGGTTGTTAGTTGCATTCACAATTGACCTCTTGATTCTTAAATCCCACAGCTTTTTCTGGGCTATTGTTGCCAAACTCTGTGTTTCTTTGACTTAAGACTGCCTGTAGGGTGTGTGGGGCTCAAGCAGATATTTTTTTTGTGGGTCCTCTGTCTATATAAATAATTGGATTAAAAATGTATTAGAAAATTTTTGGGCCCATGTGAGGTATGGTGATTTATCAATGAATATTTAAAATAATGGGTTAAAGGAAATACATATTTGTTTATTGTGCAAGCTGCATACATGGATCCTGGTATGAACATTTATTCCAGTACATTTCTAAGGAGTGCTTTGGAGGTACATTTTTTGAAATATTGATTATTCGAAAATGTCATTATTCAACTCACACTTGATTGTTAGTTTGCCTAAGAATAGAATCCTGGGTGGGAAATACATTTCTCAAAATTTTGAAGGTGTTTTTATTAATGGAAGTATAATCTAATCTCTAATAACAAAGAAACCCCAAAATGTAGTGACCTACATCTAATTAGTAGTTCCTACATTATCTCTTCTTATTGCCATTTCTCTGTCTTTTCACTGCTTTCTTGGAGATTTCCTCAACTTCATCTCCATCTCTTTTATTGAATTAAAAAAATTCTGCCATTGAATCTTCTCTGTCTTATTCGTTGTTACTTTTAGATAGCACCCTGTTCTTGTTTCAAGGATGCTAAATCTTCTTTGCTATTTCTGGACATGGTAATCATAGTTTTAAAAATCATCTGTTCCTATGCTGTTCCTGTTTTCTCTCAGTTTCTTTCTCTTTTTAAATGTCTGTTGATCCTTGACTTTCCCTTCATATTTAGAAATGAGACACTAAAAAGGTGATTGTGCCCATTGGTGGGACTTCTCAAAGTAATGGACTTCATTGGGCAGAGATCTGGCCATTTGGTACAGGACAACTCAGTGGTCTGTATCTACTGGTCTTTTTTATTGAGATGGTTGGTTTCTCCAGAGAGAAACTGCTTAATTTTCTATTGCAGGAGGTGGGGATGTGGGGGCGGGGGGTATATATAAGCCTGAGCATCAGCATTATTGGAATCCTCCCCCCCCATCATACCCTATTTTTCATTTAGTTTTTGTCCCCATTTTTCTACTCATCCATCCATTCACTGGATAAAGGGAGTGCGATCCACAAGGTTTTCACAGTCACATCGTCACCCATTGTAAGCTACATTGTTACACAATCATCTTCAAGAGTCAAGGCTCCTGGGTTGGAGTTTGATAGTTTCAGGTATTTACTTCTAGCTATTCCAGTACATTAAATCCTAAAAAGGGTTGTCCATATAGTGCATAAGAATGTCCACCAGAGTGACTTCTTGACTCACCAGTCAAGATCCACTCTGAATGGGTGGGGCCACACCTCCGTGGAAATAATCCATTCACAGATATCGCCCACAGTTGGGTGGGCCCCATCTCCATGGAAACAGCCTAATCCAAAGATTCCAACCTACTCAACACTAGGAGATTACATCAAAGAACATGGCTTTTTCTGGGGGACATAATATATCCAAACTGGCACACATGGTTTGTTGGCTTTCACTTAGTGTTGCGGATTGAATCATTCCCTCACAAAAAATATGTTCAAGTCTTAATCTGTGGGTGAACCCATTTGTAATTAGGACCTTTGAAGATGCTATTAGTAAAATGTGGACTCATTTGTGAATAGGATCTTCAAAGATCTTATTTAGGTTAGGCCAAATTAAATCAGGGTGGGCCTTAGTCCACATGACTGGAGACCATATAAGGCCGAGGAAATTCAGATGCAGAAGTCATTAGAAGCCAGAAGTCAGAGAAAGCCCCAGGAGGAGACCCAGGAGACAAATTGCTGTATGAGGCAAAGATGCAAGCCAACACCAGAACACTGCAGACTCGGGGAGAAAGCATGGTCTTTTAAGACCTTGATTTTGGACTTCTAACTTCCAAAACCATGAGAAAATAAATCTCACCTTCCAAAATATGGATGACATATCTGACCTACTCTTGTGTCATCTCCTATTCTGTCTGACCTAGTGGGCTTATGCCTTTCTTTTAAATTCCTTAACTGGTATTTTAGTGGAGGAGAGGAGAGAGAGCAAAGAAGGGAGCAGAAGTTCAATCTTTCATGATTAAATTGCAAGAACATTATTTCTTTAAATATTTCCTTACCTCAATTTTTTCTACTCTCTCTTTCCTGAACTTTTAGATGGGTGTTGGAACTTCTGGATCTATTCTTTAAGTTTCTCAGCTTGTCTTCCTCACTTTACAAAGCATTATTTCTGTATATTGCATTTTCAGAGAATTCCTGATCTAGCCTCTGAATTCACTCTTCAGCTGTGTCCATCCTGCCACTGAGTTTTAATTTCAAGAATCATAATTTTTCATTGCCAGGGTCTCTAATTACATTACTTAGTAACTTCCACTTCTTATTTCATGGTGATACTACCTGCCCTTATATCTTTATAGGAATTAATTATACTTATTTTAAAGCCCTATTCTGATAACTTAGTTCTGTTTCATTGGGCGTAAGTTCCTCTGATTTTTTGAGTTTGTTGTCTCTCATATTCATGTTGGAAACTCTCAGCTGTCCAGTGATTCCTCTTTTGTGCACTCCTTTTCAGAGGTGATATTATTTGCTACATTGTCTGCTGCCTGCTGGGGAGAGGAGCTGGCACCGCTGTATTTTCACTGAAAGTTGGGTATGGGTGGGATGGGCTGTGGATGAGGTACATGGGACACTGGTGATGAGGGTGTGAGTGCTCCGTATTCTCTGTGGATGGCTTTCATATGGCTACCATATCTCAGGGCATAATATTGCTTCCTCCTAAGGGAAGAGTTTTTATATCACTGTTGATGTTCTAGCATACAGTTTCCCATTTCCATCTAATCCAGTGTGATTTCTATTTTTTAGCATGTTTTCTCTTTCTCTTCACCAAACATTCACTTTCTTTTTTTTTTTTTTTTCAGCTGTCAAAAACTGTTTATAAGGTCAAACAACAGCAGGATTCCCCTCCTGGCTAAATCCTCAGCCATTGCAGTTTTCACATATGATGCAGTACAAACAAACATTCACTTTCTAGTCTTGGAACACAGTTATTGATTTATTTATAATATATTTCCTGTTGTTTCTGTGGCGAGGGTTTGGTGTAGGAGAGTAGACTCCAGTATGTGTCAGCCCACTGTCTTGGAACCAATATTGGCTATTTATTCTGTACCAAAGCCCTATGCATCAGTGACTGAAAAGGTGTTATAAAACAATCTTATAATTCTTAAACTATGAATTGAATAAGCAAAAGGTAGTTTAATATATCTTGCTTCACCAGATTGTTACATAATTAGGTCACATTCCTTTTAATATTTAGATTAAACTCTCCTGCACCTTCACCCTATCAAGATATGGCCTTTTTCCTTCTCCAGGATGACAGCTGACAGCTGACAGTTCTATGGTACTTACTTTGGGCCAGGCACTCGTCTAAGTGCTTTAAATATGTATTTCAATTCACAATTCCTGGCTCCTCAGGGAAGTGTATTCAGTTTAATGGGTTAGTACTTATTATTTTGAGGAGAACAAAATCTGAAAACTTGTTCTGTCAGCCAGCAATTCCTGTTCTTGCCTGTTGTTGGTTTTACTCAGATATGGTGTTGCTCATGGATCTCAGGCTGTCTGATGATTTTTCTCCTTGTCTACTGCTAAGCCATCCATTGAGTGCTGGTCAGTGAGGGTATCACATCTTCCTGGGTGATTGGTTCAGAGCTGGACACAAGGCCCAGGATGGGCTAATCAGAGCCAAAGAGCTCACTTCTGGGACTTTGATGGAGACAGAGAGAGAACAGAGTTTTGGTTTTTACTGTGGCTGCCAAGCTGTTGATTCCAGTGACTCCTACTTGCAGAAAGCGTATCAAACAATGAAGCCAACATAGGGGAAAACAAAGTTTCATCATGGGAAGAGAGAGAGAGAGAGAGAGAGAGAGAGAGAGAGAGAGAGAGAGAGAGAGAGAGGTAGATAGATAGATATAGATAGAGACTGCCTGAGTTCTGATGATATTGCTTGAACCCCTTGATCCAGCCACGCCTGAGGTCAGTCACTTCTGACCTTAAAAGAAGTTAAAGGAACAAATAAATGTCATTTTTTTTTTAAAGACATATGGAATTGGCTTTCTGTCACTTGTGAACAAAAGAGTCCTGCCTAATGGAAAGATAAGGCAGAGAGGTACAATCTCTAGCAAGACTACCTGGACACCTGTGGACAGGGTCCAAGAGATAGTGACTTAAAACAACGCTCCACCCTGTGATGGGTGTTTTCCCCAGGTAATGCAGGATCTATGCAAGTGAGTTTTGGTGTGGAGTGAATGTCTTACTATCCTCAGACCTGGGTCGTTTTCCAGGTGGTACTCGTCTCTGAATTAGTTCTTCTCTGAATTACTAGGACCTTCTCCTTTCAGGGATGGGGACTTGGCATCTCTTGGCATTTTTCATATTTCTGGATATGGGAAGACTGTTTGCCCAGTCATTGCCTTATATTTTCACTTTGACTTACTATTTAATATTTCTTTTTTATTCCTTATGTAGTTTGACGTAGTAATTCTCTGTTATTGTTGTTTTTTCTGGAAAATTGATTTTTCTTTTTTTTGGTTGAGTCTTGTCCTGGTGCCTGCCCACTGGCTCACGAGGGGTGGCAAGACAGCTCGTCCACCAGTTCTCCTAGAGGAGGTACTTTAAATAGGTTACCTTGATTTAGTCTCTCCTATTTAATTTGTTTTTGTTCACAGAGAATATTCCAAATCTTTCTATCACTAGATAAAGAGCATTTTTTCACTGGCCAGCTAGTTTGTGTTCCTTTTATAGTAATATTTATCTTTTGTGCAGTACCTGGCATCTGGAAATGTGTTTTTTGAGCAGCAGCCGTAGTTTAAATAAATACTTTTTGGGGTGATGTATTTTGGGTGCTATTTTCTAAATCTTCCTTCAACAAGTGTTAATCTGTGAGCAGTTGGGGTCTCTACCTCACATCAGAAAGTGTCATATGAAGGCAGTGACATCTTTGCGTTTTCCCTGATGTGAGCTCCAGAAATACCACAACTCCTACCCAGGTCAGGGTGTCACCAGCATTAAAAATAAAAGCTGAATTCAGTGATTTATTTCACAAAATAATTGCTTTGTTTTTTAAAATAAACTTTAAATTTTAGAATAGTTAGTTTTAGACGTACAGGCAAATCGTGAAGACGGTACAGAGTTTGTCACCAACATTTTGAAATTTGTTTTAAAATGTTTAAGTTGGGCGTTCCTCTGGGGTCATTTGGTGATGACCCTGTACTTTTGTCTACTGGCTCAGTGGACTATTTCAATCTCTCAGAGTGGACTATAGCAAGAAACGATTATATTAAAGAAGCCTCATAATATCTGCACAACTCTGGTTGCTTTCTGGTTTCTATTGGGATATACTTCTACCAAATGATTGATCAACACAAATAGTCTTCCAGGGTTCCAGCTATCAACCTTTGAGGATAGGATGAAGATACACGATTCATGAATATTAGTTTGCAGGGTATATACAGAAAAAATGTTGATGCTAACAAGGTTTTTGTGAATGTTTTGTGACCGTGTCTTACAATTGGATTTTTATATGAAAATGGCCAAGTAGGTCATATTTTATAACCAAAATGTTTAATTGTATATTTTACTGCATCTTAAAAATATTTTGTTCTTTACTCATAAAATTATAGACTATATTATCTTTTTTGTTTTATTGTGAAGTGAGTTTAAATAAACTTTATTGAGGGAGGTATAGTTTATATACAATAAAATGAATTCATTTTAAATGTACACTCCCATGAGTTTGTACATACCACACATAAATATACTAAACATTTTCATTATCCCAGAATGTTCCTTTGTCCAGTCGTCTATCCTGACCCCAGTCAACCACTGATCTGCTTTTGTCACTATAGAGTAGATTTGTCTTTTCTAGAGTTATGTATAATGGAATCATGTATCATATACAGTGTTCTCTTCTGTATCTGGTTTTAGTTTGTTAGCATAATGTCTTAGTGATTCATCTACTTTATTGCAGTTATCAGTAGTTGGGGAAGCAATAGCAAGTTGGAATTTAACAAAGGATTATTAATACTGAATCTCTATATAATTTTCTTTTTCTTAGTTGCTGGGGTATTAGAGTAGCTAGAAGGAAAGAAATGAAATGGTGGAATGTAAGCCATAACATTCTTTGAAATTTGCTATATAGCTACTTGTTAAATCATACTTTGAAAGTTATCACCTTTTTGCATATATGTTACATTTCACAATAAGGAAATAACTGAAACTGTGGAACTGTAACCCATAACATTCTCTGTTTGTTAAATTGCACTTGGAAAGTTATCACTTCTATGTATATATGTTATATGTCACAATAAAAAAAGATTTAAAAATATATTTATTCTCATAACATACAACCTAAAATTTCCCCTTTTAACCACATTCACATAAATAATTCAGTGCTGTAAGTTAATTCATAATGTTGTGCTACCATCACCACTATTCAACCCAAATAGAAACTGTACAATTTAAGCATTAATTCCCCATTCCCTACCCTAACCCCGGCCCCTGGCAATCTATTTTCTAGATTCTGACTCTATGAGTTTGTGTATTCTAGTTATTTCACAGCAGTGAGATCATACAATATTTGTCCTTTTATGTCTGGCTTTTTTCACCCAACGTGATGTCTTCAAGATTCATACATGTTATCACATGTATCAGAACTTCATCTTTTTTCCCAGCTGAATAATAGTCCATTGTGTGTATATACTACATTTTATTTATCCATTCATCAGTTGATGGACACTCCGGTTGTTTCTACCTTTTGGCAATTGTGAGTAATACCATTATGCACTTTGGTGTGCAAATATCTGGTTGAGTCTTTGTTCTCAAATCTTTTGGGTATATACCTAGAAGTGGGATTGCTGGGTCCTTGGTAATTCTATACTTAACTTTCTGAGGCCAAACTATCTTTCACAGCAGTTACACCATTTTGCATTCTCACCAACAATAAACTAGTGTTCCTGTTTCTCCATATCCTCTCCAACACTTGTTATTTATTTATTTATTTTTTAATAGTGGCCATTCTAGTGGTTGTGAATGTTAGCTCGTGGTTTTGATTTGCATATCCCCCTGACTAATGATGTTGAGCATCTTTTCATGTGCCAATTGGCCATTTCTGTATCTTCTTTGGAGAAATGTCTACTCAAGTACTTAGCCCATTTTTTAATTGGGTGTTTTGTCTTTTTGTTGTTGAATTGTAGGAGTTCTTTTTATATTCTGGATATTAAACCCTTATCAGATATATGATTTCCAACTATTTTCTCCCATTCTGTAGGTTGTTTTTTCACTTTCTCAATAACATCCTTTAATGCACAAAAGGTTTTAGTTTAGATGAAGTGCAATTTATCTATTTTTCTTTTGTTGCTTGAGCCAAATCCAATGTTACAAAGAATGTACCCTATGTTACCTTTAAGAGTTTTCAGTTTTAGCTTTTATATTTGGGTGGTTGATCCATTTTCAGTTAATTTTTGTGTATGGTGTGAGTTGGACACAATGTTAAACTTTTTAATTCAACTGTCAAACATGATTTAGAAAACTGAAGATGTAAAGGAAAGCCTATTGTAGGTCTACTGATGGCAAATTCTCTTAGTTTTCTTTTATCTGAGAGTCTTTATTTCTCCTCAATTACTGAAGGTCAGTTTCACCAGATGTAGCATTTGGGGTTGACAATTCTTTTCTTTTAGCACTTGAAAAACGTTATTCCCCTTCCTTCTGGCCTCCATGGTTGCTGATGAGAAATCCATTGTTATTCTAATTGTTTTTCCCCTAGAAGTACAGTGTTGTTTTTCTCTCACTGCTTACAAAACTTTTTTCTTTATCTTTAGTTTTCAGGAATTTGATTATGATGTGTCTTGGCATAGATTTCTTTGGGTTTGTCCTGATCGGGGTTTGCTCAACATTTTGACTCTGTAAATGTAGGTCTTTGGCCAAGTTTTGGAAAATTTCAGCCATTATCTTTGAATACTTTTTCACCCCCACCCTCTCTCTTCTCTCCGAAAGGGACTCCAGTAACATGAATGTTAGATCTTTTGTTATGGCCCCTGACATCCCTGAGGTACTGTTCATTTTATTTTTCAGTCTATTTTCTCTCTGTTGTTCAGATTGGGTAATTTCTATTGTTCTATCTTCCAATCCACTAATTCTTTCCTCCATCTCCTCCATTCTGCTGTTGAACCCATCCACTAAGCCTTTTATTTTAGGTTATTATGTTTTCCTTTCTAAAATTCCACTTGGTTCTTTTCATATCCTCTGTTTCTTTGCTGAGACTTTCTATTTTTTCATTTGTTTCAAGTGTAGTCATAATTGTATATTGAAATATTTTTATGATGGCTGCTTTAAAATCCCTGTCAGATAATTCCAACATCTGTGTCGTCTTGGTGTTGGTGTCTGTTCATTGTCTTTTCTCTTCAAGTTGAGATTTTCCTGGCTCTTGGTGTGATGAATTATTTTTAATTGTATTCTGGACATTTTGGGTATTGTTATGAGATTCTGGATCTTATTCCAATCTTCTGTTTTGGTAGGCCTTCTCTGACACTACCCTTATGGGGGAAAGGAACGTGGGCTAATTACTGCCAGGTGGGGGTGAAAGTCAGGTTTCCCACCCACCCTTCATTGATGTTCTGTGGGGAGAGCACCTCATTTCTGTCGGGTGGGGCTGGAGCTGAGGCTCCCTCCGCTAGGCTTCTGTGACACCAGCCTGGCCTGGCTGGAGGGGAGCACCTTTTTACTGCTCCCCACATGTTCTCTGCAGGCACTGTGGTGGAAAGGGGCGGCCTTATTACCGCTGGATGGTAGTGAAGGTCCCAGCTTCCCACTTGACCTCTTCTGACCCAAGTGGGGAAGGAGAGAGGTGTCCTGTTACCACTGGGTGGGGATGAAAGTTCCAGGTTCCTACTTGGTCTTGTCTGATGTCATCCTGGCAGGGGGTATGAGGCTAGGGTAACAGTCAGGCTAAGGGTAGAAGGATCCCCACTCAGCCTTTGCCCCTGGGGGTGAGGCCAGGGTGGTTGTTTTTCCCATGGTTGACTGGGATAGGTGATTATTGTCTAAAAGGTTTCTGTCTGCTAGGTTGCCCCTTTCCTGGTCCTTTGGCCAAAGAGAACTTTCTTGAGGCTGCTTTTGTTCAAGCCCATTGGTGCTTCTGGGTTGCCATCATCTTCAGCATCCAGTCCCGGATAAATGAGAAAAAAGATAACCCAGGGAACTCACTGCCATGTCATTCCTTGGGTACCAAGGTCTCTAGCTGTCTTCTTCTGTCCATCTTTTATTAGAGTGTTCTTATGTTTTCTTTATATTTAATGTCTAGGAGTTTTAGCTGTGCTCAGTGGGAGGAATAGGGATAAGTACATATATTCCATCTTCAGTTCATTCCTTTTTCTTTTTTAGCTAAGTAATATTACATTGTATAGAAATACCACAATTAGTTTATCCATTTACTTATTCATGAACATTTGGATTGTTTCTAATTTTGGGCTTTGTGAATAATACTGCTTTGAACATGATTTAATGCTGCTATGAATATATATTATCAAGTCTTTGTGTGGACATATGCTTTCATTTCTCTTGCATAAACACCTAGGCATTGAATTGTTGAGTTATGTGGTAATTATATGTTTAACTTTATAAGAAACTATCAAACTGTCTTCCAAAGAAGTACCATTTTACTTTCGCACCAGCAATATTCCAGTTGCTCTTGTGAACATTTGGCATTGACAGTCTTAAGTTTCAGTCATTCTAGTTTTAATTTGCATTTTCCTGGTGACTAATGATTTTGAACATCGTTTCATGTACTTACTTGTCATTCACATATCTTCTTTGGTGAAATGTCTGTTAAAATCTTTGACCTATTTTTTTTATTGGGTTGTTTGTTTTCTCATTATGGAGTTGTGAGAATTCTTTATATGTTCTATATATGATACTTTTGTTAGATTTATGTTTTACAAATATTTTATCCCAAAGTGTAGCTTGCCTTTTCGTTGTTTTAATAGTGTCTTTTGAGGAACACAAGTTATCAGTTTTGATGAGATACAATTTATCAGTGTTTTTCTGTCGTAGTTTGTGTCTTTGTGTCCTATCTGAGAAAATTTCACCTAAGCCAAAGTCATAAACATTTTCTCTATTTTATTTGTCTAGAAGTTTTATAATTTAGCTCTCATATTTAGGTTTCTCATATATTTTGAGTTATTTTTGTATTTAGTGTGAGGAGAGGGTTGAGATCCATTGTCAATATCCAATTGTGCCATCACAGTTTGTAGAGAAAACTAATCTTTTGTTGAAAAGACTATCCTGTACTAGCGTGGCACCTTTGTTGAAAATCAGTTAACCATATATGTGTGGGTCTATTTCTGGACTCTATTCCATTGATCTATATGTTTATCCTTATGTCAATACCACAACACTAATATTATATATTACTATTTCATATATTACTATATATTATATTTATAACATATATTACTATATATTATATCTATAACAATAGAGTAAGCTAGTTTTACAGTTAACTAGTTCTATAGTAAATCTTTTATAGTAAGTCTTGAAAATCAGGTAGTGTAAGTCCTCCAACTTTGTTGTTTTTCTAGATTATTTTAGCTCTTCTGGATCCTTTGCTTTTCTATTTAAATTGGAGACTCAGCTTGTCCATTTCCTCAAAATAGCTGCCTGGGATTTTGACAGCTGGGATTTGGATTGTGTTATCTATAGATCAATTTAGGAAGAATTGACATCCTAACTACACTGAGTCCTTTAATCCATGAACATGGTATACTTCTCCATTTATTTGAGTGTTCTTATGTGTCTCGCAACAATAAAACCATGAGAATATAATTGCAGCCTAGGAGCACAGAGGTTGGAAGGGTCAGGGAAGTCTTCAATGGGGAATTGATAGTTACACTGATCTTTCAGAATGAGCAGAATTCACTAGATATATAAGGAGAAAAGATCATCCTATGCAGAGGGTACTCCAGGTACAAAGGCAGAGAAGAGAAGACTGATATTTCGCGGTGCTTGTGCTGAACAGTAAGTAAGTAGTGTTTGGGGTTGGAGGGTAGAGTTTGGGAAAGAAGACAGTAGGAGGGTGCAGTTATAAAGGTAGCCAGAAACCAGATTACAGTGAGACTCCTATTCATAGTAAAAGCCATAAAAGAAAATGCAGACCTTGTGTTGAATCTTTGGGACTAGCAAACACAATGAGGTTTTCTCCTCTTTGAGCAGGACTTTAGATATAGGTTCATCAACAAACAGTGGCAGAACTATACACCCAGAGGAGTTAGAAATGGTGCAAGAGCTAGATACAAGATACAAGAGATTGAGTTCTCAGTAAAGTTATGAATGGTGGCAGTTTTTGAGACAGGCAGTAACAGAAGTAACATAATGTTGAATAGATCTTTTCTTCATTCATTCAACTAATGCTTGTGACACACCCACTATGTGCTACATACCCCAATACTACTAGGTTTTGGGGACACAGCAGTGAACAAAGAGACAAAATCCCACCCTTGTTCCCTCATTCTCTGTCTTACATTATATATACTTTTCTTCCAGAATATTTTAAAGCAAATTCCAGACATTCCACCTTTAAATATTTTAGTATGTATCTCTAACTGTTAAGGATTATTTTGAAAAAAACATACTATATCACATCAGTAGTACTATAATATTTAATACTCAGCTCACATCCATATTTTCCCCAAAGTTGGTTGATGTGTCTCTTGTCTTTTTCAATCCCTCACAGTTCTACACCTTCCCTTTTGTTTCTTTCATGCCATTCAAAAATTTTTTAAATTTTGTGTAACTTAAAGTAAAATTTGCTCTTTTTTTGCTGTACAGTTCAAGGATTTTAACTCATGGGTAGATTCATGTAACCACTGCCATAATCAGGATACAGAAGTGTTACATCATCTCCCAACACCTTGTTAGTCACACCTTACATGCCATTTTATTTGTTGGAAAATTGGGTCACCTGTTCTGTAGAATTTTCCACAGTCTGTATTTGGCTGATAGCATTCTTAAATTGTGGTTTAGAAGGTTTCTCTCTTTCTTCTATTTTCTATAAACTGGTAGACAGATCTAGAAGTTTAATTAGATTCAGGTTCAAATTTTCTTTCCTTTTTTGTTTTGTTTTTGTTTTGTTTTTGTTTTTGTTTTTGTTTTGGCAGTAATCTTTATTGGTGGTACTGAGCTTTTGCTGTCACATCACATCAGGAAGCATGTAATGTTTGGTTGAACCACTTTTAGTGATGCTAAGATTGATCACTGGCTTAAGGTGTTATCAGCTTGGTCCATCCATTATGGAGTGCCCCATCACCTAATTCACCTGCTGGTTTTAGCAGCAGTTCATGGTCATTGCCTAGATCTGTTATTTCATTAGAGATTACAAAATAATGATTTCCCAGTTATAGCACTCCTTCTACATTTTTAAATTGTAATTCTTCTATTCCAGCCTATATTGAACAGAAGGAAAGGACTGCTCTGGAATGAAGTTTACAAACATTTTTTTTTTTTTTGAAGAGTCATTGGCCCAACGTAGCCAAGTTAGGTGATGTCGAGAGAATCGTTTGTCAAGAGTTGGGTTGCTTTCCAGAAGGAGAGCCCTACTTCTCTTTCCCAGATGGATGCTGTTTGAGTTGAGAAATGGGCCTGCCTTGTGCTGCTACTGAGTATGGTGAGAGTAAAGGGAAAGACTTCTTGGGCCACCTTGAGCTACACCCTCTGGAAACTGGGGAGGTACACAGTGGTGCCTGACTCTTGCCTGGAAAGCTAAAAATGAGAGTCTGGAGTTGCCTGTGATGGCAAGTTGAAGAGAGAGAGAGAGCTGAGTGGAAGCAGCCTGCATTTCCGGAGTTTGGGAGGGCAAAGATGCCAAGTTTTCCCCTTGGGATAAGGGACACCATGGAAGGAGGCTTGAGCAGAGCTGTTTGAAAGGACCCCACCCACAGGCCCACCTGTTGGCTCTGCATGATGCAGGAGCTAATGGGGGTTGTAAGAGGATAGCACATCACCCAACTCAATAATTATGTGTAGTCAATGGCCCAAGTGGAAGAGTGTCACCAAAAGCCCCTCCAGAGTTCCCTATTAGAGAAAGAGCCCAAATTAGGACATCTGTTAGGGAGGACACCACCGCCTTCTTACTCCAGCAGCAGTCAAGCAGAACCTCGCCCATTCACCTTCCCATCCTTCCTCCCATCCTGACTCTGGAGGAGCCAGAAACAGCATAAGTGAGGGGAAGGAAGGAGGGAAAAAACAAGGAAGAAAAATACTAAAGACTTGAATGACCCCCTCCATTTCCCCCTTTGCAGGCTTTTGAGCCTGAGTCAGTCCTAAGCTGGGGAAAAAGGAATAAGCTTTAATTTGGATGAGAAATGCAAACTTTGATTATAGATTGGACTAGACCCTTTAATACCTGAAACTTCCATTGTTCTAATAGCAAAGGTGACAGGAAATGGATCTTGGACACTTGATTACACAGGTGTGTTCATTTAGTGAGAATGCATTGAGCTGTATACATATGATGTGTGCATTTTTCTATATGTATATAATATCTCAATAAAAACTTAAAAGAAAGCTGTAGATGGTGATATCATCCAGAGGTGGAAAAGGGAGATCCCACAGAGCAAGTTTGAGGACATTGGAGAGTTGAAACTAGAGCAATATATGACCTCCTGGGTCCTGCTTGTTTATACCTATTAAGGTCATTTATTATCCTGGCACTCCCTTGTACCCAAATTCTGGAAACAACAGCCAGATATGCCCTGTTGGGAAGTTTGGATTTTATCATGACATTAATGGAAAGGATTTCAAGCAGAAAGTGACATTTTAGAGCATTCACTGTAGCTGCTGTAAACAGATTGAAGGAAGAGAGTAGTGCAGTTAGCAGGGAGTCAAGAGGCTGTAGAAGATTCAGGTTGAGTTAGAGCCCTGCGGTGGTGGAGGGGATGGAAAGAACTGGACTCACACCTCCAGCCCAGACCTCTCCTCTGGGGATCAGACCCCTATACATGATTGCCTGCTCTACATCAACTTTTAGATGCTAAAAGCACCTCAGACTCAACATGTTCACCCAAACTCGTCATCTTCCTCCCGAAATCTGATCCTATTCAGTGTTGCCAATATCTGTGAATCACTTACATCATGTATCTAGTTACATAAGCCAGAATCAAGAAATCACCCTTACCTCCTCCTCCCCTTAGCCAAGTCCTGTTGATCTTACCTCCTAAATATCTCTCGAGTCCTTCAGTTTCTCTCCCTCTTAATTCTCTTTGTCCCTGTTGAAGTTGTCCAGTCTATTCCAACAGGCTCCCATTGTCCCCTGAAGGGTTCAAGTCTCTAGTTTTTTCTGAGCCTAAGAATCCACATCTCTGTGCGTGGGCTCTCTGTGCAACCCCAGGAGCCTTAAAATACAATTTCCCCTACAAATTTAAGCTAGCGTAAATGGTTTTCTGTTACTGGGAATCAAAATATTCCTAACTGATGACTCCCAGAGAACACTGTTTAAATTCACTTTTATGAATCTGATGTCTGCCTGACAGTCCAATTTTTTTTTCTCTTCTGGAGAAAAGGATAGAAAGAACAGACTAATCATTAAGCAAATTACCAAAAAAGTTCTACCCTCTTTACGAAAAATAAATGTTGCAACAAAGGAACAACTTCTTGTTCTGTTTGCAGAATTCCTACTAGAAGTCTCTGTTTGACTACACACGTTCAACCATGCTTACTGACATTTTATTGCTGCTATTATAAGATTAAAAGGGAGTTGCCCCTTGAACCTACCCTTCAATGTCGCAATGAGAGAGTAGAGTTATGAATAGATGTTCATACATGGAGTCATGATGGTTATTTCCACAGTCTGTCATTTCTGCCCATTTGAACCATTTGTATACTGGTCTCCCAGGGCCCAAGAGCAAGCTCCAGGATAATGAAGGGTCGAAAATGGTCAGACAGTGGGATTGGGAATGCCATAAGGACCAAACTCCACTTTGTCTAGTTTATGGATGGATGTGTAGAAAAGTAGGGGAAGCAAACAAACAGACAAAGGTACCTAGTGTTCTTTTTTACTTCAATTGCTCTTTTTCACTCTAATTATTATTCTTGTTATTTTTGTGTGTGTGCTAATGAAGGTGTCAGGGATTGATTTAGGTGATGAATGTACAACTATGTAATGGTACTGTAAACAATCGAAAGTACAATTTGTTTTGTATGACTGCGTGGTATGTGAATATATCTCAATAAAATGATGATTAAAAAAAAAAAAAAAGAAAAAAGAAAATGGTCAGAGCGTTGGGAAAAAAACATCTCATTTCACCTGCAAAGGGTTAAAGCTTGTGTGGATACTGTTTGCATAGCTCTCAGCTCTGATTTAGCTCAATAATAAAGGGGAAGATGTTAGAAAAGCTTTTGTCTTGTATGTGTTCCTCTTTTGTCCTAAAATTTAGGTCTTGCTCAGGGAAAGGGAGTCTTTCTTAATTTTGGCCAAGTACCAAAACAAACTGGGGTTGGGATTGACTGTGGCCCTTGCCCTCCTGGGGACTTCCTGGGGTTGATTAAGAAGTCTTGGAAGGATGGGGCAGGGGGTGGGGGGATGCTGGTAGATTCTTCTCTCTCCTCTGTTCTTCCCCATTCTCTCTTTTTGCTGTGGGAGACACTTCAGTTCCCTTTCATCAGAGCCCACAGTGGCTTGGAAGAAGAGTTAATAGCTTTTCCCATCTCCCTGTATCTCTGATCTACGGTGGCCATGGGGGATCACACAATGGTGGAGATAAAAGCTGGGCAGCCTCTACCACTTTTGCAGCTGGCAACTTACATGGAATTAAAAACTCCTCTCTGCCCATGGCCAGCTTGGAGGGTTCAACCAGGTGGTATGCTTAGGTGTGAACTAAAAGTCTAGAAAATGGGGATAGATTTTTTAATTGACAATCCTTTTTTTTTTTTTTTGGTCCCCTCCCAGCAGATGCTGTGGAGGGGGCCTGGGTTTTGCAGAGTGCCAGAGCCATAGTGAGCAGACCTCGTGGGGCCCTTAGTTGGGGGCCTGTGTTAACCCCACCCAGCTACTCTGATATTACTACTGCTGTTATCTTTTATGAACATAGAAGAAAGTTCCAAGTTAGAAGAGAACTATTTGTCTTTACCACCCACACAAACGGACACTGAGGGAAGCATCTAATTGAAAGAAGTATCTCTGCTTTATCCACTCCATTGTTGATGGACAGTTGGGTGATCCTCTTATAATTTACTGTTTAAGAATAATGCAATCTTGTTCGCATGTATGGTGCATATGAACAAGAGTTTCTCAGGGGGATGTATTTAGTATTGGAATTGGTGGTTTGTAGAATATAAGCAACTTGAGCTTTTCTAGAAAATACCACATCATTTCCTGGAGTGACTCTAAGAATTTATGGTCTCACCAGCAGTGAATGAGCATTCTCTTGTTCTGCATCCTTGGTAATTCTTGGAATTGTGTTTTTATTTTAGTTAGTCTTGAAGTGGGTAGTTGTATCTCATGGAGGTTTTCAATTGCATTTTTCGGATTACTAATGAGGGTGAGCATTTTTAAATATGATTATTGGCCATCTGGATCTCCTCTTTGGTGAAAAGCCTTTCCAATAAAAGCCAAGTTATTATTAGGTTGTCTTTTACTTATTGATATATTGGGATTCTTTTTTTATTCTAGAGACTCACACAATTTTTGGATATATGTGCTGCAGATATCTTCTCCCACTTCACTAGTTCTCTTATAATTTCTTTCCTTCATTCCTTTTATTTAAAAAAATCTTATCATCATTTGCAAGCATACACAAAAGTAGAGAGAATAATTTAATAAACTCCATGTTCCCATCACCGGGCTTCAACAATTGTGTAACGTCTTTGGATGAATATTCATTTTTATGTCGTCCACTCCATCAGTCTCTTTCTTTAGGGTCTTATTTCAGAAATCCCACCCCGAGGTCTTGAAGGTGTTCTCTTATATTCTCCTTTGAAAACTTTATGTTTTGTCTTTTACATTTAGACCTTTAATCTTCTTGCTGCTGATTTGTATATTATATGAATAAAGGTCCACTTTTTCCCCGGTACGGCTTACCTAAGTAGCCTCTTCTTCCCCACCTGGTCTGCACCACCATCTGAGCCACAGATGAAGGGTCTAGATACACCTGGGTCTTTTTCTGGGCTCTGCATTCTCTTCCAGTCTCTTATTTGTCAATCCCTGTGCTAGTTCTATGCTGTCTTCGTAAGTGTGACTTTCCTGTTGATGTCTGACTTATTGCCCACACAGGGATAACGTGGCCTGCTGTGATTATGGTCTTCTGATTTTGGTGAGGCTTGCTTTATTGTCTAGTGTGATCCATTTTTATAAAAGAAGGAGTATTGTGCAATGTTGGGTGCAGCATTCTACAAATACCCACCTAATCAGGTTTGTTAACCATGTTGTTCAAATCTCTATTCTTACTGATTTTTCATCTACTTTTTCTGGCAGTTAATGATAGAGGTGTACTGAAATACTCTAGGGTAACTGTGAACTCATCCGTTTCCTCATGTAGTTCTTTCAATTTTTATTTCATGCATTTTCAGATTTTGTTATGAGGTTCATACCAGTTTAAAACCATTCTATCTTTGTGATTGAACGTTTTGTCAGTTTGATGCGAACTTCCTTGTTCCTAGAAATGCTGCTTGCCTTCAAGTATTTTCTTTCTGCAATTAATAGAATGACAAGTATTTACTTGATATATAGTCTGTGTATATAAATACATATTTTAATTCAATTTTATTGAGATATATTCACATACCATACAATCATCCAAAGTGTACAGTCAGTTGTTCGCAGTACTATTATATGGTTGCACATTCATCACAATTTTTGAACATTTTCATTCCTGCAAAGAAAAAGAATAAAAATTAAAATAAAAAAGAACACCTGAAACATCCCATCCCCCATCCCTCCCTCTTATTCATTTACTTTTTGTCCCCATTTTTCTACTCATCTGTCCATATGCTGGATAAAAGGAGTGTGGCCCACAAGGTTTTCACAATCACATGGTCACACTGTATAAGCTACATAGTTATACAATTGTCTTCAAGAATCAAGGCTACTGGGTTGCAGTTTGACAGTTTCAGATATTTCCTTTTAGCTACTCCAATACACTAAAAGCCAAAAAGAGATATCTATATAAGACATAAGAATAACCTACAGAATGTCCTCTCAACTCCATTTGAAATCTGTCAGCCACTGAAACTTTATTTTGTTTCATTTCTTTTCCCTCTTTTTGTCAAGAAGTCTTTCTCAGTCCCTCAGTGCCAGGTCCAGGTTCATCACCAGGAGTCATATCCCCATGTTGCCAGGGAGATTTACACCCCTGGGAGTCACATCCCATGTAGAGGGGGAAGGCAGTGAGTTTACCTGCAGAGTTGGCTAAGAGAGAGAGGCCACATCTGAGCAACAAGAGGTTCTCTGGGGGTGACTCTTAGGCACCATTATAAGTAGGCTTAGCCTCTCCTTTGCAGTAACAAGCTTCATAATGACAATCCCCAAGATCAAGGGCTCAGCCTTCTAAATTGGTAGTCCCTAATGCTTGTGAGAATATCAGTAATTCCCCAGGTGGGGAAGTTTAATATTTCCACCTTTTTCCCCAGTCCCTCAAGGGGGCTTTGCAAATATAGTTTTATTCTCTGCCCGAATTACTCTAGGATGTATCAGGCTTCACACTAACTTGTACAAACCAACCAGATTGCACTCCTATTCAAAGTTCCGTGTAATCATGGTGTTTGAATAAACTGGCCATTCAAGTTAAATTATATAGAGTGCTACAGAAAATACAGATTTTGCACTGAATAAACATCTCTTCCTCTGTTCTCACACAGAAGTTGAAGATTTAAAACACAGTCAATATTGTCCTTCACCTTTTAGTCTGGTTTACCTTAGTCTTAACCAAGTCCATTTCGTTCATATCTCTAACTGAAGTCTGATCTCTTTTTCAGCCTCTTTAAGATTTGCTGTATGGGGTAATGCTGACTTTCATAGCTGTAGAACTCTAGCTCTGAGTCTCAGGTGTCACACAGATACCCAGAGTCCAAGGGGCCAAACAGGTTCTACACAAAGAGCTCAGCATCTCAGAATTTAGAAGTAGCCATTACAATTCAGAAATAGCTGTAACTGCTGTAAGAGCTTACAGTCTAGGAACCTTTACATTAAGCCTTCCCCAAATAACTTATGCTCTCAGACTCAGTTCTCCGAGTTTGTACATTATAGTTAGTCTATATTAGTGAGGCATTATAATGTTTGTCTTTTCATTTCTGGTTTATTTCACTCAACATACTGTCCTCAGGGTCCATTCACCTAGTTGCATACCTCACAACTTCATTCCTTCTTGTAGCTGCTCAATATTCCATTGTATGTATACACCACAGTTCACCATTCTGTTCATCAGTTTGTAATCTTAGGCCACCTCCATCCATTGTGAATTGTGAATACTGCCATCATAAACCCCACTGTGCAAATGTCCATTCATGTCTCTGTTCTCAGATCTTCTGAGTATATACCCAGTAACAGAATTGCAGGACCATTTGGCAACCCCATAATTAGCTTCCTATGAAACCACCACACTGCCCTCCAGATGGGCTGCACCTTTCTACTTCCCCATCAACAGTGATTAGGTACATCCCTCTCTCCACATCTTCTCCAGCATTTGTATCCCTCTGTTTATTTTTTAAACAGTTTTGTTCACATACCATACATTCCCTCCTAAGTAAACAATCAATGGTTGCTGGTATAATCACATAGTTATGCATCCACCACCACAGTCTATATGAGGACATTTCCATTTCTTCCACAAAGAAAGAGGAAGAGGGAAAAAAAAGACAAAAAAGAAGAAAAAAAATGCCACTAAAAAAAAAAAGAAATAAAGTAAGAATAAGATAAAATACAATAAAAAGGTCAGACAACAACACCAACACTAAGAATCCCATACCCCTCCCCTATATCCCCCTCTTACAGACATTTGGCTTTGGTATATTGCCTTTGTTACAATTAATGGAAGCATATTACAATGTTACTGTTAACTACAGACTCTAGTTTTCATTGATTGTATTTTTTTAATCATCATTTTATTGAGATATATTCACATACCACGCAGTCATACAAAACAAATCGTACTTTCGATTGTTTACAGTACCATTACATAGTTGTACATTCATCACCTAAATCAATCCCTGACACCTTCATTAGCACACACACAAAAATAACAAGAATAATAATTAGAGTGAAAAAGAGCAATTGAAGTAAAAAAGAACACTGGGTACCTTTGTCTGTTTGTTTCCTTCCCCTACTTTTCTACACATCCATCCATAAACTAGACAAAGTGGAGTTTGGTCCTTATGGCTTTCCCAATCCCATTGTCACCCCTCATAAGCTACATTTTTATACAACTGTCTTCGAGATTCATGGGTTCTGGGTTGTAGTTTGATAGTTCCAGGTATCCACCACCAGCTACCCCAATTCTTTAGAACCTAAAAAGGGTTGTCTAAAGTGTGCGTAAGAGTGCCCACCAGAGTGATCTCTCGGCTCGTTTTGGAATCTCTCTGCCACTGAAGCTTATTTCATTTCCTTTCACATCCCCCTTTTGGTCAAGAAGATGTTCTCCGTCCCACGATGCCGGGTCTACATTCCTCCCCGGGAGTCATATTCCACGTTGCCAGGGAGATTCACTCCCCTGGGTGTCTGATCCCACGTAGGGGGGAGGGCAGTGATTTCACCTTTCAAGTTGGCTTAGCCAGAGAGAGAGGGCCACATCTGAGCAACAAAGAGGCATTCAGGAGGAGACTCTTAGGCACAAATATAGGGAGGCCTAGCCTCTCCTTTGCAGCAACCGTCTTCCATGGTAGAGGGCTCAACCCATCAAACCACCAGTCCCCTATGTCTGTGGTGATGTTAGCAACCATGGAGGTGGGGTAGGCGAATACCCCTGCATTCTCCACAGGCTCCTCAAGGGGGCACTACATCTTTTTTTTTTTTTCCTTGTTTTTCTTTTTTTTTTAAACTTTCCCTTCTTTTTTAAATCAACTGTATGAAAAAAAAAAGTTAAAAAGAAAACAAACATACAATAAAAGAACATTTCAAAGAGACCATAACAAGGGGGTAAGAAAAAGACAACTAACCTAAGATAACTGCTTAACTTCCAACATGTTCCTACTTTACCCCAAGAAAGTTACATAATATAGCAACATTTCTGTGAACTTGTTCCTACTATATCCATCAGAAATTAACAGACCATAGTCATTTCTGGGCATCCCCAGAACGTTAAATAGCTTATCTGTTCTTCTTGGATTATTGTTCCCCCTTCCTTAATTGCTCTCTACTGCTAGTTCCCCTACATTCTACATTATAAACCATTTGTTTTACATTTTTCAAAGTTCACATTAGTGGTAGCATATAATATTTCTCTTTTTGTGCCTGGCTTATTTCGCTCAGCATTATGTCTTCAAGGTTCATCCATGTTGTCATATGTTTCACCAGATCGTTCCTTCTTACTGCCGCGTAGTATTCCATTGTGTGTATATACCACATTTTATTTATCCACTCATCTGTTGAAGGACGTTTGGGTTGTTTCCATCTCTTGGCAATTGTGAATAATGCTGCTATGAACATTGGCGTGCAGATATCTGTTCGTGTCACTGCTTTCCGATCTTCCGGGTATATACCGAGAAGTGCAATCGCTGGATCGAATGGTAGCTCTATATCTAGTTTTCTAAGGAACTGCCAGACTGACTTCCAGAGTGGCTGAACCATTATACAGTCCCACCAACAATGAATAAGACTTCCAATTTCTCCACATCCCCTCCAGCATTTGTAGTTTCCTGTTTGTTTAATGGCAGCCGTTCTAACCGGTGTTAGATGGTATCTCATTGTGGTCTTAATTTGCATCTCTCTAATAGCTAGTGAAGCTGAACATTTTTTCATGTGTTTCTTGGCCATTTGTATTTCCTCTTCAGAGAACTGTCTTTTCATATCTTTTGCCCATTTTATAATTGGGCTGTCTGTACTATTGTCATTGAGTTGTAGGATTTCTTTGTATATGCAAGATATCAGTCTTTTGTCAGATACATGGTTTCCAAAAATTTTTTCCCATTGAGTTGGCTGCCTCTTTACCTTTTTGAGAAATTCCTTTGAGGTGCAGAAACTTCTAAGCTTGAGGAGTTCCCATTTATCTATTTTCTCTTTTGTTGCTTGTGCTTTGGGTGTAAAGTCTAGGAAGTGGCCGCCTAATACAAGGTCTTGAAGATGTTTTCCTACATTATCTTCTAGGAGTTTTATGGTACTTTCTTTTATATTGAGATCTTTGGTCCATTTTGAGTTAATTTTTGTGTAGGGGGTGAGGTAGGGGTCCTCTTTCATTCTTTTGGATATGGATATCCAACTCTCCCAGCCTCATTTGTTGAAAAGACCATTATGACTCAGTTCAGTGACTTTGGGGGCCTTATCAAAGATCAGTCGGCCATAGATCTGAGGGTCTATCTCTGAATTCTCAATTCGATTCCATTGATCTATATGTCTATCTTTGTGCCAGTACCATGCTGTTTTGGCAACTGTGGCTTTATAATAAGCTTCAAAGTCAGGGAGTGTAAGTCCTCCCACTTCGTTTTTCTTTTTTAGAGTGTCTTTAGCAATTCGAGGCATCTTCCCTTTCCAAATAAATTTGATAACTAGCTTTTCCAAGTCTGCAAAGTAGGTTGTTGGAATTTTGATTGGGATTGCATTGAATCTGTAGATGAGTTTGGGTAGAATTGACATCTTAATGACATTTAGCCTTCCTATCCATGAACATGGAATATTTTTCCATCTTTTAAGGTCCCCTTCTATTTCTTTTAGTAGAGTTATGTAGTTTTCTTTGTATAGGTCTTTTACGTCTTTGGTTAAGTTTATTCCTAGGTACTTGATTTTTTTAGTTACTATTGAAAATGGTATCTTTTTCTTGAGTGTCTCTTCAGTTTGTTCATTTCTAGCATATAGAAACATTACTGACTTATGTGCATTAATCTTGTATCCCGCTACTTTGCTAAATTTGTTTATTAGCTCTAGTAGGTGTATCGTTGATTTCTCAGGGTTTTCTAGATATAAGATCATATCATCTGCAAACAATGACAGTTTTACTTCTTCTTTTCCAATATGGATGCCTTTTATTTCTTTGTCTTGCCGGATTGCCCTGGCTAGCACTTCCAGCACAATGTTGAATAACAGGGGTGACAGCGGGCATCCTTGTCTTGTTCCTGATCTTAGAGGGAAGGCTTTCAGTCTCTCACCATTGAGTACTATGCTGGCTGTGGGTTTTTCATATATGCTCTTTATCATGTTGAGGAAGTTTCCTTCAATTCCTACCTTTTGAAGTGTTTTTATCAAAAAGGGATGTTGGATTTTGTCAAATGCTTTTTCAGCATCTATTGAGATGATCAATTGATTTTTCCCTTTCGAGTTTTTAATGTGTTGTAATACATTGATTGTTTTTCTTATGTTGAACCATCCTTGCATGCCTGGAATGAACCCCACTTGGTCATGGTGTATGATTTTTTTAATGTGTCTTTGGATTCGATTTGCAAGTATTTTGTTGAGGATTTTTGCATCTATATTCATTAGGGAGATTGGCCAGTAGTTTTCCTTTTTTGTAGCATCTTTGCCTGGTTTTGGTATTAGATTGATGTTAGCTTCATAAAATGAGTTAGGTAGTGTTCCATTTTCTTCAATGTTTTGAAAGAGTTTGAGTAAGATTGGTGTCAGTTCTTTCTGGAAAGTTTGGTAGAATTCCCCTGTGAAGCCATCTGGCCCTGGGCATTTATTTCTGGGAAGATTTTTGATGACTGATTGGATCTCTTTGCTTGTGATGGGTTGGTTGAGGTCTTCTATTTCTTCTCTGGTCAGTCTAGGTTGTTCATATGTTTCCAGGAAATTGTCCATTTCCTCTACATTCTCCAGTTTGTTGCCATACAGTTGTTCATAGTATCCTCTTATAATTTTTTTAATTTCTTCAGGATCTGCAGTTATGTCACCTTTTTCATTCATTATTTTGTTTATATGGGTCTTCTCTCTTTTTGATTTTGTCAGTCTAGCTAGGGGCTTGTCAATCTTGTTGATCTTCTCAAAGAACCAACTTTTGGTGATATTTATCCTCTCTATTGTTTTTTTGTTCTCTATGTCATTTATTTCTGCTTTAATCCTTGTTATTTCTTTTCTTGTACTTGGTTTAGGATTGGTTTGCTGTTCATTTTCTAGCTTCTTCAGTTGATCCATTAGTTCTTTGATTTTGGCTCTTTCTTCCTTTTTAATATATGCGTTTAGTGCTATAAATTTCCCCCTTAGCACTGCTTTTGCTGCATCCCATAGGTTTTGGTATGTTGTGTTCTCATTTTCATTCGTCTCTATATATTTAGCAATTTCTCTTGCTATTTCTTCTTTAACCCACTGATTGTTTAGGAGTGTGTTGTTTAACCTCCAGGTATTTGTGAATTTTCTAAGTCTCTGATGGTTATTGACTTCTAATTGTATTCCATTGTGGTCAGAGAATGTGCTTTGAATAATTTCAATCTTTTTAAATTTATTGAGGCTTGTTTTATGTCCCAGCATATGATCTATTCTGGAGAAAGTTCCATGAGCACTAGAAAAGTATGTGTATCCTGGTGATTTGGGATGTAATGTCCTGTATATGTCTGTTAAATCTAATTCATTTATCAGATTGTTTAGGTTTTCAATTTCCTTATTGGTCTTCTGTCTGGTTGATCTATCTATAGGAGAGAGTGATGTGTTGAAGTCTCCCACAATTATTGTGGAAACATCAATTGCTTCCTTTAGTTTTGCCAGTGTTTCTCTCATGTATTTTGTGGCACCTTGATTGGGTGCATAGACATTTACGATTGTTATTTCTTCTTGCTGAATTGCCCCTTTTATTAGTATGTAGTGGCCTTCTTTGTCTCTCTAAACATCCCTGCATTTGAAGTCTATTTTATCTGAGATTAATATTGCTACACCTGCTTTCTTTTGGCTGTAGCTTGCATGAAATATTTTTTTCCATCCTTTCACTTTCAGTTTCTTTGTGTCCCTGTGTCTAAGATGAGTCTCTTGTATGCAACATATTGATGGTTCATTTTTTTTGATCCATTCTGCGAATCTATATCTTTTAATTGGGGGAGTTTAATCCATTTACATTCAATGTTAAAACCGTGAAGGCATTTCTTGAATCAGCCATCTTATCCTTTGGTTTATGTTTGCCATATTTTTCCCCTCTCTCTATTAATATCCTTTATTGTACCCATACTGAATCTCTTTAGTACTGAACCTTTCTCCAAGTCTCTCTGTCCTTTCTTTGTTTCTCTGTCTGTAGGGCTCCCTTTAGTATCTCCAGTAGGGCAGGTCTCTTGTTAGCAAATTCTCTCAGCATTTGTTTGTCTGTGAAAAATTTAAGCTCTCCCTCAAATTTGAAGGAGAGCTTTGCTGGATAAAGTATTCTTGGCTGGAAATTTTTCTCACTCAGAATTTTAAATATATCGTGCCACTGCCTTTTTGCCTCCATGGTGGCTGCTGAGTAGTCACTACTTAGTCTTATGCTGTTTCCTTTGTATGTGGTGAATTGCTTTTCTCTTGCTGCTTTCAGAACTTGCTCCTTCTCTTCTGTGTTTGACAGTGTGATCAGTATATGTCTCGGAGTGGGTTTATTTGGATTTATTCTATTTGGAGTTCGCTGAGTGTGATGGTTGGGTTCATGTGTCAACTTGGCTAGGTGGCCTAGCTGTCTGGTCAAGCGGGCACTGGCCTGACGATTCCTGTGAGGCTATTTGAGGCTGGTTGGTTTGTCGGATCATCAGTCAATTGACTGCAGCTGACTGATGATTCATCAAGGGGCGTGCTTCCACAGTGAGAGAATGCAATTGGCTGGATTTGGTCCGGGTGATCAGTTGGAGGCTTATAAGCCGGACAGTTAGAGAACCTTCACTTCTTCTTCAGCTGCTCAGTGAAGCTTTTCCTGGGGAGCTCGTCGAAGTTGCCAGTTCGTTTCCTGAGGAGTTCGTCAAAGTTGTCGGTTCGTTTCCTGAGTTCTTCAAAGTTGCCGGTTCGTTTCCTGAGGAGTTCGTCAAAGTTGTCGGTTCGTTTCCCGAGGAGTTCGTCGGACGTCTTCCTTGGAGTTGACAGCTTGTTGACGGCTCTGCAGAATTTGGACTCTTGCGCTCCCGCAGTTGCGTGAGTCACTTTTACAATTTGATAATAAGAGACATCTCTCATTGATTCTGTTTCCAAGGAGAACCCTAACTAATACACTGAGCATTTATGATTTGTGTATTTATGTTGTTTTGAAGATTTGGGAAGTTTTCCCCAACAATTTCTTTGAATACTCTTCCTAGACCTTTACCCTTTTCTTCCCCTTCTGGGACACCAATGAGTCTTATATTTGGACGTTTCATATTATCTATCATATCCCTGAGGTCCATTTCGATTTTTTCAATTTTTTTCCCCATTCTTTCTTTTATGCTTTCATTTTCCATTCTGTCATCTTCCAGGTCACTGATTCGTTGTTCAGCTTCCTCTAGTCTTGTACTATGAGTGTCCAGAATCTTTTTAATTTGGTCAACAGTTTCTTTAATTTCCATAAGATCATCCATTTTTTTATTTAGTCTTGCAATGTCTTCTTTATGCTCTTCTAGAGTCTTCTTGATTTCCTTCATATCCCGTATTATGGTCTCATTGTTCATCTTTAGTTCTTTGAGTAGCTGCTGTAGGTGCTGTGTCTCTTCTGGTCTTTTGATTTGGGTGCTTGGGCTTGGGTTATCCATATCGTCTGGTTTTTTCATATGCTTTATAATTTTCTGTTGTTTTTGGCCTCGTGGCATTTGCTGAACTTGATAGGATTCTTTTAGGGTTTGTAGACCTATTGAAGTCCTTATCTCTAATTTATCAGATCTACAGCTTCGTGGAGTACACTTTCTCTAACTAACCAGCAGGTGGCGTCCACGAGCCACCTGTTCTCCACAAGCCAGTTCTCCCCTGCTTAGCCTTTTTGGTGAGTGGGGGAGTGAGTCTTGTGGGGCTCAATTGGTGTACCAAGCTTGCGTGTGTAGTTGGTGTTGCCTGCCCTGTATGTGGGGTGTGTTTCTGGGCAGTCGGGGAGGGGGGGTGGCCCTAACAATCAAATCTCCCTGATGATCCTAGAGTTTTAAAGCTGCTGCAATAGTCTAATCCTTCAGTTCAGTCCTGCCACAGTTTGTCTCTGCCACTGACCCACAAGTCTTTGGTATTGGCGTATGGCTCCTGAGACTTGCAAGTGGGCCCCTCTTCCAGGCTGTGCACCCCGGGTCCTCTGTTGAGGGATGACTGTGCTATGTCACAGGTGAGTGCCGTCCCCCCAGGGCAGTTCTGGGCTGCTGGGCTGTGTAGGAAGGCTCCCAGTCTGCTCAAATGATGGCTGAATGGGGCTTTGTTAATTCACACTGGTCCACCTTCCCAGCTCTGGGACAATCAGCTGAGGTTGCAGGGAAGGCTAATGTCCACGCTCAGTTTTGTGGTGTGTGCCTGTTATTTGAAGCACTTCCGTCACACTGGGTTGTCTGGGGCAGCTCTGGGCTATGGGGCTGGCGATGGGCAGGAGTGTTTCCTGTCCACCAGGATGGTGGCTGTGAGCAGACACCCCCCTTTTCTTGGGAAGTTGTGGTGTTTAGTGAATTTTCTCAGCCACTGGATTATTGCCTTTTGTCTCAGAGCTCTCTTAGTTCTGCTCTTGACTTGACGTGCCCAAATTGCAATTCTTTGAAGCTTTCTGTATTGGGCTTCTTAGAGTAATTGTTTTAGAAAAAGAAAAAAGGATTAAAAAAAAAAAAAAAAAAAAGTTCCTTCCTCAGAGATCTAATGGGTTATTTAAATGCTAATAGACAAAGCAACCAGGGCCATTAAGGAAAGGTCCACAGGGCAGAGAGATCAGCTTTTCTTCCGGATTTGCATATGCGCCTCAAGGCCTGAGCTCCGCCCTTCCCCTTTCTGTGTTCACCAGAACTCCAAAAATCCTCTGCTTTTATTTTGGAGTTTTTCGCGTTATTTTTTTTTTTCTATGCCTGTCTCCTCTCTGCTGGGCTGGCAGCTCTCAGATTCTCTGGTGTCTGGTCTCAGTCTATCTATGGTTGGAGTATGAATCAGTAGAATGAGTTTCCGAGAAGGGCTACCACTGCAGTTCTCCCTTCTCCTTCCCGGAGCTGGCAGCCCCTCCTCCCACGGGACTGAGCCTGGCAGGGAGGGGCGCGGGTCCCCTGGCCGCAAAAACTTACAGATTTCGCTGATCTCAGCAGTTCGACATTTTCATGAGTGTTGTATGAAGTATGCCCAAAGTCAGATTGCTCTGTGGTGTCCAGTCCACGCAGTTCCTGGCTTTTTACCTACTTTCCTGGAGGAGTAACTAAAACTTACAGCTCACCAGTCTGCCATCTTGCCTCGCCTTCATTGATTGTATTTTTTTCCTCAATACCATCCCATTTTCAACACCTTGCAAAGTTGATATTCATTTGTTCTCTCTCGTGTAAAACCATTCTTTTATTTGTACATTTAATCACAATCACTGACCACTCTAGGTTTCACTCTAGGTATACAGTCCCAGTCTTTATCTTCTATATTTCCTTCTGGTATCATACATACCTGTAACCTTCCTCTTTTAACTGTACTCACAAACATCTTTTTCAGTGTACTTATAGTACTGTGCTACCATCACACAGTATTGTGCTATCCATTTCTGATCTATACAGTCAGTCCTCTTGAACATTTTATACTCCTTCAGCATCAAATGCCCGACCTCTACCCTCTTTCATATCTTCTTTTCTACGCTCTTCTCCAAACCTCTCTCTCCTGTGTTTTCCTATTTGTCTGTAGCACTCCCTTTAGTATTTCTTGTAGAGGAGGTCTCCTGTTCACGAACTCTCTCAGTGTCTGTATATCTGTAAATATTTTAAATCCTCCCTCACTTTTGAAGGACAGTTTTGCTGGATATAGGATTCTTGGCAGTTTTTCTCTTTCAGTATCTCGAATATATCATACCACTGCCTTCTCACTCCATGGCTTCTGCTGAGGGATCCACACTTAGTCTTATTGTGCTTTCCTTGTATGTAACGGATGATTTTTCTCTTGCTGCTTTCAGAACTTGCTTTGTCTTTGACATTTGAAAATCTGAATAGTAAGTGTCTTTGAGTAGATCTATTTGGATCAGTTCTGTTTGGGGGATGCTGCACTTCTTGGACCTATAATTTTATGTCTTTCATAAGAGTTGGGAAATTTTAAGATTGTTTCCTGTTTTCTTTCTGCCCCTTTTCCCTTCTCTTCTCCTTCTGGGACACTATAACATGTATATTAATGTGCTTCATGTTGCCATTCAGTTCCCTGAGACCCTGCTCATGTTTTTCCATTCTTTTCCCTAGCTGTTCTTTTTTGTGTAGGATTTCAGATATCTTGTCCTCTAGTTCACTGATCCTTTCTTCTGCCTCTCTAAGTCTGCTGTTTTATGTCTCCACTGTGTTTTTCATCTCTTCTATTTTGCCTTTCATTCCCATAAGTTCTGCCATTTGTTTTTTCAAGCTTGCAAATTCTTCCTTATGGTCACCCAGTGTCGTCTTTATATTCTTCATCTCTTTTGTCACATTTTCTTTCAGCTCATTGATTTGATTCAGAAGATTTGTTTGAACATCTTTAATTAGTTGTTTCAAATTCTGAATCTCCATTTAGGTATTCATTTGTTCCTTTGACTGGGCCGTATTTTCATGTTTTCTGGTGTGGCTTGTGAGTTTTCGTGATCTAGGCATCTGATTTTCTTGATTAGTTTATTCTGGAAGTTGTTTCCTCTCTTTTGCCTAGGGTTTTCTTGTTGGTTGTCTTTGATCTCTGTCTTTTCTTTGTTTCTCTCACTGGCCAGTTGTCAGATTGGATCTGGCCCCCAGTCGTCCCCCCCAAATCAGGCACCCACCATGGCCTGCCACATGGATGGGAGGTAGGCACCTCAGCAAGTTCGCTGTGCAGTAATAGAGATTTGCTGGTTTTCAGTGGTGCTCTGGTTTCCACTGGCCAGCAAGATCTGGGTTTGTCTTAGACTCCTGCTTTCACAATTGAATCTTCCATATTTTTCAGCCAAAACAAGGCTGGGTTTCCATACCGGGCATGTAGATCAGCTCCTGTGGTCCTAAGAAGGGGTCTGGAACATCTTTTTCAGTGTTTCAATTCCCTTGCACCTTCTGGACTGTCCAGCAGATGGTGCTGCTTGGTAACTTAACTGTCCTCAGAAGCTGCTTTGCCTCCAAGCACAGGCTTTGTCTACACAGGTGAGCTGAAACTGCACGATTCCTGTGCCCTCACTTTGCCGGCCAAAATCTGGCTTGATGTGGGGCTCCACCTGTGGCAGAGGACTCCCTCAGCTGACCCAGTACTCCAGCCACCCCCCATCTTACATCACGGTGGCACATTTGTCAAAACTAAGAAGCCAGCATCAGCACATTATTATTAACTAAACTCCAGACTTTATTTGGATTTTACCAGTCTTCCCATTTCATGTACTTTTTAAAAAAATTCAGTCCAGGATATCACATCGCATTTCACTGTTACATCTGTTCATTCTCTGTGACAGATCCTTGGTCTTTCCTGATTTTTCATGAATTTGACCGAGTTGAGGAGCACTGGGCAGGCTTTTTGTAGAATGACTCTCAGATGGTGTTTGCAAATTGTTTTTCTCATGATCAGAATAGGTTTATGTGCTTTTGGAAGGAGTAACACAGAGGCAAAATGCCCGTCTCGTCACAGCATGTCAGGGGGCCTGCCACATCCATGGGACATCACCGGTGGCATGGACCTCCATCCCTTGGTGAAGACCCCATTTGCCAGGTTTCTCCAATGCTGAGTGACTGTGTTTCACTTTCCTTCCTCTTTTTGTTGGAAGTGAGTCACTAAGTTCAGTCCACACTCAAAAGGGGTGGGAGAATACAAGCTCCTCCTCCTGGAAAGGGATAGAAGCTACAGAAATTATTTGGGATTTGGTAAGGAAGGCTTGTTTCTTCTCCCCATTTATTTATTTATTGAATCATTTCTTTATTTATATCAGTACACATACTTATTTTATATTTCAGGTTATAATCCAATTCTACATTATTTTGTTACTCAAATTGTTCCAGCTTTGACCCTTGGTGGTTCTTTCACGCCGTCTCCTACATCCTTGTGATGTGCCCCCATCCTTTTACTCTTCTGAGCACTTCCTCACTCCTGGTAGGATGAGATGCTCCCGGCTCATCTTGCATTTTCTCTCCTCCTGCCCTAGAATCAACCTTGGTTTGATTGGAGAATGGTATTTAGAAACCAAGGTCTGGGTATTGGAATGGCTACATGGTTTTTATAAGTATGGTTTTTATTTGTATATTCCATGGACAGATTACAATGATTAATTCAGCCACTCTGAATCTTACTTTTAGTAGTAACACCATATTAAAAATCATTTTGCAAATTTTCCCTTCTATTGGATTTTCTTTCTTTCTTTCTTTCTTTTTTGCATGTTTATGCCCCTTTATGGTTTCTTAAACTTTATTTATCAAAAAGTAAAACAAACAAGGAATAAAAAAACATTTCAAACAAAACAAAACAAAGGAATAAGAAAAACAAATAACCTAAAATAACTACATTGCTTCCAACATGTTCCTACCATACCCCCCAAAAATTAACAAACCGTAGTCATTCCTGAGCATTCCCATAACATTAGGGTTACCCTCCATAACTTGTCTGTACTTATTTGATTATCGGTCCCCCTTTACTAGTTGCTATCTATAGCTAGATCCCCTACATCCTACAATATAGAACATTTATTTTACATTTTTCACAGAGTTCATATTAGTGGTAACATACAATATCTCCCTTTTTGTGCCTGGCTTATTTCACTCCGCATTATGTCTTCAAGGTTCATCCATGTTGTCATATGTTTCACGACCTTGTTCTGTTGGATTATTTCTTGAGAGTAAATTTCCAGGAGAGGAATCAATGGGGAAAAGGTCATATTTTTATGTTTCTAGATACTTAGGGACAAATTATTCCCCTTAGTTTGGTATTAATACATACCATCTCCAAGAAGTTATAAATGCACTCTCTTCACTTCAGGTTTATCGTAACGACAGAATAAATAAAAAGATATAGGATGAAAAGTCTTCTTGTCTCTCTTTTTAATTTCCACATAGCTCCTTCCTAAGACCACTGTATTAATTTCTTGTATATCCCCTGAGAGTTTCTTTATGCACAGACCAGCAAAATGAATGCATGCAGAAGAAAACATACCAAACACACTGTTCTTAATCTTGCTGTTTGCACTTGTACCTTAGAAACCTTTCTATATCAGCTCAGAGAACCTCCTCATTCTTTTTACAGCTGCAAAATATTTCATTGTATGAATGTGCTATAATGTATTTAGTAGGTCATCTATTGATGGGCCGTTTGCTTTTTTCCCAATCTTTTACTAAAGCAAACAGTGATGCAATTATTAACTTTCTACACACATTATTTTTGCCTCTGGGCAAGTATATCTGAATAACAAATTCTCAGAAATTCTACTGCTGGATCAAAGGTTATATACATTTGTAATCTTGTTATGTATTACTGAATTGCCCTCCATCAGGGTTATATCCAGTTCACTATTTGCTAGCAGCAAATGAGTGTGGTTTCCCTGTTATCCTATTACACACAAAATAGTGGGCTCTTAAACCCCCCAGGAGTTCGTATGTCTAAAGCACTTAGAACACATAGCGAGCACTTTATAAGCATTAATTACTTTAATCGCCATTGTTATTATTTGATTTTTTGCCATTCTGATTGGTGAAAAAAGCTACTTTTGTGTTTTTTCATTTGTCTTTGTTTTATTATGGGTGAGATCAAATCTCTTCATATGTTTTAAAGCCATCTGTAGTGCTTTCTGTGATCTCTTTGCATGTCTTTTGCCATTTGCCTATTGGGTTGATGATCTCTTTTTGTTTTTTTTTTCTTGCTTCATAGGAGCTCTTTAAATGAATTGGGAGATTATCTCTTTTTGATATAAATGGCAAATATTTATTCCCAGTTTGTTATTTGTCTTATCAATCCTTGCTTTTATTGCTTCTGGATTTTGAGTCATAGTTAGAAAGGCTTTCAGGTTGTCATTTTTTACATTTAACTGTTTTATTCTTTTGGGATATTTCCTAGCAAATGGTATGAGGTTTGGAATATTTTAAATTTTTGTTGAGCTAACAGCTGTACATTAGCACCTTGGTGAAATTTTTCTCTGCCTTTACTTGGTTATTCGTGAGGTAGAATATTATTCTCTTGGATTTGTTTCCTGATTGTTTTTAGTCTCAGGTGAATGAGCTGCACCTGCTTTTTCATATATTAATTTTTGGGAACCTAAACATTTTCTTACCAGTCTGTAAGTGTTCTTTATATAAATATTTTTATATTTATGATGACTGATAATTAGAGGTAGTGTTCCTGTATTTAGGGAAAATATTTATAAAGAATATATATGTAGTCCTATATTTATGGAAAATATTTTCCCCAGCCTATTTTTGTCTTTTTATATTTATGATGTTTCACCAAGTTTCAGCTTTTTATGTATTAAATATTTACCTTTTTACCTCTAGGCTTCACTTTGGGTAGCTCCTATTGCTATGTCTTCAAGTTAGTCTTCAAGTTAACAGTGTCTCTTCCACTGTTAATCTAATCCAGTGAAATGTTTATTTCAGATATTGTATTTATCATCTATAGAAGTTCTATTTGGTTATTCAAATGTTTCTTGTTTCTCTCCTTATTATTGGCATATTTTACTTTAAATCCTTGAGCATATTTAGAATATTTATAATAGCTTGCTTTAACACCCCTGTGATGCTAATTGCATCATCTCTGTCATTTCTGGTGTGTTTCTATGACTACATTTTCTCCCAGTTATGGCTCACACTTTCCTGCTTCTTTGCATGGCTACTAATTTTTGACTGAATACCAGATATTGTAAGTTTCACATTGTTGAGTGCTTGATTTTGTTGTATGCCTTTAAGGAGTGTTGGGTTTTGTTCTGTTAATTAATTTATTTGCAGATCCCTTTGATCTTTTCAGTTTGTTTTTAAGCATTTTTAAGGACAGATCTAGAGTAGCCTGTCATCTGGGGCTAGTTTAGTCCCACCATTTAGATATGAACCCTGGAATCTTTACTGAATGCCCCATGTATTTAATTAGGTTTCTTCACTCTGGCTGCTGGGCACTTGAAGAATTTCCAACCTTGTGTGAGCTTTGGGAATTTTTCAACTTTCTCCTCTGTTTTGGTTTTCTAAAATTGCCGTTATGCAAAATACCAGAAATGGATTGGCTTTTTATAAAGGGGATTTATTAGGTTACAAATGTACAGTTCTAAGGCCATAAAAGTATCCAAACTAAGGCATCAACAAGAGGATACGTTCACTGAAGAAAGGATGATGGTGTCTGGAACACCTCTGTCAGCTAGGAAGTTACATGGCTAGCATCTGCTGGTCCTTTGCTCCTGGATTCTGGTTTCAAAATTACTTTCTCCAAAATGTCTCTGGGTTTCTGTCTCTCTTAGCTTCTCTCTCTCAGCTCCTGTGCATCCTTGCTTACTCTCCAAGGTGTTTCTCTCTAAGCATCTAGAGGTCCTCTCTTAGCTTCTCCGGGGCAAATTCTAGGCTTCATCTCTTAGCTTAGCATCTCCAAATGTCTCCCTGTCTGCATCTCCAAGTGTCTGTCTGTTTGCATCTCCAAGCATCTGCAAGTGTCTGGGTCTGTGTGGGCTCTTAGCTCCCTCAAGGACTCCAGTGATCTAATTAAGGCCCACTCTGAATGGGCAGGGTCACACCTCTATGGAAATAATCTAATCAAGAGGTCTCACCCACAGTTGGATGAGTCACATCTCCATGGAAACAACCTAATCAAAAGGTTCCACCCACAATAAATCTGCATCCACAAGACTGGATTAAAAGAACATTGCCTTTCCTGGGGTACATAACAGTTTCAAACTGGTACAACATCCCCAAGTGTTCTAGTTTGCTAGGCTGCTGAAAGCTTTTAATGATGGGAATTTATTAGCTTACAAGCTTACAATTCTGAGGCTGTGATAATGTCCAAATCAAGGCATCATCAAGATGATACCTTCTATCTGAAGACTGGCTGCTGGCAATCCTGGACGACTCTGTCCATGGCAAGGCACGTGGCAGTGTATGCTGGTCTCTTCCTTCTCTTCCTAGTTTCATTGCTTTCAGCTTCTTGCTTCCATGGCTTTTTCTCTCTGTCTGAATTTCATTCTTTTATAAAGGACTCCGGTAAGAGGATTAAGACCCACCCTGAATGAGGTGGGTCACATCTTATCTTAGGCTAAGATCCTACTTATCAAAAGATCATACTTACAATGGGTCCACACCCACAGGAATGGATTGACTTTGAGAACGTACTTTTCTGGGGTACATACAGCTTCAGACCACCACACCAAGTAATTGTTCTCTTTCTGGTAGTTGTTTGCCCACACTCATGGACTTTCACCCTTCAGAAGTTTGGCATTCATCCAAACACTCAAGGATCCCCTATGCAGATTTCTGGAGCTCTTTCTCTGTGTGGCTCCCTCTTTGGTATCCTGCCCCCTAAATTCTGCTTTGAACTCTGGTCTCTATTTCCTCAGTTCAGTGCAGCTTTGTTTAAGGTTCTTGCCCTGTGCCTCCGGACAGAAAGCTGTGGTAATTAGAGGGTTCATTTCATTGTTTCCTTCTCAGCCTTGCACTACCTGTTTTCCAGTATTGGAAAACAGCTGTTTTGCCTAGTTTTCCAGTTTCCTAGTTTTTTGTTTTGTTTTGTTGTGTTTTTTTTTTTGTTTGTTTTTTTTTGTTTTTAATGTCAGGAAAGTAAATCCTGTAATTGTTAACCAAATTCTCAGCTTTTAATGTGTTATTTTCTTTGCGAGTTTTTCTTTTCTTCAAATGTGAGAAAACTATTATCCCATTCTCAGAAAAATTATAACCCTTCAAAGAAAGGAGAGGAGAGTTTGGTAGTGAGAATGAAGAAATAAATTTAGGTGATACTGCAAGAGAACAGGTAGTAGGGTCTGCTCATTGCATGTGATGTGATGTGTGTGTGTGTGTGTGTGTAAAAATAACAAAATGTTAAAGGTGACCAAGAGTTATATAGTAACATTGAAAATAAGATTTTCAGCCAAAGGAGAAGATATCCTGGTCCCGAGGTGAGGGGATGTCATTTAATATTTTTTTTCAGATTGGGTAAGATGATGAAGGCACACATCCAAAGAAGACATAACAATATTTTACAGTAGCACTATATGAACATGAGAAGTTATATAAAAAGCAATGAACTGGGAATCAGAAATTCTACTTCTAGTTTCCTACCATTTGCAAGTTCTGTAGCCCACAGCTGTCGGAAATAAAGTGGTACCTGTAAGGGAATAAATGCTCTCTCGGTTCTGGAGGAGAAAAGAATTTATTTACAATCTTGCAAGATGGGGCGTCCAGCCAAACACGCGGAAGGCTGGCGCGCCAGAGGAAGAGAATGGCGATGTTTAAATCTCCTACTCCTAATTCGCAAGTCCCTCCCCTGTTTCCCCATTGACTGGGTACTACAGAGGTTACAGCCTATCCGAGAACACTAACTAATTCATCTTTTGAGATTTTAATTTGTACAGCCAATCCCAGAGAGCCAACTAGCTCATTATTGAGATTTTGAACTGATTAGCCAATGCCCCCCCAAATTTTTATTTTTTTGCTGTGAGTTCCCGCCTCTGATACTACCTCATGTCTCTTTACATCAGGCAGATTCTCTCTTCTCTTTGTCTGGGGCTTGTTTAAACTGGTTTTGCCTCCATTTCCCTTATTCCATGCTGTCTCTATGTGAAAACGAAACTTATTCCTTTCTTACAGATTCCCTCCTCTTTCTTTTTAAACACTTTTAGTTTTCACATTTTAGATTCTCAAATTTGCTAAGGGCTTTTTTACATTCCTCATCATAGGGATCTTTCTTATTTTTGATTCTAGTGGTTTTGATGGCTTTTTGAACTAGCCTTTGAGCACACGGGATTATGTAGCACCCAGCTGTTATAAACATTTTGGCTGGAATGATAAGGAAAATTAAAATAGATGTTGCAATTCCTTTCCATTTCTCGAACCAATTTTCCAACCATTCTATGACTGGGTTGTTAATGCTAGAATTCTTTTCTAGTTTCTGAAATAAGGCTGTTAAGCCTTGTAGGGCTTTGATGATAGTTCCATTAGGTGCGGTATTATTGGGGATGAATGTGCGACAATTTCCCCCAACTATAGCACAGACGCCTCCTTTTTCAGCTAGTATCATGTCTAGGGCCATTCTGTTTTCCCATGCCATTCGGCTAGTGGCATCTAACTGTTCTGCTATTTCTTTAATGACATTCCTGGTATAGTTGATAAATTTTAGCTGATGATTGACATTTTTATTGATGGTGACCCACCAGAATAAGGACGATTTAAATTTTGCAGCTAATTGATTTTTAGCTTTAAACTCATTAGGAACTTTCTGGGGAACCCCTATACTATCTACAAACATTTTTTTTATTGAAGGAACTAGGTACACTTTGTACATTTTTCTTTTCTCCTTTGCCTTGGGTTGGTACTTTATTACTTTCAAATGCCAGGGTAAATGAGATAGCCAATTGAACCAGAGCACAGGTTCCTCCCCACCTTTCAGGTCGTGTTGGCCAGAGGATGCCCTTCCCACAGTACCACCAGAGGTCTGCTCGGGGTATAGTTAGGCTGGAGAAGTTGCCAGTACTATCCTTGCTCACATTCCACACCTGTGTACACAAAGCCATGGTACCAAGATCCTGGAGCCCTTCTTCCCATCTGGAGAGACAGGCAGAGTGGTTTCCGGGACCAAGGTGAGACGCTGGTATGGCTTTGACACTTCCCTCCTGGACTGGAGGGAAAAGGGAGGACAACGTACTACAACTTTCACCAGGAGTAGCATTTTGAAAGAGGAGTGTTATACATTTAAACTCCCTTTCATGCTTTTTCATCCCCAAGGGGAAGGGCATAATCTGAACAGTGGGTTGTTTGGTTGTACAAGCATAACAGTCACTTCTGTTTAGACTCTGGATGGTATGTTTGCCCCATTCTACCCAGGCATTTGTATTTCCATAACCTGTCTCTATTTCTGTGGTTTGCTTTAAGTCTTTGGTCTTAAGTATTCTAATGACCTTGGGGTCAATTTGTACTGGAGAGTTAAATTCCAGCCAAGTTTCCCTTAATGGTTTTTCCTCCAACCTGGGTAAGACCCATCCCTCATACTGTGTGGTCCACCAAGCAGTGTTCGAAGAATAACAAGGGTTAGGTGTCTCATAAGTTATACTCTCAAATGTTTGCCCCCCAACAATCTTGCTTTCTATTTGAACAGTCTGCTTACATAAATGCTTATATTCCTCCCTCAGTTGTTGCTGATGTTTTAGATTTTTACAGCTCATTACTTGACAAACATCAAATTGTACAGTTTGAGACTTTAAGCCTTTGACTACACTTATAACCAGCTTAGCAGAACCTGTTACTCCTTGAATATAGAACATTATGATCAGCATAAGCAATTTCATCATTAAGCTATACACAGAGCACAATGCAAACATAGGGTTTAATCCAGCCCTTTCTCCCTTCTAATATGTTCCTTTAACTGTTGCCTATTTAAAGTGATCCTTAGGGGATCTGAGGTAGGAGTCACTTTCCAGGATTCAGGTTGAGTTGCTGGATACTTATCGTCTGGTTCAGGCACCGGTCCCTTCACTTGTGTGTAATGAGTCCAGCCTCTTTCTGCCATTCGGACTGCCGTCTCAGTTGTCAGCAAGACTTGATAGGGTCCTTCCCAGATCGGTTGAAGTTTGGATTCTTTCCACGACTGGATCAGAACCCAGCTGCCAGGCTGATGTCGATGGGCAGCAAATTCAAGAGGCGGGGTCTGAGCCAGCAGTCCACGGTGCCTGAGAGATGATAAAGTAGAAGACAAGGCCAGTATATAATTCTTAAGAAAAAGATCCTTTGTGTCTAGGGAGGGGAGCTCTCCAGTCCTCCTGGGGAAAGGCAAACCAAAAACCAAAGGCCTACACCTTGTAATTGCCTAAGTACTAAATTACACATGGCTTGCACCCCTCTAATGACTCCCCTAGTGTAAAACTGCTAATACCTGCTTTAGGTACAGACACAACTTACCAACATTTCAGGCTAGAACAATTAGACTAAAGGACAACAATAATTTACAATAACCTGAGATTAATGAACATAAAAAGGCTTACCACTCTTAAATGCTAACTTAAAATTCAGTTTTTAGTACACCTAGTTTAGTGATGCTTGAATATACGTGATTCACATATATGCATACCCTGAACATACACACAAGTTTTGCTGTTAGATGAGTAAAAACCCACTCTCCAGGGAGAGGAGGACAAGCCTTGGTGTGTAGTATTTGACAATATATGTGGTGTCTTTATTCCTATTAGACTTAATGTTAAGATAGCAACCTGGCATTACCAAATGGAGACCTGGGAAGAGCTATGAACCATTCACTGTTCTAAGTTTGTTTAATTCAGCTTTAGTGAACCTTAAACCCTTTTATAGGAACATTTACTTGCACTTTGAGTATGGACCTTTTGCTTTTGCCCAAAATATATCAGAAAAATTATTCTGCTTTTTACAAGAATACACAGTCTCATATATCTGGAATACAGACACATATAACTTATATACACACTCATAACCATACGAAACAGACATACATTCCCATTTACAAGCATGTATAGCCAATACACTACTGTTACACATACATAGAAAACTTTTACACAGTTTTTCTCACTTTTTTTCATTTTTCACACTATTGTGAAACTGCACACAATTGCCCAGCTTTAGAGTACACACAAAATAGTATACGCTATAAAGACACAAAGAAATAGCTTCAGTTTACTATAGATGAGTACACAGGAAATTTTTGCCAAGTTTTAAATTACACACTGACAAACTTTAACAGTTTGAAAGACTCCTACGTAATTATATTACATGCTTTTATTACATACAAATACAACTATCCCACATTCCTGTGTAAACATACAACTTAAACTCCCATTAGATTCATGAAGTTTTAACTCTCAGAATGCATCCAAATACAGTCCTAAAAAATGTGCATATAACTTTCTATATACCCTGATACACACATTAAGGGACTTTAAATGTAGCTTCCACATGCCTTAGACTTAATTACACAGCACACTAAAATATGTAAATGTATTTATTAATACCTGTTTAGCCCCACATAAGTATATGAATAGAGAATCACACAAACCCCATGCTACAAATTTCCTTCCTCCTTTTTTTTTTTTTAAACTGCTCCAATTACTTCTCTATCTCACTTTTGTCTGTTTCCTCCCTGGCTTGTTGACTCTCTGAATATTTCCTCTAATGGCTTATTCAGCCATTCATCGATTTTTGGATCTCCTCTGAATATTAGGCTAAAATTCCTTTATATAGCTGACCTTTTAAAGTCTGAGTTATTAACAGAATGACATTGTATTCTTGGGGCTTGAGGGAGTGGGAGTCCAACCCTTTTTAGAGGCTTTTGTGGCAGCTCTTCTCTTTTCAAAGTCTGGGGTGATGTTGGGGAGATTACCTTTTTGGCCCCACCCTTCTTAAACATCGGGGTGCCACCCAGACTCTGCCTCTTCGGGGTAAAGGCTCTACCTTCTCTGAACAGTGGGGTGGCAGCCAGGCTTTTCCCATTCCCCTGGGAATGTGCTCCACCCTCTGGGTCCTGAGGCGGCAAAACTTTTCTAGAGCATTGAGGCGGAAGGCCCACCCTCAACCCCCAGGGCAAACTCACCCTTTTCATGCATGTGGGCCACTCCACTCTCCCAGCCTGAGACCACTTGACTTCAGACCTCAACTTGCATCGTTCTTTGGGGATATGGGTACAGCCAATTTTATTTTAGGTGGATGCAGTCTCTCTCTTTCTCTCATAGCCGCCCTCTTTCCCATTTCCCTTTCTTCTCCCAAGAAAGGGATATTTACATAAACCAGAGTTTAAGAATCAAGTTAATTGTTATTCAGCTAGCCTTGCTAGGCTTTTTATTAATGATTCTTACCTTTCTTTCTTTAAGAGCCTTTAGAAACAGAAACTTTTGGAAATCTCTCCATTTTTTTTTTTTTTTTTTCTTAACTTTTGGTGGGTTGTAATTACTGGAGCAGTCAGCATTAACTGGCTCTCCAATTGCCTGGGGGCATAGACTGCTTCCACTAAAACCCCAGGCTTTAATGGTTCCCGCCCCAGTGGGGGAGGGGAAACCATAAGGCGGGGGAATGCTTATCCCAGGTTTTAGTTTCTTTTTTCCCTGCAGCCACCACATGGCACAGTTCAATTCTGCCTTGGAAAAAGGTTTATTTTTATTAACATGACACACGAGGTCAGCACAAAGCCAACTCTTATCTGCCTTATATTTTGGCCAGAATATATTTGGCAGCAAAATGCCTTTTTTTTTTGTCTAAACATAACAATAATATTTGATCATTTTCTTTTACCCTTTCCCTTGGTCCAATTACTTTTAGCCCAATGTTTTAACATGTTTCCCAATGGATTATTTAGAGGAATGTTCCCCGGGGACCCTAAAGGTACCCCCTTCCCTTTATTCCCGGCCGGCTGACTGCCTCTATTCCCCATTCTGAGTCTTGCCTGAGCATCTTTCCCTTAGGATCAGCTCTAGGCTCATCAGAATGTCCCCATTCTGAGTCTTGTTTGGGCATCTTTCCCTCAGGATCAGCCCCAGACTCTCAGAATGCTTTAACCACCAAGGCAATATAATATTTCTTTCCTTACCTTGGTCCGTGCACGGAGTTGCCTGGTTAACCAGAGGCAGGCCTTTTCTTTTCCCCCTTTTCTCATCCACAACCGGCAGATCCAAGCGTCTGGTCTCGGGCCCTTTAGCTGCCGGAGATGGGCCCCCAATGGCGGAGTCCGAGACCGCTCAATCAGCGGGGCGCGCCTTCCCTTTGTCCACCTCGGGGGTCCCCCTCCGAAGCTTCGGATCCCGGACGAGCCCCCAAGTTGTCGGAAATAAAGTGGTACCTGTAAGGGAATAAATGCTCTCTCGGTTCTGGAGGAGAAAAGAATTTATTTACAATCTTGCAAGATGGGGCGTCCAGCCAAACACGCGGAAGGCTGGCGCGCCAGAGGAAGAGAATGGCGATGTTTAAATCTCCTACTCCTAATTCGCAAGTCCCTCCCCTGTTTCCCCATTGACTGGGTACTACAGAGGTTACAGCCTATCCGAGAACACTAACTAATTCATCTTTTGAGATTTTAATTTGTACAGCCAATCCCAGAGAGCCAACTAGCTCATTATTGAGATTTTGAACTGATTAGCCAATGCCCCCCCAAATTTTTATTTTTTTGCTGTGAGTTCCCGCCTCTGATACTACCTCATGTCTCTTTACATCAGGCAGATTCTCTCTTCTCTTTGTCTGGGGCTTGTTTAAACTGGTTTTGCCTCCATTTCCCTTATTCCATGCTGTCTCTATGTGAAAACGAAACTTATTCCTTTCTTACACAGCCTATCTGAGCCTTACTTTCTTCATTTTTTCCAAATAGAATACTATCTGCCCTGCCTGTCTCCCAAGAGAGGCTCAAATGCAATAACTTATGTGAGGGTGCTTTGTAAACCACCTTGCGCCATTTAGAGGTAAGATATCACTATATGTTTATTATTTTGCCTAGTAAATATCAAGATGCAGAGGGTCAGGGTAAAGCTTCGAGCAAAGTCAGAGGTTGGAATCTTGGAGGCCACCCCGAAGAAGGTGTTATTAAAACATGGAAACAATAACTAGGTGGGAAGGAACAGGGGCGGGCTGTCTGGTTTGGGAACAGCCATAAACAAAACCTTAGAGGCAGAAACAAGCTCTCTGCCTCTGGAGCAATTTACCCTTCCCTCCCCTGAAAAGAGTGGCTGACTGACAACTTAAGGAAATTAGAGTTGGAGAATTTAAAGGCTGGAGTGGGGAGATTAGGGGTGTGCTAGGGAAAGAAATGGGGACCCTGGCTGAGAAGGAACCAAGAGGGATGGTTGGAGAGAGAGATAGAAAGATGAGGGAGAGAAAAGTGGTTTATCGCCACTGTTCTTTGGCTGGAGTGGTGGTGAGTAATTATAAAAGTGATGCATAACAGAAGGGAAAGCTCTTTTTGCTTAGGAGAGGTGACTACGCCCAACAATTAGGTGTTTGTCTTTCCACACTTTTTCCTATGCATACAAATCAGATACAGTGCTGATGCATTCATGCAAGATGACAATGACCTCCCTAAGTCTTGAGCCTCCGTCTCCCGTTGGCTTCTCAGGCCCTGCCCTGTTCTCCTCCTAACCCCTGATTGGCTGTCTTCCTTCCGCCTCCTCACCCCTAAGAGGAGGTGTGTCTCAAAGCTCCGTCCTTGGACCTCTGCTCTTATTGCTACACTCTTGACTCTCTCAAGAGTTCTAATTCTGAATTGCCAACTACCTCCTGGACATCGTTTCTTTGGTCTGTCCCCCACCACCTCTCACTCAGACTTGTCTACAACCAAGGTCAATCATTTGTCCCAAAAGAGCATGTTCCGGTTTTCTAATGCTGCCATTACGCAAAATACCAGAAATGGATTGGCTTTTATAAAGGGGGTTCATTTGGTTACAAATTTACAGTCTGAAGGCCTTGAAAATGTCCAAATTAAGGATCAACACAAGTAAACCTTCACAGAAGGAAGGCCAATGGCTTCTGGAAAACCTCTGTTAGTTGGGAAGGCTTGTGGCTGGTGTCTGCTGATCCCAGGTTGTGTTCTGGCTCCTCTTTCAGCTCCTCTGCGTTCTTCAAAATGTTGCTCTTGGGGTGTTTTGTCCTCTCTTAGCTTCTCTGGAGCAAAGTGTCAGCAAAAGTCTGCTTTCAATGGCCGTCTCCAAAATGTCTCTCTTGGCTGTAACACCAAGCTCCTTCTGTCTGAAGGACTCCAGTGATTTTATAGGACTCCAGTGATTAAATCAAGACCCACCCTGAATGGGCAAGGTTGTCCATATCTCCATGGAAATAATTCAATCAGACATTTTACCCGCAGTTGATTAAGTCACATCCTCATAGAAACAAAGGATTCCAACCCAATCAACACAAATATGTCTGCCCCCACAAGATTGCATCAAAGAACATGGCTTTTGGGGGGACATAATACACACAAACCAGCACAGAGTTCATTTTTCAAGCTTTCCTATTTCTGTCAATGGCATTTACATCCCCCTAAAGTCACCTTGGCTCTGTCTGACTCCTCTTCTAACACCCAGGCCCTGCTGAATTCTTCTTCTGTAGGAGCCTCCCTTCCATCCCATCTTTTCATCTATTCACCACCTAGACCGTGGCAACATCCTGCCCTTCTCTCCCCTCTAAGCCATCTCCTCACAGCTGCCACACCAACCTTTATAAAACACTATTTACGTCTTAATCATCTTTTTCTCCTTAACTTAGAATCCTTCACTGCTCCCTGTTGCTTATCTGCCACCATCCCAGTGCCTCAACCCAGCAGTTAAACTGCCCAGTGTCCAGCATCCACCTGGCTTTCCAAGTTTATCTCCACGACTTCCCTATACCTCCTTGCTACTCCAGCCCAACTAACTTAATCAGTGTTCTCTTAAAACATCTTGCACCTTCGCACCCCTGGGTCTTTGCAGGAGCCACTAACTCAATCTGAAAATTCTGATCCCCCTTTCCTCAACTTCTCCAAGAACTTTTTCCCCAGCTCAAAGCCCAGTCAAGCTCTATCTCCTCCAAGAAACATTTTCTGATGACCTCAACAGCCTGTAGTAACACCCCTTCCAAAGCCTGCGGACACTGATCATTGATGCCCTGGCTTAGTATTTGCTATTATCTCTTTAGATACATGTTTGGTCTCCCCAAGTTTCTCATGTACAGACTATGCCTGTTCCTCTGTTTCACCCAGTGCCTAGCAAAGGGCCTGGACAGCGCAGATGTTCAATGGCTTTTAGCTACTAGGATTATGCGTAGGGGTAGCTTGGTAGTTTGGAGGCAAAGAAGATAAAGTTTGGGGGAACAAGCAAGGAGGATATTGTAGGGACAGGTGAGGGGTAAAATTGTGGTGGGATAAGGGGAGCAGGTTAAAGGAGAGGCAGACATGGGTGTTTGGGGTGAAGATCCCCAGAGGGAGAGGATATAAACCGAGCGAAGGCATCCCCCCCCCCCCCACCTGCTGCTGGCAGGGCTGGGGTTAGGGGCCCGCTCCAGAGGTGCTGATGGGCTGTTTGGTGAGGACTTAGATGGGCCTCAGCCCGGGGAAAATTAAGTGGAGGAGACCTCCTCGGCTCTACCATGGCAGACAGGCAGTGAATTATTTAATTTAACTCAGAGAGACTCGAAGCCCCTTGCTGGAAGGCCTGGTTGCTTTTTTTTTTTTTTTTCCTTTTTCACAGATAAAGAAGGGTAAAGACAGGGAAGTGTTTTGTTTACTAGATTCACTCAGAATGTCTTTATTGAGCACATCATGTATGTACACCAGGCACCACAAATACAGAGGGTTTTTTTTTTTTTTGCCCTTGAGTTCCTGTTCTAATGGGAGAAACAAAGACATAAATAAAGGCCTCTGTGTGTAACAGTGAGGAAAGGAGTCTGAATAGGGTGTTGTTCCCACAACACCTTGGGGAGACTGAAGAGTCTTCTAGGGGAGGGCTTGTGAGCCGAGTCTTGAAATCTGAGTGGCGTCTGCCGGCTGGGTGGGAAGGAGGAGGGCCAGGGGTGGGCAGGGTGCCTTGGGCAGAGCGAGCAGCAAGAGCTGCCAGGAGCTGGGGTAACTCAGGGAAATTCATGAAGTTGGGGCCAGGAAGAGATAAGTGATGCGGTTGCAAAGAAAACAGGAGACCCATGAAAAAGACTTCTTTGGTCCTGGTGGGAGATGATAGGGGCCTGCAACAAGGCCAGGGCAGCCAGGACCAAGAGGGGGGAGGTGAAAGGGAAGTTAAGGAAGTAGAATTGTCAGGACTCTTACTGAGCTGGTGGTGATAGTGAGAGAAAATGAAAGCAAGAGCGAGAGAAGAACTTGTGGGAGAAGAAGAGATAAGGAGAAAGATGGATCCAGTATGGCTCCTCCTTTCTGGCCAGGCAACTGTGTATGATGGCGTCATTTACTGGAATGTGGGTGGCACGTGAGGAGTGGAAGGGTTGGGAAATATGGGGCTCTGTTTTGGACAAACCAAGTTTGAAGAGCCTCTGGGAATTACAGAAGAGGTCCTCATGGCCCACCTAACTCCACTGCTTTGGGTAGGGGAAAGCTTTGCTGTCTGGAAAGGGTCAAAGAGACCCTTGGTAGGGGAATGCGAGCACAATGCATTCAAAATAAGTTACTGAGCATTGACTATGTGCTAGACACAGCCTGATTCACTCCACCCTCCAGGAGGGCAGGGGCTCCATCTGACTAGTTCATATTTGCATCCCACTACTAATACACTGACTGGTACACAGTGGCCATTCAATTATTATTCGTTGATTTACCGAATGAATGAATGAACATGCCTGGTAATGGGAATACAGCAATGAGCAACTTCTGAATCCTCTCTCTTTAGGAGGTGGTAGTCTGGCTGAGGAGACAAATGTGTAGCCCACCAGTGTCAAGACAGCATATTCAGTGCCCAAATAGAAGTTGGATGCGAGAGAAGAGAAGGAATGACTTAGCCCTTGAGCTGGATTTTAAAGGCATTGAAGGAAGAAGGAATGGACCATAGAAAGGCTGAGAGGGGTGGAGGTGGAGCATGTCATGGTTCTCAGAATATCAAACTGTAGGGCAGCTGTACTCCAGTGGCAATCCTAAAACCTGCCGCCCCTCCTGCGGGAGGCTGCCCCGTCCCCAGCCCTCACTGAGGGGAAGCTCTGGGCATAGCTGGTTTATGCAAAATGAAACTGCTGTCCAGCCACAGGCGGCCACTACCCAAGGGCAGACAAATCATAACCTTCTAGAAGCCTAACCGGTGTACTTGGGTGGAACCACTGCCCAAACAGGAAATAACAGGGCCAGTTTCTCACTCAGGGTGAGTGAGTCATGAGTCAGTGCGTGTGTGAGTAAGCGAGGGAGAGAGAGAGATTTTGGAAAATAATAGAGAGGATCAGGCAGTTAACAATAGGAGAAAAGAGGGAGAGAAGCCAGAGGGATCCAGATGGCCATAAGGGAACAGAAGTTACGAAGACATAGAAGCCACATGGTAGGGAAAAGACATGCCGAGTAGAGGGAGAAGTGGGGGTTGTTTCAGGATGAGAAGCAGGTGGGCACAGAGCTTGCATCTACACATGTCATAAACCCATTAGCAATGTTATAATATTTGATTTCAACCATCAAACATATTTTAAGGAATTCATTAGGAGAATAGCCTATTATCTTTACCCAGATATTTAAAATTCCTGTTTTTCTTCCTTAGGTCCTGAGGTTCCAAGTTGCCTTCCAGTGTCATTTCCCTTTTGTCTGAAGAACTTCCTTCAGCACTTCTGTTGGATCAGGTGTGTTGACAGTGGATTCTCTTCGTTTCCGTTCATCTGAGACTGTATTTCACCTTTGCTCCTGAAGGATATTTTTACTGGATATAGAATTCTGGCTCAGCAGTTCTTTTCTTCTAGCACTTTACAGAGATTACTCCACTTCCTTCTGGCCGCCGTGTTTTCTGATGAGAGCTCCACTGTCATTTGAATCATTTTTCTTTTTTAGGTAGTGCATTGTTTTTCTCCGGCCACTTGCAAGGTTTTTTTCTGTCTTTAGTTTTCAGCAGTTTGATTGTGATATGTCTTGGTGAGGATTTGTTTGTTTGTTTTATCCTATTGGTGGTTTGCTAAGCTTATTGAACCTGGAGGTTTATGTCCTTTATGAAATTTGTCAAGTGTTAAGCAAAATTTGGCAAATTTATTTCTTTGAGTATAGATATACATGTATGTGTGTATGTACATATATATATATATATATTTTTTTTTTTTCATTTCAGCCCTTTTTATTCTTGGTTTCTTTTTTATCTTTTTTAATGCAATTTTATTGAGATATATTCACACATCATACAAACCATCCAAAGTATACATCAGTGACTCACAATATAAGTATATATGTATTTTTTCTGTACCACCCTCTGTCTCACGTCCTTCTGGGACTCTGATGCCACAAATGTTAGTCTTTTTTGTACTTTTCTATATGTTCATTTTGTTTTCTCAACCTTTTCCCCCCTGTGTTGTTAAAATTGCATAGTTTCTGTTGGTCTGTCTTCAAGTTCACTGACTTTTTTCTTTATCATTTCTATTCAGCTAATGAGCTCACTCTGAGGTTTTTTTTAATTGGTTATTGTATTTTTCAGTTCTAAAATATTCATTTGTTTCTTCTTTATGTCTTCTGTTTTTGCTGAGACTCTGTCTTTTCATTCACTTCAAAAGTGTTTGCCCTTACTTGTTGGAGTATAATAGCTGCCTAAAAGTTTTTGCCAGGTATTCAAACGTCTGTGCTATTTCACATTGATTTCTATTGTCTCATCCCATGTGAGTTGAGATTTTCTTGGTTCTTTGTATGAGTAATTTGGGTTTGGTGGATATCATGTTATGAGACTTTGGATCTTATTTAAATCCTACAGAGAATGCCGATATTGTTGTTTTTATCAGGCAGTTGACCTGATTGGGTTCAGGCCACAAGTTCTAGTTGGTCTTCTGTGGGTTAGGGTTTCAATATCAGTTCCATTTTCAAAGGCTTTGCAGTGCCATTTGGATCTGTCTTTTAATTCAGTTCTCAGAGTCTTAGATGGGGTGGTTATGACCATATCCACGCATGTGCAGCTCAGAAGTGAGCCTCAGAGTTCATAAACATTTTGGGATTCCTTTCTTGAGCTCCTCCCTCTATGTGATCTCTTTGGTGCTTTCTGGTTCCCCAGCACTTCCCTTTTTGGTCCTCCAGCCAGAAAGGTGGAGCTTAATTTACCTGCTCTGCTCTACCCTTCTTGCAACTGTGCCCTCATCTGGGATCAAGTGACAAGAGGACAGAGAGGAAGGAAAGCACTGGGGTTTCTCCACCCTTTTGGGACCATACCTCTTCTGATTGGAGAGGAAGGTTCCCTGTCCTTAGAGTTTTAGGTTCCTGCAGCCCCCAGCTACTGCTGTTGTTACCCCCCAGGAGAACCCTCTCCTCCTCCCTGAGCCATAACTGAGGGCTTCTCCTGAAGCTCTCTCTGTTCACGCTGATGTACATTTCTGGGTTTCTGGCTGCCTTGAGGCCAGCCCAGGGAACAATGGAGGGAAAAAAATAGTAAAATCACTGTTAGTTTGCATTCCAGTATTTTTCCCCATTCACCTGCTAATATTGCTTTTCAGCATCCTAAAAAAGCTGTTCCAACAGCTGCATTCGGGGGGGAGGGGAGCAGAACTCTCCCCGCCCCCCTTTTTAAATACTGCAAATTGTAAAGCATGATTGTTTTAACCTGGCAATGTTTGCTTGGTTTTCTGACATGTTACCATGTTTTTGAATCTCGAATAATCCTTCTGGGTTTTTTTTTCTTTCTCTTTGGGAGCACATCCTCAGAAGTTCCTTTAAAGCAGATCTTAAGAAGTAAATTTCGTCCTCACTTCCCCAAGATGGCAGCAGCAGAAGACGAGTCACTGCTACCACGGCTGCCCGAGCTATTCGAAACCAGCAAGCAGCTTCTGGACGAAGTAGAAGTAGCGACTGAACCCACCGGTTCCCGGATAGTCCAGGATAAGGTGTTCAAGGGACTGGACCTCCTTGAGAAGGCGGCTGAAATGATATCGCAGCTGGACTTGTTCAGCCGAAATGAAGACCTGGAGGAGATTGCTTCCAGCGACCTGAAGTACCTGATGGTGCCGGCCTTTCAAGGAGCTCTCACCATGAAACAAGTCAGCCCCAGCAAGCGTCTGGGTCATTTGCAGCAGGCTCGAGAACACTTTCTAAACTACTTAACTCAGTGCCATTATTATCATGTGGCAGAATTTGAACTGCCCCAAATCAAGAACAACTCTGCTGAAAATAACACTGCGAGCTCTTCTGTGGCTTATCCTAGCCTTGTTGCTATGGCCTCTCAAAGACAGGCTAAGATAGAGAGATACAAGCAGCAGAAGGAGATAGAGCACAGATTATCTACCCTGAAACCTTCTGTGGAAAGTGGCGAAGCAGACGACGAGCGTGTTCGTGAATATTATCACCTTCACCTTCAGAGGTGGATTGGCATCAGCTTGGAAGAGATTGAGAGTATTGATCAAGAGATAAAGATTCTAAGAGAAAAAGACTCCTCAAAAGAGGCATCAACTTCTCGTTCATCTCTTCAGGACAGGCGTCCAGTAAAGCCTTTCATTCTCACCCGGGATGTGGCCCAAGCCAAGGTGTTTGGAGCTGGTTATCCAAGTCTGGCAACCATGACAGTGAGTGACTGGTATGATCAGCATCGGAAATACGGGGCATTACCAGATCAGGGAATCGCCAAGACAACACCAGCAGAGTTCAAAAAGGCACCTCAACAACAGGAAGATGAGGAGCCAAAGGAGGAGGACCCTGATGGGGAAACCCTACACAGAGCCCGGGAGTGGGACGACTGGAAGGACACCCATCCTAGGGGTTATGGCAACCGACAGAACATGGGTTAATCTTCCCACAAGACAGGACTAGAGATGGCTCACATCTTCCTCTCCAAGGAAAGCTGTGCCACTCTTCCCCTCCTCCCTGGGCTCCTGCTTCAGTTGTGTACAGTGAAGGCAAAAACGCTTCATCTTGCTTTGTGTTCAATAAAGTATCAAACGATTCAGTGTGTATTTGTAGCCTTGATGATGAGCCAACAATCTTGTTTCAGCATTATCATCCTTAACAAGATGTATTTCAAATCCTTAACTGGAAAGAAAAGAGCATGGAATGGCTTGCTATAATCAATGACTTTATGCATTCTCTTTAAAAAATAATAAAGTTCCTTGTGGAGGCCCCACCCCAGTCAGGATGGCACAGTGAGAAGCTTCAGGGTTCCGTTCCCCCACAGAAACATTGAAGAACCAGCAAGACTGGAAGAAACATCTTTCTCAACGCTTCAGAAAGCAATTAAAGTATTGTGGTAACAGGGAAGCAGCCAATCAAGAAAAAGGTCACTTAAAAGCATAGGATCTCCTGGTTCCCTGACCCTTCGCCAGCTTGACAAGGGGCTGACCCACGCTCCCAGTGTGAATGCCTGGTCTCAGTTCCAGCGGGAGCAGAGTATCCTCGTGTACATTCTGAGAGCATGTATGTCTGGCTCAGTCTGCCTCATGGTGGCCTGAGGGACTCATTGTCCCAGAACTTGCACTGTGCATGGAAGGTGGCTCACAGAGCTCTCCTACAAAATGCTATGGGGGAGCATCAAGTCATGGCTGCCTGGGGCAAGGGATTGCTGGCCATAGGACAGACAGGACTGGGAGGAAACTGTTTCCTAGCGAAGAGGGGACATTTGTATTCATGGAAACAAGGGAGTTCCTATGGCATGATGACACACACACAGAAATGACCCCAGGGAGACCCCTACGCTTTGGCCTGGAGCTATTCTCCAAACTCATCATGTGGATAAGCTCTAAAGGAGACCACTTGCACAGTCAGTCTGCAAAGACTGAGAAAGGTATATTTTTCCTAGGAAACCTGTCATAACACCAGCTGGATACAAACTTAAGGAACAGACACCTCAGAGTCTAAATTCCAGTGATATGCATTTAAATAACAAAATGTCCAGGTTTCAACAAAAGGTTTATAAAACATAAAGAAACAGGAAGCAGTGACCCAGGCAAAGAAGATTACAGCGTAAGACAGCATCAATGAGAAGGACAAGACCTGGGACATACCAGAAAAAGACTTTTAAAAAATGGTCCTCAGTATGCTCGAAGAGTTAAAAGAAACCATGGACAAAGAACTAAAAGAAATTTGGAAAACAATAGCTATCAGTAGAGTGATGGAAATTATAAAAAGGAACCAAACAGAGCTGAAGATCACAGTAACAGAAATTAAAAATTCCCTGGAGGGATTCAGTAGCAGATTGGAGCTGGCAGAAGAATCCGTGACCTTGAAGATAAGACAATTGAAATCATTCAGTCTGAGGGGCAGAAGAAAGAATGAAAAGTGAACAGAGCCTGAGGATCCTGGGGGACACCATCAAGCATACCAATATACTCATTGTGGGAGTCCCAGAAGGAAAAGAAGGGAAGGTGCAGAGAGAATATTCAAGGACATAATGGCTTAAAACTTGCCAAATTTAATGAAAGACATGAGTTTACACATCCAAGACACTCAACAAACGCCAAACAGGATAAATCCAAATAGACTCACACAGTGACATAATCAAACTGTTGAATTCCAAACAAACAGAATTCTGCAAGCTGCAAGAGAGAAGCAATGTGTCACATACAAGAGATCCTCAATAAGATTAAGTGACAGTTTCTCCTACGGAACCATGGAGGCAAGAAGGCAGTGGGAAAAAAATATTTAAAGTACTAAAGCAAAAAATTGCCAACCAAGAATTCTGTATCTGACAAAACTGTCTTTCAGAAATGAGGGAAGGATTAAGATATTCCCAGATAATCAAAAGCAGAGGGAGTTTGTCACCACTTAGAAAAGCCCTACAACAAATGCTAAATGGAGTTCTGTAGATTGAAAGGAAAGGACACTAGACAATTGACTGAAGCCACATGAAGATTCTAAGATCTCTGATAAAGATAATGAAATGGGTAAATATAAATACCAATATTATTGTATTTTTTATTTGTAACTCCACTTTACTTCCTACATTATCTAAAAGCATAAAGTGTAACGATGAAACAATGGTTTTAGACTCATAATGTATAAAAGTGATTTTCAACAAGAACTACATAAAGGTGGGGGGGGAATTGAGGGGTATGGAACATAACGTGTATACTCCTGAAGTTGGTATCAAAGCAAACAAGATTGTTATAGATTTAGGATGTTAAATTTAAGCCCATGGTAACCTCAAATAGAACACCAGAGAATATGCAAACTCATAGAGACAAACTAGAGTCTATGTTACCAGGGACGGGGGCGCAAGGGGAATGAGGAGTTAATACAAAATCAGTGTAGGATTTCTGTTTGGAGTAAAGGAAAAGATCTAGTAAGGGATGGGGTGAGGGTAGTGCCGCATTTGAACATGATTAATCTCTGTGAATGGTATGCTTAGGGGAGGGGTTGGTGAGAAGATTTATGTTGTATGTATTTCCACAGTTTAAAAAAAAGAAAGAAAGAAAGCACAGAGATAGTGACAATTAAATGTAGTACATGTTCCCGGATGGGATCTTAAGAATGGAGGAGAAAAGGCTCAAAAGGACTTTATTAGGACATAAGAAAAACTTACAATATAGGTTATAAGCTTCATATCAATGTTAAATTTCTTGAATTTGGTAACTGCACCTAAGGTTATTACATAAGTGAATGTTCTTGTTCCATGTATTATGTGTTTAAGGAGTGTGATGCGGGCAGCTTGCTTTCAGGTGTTCAGAAAATAGATAGACAAATAGATAAAAGATAGAATGATACGGCAGAGGTGGCAAAATCTGGGGGAGGTGGGGGCATGTTGGAGTTCTCTGTATGGGGTTTGTGGTATTTTTTGCAACTGTCTTGTAAGTTTGAAAGTATTGCAAAATAAAAAGTTTAAAAAATTTTAAAAAGGTAATAAAGTCCCTTCTATTACAAAAAAAAGGAAGTAAATTTTCTTTTTATTTAAACCAAAACACCTTTATTTGACCTTACTTTTTTTTTATTCATTTTCTTGAGATATATTCACATACCACGCCGTCATACAAAACAAATCGTACATTTGATTGTTCACAGTACCATTACATAGTTGTACATTCATTACCAAAATCAATCCCCGACACCCTCATTACCACACACACAAAAATAACCAGAATAATAATTAAAGTGAAAAAGAGCAACTTAAGTAAAAAAGAACACTGGGCGCCCTTGTCTGTTTGTTTGTTTGTTTCCTTCCCCCACCTTTCCACTCATCCATCCACAAACTAGACAAACGGGAGTGTGATCCCTGTGGCCCCCCCAATCCCACTGTCCCCCTCATAAGCCACATTTTTATACAATTGTCTTCAAGATTCATGGGTTCTGGGTTGTAGTTTGATAGTTTCAGGTATCCACCACCATCTACCCCAATTCATTAGAACCTAAAAAGGGTTTATTTGACCTTACTCTTAAAAGATACTTTTGATGGGTACACATTTCTTGGTTGAACAATTCTGTATTTCATTACTGTAGAGAATTTATTCCACTGGTCTCTAGCTTCTTTTTGCTATTGAGACTTCTGTTGTCATGCCAACTTTTTTTCCTTTGCAGGGGGTCTGCCCCTTCTTTCTGGCTGTTTCCAAGATTCTCTTTTCATCAGTGGTGTTCTGAAGTTTCACTCTGTTGTGTTTAGCTACGGATTTATGTTCATTTTTCCTGCTTGGGATACACCGATCTGTGGGTTTTGCTATTTCATTAGTTCTAGATTACTGTTAACCAATAGCTCTTTAAATATTTTTTTTCTGTTGTCACTATACTTTCCTTCTGATGCTCAAATTAGCTCTACATTAGACCATTTCATTTTATCCTCCATGTCTCTAAAAGTTCGCTTTCATATTTTTAATATCCTTATCTATCTTTGTCATGCTTTGGAAATATTCTTTTGACAACCCTTCCAGTCAACTGATTCTTTCTTCATTTGTTCCAAATCTGCTGTTTTAAGCCATCCTTTGAGACTTTCATTTCAATAACTATTTTTTCTTGTTTCTAGAATATTTTTTAATACATTTTTACAATCCAGATAACATTCTTTTTATGTGCTTGTAAATACAACTCTTTTTTTTTTCTTTAAATATTTCAGATATATATATCCTATGTTCTATATTTGTCAAGTCTCATAGCTTTAGTGCTTTGGGATCTAAGTCTGTGTTTTTCTTGTTGCTTCTGATTTTTGCTCATTGGTGGCTTGCTTCTTTGTATACTTGATCATCTTTGTTTGTGAACTCATTGCTTGATCCTAATCTGTGGGAGAAGCTTTCTCCCAGAGTATCTGCTTCTGCTTCTGGAGCAGCCTGGGAGTGCATCCATCATAAGACCACTTTATCCTTCCTTTTAAGGCATCGGCTCCGATTACGAGTGCCATCCCCCACTTCCCCAACTTGCTTCTATTCCAGGGTTCAGTATCCTCCACCCCATTATTCATGGAGGAATCTGGTTTCTGTGCAACACGGCCCTCCCTGTCCGCCTGCCCATTCAGGCTGATAACCTGCCCCTCTTTCTCCTCACCTCCCTGCTACTCAATATGGTATAAAAGAACCATCTAGAATTCCTGGAAATAAAATATATACTCATTGAAAATCAAAAGACTATACAGGATAAATTCTAGACTGGAAACAGAGAGTTACTAATTTGGGAGCTGGTACTAAGGAGTTAATGAAAAAGGTACACAGGGAAGTTAAGAAATAACAAGTATGAAATAGCAGTTAAGTCTAATAAAAATGGTCATTCATTAGCCTCACCTCTCATCACAAGCTATATTTAAATGTCCATAAATGCAAATAAAAGCATTAACCAATAAGAATAGAAATGAGAGGAGGCACAATCAAGATCATTTTGGAAAATGGACAGTGGATATGTGAGTGGTAAATTATTTCTAAGGCCAAGACAACTGTATTCTAGGTCAATAATAGGGAAAGCCAAGAAACAGCTGGTTTATACTACAGAGCCCATCATAGGACTAGAAATTATGGTTCCTTGCCCCTACAAAGTATGTTCCTTACATGTAGGAAAAGCAGAGTAATTAGAAGTTCATTTAGGGACTGCGGTGTGGCGGGGCGATGTGTGGTTACCATGGCGAGGAGTCTCTGTCCGGGGACCTGGCTAAGGAAACCCTGTTACCTTCAGGGGGACCTAGTAGACACCGTGCATAGCTGAGCCCAAACCCATCACCCCCACGGAAAAACAACTATGAATCAGTGCCTCCGAGGGTCAGCAGTATTGTCTGCATACGAAGACAGTATTCCTTCACCTCTTACATTAAAAGGCTGAAAGATATTGGTAGATTATTTCTGGAAGAGAATTTATGGTCAGCTGGTGCTTTTATAATTTATGAAAAAAGTTGAGAAGAAGCCATCATGGGGCAAATATGCACCACCCCGAGAGGACTGACAAATCCATTTGCCGTGGAGTAGGTTTACTGTGATTTGAGAGGGTCTCTTGGCGAAAACAAAACAAACTCCTCTTACCAGCTTGTTCATGCCTGACATTCTTCATCCAAGGAAGAGTAACTCTCATTTCATGTTTTTGGGAGAATGGTGTAGGATACAAACGTCTGATTTAAATAACATTTTCATGCAAATACATTATTTTGTTTTAGAGTGAGGCTCAAATTGATTAACGGGGATAAGAGATCCAGTTTTGATTGAGGGTGGAAGAAAGGATGGGGTACAGGAAGGCACTGGGTTTCAGAGATGCGGAAAAGACAAGGGCCTAGGGAGAGAGGTGGCAGGAACCAGCTTTGCATACTTGGAGCTTCGCTGTTTGTTTTCCCTAGGGTGAGGTCAAAGAGCAGTCATGTTCTGAGATGTTTAGGCTTTAGTGTTTGCAAGTTCTTCCTCCTGCAATTTTACACAGGGGGAATTTAAGCAGCTTATTTAAATAAACAAAGTAGTTTCATTAATCCATATATCACTGTGGTCACTGATAACACTTCTAGAGAACTGTAGCATTATGCAATTAATGATAATTTTTCAGCTATTACATGGATTAAATAGGCATTTATGGGCTAAGGTGGGGACCCCATGACTGTTTATAGCTTGATTTATATGGCAAAAGAGATTCTACTGCTTGTGACTAAAAGAATTGATGTGGTATATCCATACAATAGAATATTATTCAGTAATAAAGAGAACTGAAATGCTGATAACCTACTATAACATGGATGTACCTTGGAAACATTAAACATGTGAAAGAATCCCATCACAAGAGGCCACATATTATATGATTCCATTTACATGAAAAGTCCAGAATAGACAAATCTATAGAGACAGAAAGTAGATTAGTGATTGTTTAGGGCTGGGGGATGGTAGGACCTGGAGAGTGACTGCTTTTGGGTACAGGGTTTCTTTTGGGGTGATGAAAATGTTCTAAAATTGTTAGTGGTAATAGTTGCACCAACTCTGTGAATATACCAAAAACCATTGAATTGTAAACTTTAAGTGAGATATATGTGAAATATACCTCAATAAATTTTTTTTTGTTTGTTAAAAAAAAAAGTTCATTTAGGGAGCAGTTGAATCTCCACTTTCTCACTCCTATTTGGCACAGCTGGGCAGCTGCCCATCACCCATCTTAGCAGAAGACTGAAGGTTCGTTCTCAAGAGGATTTAACGGGGCATCTCTGGGTATGGTTGAGGATGGGGGTACTGCCTTAACAACAGGGGGGATTCAGTGAAAGTTTTCACACTGAGACCCTTAATCTTCTTTCCCCCCTAGTTCTCATGACATTGGCTGCCAACGGCAGACCTTCTAGGCAGGAGATTGGAAGAACCTCCTTTGTAGAATTTAACCAACCCAAGAGAAAAAAAAAGAAATATACTGATCTCTGGGATCATGGGTGGTGGCGGGGGAGTCAGGCCAATGGAAACAAAATAATTTTCTTATACAAAGAAGGCCCTTGTGTGTATGTGTGTGGGGGGGGGTGCTCCACATTTGGAACAGCTCACAGCCTCACCTATTTATTTCCACACACACCCGGCTCACCACACCAGTCACTGTTCAGTAACACTGCTGAGGACCTACCAAGAATTCATTCCCACACAGGCTGTCCGGTGGGTGCCTCGGAGACCACCCACTCAGGCCCCCAAGATCCCCCCACCAGCAGGCAATCTGGGCCCACAGCCCTTCAGGCCCCAGAGGCTCCCCTGCCCTGGTGGAGTGGGCACATAAAAAGGGATTGCTTCTAGGCCCATCACTGGCCAAAACAGTTACTGAAGGCTGTGTGACTTGTGCTCCAAAACCAAACACTGACATCCCATAGACAGGGTCACGTTCCACGATGGTGGGGATGGTGGGGTTAACCCTTCTCTCATTGCCATATTAATTACATAGGACGACTTCTCATCACAGCGGAGCCACCAGGAAGTGGAGATTATGTCTCCAAACCAAGCAGTGGAACCATCTGGGTCACCTTTAGAGATGAAAAAAGCTATGTCTGGTGGATGCCAGTCACATCAAAACTGACTTCCTTTTCCCCTGCCGTGGGTGCTTATGACCCCACAAGGGCTGGCAAGCACCAGCCATAGAGCAAGCCCTGAGAGAAGCATTAGGCAATCTCTCTGCAAGGGACAAACCACACCAGGTCTGGCTGGCACGAAACGGGTAGCAGCCCTAGAAGCTGGTCCTCGCCGACTGTATTTTTATTAGTAATTTGTTAGTATTTATTAGTATTTTTGCAGACTGCATGGGTCATACACTTACACCCACAAGGCTTCACCATGCAGGCCCAGGAATGCTCAAACAATACTTGGATAATCCTAAAATTGTACCAAGGGAAGGGACAGAGAAGATTTCTGGCTGTCACTCCTCAACCACCTGCTCCTAACAGGCCACCGGGCAGGGCTGAGAACCCAAAGCCATCGAACATATCAAATGGGCCCACTGGCACCAGTGTATAAAGATTTTCAACCTAGGCATTTAATCAAATCAAACCTGCCTGGCTGATTGTCAAGACATGCTGTTCTAAGACAGGGGCTTAGACTGCAGAGATCCTGCAAAGAATTAACACCCAATTGGCGTATAAGGGTGGACAAAACCTATTCTCCCTGTGGAGGGAAGTGCAGATGGCCCTGCAGGAACACACAGCCAAAGCCTTTGCTAGGTGTGTCCTAGACGACCCCGCAAAAGTCACAGAGCTCTGTGACCACAACCGTTTTACAGAAACCTTCCTGGAGCTCATAACTAGAGCTGCCCAGTGGCATTGAAACGCCCAAGACAAAATGCCCCAGCCTTCATGGATTGCTGCTTGGGTGGGGACGCCTGCTCCGGGGTTGCCCCCGGCGATCACCACCTTGCCTCAGCCCACGAGGTCTCTGATGGAGATGACACCGTCCAAGACAACCCCCGAGGGCTACCCACCGCCGCTCCTGTCACCCCGATTAACCACAGCCACCCCTACCCTCCAGCCAGCTAATGAGCCCAGGCGCTGCCTTGAGAACTGGGGAGGAAAACGTTGGGACCCTCCCTGGCTGAAACGACTGACCCGGGACCCCGCTGCCTTACGGGGCGCTAGTCGCGGAGCTGCGCGCTCGGGGGTGGCCCCTCTGCCTTGCGCTCTGCCGCCCCCTGCTGGCAGGCCGAGCCCCGGCTCCAACGCCTGAGAAGCCCACCGTTCCCCTCGGTTCTCTTGCCTCCTCTCCGTCCCTCTGTATGCTGATAAGGGCTAATGAAACAACAGATCCCCTAGCCCAGGTAGCCTTTGTTTTCTTTTTAATATGGACGGCTTCATGAACTGCGCCATCCTTGTGCAAGGGCCATGCTAATCTTCCCTGAAGGCTCCAATTTTAGTGTATGTGCTGCCAAGTTGAGCACCGGCTTACCTTGGTTAAACTCCCAAAAAAAGACTGGGTGGGGGGTGCAGTATCCACACCGTAAGAAACACCTCCTGCTGCATGTATATTAATAATCTGGGGCAGGTTAAAATCAACTCGCAAAAGATACCTCAAGAGATTATGGTATTTCAAATATAGCCAAAGTTTTTCAACAGATACCTCAGTTCCTAAAAAAACCTCCATTTTCTCCTAGTTAGCCCCTGAAGGGTGGGGGGAAAGGCTACACAAAGGCGTCCAGCTCTTCTTTTTGCTATTTATTTGCATTTTTATAATAAATGTCCCCAAGTGCCGGGCACCTTGGCTAAACAATGCCCCGCCCCTGGCAATAAATGTATCAGCCACCCAAACTGCCACGAGCCTGCAGATAAGCTGGCCAAGATAAACACATCCATGGAAAAATATCAGTCTCTTCTCCAAAGAGTCTGGCAGTTATTGGATTGTTGTATCTACAACTTACTGATCGTGTTAACATACCGTGAGCAGTAGATATCAAAATTGTTATGAAGAGGTTCCTGAGATCTGAAAATTATTTCAAGGGTTCTTTCAAGGTAAAATAAATTTTAAAAATTGAGAAAATCTGTCAACTTTGTTAGAAGAAATTAAAATCAATAATTTGCTTTTTCATTAAGAATAATACTGGGAGGCTGGTAATGTTTCCTTTCTTGCCCTGGGGTTGTTGGCACATGGTTTTCTTGATGGTGATCCTCTCAATGGTCCATTCACCTTTTTTGTACTTTTTGTATATGTTCTCTGTCCATTTTAAAAGTTTAAGATTAAAAAACCTTTTGCCCCTTAACGAGCCTAAATCCTTAGAGTCAGCCTTGTGTCTTCCATTCCTAATTCTGCTGATATCGAGTGGGTCCCCAAGTCCTGACGGTGACATTGTTTCTGTCCCTTCTCTCGGACCCCTCATCCAGGGTCACATCCTCGGTTACTCCTGCCTGAGACACCGGTGTGGAGAGGCCCGTGGTCAGAGGAGGAAGAGGGCTCTGTGGCGGGGAGTGGGTCGGGCTGGAGAAGGCTTCTTGTAGGCGAGGTCTGCTGCGGGCCCCAAATGCTGGGCTCAACACTTTTTCATCCATGACCTTCTGGGCACACAGTCCCCTTCACCTGGCTGCAGTGCCACACCTTTCTGGACACAGGATACAAGAACATCCTACTCTAACTTTGTGGTGGATTGAACTATGTTCTCCAGTAAACACATCATAATCTTAATCCACGTTCCTGTGGGTGTGAACCCATTGTAGAGAGGACCTTGTGAAGATGTCATTTGTGGTTACAGGGTGGCCAACTGAAGCAGAGTGGGCCTGTGCGTACTACTGGAGTCCTTATAAAGAGAACCCTGAAGTCAGAGACCCTAGAAAGGAGAGGACATCACCTTGTGACAGGAGGCAGAGATGCAAGCCAAAGAACCCCCAAGCGGCCAGCACCCAGCACCGAAATGCTATCATCTTTGGGGAGAAAGCAGGCCTTGCCGATATCTTGATTTGGAACTCCTTCCACCCTCAACACCGTGAGCCAATAAATTCTGGTTGTTAAGCTAAAACCAGTTTGTGTTATTTGTGACAGCAGCTCTGGCACACCAGGACAAACTGCATTTAACACACTCTGTTCCAGCTTTGCCCGCCTCTGCCCACTCTTGGTTTCCTGTCGGGAGTGCCCTACCCAACCCTCCACATACTTCAACCAAACTCATCTTTTGAGGCCCAGGGTGAGTCTGGACTGGAAGGGTCAGAAGGCTGCACCCACTCCTCTGCTTACAGCAAAACAGCAGGTGGAGATGGAGCGGGAGTTCCTGTGTGTGGGGACAGAAAAGTAAAACCCCATCTTCTTCCACTCAGCCTTGGCTGGACATCCCAAGTGAAGGCGGAGGCTGCAAGTCTCCATGGGCAGTCTGTGAGGAAACTTGAAAAGAATGTGAAGATTTAAAGGGTTTGAGAGGACTCAGCACAGAGCTAGCTATTACGTTTTATTGGATAAAGGAAAAATGTAGCGAATATTTGCCAGACTTTCACCTTGAAGGCAGCAAGGATATATATACATGTCAAGCAGGTTGCATTGAAGGTTCCTTCTTGTCAAGTGTGTAGTTATGCAATAGCTCATTGTCTCGAAATTGTGTCCAGGAGGTGTATTGGCAAGAATTTCCCTGGAGCCATCCTGACAAAGATTTACTGTTATCTCCTGGGTTCCTACCTTAATCTTGAAGTTGTGCTTGCTCTAATTCTTTATAATTTTAGTAATTTGCATTTACTGACTATATAATTTGTTATAAGAAAATAAATTTGCTGAAATGTGTCTGTTGAAAGAAATCGCGTTTACTCATGTAGAAGCGATGCAGTCACTTCCGGGGGGAGGGTTAGCACACACTATTATTATTCTGTAACTTCACTGGAACATCAGGGACATGACGTCACGTGTTAATTAGAGAATTTCAGGCCGTTTGTTTTGATTTTCTCCCCACAGACATGTTTGGAATAAACCCATGACTCTAAAAGATTCCCTTCTGGAAAACAAAGAGATTTGAGGTTTTCTGTGTCAGGGACTGCAGAGAGAAGCCGCCAGAATGAAATAGCCCAGCACGAAACCACGAATGGGGGGCACGGCCCCCAAGGAGAAAGAGTTTCATCTGAGAGTTTGACTTCCGGGACCTGCCATACTCTTATTTTCAATCATTCACTGGCTGCCGGATTCCTAAAGGTCAAATGGTTTTCTGGTGTTACAACACAGGCTCAGCGTGAACTGCCCCTTCCCACCACCTGCTACCCACACCGCGCTTGCACCCCCAGCGGCCCCCTCCTCAGTCCGCTGTGAAGACTGGGCCATGCGCTGTCTTGCTCCTTGCTGGGTCTCCCAGACTCCAGCATTGAACTTCAACCTCCCTCAACTCTTTATTCCTCACAAGAATCAGCCCAAGTGTCACCAACGTGTCTTCTGTTGAATTAAATAAGAAACAGGGCCGAGAAGCAGCTTGGTTCATACAAGGAAACTTCTGGTTTCTGCATACTGTTGGGTTCTGTTATGAAATAGCCACAGATTATTATAAAGAAATCAGCAACTGAGAAATAATAGATTAAGCTGCAAAGCACCAAAGGCGTTTATTTGGGGTCTTAGAATTGCAATTTGGGGAGCAGGATCCAGATGGCAACCCAAATCGTGTCCCAACTTGACATTTTTCCAGGCAAGGGTTTTTAAAGGAAAGGAAGATGAGACAAGCTGTTGTGGTCGGTGGCTGTTTGGAGTACTCTAGTTGTCCTACAGGTTAGATCTTAACTGAGTTCTTTTTCTTGTGGTTTGTTTTCTGGTCTGGGTTTTGAGGATCACTGCTGCTTGAGGCTGTGCAGACTTGGGCAGTTTGTGGTATCCGGCTGGACCTGCCTAAAAGTAACCAGAATGACCTCCCGACTCCATTTTAAATCTCTTAGCCATGGTAACTCTATTTTGTTACTTTTACTAAAATAGAACTTTAATAAAATAGAATTTCCATTGACGCTAGAAAAAGAAATTAATTTCTGTTTGTTTTCCCAATATTTTAATCAGAAATAGAAGTTTGATTTTATTGATTCCCTTGTCATTTATGATGTCAATCATGAGATTTTTAGTATTTTTCCAGTTAATTACATTAATCTGCAGCATCCCAACTGGTGAGCGACAAATGGGTTATAGGCGTGCAAGATACACTGATCCTTCGGGCTGAAGCTTCAAGGCCAAGGACCTCAAACCATGAGCAACTTCCTCAGCCTCCTTCAGTTTATCACTTTCTAGGAGACACATGAGATGAAAATCTTGAGACTCATTGAATTAATAGTTCGCTTTGTATTGTGATTGGCTCCGTGGCATGTGGAAAATTGTATCCAGTTATAAAGAGAAATTTTTTTGATGTGTTATATTCTGTTTGCCCATATTTTATTTGGGATAGTTCCATCAACGTTCAGTCTATCATTAGCCTAAAATGTCTTTTTGTTGTTGTTAAATTCTATTTAGGTTCAAAACCATGTTTGTTTCATAAAAGGTGCGGAATAATATGGATCATCATCCTATCTGATTCTTGAAACAGTTTCTTTAAACATGGCTGACATCCGCTCTCTGGGAGCACTGAATGCTGAGGCAGGCAGGAGAGAAGAAGGACGTCCGTGTGGTTGGTGCACCTGCAGTAACTTTTGTTGGCTGGGGGCCGTGCACAAAGAGGGGTGACTCTTTAGGGAAGGTGGGACTTGGGAAGAGGGTGGGACTTGGGGAGGGCAGAGTAGACACCACTAAGGAGGGAGGCAGGGGCTTGGATGGAGGGGGCCTGACACCACCCCAGGCTGGGGGCACTCACATGGCCACACTGTTTTCCACCAGGCTGGGCCGCAGATACGCGTAGGGCAGGTCCAGCTTCACACTCTAGAGCTCAGTCTCCTTATCCATGACAGCCAGCTCCTCCTTGAACTTCTTCAGCAGAGCCTTGGGCCCAGGGCCCGAGAAATATTCCTCCTTATGTTGGCCCAGAGCCACCTGGAGTGGAGAGAGAAAGGCAGCCGGGAGCCTTGGGATGCCCCCAGCTTGGGGTTCCACACCTCTCCATGGCCGCCTCCTCCCTCAGGGGCCCCGGCAGCTGGCTCTCACCATAACGGGCTGGCTTCTGCCCAGCTGCCAAACGATGGGCATCTGGAGAGCAGCCGGATGGAAGTTGGGCAGCGTTGCCATCACCGTCTGCAGCGTCACATCCTTGGTGGTAGGTGGGGGCATCCTCATCGTGGAGGGTGCCTTAGGGACCCAAGAGAACCAGTCCAGCTAAGGAGGGATCAGGTCTAGAATCAAGGTCTGCTGTGCATGATCCCCTCAGCCCACCTGCACCCACGCCCTGGCTCCAGTCCGGGCCTCAAATTCCCAGCTGCCCCCGATGGTAGGTACCTGGCCCAGGTGGATGGAGAAGTGCTGGCCGGTGCAGGTAAAGATGCACATGGTGACAAAGTGGCAAACCTGGTCCCGGAACTCAAAGGAGATGGGAAACCCTGCAAGGGGTAAAGACAATTAGAAGCCGTGAGCAGAGCTCAGAGAGTTGAGGCAGAGAGGGGAGAACAAGCAGAATAAGAAGGAGCATCCAGAACTCTCAGTAACTATGACAGGGACTGACGAGAGAGTGGGGTGGGCTGGGGGACACGGGAGCTCTGCTGGAGGGTCCCGCTCAGTGGTCCTTGTGCCAGAGCTGGCTTGTACCAACTCACGAGAACTCATTTGGTTCCATTTTCAGGAATTCAGCAAGCCGGTGGGCGTCACACTGGTGGGTATAGTTACACCTTGGAAATGGGCAAAGGCTACCGACAGAGCTTTTTCTCTGGAGAGCCGGTTGCTACAAACATTCATCAGCAACCACTGATCCCACTGCATTTGGGATCCAGAGGGGTTCTCGGTGCCCAGGCTGAGGACCTGTCTCGTGTTGAGAGGGGAAGGGGCAATTTTATAAGGACTGGAAATGCTTCTAGAAGATTCCACTGAAGTCGCGAGGATTTGGGGAGGGTCCCAGGAGGAGTGCCAGGGCAGGGGCTCCCTAACCTCAGTCCTGGGCCCCTCGCAGCCCGATTTTGGTGATCTCTTGACATCAGGCCTGCAGCTCGATGTCCTCCTTCACAGCCGTCTCCACCTTACAGTGGAGACTCACAATTCCCTCCACACACCTGCCAGGCCACGGGTCAGGGCAAGAGAGCGGAAACCAACCAGGACCCCCAGGCCTGCACGGCCAGGTCAGCCCCATTGCCCCCAAGAAACAGACCTCCTGTTCCCCTACCCTTCTCCACACCTGCACTCACACCCGCAAGCCTCACCGATAGACGATTTCCCAGAGCCGCAGCGCATCTTGGGCATAGAAGGAAGCCTGGACTCCCAGAGCCCCCGGGCAGCCAGGTCTTCAGGGGGGCAGAAGGAGCCGTAGGTGAGCAGGGTGCTGGCTCCCTTGAGCAGCTCCACATGGCCTCCCCTCCTGAGGGGGGAGAATGACCAGAATCAGGGGAACCCCGGCAGGAAGGATGAACCCCAGGATCCCCCAACCTCTCCCCACACCTGGTCGAAAACTCCCACGTTGTTGACCAGCCCAGTCCTGGCCCGGATGTTGATTTCCAAGGTGTGTGGCAGGTGGGGAATTGAAAGCTGGCAGGAGAAGAGCAGGGAAGGGGCAGAGTCAGACGAGGGCGGCTGCAGGGCCTGCAGGACACGATGCTGCAGAGCAGGAGAGAGCCCCCGGGGCCTCGGAAGAGCCAGACTTGAAGTGCGGGGACCCCTCGACTTCAAGAGTGGTCAGTTGATTTGTGTCTCCTAGTTAGTTCCACAAACCACTGACTTAATGCTTTATGATAATTGAAATAGAGCCATCTCCTGTTCTTTTCATATGAGATTGTTCAAGGTCTCATCTAGTGCTTCTCAACCTTTCTTTCATCACCCTTCCCCCCCAAGGAACTTTCTTAGACTGTTTTTTCCCCCATTTGCCTCTCTGTCGTGAAATTTTAACACCACAGATATACCATATATATGTTTATGTGGGTGTATGTATATAATCTGTGTTTTATACACAAGAAGAGTAAGACTTTCCCACCCCACCCCCAAGAATCATTTTCACCTCCTTGGGAGGTGAAATCACCCCCAATGTGTAGCGGGCCATGCCCTCTCGCACCCTTGCTTGCTCATCTCTCGTTCAGTTGGCTCTCCCTGTACCCCGAGATCCCGCAGAGAGCAGCCTCCAGAGGTGGGGGTGTGCTGGGGCCACAGAGAGGGGCAGGAGGAGAGAGGGGATACCTTGAAGATAGGGTGTATCGACGGCAGGCACCTCGTGGTGGCCACAGCAATGACTTTGGCCACCAAGTGTCCCCTCAGAAGGTGAGACTGCAGCTCATGAAGCTGGAAGTCAGCGTGCAGACCCAGCATTTGGCCAGGAGCCAGGCCATTGGGGACCCCGTGGGCAGGAAAAGGGGTGGTGGTGGGGGACCCCAGGTGCGGCAGCTGGAGCTAGAGTGGAGAGAAGAGGACGCACGCCTGCCCCCCACCGGCTCCCCTCCTTGCATGTTCACCCTCTCCCTTCTTCCCCCAGAGTCGCTCAGCCCTCACCCTCTTATGCTGCTGCCCCCCTACAGCTATTATTTCTGCCCTCCTGTTCGTACCCACTCAGTGTGCTAACATCGTGCCAGCCTTCCACCCTTGGCCTTCTGCAGAACTCCTCTTCCACTGCCTTCTTCTGTCTCTGCTTCCTCTTAATGGTCCCCTCGGTGTGGACAAGAGTCAAATCTTCTGCTTACTTCACCCCTCATTCTTTTTCAGAAATCTCAGCCTCAGTCTGATCTTTCAACACAGCCTCTATATAGATGCCCAAGTCTCCGGGTCTCAGCAACCTACCAGCCATTACAGTTCGAACATCTCACCGTTGCCTCAAAATTGGCAAGAACGAAAGCCTCTCTCAGCACCTTTCTGCATGTCCTAGTTCTGTGCCGTCCTGGCCACGCAGGTGCCTTGCCCGACTCTCTCTTTTCCTCTCTCCTTGAATCCGGGCCAGCTTGGTCTTCCTCTGCTCTCCCATCCGTCTTTCCTCGCCACTTGCCACTACTCCCCACATCCGGGCCAATCACTCTGCCTCGAGCAAGCACTGTGGCAACCTACCCAAAAGCCTCCATCCACCATCTCCCTTCTCCAATCCATCCCAAACCCAACTGCCAGTACACTGCACCCGAAGCATCTCGCACAATGGCGCCCCGGGCCCCCTACTCCTTGGCTTGGCATCCACAGCCCACCCTGCCTCACCTTATTCCCCAGCACTCCAGACCGGCTGTCCCCTGGGGACTTCCTGGCCCAGCCCATCTCCCCTGTGGGGAAGGCCCCTCCTTCCTTCCTACGAAGTCCTGACGCTCCACCAAGGCTCAGCTCGCACCCACCCCAACTCCAGTGAGACCCCACCAAGTGTCTCCGTCACCAGGGCCTCCCCAGTTCTAGAAGCTTATTCAGACTTGCCCGTCTGACTCTCTAGCTAGGCCACAAACACCTTAAAGTCAAAGACCTTGTCCATTTCCTCCTTTAGTGCCTCCCCCAGGGCCTTAGCACCATGCCCTGAACAGAGGGTGTCCTCGGTGAATTTGTGGCCGAGGGGCTAAGCCGAGGAGGCCAATTGCTGGGGAGCAGGAGCACGATGTTTCCCATCAGGCTGCAGCTTCAGCATGACCAGAGGGGGAGCCAGGTGCTGCCAGCTACACAGGAGGACGTTGGCCTTGATCCCATCCAGCAGGGAGAAGTCAACTTCATACAGAGTGCCTCCCTGCATGGGGGGAAGGCAATGGCTGCCGTCAGCATAAGCCATCTTTTTCCCACCCTGTGGGAGAAAAGGAAGACGGGAACTAACTTGGCTCCATCACCTACTTTGTATCAAGGAGTGGTTCAGGGGCTAATTGCCTCACATAATCCTCCTACATGCTCGAATTCACTCCGGTTTTACCGAAGAAGAAACAGATGGTCAGAGAGGATTCAAACCCAGGTCTGTCTTACCCCCATAGTCCCATGGGGGAAAGAGTTTTCTCTTTCAGTTGTTCCACGTTAACTCCTGGTTAACAACCCCATCCCTGGCCCTGATTCTTACTCCAAACCCTCCAGAATCCCTAGCACTGAGGCCCAGTTACAATTCCTCATTTTGACTCTGCATTTAACTCCTATCAACCATCCTCCCATCACACTCTCTAGACAGTATCTCTATTCCAGTGTGGGGAGGAAGGCTGCATGGCAGCACTTCTCCGGGAGCGGTCAGGTCTTCTCCTCCAGAGTGGCTCCTTACTGTCACTCAGCAAGCCTTGCACCCAGTAGATCCCGCAGTCCTGCTGATGCTGACCCCATCCCACTCCACCCCCATTTCACTGCCCCCATCCAAGACCCTTGTAGGACACTATGCTCATACCTGGAGCTCCTTCTCCAGCTGCACCTTCACCTCCTCCATCCCTGGAGGGAACACGAGCCGGGCTGGCAGGTGCATGGAACACCTCAGCAGCATGGGGTTGGCACCATTGAGAAACTGGAACCCAAAAAAGGCATCCTTCTCCCAGGAATCCTGCACCCGCTATGGGGATGACAGTTGTTGAGTGTGCTGTGGGATCTGAGCCCCTGTCCTTCCAATGCCCACCAAGCCAGTGCCCACCACAGGGCCCCAGACTTCTCGTCTCCCAACTGCTTCTTTCAATTCCCCTGGATTGGGTGGGATCTGGGGCTAAGGGTCCTGGGGGCTTTTTGGGGTGGGGGGCACTGACAAGCTAGCTTGCTCTAGTCACACCAGAAGATCCGGTTGAAGTCATACAGAACGTTCCAGGGAGTCAGAATATTTAAAGAATCCTTGACAGCTAGGTCTGCCAGCCTTCAGGGAAGGATGGGGCAAAGAGTCGGGGAGTTATTCTTAGAATCAATCATTATAGCCACAGGTGCCCACCTTGGGCTGGGGTGGTTCTGAGCCTCCTCGGCGCAGCCAGCCCCCTTGCTCTCACCCCTTGGCCAGGGAACCTCAAAGTCAATTCTCTTGTCCTCCAGAAATCGCTCATCAATAGGGAGGTCACATAATTTGGCCCCAGCCACATTCAGAATTAGTCCATCCTGCCAGTTACCCCACCTGCCGAACAGAAATGGGACCAGGGATGGATGTTGGGAAGGGGTCAGGGGCGGGGTGGTAGGGCCAACCTGTACAGCTTCCTTCTCGCCTTCAGCTCCTCCCCTCTGTGCTGCTTGAACAGGCCTTGAGGGTCGTCAACCACCGTGCGGCCCAGAAGGGGAAGGAGGACATGGACAATGCGGCATCCCCTGAGCGCCTCTCCGGGTCCCTGCTGAGGGTGCCGCGCTGGTGGCTGGCCCTGCCCCTCTGCAACACCCTTCCCCCAGCCTCCTGCCATTCTTTGGCCACCTTCAAAGACCCCCGACCCTCCAGATTCCCGCCCCCACACCCTACTCCTTCTCCCCGACCCTCAGCTCCCCTCGCGCCCCAGAGGCCTCCTCCCGCCCCCATCCCGCGCTCACCCTCCGGCAAGCACAGGACGCCGTCGCCCGCCACGCAGCGGAACAAGGGAGCCTGAACTCGTCCCCGCCGGCCCCGGGGCCCTGCACGGAGATGCAGTTGCAAAACCAGGCGTCGTCCTGCAGGAGGTGCCGTTTGCGCAGTTTCACTAACAACAGCGGCCCCAGGTACTCGGGCACTTCCACCTTGCATTTCTCCTCCTGCGGGCGTCAGGAAAGGCCCAGCGTCGGGGGTAGGGGGCAGGCAGAAAGGGCACCGGGCCTGAGCCCTGCTCCCCCGAGACGCCCTTCCGCTGGGCCTCCGGGAAAGCGGCGCAAAGGGACCCAGAAATAGAAGGGGCGCTCACCAGACAGAGGAAATTCCATCTAAGCCGAGACCTGGAGGTGGAGAGAGCTTAGCCAAGGCGAGTGCGAGAAGAGGAAACGGAGAAGTGTAGCAGGCAGGGGAAACCGAGGCAGCAGAGGCGAAGGGAAGGCGGGCAGCGCCGCGGAGCTGGAGCGCAGAGCGCGAGGTGTGGGGCCCTGAGCAAGAACTCGTGGAGGGCCCCGGAGACCAAGCCAGGGACTTTGAACACTAAGGAGCCGTCGAAGGTTCTAAGCAGGGGGATGACTAGAGTAGAATGTGTCTGGGAGAACTCGCCCTGGCTGCACAAGGGCTTGGCAGAGCCGGAGCAAGGGCGGCGAGGCGGGTTAAGAGAGTGAAGGTGACACAGGTTCAGGGGACACTGGTGGTCGGGGGTGCGGCGAACCTCAAGCATGGAAGCGAGAGATGCCCGGGAGAAAGAATGGGCAGCGCTCTCGGTAAGATGGAGGCGACGAGAGCAGGAGGCGCGGATGACTCCCGAGGACGACAGAAAGGGGAGTCCGGCAGGTGGGAGGGAGGGAGGACCTCATTTGGGCACGTTCCTTTGAGGTGTCGGTGGGACAGGCGTCCGGATCTGGGGGTCTGGAGAGAGAGCTGGACGGGGGGTCTGGGATCGGCAGAGGAAAAAAGTAACGGGAGCCGGAGGCAGAGACCAGGTAGATATTACGGGAAAGCGAAGCGGGTCAGGGAGTTGGGGTTCCCAGCTTTGGGCTTCTATTCCCCCCGCCCTGTGATGAAGTCCGCGAGGCCGGAGATCTAGGAACGGCGAGATTTGGAACAGAAGCTTTTAGGAAGAGCGGAAACGAGACGACTGTCGGGGCCATTGAGTTTCTGGAAGCTCTACTGCGACAGGCGCTCGATTCCCAGGCGGCTGGGCGGCGGGAGCATCTATTGAGCGCTTGCTGTGTGCATGAACTGCCCTAACGCGTCAGCCAGCGGTCCCCGCGCGCGTTTTGCGCCCAGGTGCCTGCGCCTTCCGCGGCGGGCAGGAGCGGGAGGTCCGCCGCGGGAGCGTCGCCCCCCGGGTGTTGGCCTGCCTGGGGGAGAGGCGCCGCCCGCCGGTTCCGCTCACCTCGCCCTGTGCCGGCCGCAGGCGCCACCTGGGCGCCGCCGACCGGTGCACCAGCCACAGCTGCACGGGGTTGCTGGAGCCGCGCAGAGCGAGGCCGCGGTGCACACGCGGACGCGGTAGAGCCCCAGCGGGCCAGAAGACGTTTCGCGCCTTCTGAGCTGCAAGAAGTGGAAGCGGCAAATGACCCGGACCCAGGCCCCGCCCCCTCTCCACTACCCCGGCTGGAGGGCGGCCTGTTATCCTGGAGGGTGAGAGAGGGACGCAAAAGAGGATTGGGGCAGAACACAGGCAGGAAGGAAAAATCGACGCCTGGACAGCCTGGACAGACAGACAGACAGACAGACAGACAGACAGACACAGATACACACACACACACACACACACACACACACACACACACACACAAAGAGGATTGGGGCAGAACACAGGCAGGAAGGAAAAATCGACGCCTGGACAGCCTGGACAGACAGGCAGACAGACAGGCAGGCAGGCAGACAGACAGACAGACAGACAGACAGACACACACACACACACACACACACACACACACACACACACACACAAAGAGGATTGGGGCAGAACACAGGCAGGAAGGAAAAATCGACGCCTGGACAGACAGACAGACAGACAGACAGACAGACACACACACACACACACACACACACACACACACACACACACAAAGAGGATTGGGGCAGAACACAGGCAGGAAGGAAAAATCGACGCCTGGACAGCCTGGACAGACAGGCAGACAGGCAGGCAGACACACACACACACACACACACACACACACACACACACACACAGGCCTCATAATCGACGCCTGGACAGCCTGGACAGACAGACAGACAGGCAGACACACACACACACACACACACACGCCTCATAAGCCAGCTTGCCCCTGCCAAGGGTCATGCCTAAGGTTGGGATCTGTACATTTGGGCCACCAGATTAATTCTACCAACTGCATCCTCGCCTACCTTAGGCTGGGCTCTGGGACCCGTTCCTTTCTACTTAAAAGCTTCTGCCTCCCTATCGCTGCAGGAGGAAAATCCAAATTCCTTGGCGTTCGAAACCTTTGCTAACTTGTCCCGCCCTCCTCCCACAGCTCCCCCGCCGCATCTCCTGCTTCATCTCCTGCCTCTCCACCGCGAGCTGGAGCCAAGTGTTTCCCCGAATCAGCGTGCTATCCTGCCGTCCTTGTTTTGCCTCTGCATCCTTTGCTCCTGGGAAACCCTGTTCAGCCTTCAAGACTCCAGCTTTTCAGTGACCCCTTCCCTGGCATCCACCTCCCCCACCAGAACCTAATCAGCTCTCCTACTGCTTTGCTCTCCGTGCAGACTTCTATCACTGCAGCCTTACTCCTGCCCACGGTCATCATTTGTTTGAGTGTCTGTATTCCCCACTAATGCAAGCTCCTCCTCGGCAGGGACCACAGTCCCAGCACCACTTTTTTTTTTTTTTTTTTTTTTTTTTTTTTGCTCCCCTCATCAATAAATGTTTGCAAAAACATACCGAGTGGAAGTATCAAATATAAATAATTCTTTCCCTTAAGGGAGACACAGGCAACAAATAATTACCACAAAGTGTAAATAATAAGTGAATAGTAAACTGAACTCTGGTACCACCGTGGTATTGAGGACTTTAAAGCTGGTAAAAATAAATGAAGTAGATGGAACTATGTCTGATACATGATTTTCTGGCATATTTTTGATAGGAAGTAACATTCATGTGATTCAAAATTCAAAAAGCACTAAGTGGCATCCAATAATGGCTCCCTCCCTCTTCATCCCAAGCCACCCAGTTCCCCGCCCCCAGCAGCCACTGGTCTCTTTTGTGCATATTTGCAAGCAGACTCATGCTTTTCCTTTTTGTCCTCTTCCTGCACATAGGAGCATGCTTTACACAGTGTTCCGCACCTTGTTTCTTCCATATTGCAAAATAATCAGGTCATTCCACATCAGTACCTGAGAAGCTTCCTCGTTCTTCCGTAGAACTGCCCTGTTTGGATGTACCATAAACCACTCCACCAGTCCCTTATAAGTGGACATTAGGTTGTTTGCAATCTTTCATAACTACCAAAAAAAAAAAAAAAAAAGGAAGAAATAACCCTGTGTAAACATCTGCAGTATAAAATCAGATGTTTATCTATGGTATAAAATCCTAAAAATAGAATTGCTGGGTCAAAAGATATTCCAGTGGGAAAAGAAAGGCCATTTCTTCTTGTGCCTCCCTTTTTAAAAGCAGGGGAAGCTTTCCCAGAAGCCACCCAGCAGCTTCCCCTCATCCACTGTTAGCCAAAACAGTGACATGCCCACCCCAACACCTTCAAACAGGTAAGGGAAATAGAATCACCACGATCATCTTAGTCCAGCCAGGATTTTCCCTTGAATGATATAAGTAAGGGATGGACACCCAGACATATTTGGAGCTCCACTAAAAAGCTAAAAGGATGGGGTAATGGATTTGGAATAGGCGCCCAAGCATGACTGCTACAATTAGTGAAAGGCATGAATTCACAGCAACAGTCAAAAGAAAAAGTTACCGTAAACTGTTAATACAAAGAGAGTGAATATATTAGGCTATTTAGAGGTATTTATTAAATTTAATTTTAAAAAGGTGTGTTTCTTCTAAGTATATGTCTTCATAATGTGCAGTTAGGTGCTTATTCCATTGGCTAATAGAAAAAGATAAAAACCGAGAACTGCATGTGGGCCAAACAACCCTGGAAAAGAGTAGGAATTGTTCCAAGAACAGGAAGGACTGATCGGCACGTAAAGGAACACACGAAAACCGGGTAGAAAGGAGATCTAGTTAACCAGCACTGGACTCACACTCCATGACCAAGGAGAAGGGGTCCTGAGATGCTGAATTAACCAAATGTTAGAGGTGCATTAAGGTACAAACACAGGCCTTCTCCCCCAGAAGACAAATCCACTAGATTCCCCCTTGATCATATAGGATATTAATAATGCATGCATACATTTTTAATAACATTAACAGAACAAATGATATATCATAATGACAGAACAAAGAGCTCCATAACTCTGGCCAGATAAATATCATTTAAAGAAAATACAGATGGCAGAAATTAAAAATGTACGTGGAAGATATAAACATTAAAAGCCTTATTGAGGAAACGGGAGAAGTTTTACTAGAAAAAGACAGCTCTTTAGGAGAAACTACTAGCTTCTCGTCAGTGGATCTGAGACAATATTCTTTTGGGGGGAGGAAGAGTCTGAAAAGACTTCAGAAACACCAGATTATATCAAAATAAATATTTTAGCAACCTTAAAGAAAGTATCATATTCCTAGGAATAAATAAAAACAATTAAAAACCAATGAAGTAATGAATTAAGTTCATGGTGCTACTGTTATATTTGTGCTTTTATGTTTTAATATTTTTTATTAAAGCAGTTGTAGGCTTACAGAGAAATCAGGTAGAAAACAGAGTTCCAATATACTCCCCCTATTATTAACACTTCACATTAGTGTACTACCTTTGTTACAATTGAAGGAAGAATAATATTATTATAATTGTACTATTAAGTACAGTTCAAAGTTTACATTAGGGTTCATTGTATACCCCTATGGAATTTTATTTCTATTGTAGTAACATATATTCAACTTAAAATTTCCCTTGTAACCACATTCAGATATGTAGTTCAATGGCATTAATTATATTAAAATGTGCTACCATCACCACCATCCATTACCAAAACTTTTCCATCACCCCAAACAGAAACTCTGTTCCAATGAAGCATTAATTCCCCATTCCCTACTCCCACCCTGGTCTCTGGTAACCTGTATTCTAGTTTCTGACTCTATGAATTTGATTATTCCAATGATTTTATATTAGAGATCTCATACAATATGTGTCATTTTCTGTCTGGCTTATTTAGCTAAACATGATGTCTTCAAGGTTCATCCATGTTGTCGCATGAATCAGAACTTCATCCCTTTTTGCAGCTAAATAATATTCCATTGCATGTATATACATGTAGTTTACCCATTCATTGGTTGATGGACATCTAGGTTGCTTCCATCTTTTGGCAATTGTGAATAACGCCACACTGGAGTGCAAATATCTGTTCTAGTCACTGTTTAAATTCTTTTGGTTATATACCTAGATGTGGGATTGCCAGATCATATCTGAAAGTTCAGAAATAATTCTATACTTAACTTTCTGAGGAAACATCAAAATGTTTTCTGCAGAGGCTGCACCATTTTTACATTCCCACCTACAATGAACGAGTGTTCCCATCTCTCCACATCCTTTCCAACACTTCTTGTTTGCCATTTTTAAAATAATAGTAGCCATTCTAGTGGATGTGAAAAGTTGTCTCATTCTGGTTTTGATTCACATTTCCCTAACTGTTAATGATGTTGAGCATCTTTTCAGTTGCTTTTTGGCCATTTGTGTATTTGCTTTGGAGAAATGTCTATTCAAGTCTTTGGCCCATTTCTAAATTGGATTGTCTTTTGGTTGTTGAGTTGTAGGATTTCATTATATATTCTGGAATGGTTTCCAAATATTTTCTCCCATTCTGTAGGCTGTCTTTTTACTTTCATGATGAAGTCCTTTGATGCACAAAAGTTGTTTATTTTGATGAAGTCCCAATTATTTATTTTTTATTTTGTTGCTTGTGCTTGGGTGCAAACTCTTAAGAAACTATTGCCCAAATCAAGGTCCAGAAGATGCCTCCCTGTGTTTTCCTCCAGGAGTTTCATAGTTTTGGTTCTTATATTTAGGTCTTTGATCCATTTTGAGTTGATTTTTGTGAGGTAGGCTCCACCTTCATTTTTTCTCATGTGGATATTCAGTTTTCCCAACAGCATTTCTTGAAGAAATGATTCTTTTCCCATTTGAGTGGACTTGTAAGCCTTGTAAAAAAATATTGCACATGGATTTGAGGATTTATTTCTGAACTTTCAACTCAACTCCATTGGTCTATGTGTCTTTGCGTGAGTACCACACTATTTTGATTACTGTGGCTTTGTAGTAAGTTTTCAAATTGGGAAGTGTGAGTCCTCCAATTTCATTCTTCTTCAAGAAGGCCTTGGTTATTCAGGGCCTCTAACCCTTCCATATAAATTTGATGGCTGGCTTTTCCATTTCTGCAAAGAAGGCCATTGGAATTTTTACTGGCATTGCATTTAATATATAAATCACTTTGGGTGGAACTAGCATCTAAACAATATTTAGTCTTCCAGTCCATGAACATAGAGGATCCTTTCACTTATTTAGGCCTCCCTTGATTCCTTAGTTTTCTAAGTAAAAGTCCTTTACATCCTTGGATAAGTTTAGTCTTAGATATTTGATTCTATTAGTTGCTAATGTAAATGGAATTTTTTCTTAATTCTTCAGATTCTTCATTATTAGTGAATAGAAACACTGCTGATTTTTTTTTCCTGACTTTAAAGTTTATTACAAAGCTACAGTGGTCAAAACAGCATGGTTCTGGCAAAAAGATAGGTATATTGACCAAAGGAAAGGAATTGGGAATTCTGAAATGGGTCCTCACATATGGTCAATTGATTTTTTTTTAATTCAGTTTCATTGAAATATATTCTCATAGCATACAATCATCCATGGTATACAATCAACTGTTCATAGTATGATCATATAGTTATGCATTCATCACCACAATCTATTTCTGAACATTTTCCTTACATCAGAATCAGAATAAGAATAAAAAATAAAAGTAAAAAAAAAGAACACCCAAACCATCCCCCCCATCCCATCCTATTTGTCATTTAGTTTTTGTCCCTACTTTTCTAACCATCCGTCCACACACTAGACAAAGGGAGTGTGATCCATGAGGCCTTCACAATCACAGTGTCACCCCTTGTAATCTACATTATTATACAATCATCTTCAGGAGTCCAGACTACTGGGTTGGAGTTTGGTAGTTTCAGGTATTTACTTCTAGCTATTCCAATACATTAAAACCTAAGAGGTGTTATCTATATAGAGCATAAGAATGTCCACCAGAGTGACCTCTCGACTCCACTTGAAATCTCTCAGCCACTGAAAGTATTTAATCTCATTTTGCATCCTCCTTTCAGTCAAGAAGATGTTCTCAATCCCATGATGCTGGGTCCAGATTCATCCCCGGGAGTCATATCCTGCATTGGCAGGGAGATTTACACCCCTGAGAGTCAGGTCCCACGAAGGGGGGAGGGCAGTGAGTTCACCTGCTGAGGTGGCTGAGTTAGAAAAGAGGGGGCCACATCTAAGCAACAAAGAGGTACTCAGGGGGAGACCCTTAGGCACAAGTATATGCAAGTTTAGCTTCTCCTTTGCAGTAACGAGCCCCACAAAGGGAAGTCCCATGATAGAGGGCTCGGCACATCAAACTGCCAGTCTCAATGTTTGTGACAACATCAAACCAGTCCAGGTGAGGATGTCCAACACTTCCGCACCTCTCCCCGGCTCCTCAGGGTGGGGGTGGGCTGTAAATATATTTTTTATTCTCTGCCCAAATTACTTTGGGATGGAAACTGCTGATTTTTGCATGTTGATCTTGTACTCTGCGACTTTGCTGAGTTTATTAGCTCTAGTAACTTTGTTGTGGATTTTCAGGATTTTCTATACATAAAGATCCTGTAATCTAAAAATAGGGAAAGTTTCCCTTCCTTTCCAATTTGGATGCCTTTTATTTATTTTTCTTGCCTAATTGCTCTGGCTAGAACTTCCAATATAGTGTTGAATAACAGTGGTGACAGTGGGCATCCTTGTGTTGCTTATGACCTTACACAGTCACCATTGAGTGTGATGTTGGCTGTCGGTTTTTCCTCTATGCCCTTTCATCATGTTGAGAAAGTTCCCTTACTATTCCTAGTTTTCCAAATGTTTTTATCTGGAAGGTTGTTGGACTTTGTCAAATGACTGTTCTGTGTCAATTGAGATGATAACGAGGTTTTTTTCCCTTCATACTATTAATGTGGTTTATTACATTAATTGATTTTTTTATGTTGAATCAACCTTGTATACCTGAGATAAATCCCACTTGATCATGGTGTGCTGGTTTGGATCTGTTATGTACCCCAAACAAGCCCATGTTCATTTAATCCAATCTTGTAGGGGCAGACCTATTGTGGGTGGGAACTTTTGATTAGATTGTTTCCATGGGGATGTGACCCCACCCATTCAAGGTGGGTGTGCCAGTTTGAATGTATTATGTCCCCCCAAATGTCATTATCTTTGATGCAATCTTGTGTGGGAAGACATATTAGGGACACTCTGAAGAACGCACAGGAGCTGAGAGAGAACAACATTTTGGAGATGGCCTTTGAAAGCAGTCCTTTGCTCCAGAGAAGCTCAGAGAGAAATGCCTTGGGAGAAAGCCATTTGAAACCAGAACTCTGGAGCAGTCACTAGCCACGTGCCTTCCCAGCTAACAGAGGTTTTCCAGACACCATTGGCCATCCTCCAGTGAAGGTACCTGATTGTTGATGACTTACCTTGGACACTTTATGGCCCTAAGACTGTAACTTTGTAACCAAATAAACCCGCTTTATAAAAGCCAAACCCATTTCTGGTGTTTTGCATTCCGGCAGCATTAGGAAAATAGAACAGTGGGTCTTAATCCCCTTGCTGGTGTCCTCTATGAGAGTATAAAAGGCAGAGACATTTTGGAGAGGGCTCAGAGAAGCTGAGACAGAAGCCCAGAGACACTTTGGAGAAAGCCACTGAAACCAGAAGCTAAACCCAGGAGAGCAGTATCAGCAGAGCCAGCCATGTGCCTTCCCATCTGACAGAGGAACCCCAGATGCCATCAGCCTTTCTTCAGAGAAAGTATCGTCCTGTTGATGCCTTAACTGGGAAATTTCCAAGGCCTTAGAACTATAAATGTGTGAACCAATAAACTCCCATTGTAAAAACCAATCCATTTCTGGTATATTGCATTCTGGCAGCTTTAGCAAATGGAAACACATGGCATATAATTATCTTAATGTGCTGTTGGATTGTTTGCTAGTATTTTGTTGAGAATTTTTGCATCTGTATTTGTAAGAGACATTGGTCTGAAATTTCCCTTTTTTTGTGGTGTCTTTGACTGAAAGGTGATGTTGGCCTTGTAGAATGAATTAGGTAGTGTTCCCTACCTAATTTTTTGGAAGAGTTTAAGCAGGATTGGTAATGTTTTTTCTTGGAATGTTTGATAAAATTCTCCTGTGAAGTCATCTGGTCCTGAGCTTTCTTGTTGGGAGGTTTTTAATTACTAATTTAATCTCTTTACTAGTTTTTGGTTTGTTGAGATCTTATATTTCTTCTTCAGTCAGTAAATAATTTGTGTGTTTCTAGGAATTTTTCAATTTCATCTAGGTTATCTAATTTGTGGGTGAACAGTTGTTCATAGTATCTTTTTTGTTGTTGTTGTTTTGTTTTTCATAGTATCTTCTTAGAGTCCTTTTTATTTCAGTGGGTTTGGTAATAATGTCCCCTTTTCCATTTCTGATTTTAGTCATTTGTGTCCTCTCTCTTTTTTTCTTCACCAGTCTAGCTAAGAGTTTTATTGATTTTATTGATCTTTTCAAAGAACCAACTTACGGTTTTGTTGATTTTTTTAAATCTCTAGTCCATTTATCTCCACTCTAATCTTTGTTATTTCCTTCTGTCTCCTCACTTTGGGTTTAGTTTGTTCTTCTTTTTCTAGTTCCACCAGTTTTGAGGTTAGGTCTCTGATTTGAAATCTTTCTTCTTTTTTAGTGTGAGCACTTAGAATTATAAATTTCCCTCTCAGCACTGGCTTTCCTGAATTCCATTAGTTTTCATATGTTGTATTTTCATTTTCATTCACTTCAAGGTATTTCCTAATTGCCCTTGTGATTTCTTCTATAACCCATTGGCTGTTTAAAAATATGCTGTTTTAAAAAAATAAATGAATAATAGGGAGGGAGGGAGGGGTTGGGATGTTTTGGGTGTTCTTTTTTACTTTACCTTTTATTCCTATTCTTTTTTATGTGTGGTAATGAAAATGTTCAAAATTGATTGTGGTGATGAATGCACAACTATATAATGGTCCTGTGAACAATTGATTATACACCATGGGTGATTGTATGGTACGTGAATATATCTCAATAAAACTGAATTTTAAAAAAGTAGGCTATTTAATTTTCACTTACATGTCTACTTTCCACTTTGCCCTCTATTAGTTTTTTTCTGTTAACTATAGTCTCTAGTTTGCATTGATTTATTTTTTCCCCAATACCACCCTATTTTTAACACCTTGCAAGGTTGACATTCATTTGTTCTTCCTCATGTGAAAACATATTTGTACATTTATCACAATTTTTAAGTTCTCTGAGTTTCACTGAGTTATACAGTCCCAGTCTTTATCGTTCCTCTTTCCTTCTGGTGTCCCACATGCTCCTAACCTTCCTCTTTCAACCATACTCACAGTCATCTTTGTTCAGTGTACTTACATTGCTGTGCTACCATCACCCAAAATTGTGTTCCAAACCTCTCACTCCTGTCTTTTCCTATCAGTCTGTAGCGCTCCCTTTAGTGCTTCCTGTAGAGCAGGTATCTTGTTCACAAACTCTGTCATTGTCTGTTTGTCAGAGAATATTTTAAACTCTCCCTCATATTTGAAGGACAGTTTTCCTGGATATAGGATTCTTGGTTGGTGGTTTTCCTCTTTCAGTATCTTTTTTTTTTAATTTTTATTTTGAAATAAATTCAAACTTACAGTAACAGTTGCAAAAATAATACAAACCCCATACACAGAACTCCAGCATACCCCAACCCCTCTCCACCGATACTCCGATCTACCAACTTTAATATTTTGTCACTTCACCATTTCTTTCTTTCCCTCCCTCCCTCCTTCCCTCCCTATCATCCATCATTGTGCCAGTTTGAATGTATTATGTCCCCCAAACGCCATTATCTTTGATGCAATCTTGTGGGGCAGATATTTTAGTGCTGATTAGATTGGAATTCTTTGAGTGTTTCCCTGGAATGTGCCCCACCCAACTGTAGGTGATAACTGATTAGATATTTCCATGGAGGTGTGGCTTGATCAGTGGAGCTATATAAATGAGCTGATGGGCAGAGGCAATTCAGTGCAGCTGTGAGTGATGTTTTGAAGAGGAGCTACAGCCAAGAGGGACACTTTGAAGAAAGCACAGGAGCTGCAGATGACAGACAGTCTGAAGACGGCCATTGAAAGCAGACTCTTGCTCCAGAGAAGCTAAGAGAGGACAAACACCCCAAGAGCAACTAAGAGTGATATTTTTGAGGAACTACAGCCTAGAGAGGAACATCCTGGGAGAAAGCCATTTTGAAACCAGAACTTGGAGCAGATGCCAGCCACGTGCCTTCCCAGCTAACAGAGGTTTTCCAGACACCATTGGCCATCCTCCAGTGAAGGTACCTGATTGTTGATGACTCACCTTGGACACTTTACGGCCTGAAGACTGTAACTGTGTAACCCAATAAACCCCCTTTATAAAAGCCAATCCATTTCTGGTGTTTTGCATTCCAGCAGCATTAGCAAACTAGAACAATCATCTATTGCTCTGTCTTCTGAACATATGAGAGAAAGTTGCACACATTCTTGAACAGACAATATAATTCACATATACACTTCCTATGAATAAGAATATTCATTTATGTAATCACATTAAGTGTAGTTAGGAAGTTCAAGAAATTTAACGTTGATATAAAGCTTACATTCTGTATTTCATTTTTTAATGTCCCAATTGTGTCCTTTTGAGCCTTTTCTCCTCTATTCTTAGATCTCATCCAGGATCATCTATGGTATTTAATTGTCATTATCTATTTAGACTTTCTTTTCAATTATGGAAACATATATACAGCATAAATCTTCCCATTCTAACCCCTCCCAAGCATTCCATTTAGTGGGATTAATCACGTTCACAACGTCGCAATGCCCACCATCCATTACTAGAAATTTCCCTTCACCCCAGACAGAAACCCTACACTTATTTCTTATTAACTCCCCATTGCCCCTCCCCCCACTTCTTGTAACCCATACTCTACTTTTCATCTCTATGGTCATATTCTCTGATACTTTCTTTGTGTTTACCGTGGGGCTTAAATTTAACATCTTAAGTCTATAACAATCTTGTTTTCTTTGATTCTTCAACTTAACTTCAATAGGACACATAAACTATGTTCCTATACTCCTCCATTCCCCCACCTTTATGTAGTTCTTGTCAAAAATTACATATTTTACATTGAGTCCAAAACCACTGATTTATCGTTACACTTTATGTATTTTAGATCCTATAGGAAGTAAATAGTGGAGTTACAAATCAAAAATACAGTAGTATTGGTATTTATATTTACCATGTGATCTTTACTGGAAATCTTTATTTCTTCATGTGGTTTCAGTCCATTGTTTAGAGTCCCTTCCTTTTAGCCTACACAATTCCCTTTAGCATTTCTTATAGGACTGATCTACTGGTGATGAAGTCCCTCAGCTTTTGATTATCTGGGAATGTTTTCATCTCCCCCTCATTTTTAACCTCCAGGTGTTTGTGAATTTTTCTGTCTCTGATGGTTATTGACTTCTATTTGTATTCCATTGTGGTCAGAGAATGTGCTTTGATAATTTCAATTTTTTAAAAAATATAGAGGCTTGTTTTATGTCCCAGCCTATGGTCTATTCTGGAGAAAACTCCGTGATCACTAGAGAAGAATGTGTATCCTGGTGATTTGGGATGTAATGTTCTATATATGTCTGTTAAATTTCTCTATATCTCTCTCCTTTCTTTGTTGCTATGTCAGCAGGGCTCCCTTTAGTATCTGAAGCAGGGCAGGTCTTTTATTAGCAAAACCTCTCAGCATTTGTTTGTGAAAAATTTAAGCTCTCCCTCAAATTTGAAGGAGAGTTTTGCTGGATAAAGTATTCTTGGTTGGAAATTTTTCTCTCCCAAGATTTTAAATGTCATGCCACTGCCTTCTCACCTCCATGGTGGCCGCTGAGTAGTCACTACTTAGTCTTATGTTGTTTCCTTTGTAGGTGGTGAATTGCTTTTCTCTTGCTGCTTTCAGAACTTGCTCCTTCTCTTCAGTATTTGACAGTCTGATCAGAATATATCTTGGAGTGGGTTTATTTGGATTTATTTTATTTGGAGTTCACTGGGCATTTATGTTTTGTGTATTTATATTGTGTAGAAGGTTTGGGAAGTTTTCCCCAACAATTTCTTTGAATACTCTTTCTAGACCTTTTACCCTTCTCTTCCCCTTCTGGGACACCAATGAGTCTTATATTTGGATGTTTTATTTTATCTATCATATCCCTGAAATCCATTTCAATTTTTTCAATTTTTTCCCCATTCTTTCTTTTGGTCTTTCATTTTCTGTTCTGTAGTTCTCGAGGTTGCTGAATCATTGTTCAGCTTCCTCTAGTCTTGTACTATGAGTATCCAGAATCTTTTCAATTTGATCAACAGTTTCTTTTATTTCCCTAAGATCATCTATATTTTTTATTTACTCTTGCAATTTCTTCTTTATACTCTTCTAGGGTCTTCTTCATGTCATTTATATCCTGTGACATGCTCTCGTTGTTCGTCTTTAGTTCTTTGATTAATTGCTCCAAGTACTGTGTCTCCCCTGATCTTTTGATTTGGGTGTTTGGGTTTGGGTTATCCATATCATCTGTTTTTTTCATATGCTTTAAAATTTTCTGTTGTTTTTGGCCTCTTGGCATTTGCTTTACTTGATAGGGTTCTTTTAGGATATGAACGATCTAATTTGTCATATCTACAGCTTGGTGGCATACACTTTCTCTAACTAACCAGCAGATGGTGTCTGAAAGTCACCTATTCCCCTCAAGTCAGTTCTCCCCAACTTTTTCTTTGTGGTGTATGGGGGTCTGGTTCTTGTGGGGTCCAATTGGTGCACTAAGTTTGGGTGTGTTGTTGGTGCTTTCCACCCTGAATGTGGGGCATGTATCTGAGCAGTTAGGGAGGCAGGGCAGCTTTAATAATCAAACCTCCCAGGTGTTGCTGAGATTTAAGGCTGTTGCAAGAGTATAAATCTTCATTTCAGTCTTGCCACAGATTGTCTCTGCCACTGACCCACAAGTCCTTGGTATTGACTAGAGTCCCTGGGATTTCTGAGTGGATCCCTCTTCCAGCTGTCCCTCAAAGGCAGCCCTGGGCCGCCGGGCCGTGCAGAGGCGTTCCCAGCCTGCTGTAAAGATGGCTGAATGGGGCATGTTAATTTCCCCCTTTCCGCACTGCTCTGCCTTCCCAGCTCTGGGACAATTAGCTGTGGTTGCACAAAAGGCTATTGTCCATGCCTGATATTGTGGCATGTGCACAGTGTTGCCGGAAACACTTCCCGTCCCACTGGGTTCCTTGGCACGGCTCTGGGCTGTGGCTCCAGTGCAGGGCAGGAGCGTTCCCAGCCCACTGGGAAGATGGCTGCAAGGGGCGTGGTTTTTTCCCCTTTTGGCTCCCCTCTGCCCTCCTTGCTCTGAGACAACTGGCAGTGGGTGTGTGAAAGGGTATCTTCCAGGCCAGATATTGAGGCATTCGCACAGCCCTTTCCTGCCATGCTTCACTGTGTGGTTTTCACTGCCATATCTGCAGCCGCTTTTGGGTTTTTTGAAAAACAACTAGTCCACCTCCAAACGCCAACCCATGGTTTCCCCACACTGCAGTGTGGCTGCCAGACATTCAGCAGGCTCACTCGTTTCAGAATGCAGACTCCAGGTTTCACCAAGTGCACGGTCCCTGTGGATTTAGTAGACCTTGTCCAGCTGGTACATCACTGGAACTGGTGTTCTGGGTCACTTTCTGGACTCTGTCTAGTATTTTTCAAGGCGGTGTTTTTCTGCCCTGTCTTTTCTAGCCACCATCTTAAGTTCTCACCTCGCAAGTTCTCCTCTTTAAGTATCTTAAATATATCACACCAGTTCCTTCTTGCCTCCACGGTTTCTACTGAGAAATCTGCACATAGTGTTATCAAGCTTCCTTTGTATGTGATGGAACACTTTTCTCTTGTTGCTTTCAGGATTCTCTCTATATCGTTAATGTTTGATAATCTGATTATTAAGTGTCTTGGCATAGGCCTATTCAGATCTTATTCTGTTTGGGGTACGTTGCGCTTCTTGGCTCTGTAATTTTATATCTCTCATAAGAGATGGGAAATTTTCATTGATTATTTCCTCTCTTATTGCTTCCGCCCCTCTTCCCTTCTCTTCTCCTTCTGGAACACCATAACACATACATTCATGCATTTCATGTTGTCATTTAATTCCCTGAGACATTGCTCATATTTTTCCATTCTTTTCCTTGTCTGTTCTTTTGTGTGCAGGATTTCAGGTGTCTTGTTTTCCAGTTCCTGAGTGTTTTCTTCTGCCTTGTGAGATCTGCTGTTGTATGTTTCTGTTGTGTTTTTCATCTCTTGTGTTGTGCCTTTCATTTCCATAGATCCTGTCAGTTTTTTCAAACTTTCAATTTCTACCTTATGTTTGCCCATTGTTTTCTTTATAGCCTTCATCTCTTTTGTTATATCTTCCCTGAACTCGTTGATTTGTTTTTTTATTTGATTTAGCATATTTCTTTGAAAGTCTTTAATAGATTGTTTCATTAAAGTGACACAATATCTTAACTGTATCTTGACTGATGTGTTTGTTCCTTTGACTGGGCCATATCTTCATTTTTCCTAGTGTACATTGTAGTTTTCTGTTGCCTAGGCATCTGCTTTCCTTGGTTACCCCAATCAAATTTTCCCAGACCAGCACAGGTTCAGATCTCAGAATGGGTTATATTCAGGGTGTATCTTAGAAAAATGACACTTTCCTGTAGGTCTCCAGTCACTGTGCTTTTCCTAACCTGCCCAGCAGGTGGGGTCTGTCAACCTGTCACTCCCAACTGGTGTAAAGAGGTGTGGCCTCCTTGTTTGTTTTGGTTGTTTCCCCCCCAGGCTCTAGGGTCTGATTCTGAAGGGAAAGCTGGGCCCCACCTCCTTACTCTTAGTGAAGATACATCCCCTAGGGATTTATCATCTGCATTTGAATAGCCTCTCTGACTCTGTTATCTCCACCCATCTGGGGCAGAGTGCTGGGAACTGAAAATGGCTGTGGCTCTCTCCTCTGAGCCCCTCAGGTTGAGAGAGAGAAAAAGGGATGTAAAGCCCCTTTTTGGAGTCAATACATGGCCCCCAGTTTCACTCATTGGGCAGTGGTAACATCTGGTCTTCTGGCCTCCCCCTCCTGGGACAGATGAGTCTTCTGAGTCTTTAAGGTCAGTTGTCACTAAAAGCCTCTGTCTGCTTGTTGGGAGTTTGTAGCTTGTATTCAGCAGTCCACATTTGTTAATTAAAACCCCAGTTGGAGCTCAGCTGAGCTATATTCACTTGCTCAGAGAGTGCTGCTAGTTTCTACCACAGCAAGGTTTTGCAGCTTAACCTGCTATGGGGGGAGGGGGTTCTCGGCGCAGTTCCACAGCTTTTACTTACAGGTTTTATGCTGCAGTCTCAGGCATTCTTTCCAATCCAGGTTGGTGTATGATGTGTGGCAGTCACGGTTGTCCTCCAGCAGTTATTCCAAATTACTTACTAGTTATTCCTGGTTGTTTATTAGTTGTTCCAGGGGGCTGACTAAATTCCACTCCTCTCTATGCCATCATCTTGCCCCTCCTTCCCTCTATTATTGATTTCTAGCTTCATCCAATTGTGATCAGAGAACATACATTATACGATTTCACTATTTCTTAATTTATTGAGACTTGTTTTGTGCCCTAAAATATAATCTATCCTGAAGAATGATCCATGTGCACTAGAAAAGAATGTAAATTCTGTTGTTATTGGATGAAGTATTCTATACATGTCTGTTAGGTTGAGTATCATTCAAGTGTTATATTTCCTTATTGATCTTCCATCTAGATGCTCTATCCATTATTGAAAGTGGTGTATTAAGCTCCTACTATTAATGTAGAACTGTCAATTTCTCCCTTCAAATCTGTCAGTATTTGCTTCATATACTTCGGAGCTCTGATGTTAGCTGCATATATAATTGTTACATCTTTGAGTATAATGAGCATCTTTGTCTTTCATAACTGTTTTTAATTTAGCCTATTTTATCTGATATTTATATAGCTACCCTTGCTCTCTTTTGGTTACATGCCCAATATATTTTTCCATCTTTTTGCTTTCAACCTACTTACGTCTTTGAATTTTTTTTTTATTAGAGAAGTTGTGGGTTTACACATAAAATACAGGATTCCCAATTCACTCTACTATTAACACTTTTGTACTGGTTTGGAACATGTCTTTGAATTCAAGGTGACTCTCTTGTAGACAGCATAATTGGGTCATGCTTTTTTATACATTCTACCAATCTTTGCCTTTTGAATCAAGAGTTTAATCTACTTACATTTAAAGTTGCTACTGATAACACAGGACTTTCTTCTGTCATTTTGCATATTTTCAAGTTTATCCTGTTTGGTGTACTCTGGGCTTCTTGGATGTGCATATTCATGTCTTTTGCTAGGTTTACAGTTTTCTGTCATTTCTTTGAAGGTTCCTTTTACCTATTTCTTTCTTTTCCTTCTGGGACGGCTATAATGTGTATATTGGTATGCTTGCTATGCTAGTTTGAATGGATCATGTCCCCCAGAAAAAGCCATGTTCTTTGATGCAATCTTGTGGAGCAGACATATTAGTGGGGATTAAGTTGGAACATTTGTATTAGGTTGTTTCCAAGGAAATGCACCCCACCCAACTGTGGGCCATAACTCTGGATAACTTCCATGGAGGTGTGGCCCGACCCATTTGGCATGGGCCTTGATTAGTTTACTGGAGCACTATATAAGCTCAGACAAAAGGAGCAAGCTTGCTACAGCCAAGAGGGACACTGAAGAATGCACATAAGCTGAGAGAGGAGCTGCAGCTTACAGAGACATTTTGGAGATGGCCTTTGAAAGCAGACTTTTGCTCTGCAGAAGCTAAGAGACGATAAACACCCCAAGAGCAACTGAGAGTGACATTTTGGAGAGAAGCTGAAGCCTAGAGAGGGAACGTCCTAGAAGAAAGCCATTTTGAAACCAGAATTCCAGAGCAGACACCAGCCACGAGCCTTCCCAGCTAACAGAGGTTTTCCAGACACCATTGGCCATCCTCCAGTGAAGGTACCCGATTGTTGATGTGTTACCTTGGACACTTTATGGCCTTAAGACTGTAACTGTGTAACCAAATAAACCTCCTTTTATAAAGCCAATCCATTTCTGGTGTTTTGCATTCTGGCAGCATTAGCAAACTAGAACACTTGCCTAGAAAAAAAGAGTAACACTTTATAGAAGGAAACCAAGAGAAATAACAAAAGGTGCTGGTATTACACTGCCAGGAGGAATAGAAATGGCAATATTTAAAGGCCTCAATTTCACTAAAAACTGGACACTCATTCCAAAGCAATAGATCATATAGATCTCACTGATATGAACTACTTATAATATGGAAACTCATAGACATAAAATATAGACTATAGGTTACCAGGATATAGAATGAGCCAAAGAATGGGAAGCAGTTGATTAATACGCGCAGAATATTTAGGTTGAACTTAAACATTTGGAAATGGACAGAAGTGATGGTAGCACCTTATTGTAAGAATAATTAACAGTGCTGAATGGTGTGTGAACGTGGAGGGCAGGGGAAGTTTAGAGTCATGTATGTCATCAGAAGGAAAGTTGGAGGTTAAAACATGGCAATGTATAAGACAATGAATCTTGTGGTGGACAACTGTCCATGGTTAACTGTACAAATATAAAAAAGTTCTTTCATGAACTAGAACAAATGTATGATAGTATTACAAGGAGTTAATAATTGAGAGGTATATGGGGGAAAATGTACCTGTTGTAAACTAAGGATTCTAGTTAACAGTAATTATTTCAGTACTCTTTCATGGTACTACATCAATACTATGGGTTGATAATGGGGTTACAAGAGGTATGGGAGGATTTGGGTTTTCTTTTTTCTTCTTCTTTCTTTTCTGGAGTAACGAAATGTTCTAAAATTGATCATGGGTCTGGGGGCTCTCCCTTGTGAGGCTTTTTGCTCCAAAGGAGAGACAGGGCCTACTTGTAATTGTGCCTGAGAGTCTCCCCCAGGGAACCTCTTTGTTGCTCAGATGTGGCCCCTCTCTCTCTAAGCCCACTTGGCAGGTGAACTCACTACCTTCCCCTCAACGTGGGACATGACTCCCAGGGTTGTGAATTCCCCCAGCAAAGTGGGAAACGATTCCTGGTGATGAGCCTGGACCCAGCACTATGGGATTGAGAAAATCTTCTCAACTAAAAGGGGGAAGAAAGATGAAACAAAATACAGTTCTGGTGGCTAAGAGATTTCAAATGGAGTTGAGAGGTCACTCTGGAGGCATTCTTATGTGCTATATAGATATCACATTTTAGTCCTTGGTGTGTTGGAATGGCTAGCAGGAAATACCTGAGGCTGTCAAACTGAAACCCAATGACCTTGATTCTTCAAGATGGTTGTATAACTATGTAGCTTACACAGTGTGACTGTGATTGTGAAAACCTTGTGGCTCGCACTCCCTTTAACCAGTTTATGGACAGATGAGTGGAAAAGTGGGAACAAAAATTAGATGAATAGGGTGGTATGGAGGGGACGGAAAGTTTTGGGTGTTCTTTTTTGTTTTTGTTTTTATTTTGGAGTAGGGAAAAGGTACAAATATTTATTCTGGTGATGAACACACAACTGTATGATGGTGCTGTGAATAACTGCACACTGTGGATGACTGTAGGCTATGTGAATATATCTCAATAAATCTGTATTAAAAAATTGATCATGGAGTTGTGTGCACAGCTATGTGATACTATGAGCCAGTGCTTGTGTACTTCAGATGGTGTGTGAATATATCTCAATAGAACTGCATTTTAAAAAAGGCAATAGATCATATGTCAGTGTTCACTATTATTCAGCCCTTTCTCTAAGTTTTTCAGAGGAAGAAAAACTGCAGAAGTTTCTACCAAATAAAAATTTATGATGACTTTCCTAGTGTGCCAGTTTGAATGTATTGTGTCCCCCAGAATGCCATTATCTTTGATGCAATCTTGTGTGGGCAGACATATTAGTGTTGATTAGATTGTAATTCTTTGATTGTTTCCATGGAGATGCACCCCACCCAACTGTAAGTGATGACTCTGATTAGATAATTTCCAGGGAGGAGTAGCTCCGCCCATTCAGCGTGGGCCTTGATTAGTTTACTAGAGCACTATATAAGCTCAGACAGAAGGAGCAAGCTTGCTACAGCCAAGAGGGACACTTTGAAGAAAGCACAGGAGCTGAGACAGGAGCTGCAGATGAGAGATAGCTGAAGACGGCCGTTGAAAGCAGACTCTTGCTCCAGAGAAGCTAAGAGAGGACAAATGTCCCAAGAGCAACTTCAAGTGTGTAACCAAATAACCCCCCTTTAAAAAAGCTGATCCATCTCTGGTGTTTTGCATTCCAGCAGCATTAGCAAACTGGAACACCTAGTCAAAATATTTTAAGGAAAATTTTGCATTTATGGAGACATTTGAAAGCTATGAGAATCCAACCTGGAGAAACAAAGACAAGGACAGTAACACAACTTCTGGAATTTATTGCAAAGTTAGATTTTTATGAATCTTTGCCACATTTATTCATAAACATCTTAAACATGACTTTTCCTTGCTTCCTGTAATTATAAAAAGTGTGCTTCAACTATAAATGAAAATAGATTAACAAATCTGGCCATATTGTGTACTGGAAATGAACACACCAATATCAAATTTTGGAAAAAGTTCTTCACAAATTTGCAGAAGTTAAGGCTTAAGAACAGAAACTTACAACATATTTCTTACCACTGCAAAAGACTAATATGTTCATGTAAGTTTTTTCCCCTTTTCCTAGAAATATATTAATAGAATTTAAAAGTATTAATCCATATTTTTTCCTTTTTTCCTTTAATTTTTTCATTTAAAAATTACTGCATGAATATATAAACAAAGTTCAATAAAAGATTTTCATTGCCTCCAATTTCTTTATGGTCATTATTTCATTTTTTGATTACTAAAATTAATTTAAGGAGTGTTAAAAATAATTTGTTCTGGGGTAAAATAAGGTAGGTACACAGCTGCCCCTGGATTGCAGTAAGAATGGCACCTGTGATTAAAACTTTACCTTGGATGTCGTGGTAGATCATAGTTTACAAAGACGGCTGCCTCAACATGTCCTTTCCACACAGTCTTCTTAAAATGTGAACTTGACCCTCCTCTCTTTGAGTCTGTGTCCATTCCTCTTATACCTGAGTGGACCCTTGTGACTGTCTTCACCAACAAGGTACAACAGAAGTGATATTCTATGACTTTCAATGTTAGATCATGAACACCTCAGGCACTCCCTTCCACCCTGCTGTCTTGGGATGCTTACTCCTGGAACCCTTCCACTATTCTGAGAGGAAGCCCAAGCCACACGGAGAGCCACATGCAGGTGTTCCTGCCAACACCCAGTATCAACTACCAGCCATATAAGTGAGTAAGCCTTCAAAATGGCTCTAGTTCCAATCACAGCCTAACTATATCATGTAAGAGATTACAAGTGACAGCTAGATAGCCCAGGTAATCCCCAGAACTATTACATATAATAAAATGACTGTTACTATTTTAAGCCATCAAGTTTTGGAGTGACTTGTTACTAGCAATAGATAATCAGAACAGATTTTGGTACCAGGAGTAGGGTGCTGCAGAAACAAAAAGCTAAAACATGTGGCATTGGCTTTAGGAACAGGTGGTGGCCAGAAGCCTCATGAAAAACGTTAGTGAAAGCCTAAAGCACCTCAAAGAGGCTGTTGATGAAGGCGTAAAGCAAGGCAAAGAAATGTTATTGGAAACTGGAGGAAAGGAGACCCGTTATATTATGGAGACCTTTCTTATGTAGTAATACAGTAACATGGAAAATGGGAAATGTACCTAATGAACTCACTGATCTAAGGAAAATTCCAGGTAAAATACAGAAAGTGCCTCCCGGTTTCTCTCTGCCTATGATAAAATTCAAGAGGAAAGAGATAAGCTAAAAACAAAATGTTTCAGATAAATGATCCAGGAATTTCTAGTTTCAAAAATAAAGCTGTTTCTCATTCTCAACCTCTCTAGATGATAGATGAAGCCGAAATTAAGAAGCGGCTTGTCGGCAGAAATCAAATCCAGGGCATTTTCAGGAAAACGTGGTCTAAAAATTAAGTCAAAGGTGTAACTGTGAAACCATTGGCTAAGACCTCAGAAAAATTTAAGGTGGTGCTTCACAGACCTTTGCAAACAGATATAAGACCTTCTAAGGATATTAAGGACATGCCTGGCAAAACCTCTCTGTGAAACAACAGGGCTTTTAAGACTCTTAAGGGCAGGGAATCTAAGCTACAGAAGTCCTCAACACAAAGAGATTTATAAGTGTGGCTCTTATCTAATGGATTGGATTATAATTGGTGTGTGCGTGTGTGTGTGTGTGTGTGTATTCCATAGGTTTTTAAAAAAATTATATGAGATTGAACTGAAAGGAACAGAAACGATACAAACAGAAAAGAGACTGTTGGGCCCTCAAATTTCTACAGGCAAAAATCAGACTGAGAAAACTACTCACCAACATGGTTTACTGTTTATGAAAAAGGAAGGATGATGAAACTAAGGTCTGAGAGGATGGAGCCAAGAACCCTGAGGAGCAACTCATAGGCAGGAAGAACTGAGCCCTAATCAAGGAGCTGTACATGAGAAATTATACCCAAGAAGCCTCATTCACACCTGGAAAAGACCCTGGGCTTTAAGCTGATGCCATTAGGGAAAGCAACTTGGGGAAAGGAGTGTGTACTTGGCATGTGGGAGGGAGGGATGTGACTTTTAATCAGAGGGCAGATGGTATTTTCCAAATATCTCCACAATAATATATAGCATCCCAGTTCTTCTTACAATGTGACACTGAAATTGCTCTTATTGAGAAGTGCAGGCTATTTATCCCTCCTTGTACACCTAAGGGGACCTTTGTGACTGCCCCCAACCAACAGAATATGATGGAAATGATACTATGTACTTCCCAAGCCTAGGTCAAAGGCCATGACTTCCTTTCAACTTGTCTTGGGATGCTCACTCTTGAGATCCCAGTCAACAGTCAATATCAACCACCAGACAAGTGAGTGAGGAAGCCTTCAATTGACTTCAGCTTCAGCCACTGTCTGATTACAACCACATAAGATTCCTCACACGAGAGCCACCTAGCTGAGACCAGTCAACCTCCAAAACTGTACAAGTTAATAACAGTTATTAACGTTTTAAGTCACTAAGTTTTGGGATGATTCGTTACCCAATAGTAGGTACTGGAACAGACATCCAGAAACCAAGGACAGGAAATAGAAGGCCTAGAGACAGGAGCTAACCCAATCATTATAGAAAAAACATTCCACAGAAACTATAGGACTGTTGCAGGATAATATCTCTACTGCGGAATCTGATGATGAGGATGCTGACTCTCTCCATGCTGCTCTCATATTCCACCTGATTTTTTCTGTTCTGATAGTGAAGAACCAGTTATTCCTTCTGATATAGTAGCATATTTAACAGAACTTTTACCTAAAAACACTCAAGTACAATTTCCAAATGATAAAAAATGGAAAGGCCTTACCATAATAACTGGGACAGATGATTCATACCCTTCAAGTCCTATATTAGAAGAGTATTCTGAAGGAGACGCTAAATAGTTAAAAGGCGATGAATGTTTTCAAAAAAGCAGAAAGGCCCTCTCAACCTTCTTAGATACAGGTAACATGTAATCATCTGGTCCTATTTGAAAATAGGATGGGCTACAGCTGTTACTTCATTCACAGATAAGTTGTAAATAATGTAGCAAGGTTGAATACATTCCTAATCAAATGTATGTTTATCAGTATGATGTAATGGCTAAACTAATCATAGAATAAAATGAGAAAACTGTATGAACAAGTTAGAGACAAGTAATAGTAATCTCTTTTCAGATTTTTAGACTTTGTATAAGTGGAAGTGTGTTGTATTGCCTTTACAGAAATCATAGCTTAATTAGTAAAAATTTTATCAACAGAGGTTTATAGGCATTCAAGGCTAAGTCTCTAATAATGTGGATACCCTTTGATCTTTAACCACTCCCGGATCAAGACACTTTGCTTTGAAAGTCACTCGTGTTCATGATGCATCATTTAATGTAAAAATAGAATTTGACTTAATTAAAGGTACTCTAAATCAAAATGCTGTAAATTTTCTATAACTCAAACAAGCGGGAGCTCTCTGATCTCATGCCCAGCTGCATATGGAGGAGTGGGGGCTCCCAGGCTTGGTAATGTATCAATTAATTTTTACATTGTAAACATGTTCCTTTTACCTTAAGTGCTCCTTTAGTAAAAATGTGTTAAAGTTGAATTCTTGTCTTGAGTGCTCTTTACTTTTAAACTATTGTCTGTCCCTATACTCTTAATTGAGTGGAAGGTTACTTGATGAAGCCCAAACCCATTTAATCATGACCTGATAAGTCTAGGGCCTTTTCTAACGGAGAGCATAGGTTTGAGGTGTAAAGAGACAACCCGTGACAGGACCTTGGAGATCAAACCATGGAGGCAAGGCATATGGGAGGCAAACAGGGCTTGTCTTATAGAAAAAACTGAATAATTTAAATTAAAAGCAACAGTAATTGGATTAATTAAATCAATTAGCATTCATACATTTCTGTTTATAGAAATAGAGCTTGACTAAATATTAACTAGCACAAAGCAAACAATACAGCAAGTAGGGAAAATCTGTTTTAGTTGGTTTTGTCATCTTAATTTTGTCTTGAAATGGAATGGTTAAATGTAAAGAAAGCACAAATTATATTTTTTCTTTCTAATGGATAAAATTGTGTGTGTGTGTGTGTGTACACATACAATATATATTTCAATTATATTGAAGACATTATACAAACCACTGAGAGCAAGGATTACTTGTGTATTGGCACTTATGGGCTCAAACTGTAGATGTTTTCAGAGTGAAGTTACTGGGATTCTGGTCATTGGGAAAGAATAATATAATAAGCTTAATAATGTATTAAGAGAACAAAATCACTGAGAGACTTGGATCAGTGACTTGGAAAGGGAGAGTTTGTTTTGGAAAACTCAGAACTTGAGAAAAGTTAGCAACTGAAAAATTTCTAATGAAATTCCAAGTGATGTAGTGTCATTTGAAAAATGATATTTAATTTGACAAACAATTTACTTGGAGTTAGATGTTCATTTCAGTTGGCTCACTCAGGGCTTAATGTAGGGTGTGGCTCATCCAAACTCATCTATGACATTATAAAAGTGTGATTTTGGAAATTTTGAAAACATTCCATAAGGGCCCAGCCTTCTACATCCAAAGGAGGGAGGTTTCTAGTGGCCTGAACTCTCTCCTTCAATCCCGGCCTTGTTCTTGTAGACACCACCACACTTCAAATGATAGGAAAGTTGTGTCTTGATGCTTGTAGCAACCTTGTTTCCCAAGTCCCAGATCCCCCACTTTAATTCTTACGAGGCTCACAGACTGCAATGAAGCACACCCCAGTGTGATCATTCTAATCCGTGATCCATGAGGATAGAAAAGAAGGAGCCCAAGAACTGGAAGTGTTTCTCACCAGGGCACCTCTCTCCCAGTGACAAAGAACAGAGTGTGGCTCAAGGACAGGGTAAGGAATGGGGTTGTGTAATGGACCCTATGGCCTTCTTCAAACATAGAGCACATAATACATAAAATAAACAAAAATTTGGCATCTGCCATTTCCTAGTCCAAGATGATATACCTGTCATATCCCAGAAAAAGAGTCTAACATATAGAAGGAATTTCTGACCCAGGGGCCTGCAGCTTATCTCATAGAAACCAGATGTGCCATAAAGTACGGGTTGAAGGCTGTTTAGAAACTCCAGTCATGGTGCCACCTCAACTCCCAAAAAGCAGATAAAGCAAGATCAGATTATGTCTATAAGATGAATGACCACAAGCATGTGGAAAAGGCCTGCTCCCTCCAAATAGATAATGCAGCTGTGCTTCAAAGAAGAGTAGTGCATCAGAACCCTGGCAACCGACTCGGGCAAGATGGCGGCATAGAGAGGAGTGGAAGCTAAGTAGTCCCCCTGGAACAACTACAAAAAACCAGAAACAACTAGTAAATAATCCAGAATAACTGCGGGGGGACAAATGAGACCAACCACTCATCACACGCCAACCTGAATTGGGAGGAATGCCCAAGAACACAGCATAAAATCTGTAAGTAAAACCTGCGGAACCAGGTCGGGAGACCCCCTCCCCCATAGCCCAAGCTGCAAAGCTGCGTGGTGCCAGAGAGAAGCTCTCTCCTAGCAAGCAAATATAGCTCAGCTGAGCTCCAACTGGGGTTTTAAGTAGCGAGTGTGAACTGCTCACTACAGGTACGCAGCCCCAAAAAACAGACAGAGGCTTTGGGTGACGACTGACCTGGGAGAGCCGGAGGGTCGCCTTCACTGGGTCTGAAGGGACTATCTGTTTCTTTTTCGGCTCAGTGGAGAAAGCCCCAGTCATTTTAAGTTTCCAGGGCTGTGACTCGGGGAAGGGCGGAGACAGCACAAGCAGAGAGAGACCATTGAAATGCTAATGACCTCCACCTGGGGGGTCTGTCTTCTCTAGGAGGAAAGGGGTGGGGCCCTTTCCATTCAGAACCAGACCCCAGAGCCTGGGGGAACACCGCCACACCTCCTCACACCAGTCAAGAATTATAGGCTAACAGGCGTCAGTCACCTCCTGGGCAGAAAAGCACAGTGACCCGAGGCATCAAAGGGTGGAGCAATTTTCTAAGACACACCCACAGGGAAACCAGATACTGAATATTTCTTTGCTCTGGGACCTGAGCCTGTTCTGGTCTGGGAAAACCTGATTTGGATAACCAAGGAAACCATGCCTAGACAACAGAAAATTACAACCTACACTAAGAAAAACAAAGTTATGGCCCAGTCAAAGGAACAAATGTACACTTCAACTGAGATACAGGAATTTAAACAACTAATGCTAAATCAATTCAAAAAGTTTAGAGAAGATATCGCAAAAGAGATAGAGGCTGTAAAGGAAGCACTGGACATGTATACGGCAGAAATCAAAACTTCAAAAAACCTACTAGTAGAATCTATGGAAATGAAAGGCACAACACAAGAGATGAAAGACACAATGCAAACATACGACAGCAGATCTCAAGAGGCAGAAGAAAACATTCAGGAACTGGAGAACAAAACACCTGAAAGCCTACATGCAAAGTGTAAGAAAGGAATAAGTTTCGTTTTCACATAGAGACAGCATGGAATAAGGGAAATGGAGGCAAAACCAGTTTAAACAAGCCCCAGACAAAGAGAAGAGAGAATCTGCCTGATGTAAAGAGACATGAGGTAGTATCAGAGGCGGGAACTCACAGCAAAAAAATAAAAATTTGGGGGGGCATTGGCTAATCAGTTCAAAATCTCAATAATGAGCTAGTTGGCTCTCTGGGATTGGCTGTACAAATTAAAATCTCAAAAGATGAATTAGTTAGTGTTCTCGGATAGGCTGTAACCTCTGTAGTACCCAGTCAATGGGGAAACAGGGGAGGGACTTGCGAATTAGGAGTAGGAGATTTAAACATCGCCATTCTCTTCCTCTGGCGCGCCAGCCTTCCGCGTGTTTGGCTGGACGCCCCATCTTGCAAGATCGTAAATAAATTCTTTTCTCCTCCAGAACCGAGAGAGCGTTTATTCCCTTACAGGTACCACTTTATTTCCAACAACTTGGGGGCTCGTCCGGGATCCAAAGCTTCGGAGGGGGACCCCCGAGGTGGACAAAGGGAAGGCGCGCCCCGCTGATTGAGCGGTCTCGGACTCCGCCATTGGGGGCCCATCTCCGGCAGCTAAAGGGCCCGAGACCAGATGCTTGGATCTGCCGGTTGTGGATGAGAAAAGGGGGGAAAGAAAAGGCCTGCCTCTGGTTAACCAGGCAACTCCGTGCACGGACCAAGGTAAGGAAAGAAATATTATATTACCTTGGTGGTTAAAGCATTCTGAAAGTCTGGGGCTGATCCTGAGGGAAAGATGCCCAAACAAGACTCAGAATGGGGACATTCTGATGAGCCTAGAGCTGATCCTAAGGGAAAGATGCTCAGGCAAGACTCAGAATGGGGAACAGAGGCAGTCAGCCGGCCGGGAATAAAGGGAAGGGGGTACCTTTAGGGTCCCCGGGGAACATTCCTCTAAATAATCCATTGGGAAACATGTTAAAACATTGGGCTAAAAGTAATTGGACCAAGGGAAAGGGTAAAAGAAAATGATCAAATATTATTGTTCTGTTTAGACAAAAAAAAAAAAAAAAGGCATTTTGCTGCCAAATATATTCTGGCCAAAATATAAGGCAGATAAGAGTTGGCTTTGTGCTGACCTCGTGTGTCATGTTAATAAAAATAAACCTTTTTCCAAGGCAGAATTGAACTGTGCCATGTGGTGGCTGCAGGGAAAAAAGAAACTAAAACCTGGGATAAGCATTCTCCCACCTTATGGTTTCCCCTCCCCCACTGGGGCGGGAACCATTAAAGCCTGAGGTTTTGGTGGAAGCAGTCTATGCCCCCAGGCAATTGGAGAGCCAGTTAATGCTGACTGCTCCAGTAATTACAACCCACCAAAAGTTAAGGAAAAAAAAAAAAAAAAAATGGAGAGATTTCCAAAAGTTTCTGTTTCTAAAGGCTCTTAAAGAAAGGAAGGTAAGAATCATTAATAAAAAGCCTAGCAAGGCTAGCTGAATAACAATTAACTTGATTCTTAAAATCTGGTTTATGTAAATGGGAAAGAGGGCGGCTATGAGAGAAAGAGAGAGACTGCATCCACCTAAAATAAAATTGGCTGTACCCATATCCCCAAAGAACGATGAAAGTTGAGGTCTGAAGTCAAGTGGTCTCAGGCTGGGAGAGTGAAGTGGCCCACATGCATGAAAAGGGTGAGTTTGCCCTGGGGGTTGAGGGTGGGCCTTCCGCCTCAATGCTCTAGAAAAGTTTTGCCGCCTCAGGACCCAGAGGGTGGAGCACATTCCCAGGGGAATGGGAAAAGCCTGGCTGCCACCCCACTGTTAGGTAGAGCCTTTACCCCGAAGAGGCAGAGTCTGGGTGGCACCCCGATGTTTAAGAAGGGTGGGGCCAAAAAGGTAATCTCCCCAACATCACCCCAGACTTTGAAAAGAAAAGGGCTGCCACAAAAGCCTCTAAAAAGGGTTGGACTCCCACTCCCTCAAGCCCCAAGAATACAATGTCATTCTGTTAATAACTCAGACTTTAAAAGGTCAGCTATATAAAGGAATTTTAGCCTAATATTCAGAGGAGATCCAAAAATCGATGAATGGCTGAATAAGCCATTAGAGGAAATATTCAGAGAGTCAACAAGCCAGGGAGGAAACAGACAAAAGTGAGATAGAGAAGTAATTGGAGCAGTTCAAAAAAAAAAAGGAGGAAGGAAATTTGTAGCATGGGGTTTGTGTGATTCTCTATTCATATACTTATGTGGGGCTAAACAGGTATTAATAAATACATTTACATATTTTAGTGTGCTGTGTAATTAAGTCTAAGGCATGTGGAAGCTACATTTAAAGTCCCTTAATGTGTGTATCAGGGTATATAGAAAGTTATATGCACATTTTTTAGGACTGTATTTGGATGCATTCTGAGAGTTAAAACTTCATGAATCTAATGGGAGTTTAAGTTGTATGTTTACACAGGAATGTGGGATAGTTGTATTTGTATGTAATAAAAGCATGTAATATAATTACGTAGGAGTCTTTCAAACTGTTAAAGTTTGTCAGTGTGTAATTTAAAACTTGGCAAAAATTTCCTGTGTACTCATCTATAGTAAACTGAAGCTATTTCTTTGTGTCTTTATAGCGTATACTAGTTTGTGTGTACTCTAAAGCTGGGCAATTGTGTGCAGTTTCACAATAGTGTGAAAAATGAAAAAAAGTGAGAAAAACTGTGTAAAAGTTTTCTATGTATGTGTAACAGTAGTGTATTGGCTATACATGCTTGTAAATGGGAATGTATGTCTGTTTCGTATGGTTATGAGTGTGTATATAAGTTATATGTGTCTGTATTCCAGATATATGAGACTGTGTATTCTTGTAAAAAGCAGAATAATTTTTCTGATATATTTTGGGCAAAAGCAAAAGGTCCATACTCAAAGTGCAAGTAAATGTTCCTATAAAAGGGTTTAAGGTTCACTAAAGCTGAATTAAACAAACTTAGAACAGTGAATGGTTCATAGCTCTTCCCAGGTCTCCATTTGGTAATGCCAGGTTGCTATCTTAACATTAAGTCTAATAGGAATAAAGACACCACATATATTGTCAAATACTACACACCAAGGCTTGTCCTCCTCTCCCTGGAGAGTGGGTTTTTACTCATCTAACAGCAAAACTTGTGTGTATGTTCAGGGTATGCATATATGTGAATCACGTATATTCAAGCATCACTAAACTAGGTATACTAAAAACTGAATTTTAAGTTAGCATTTAAGAGTGGTAAGCCTTTTTATGTTCATTAATCTTAGGTTATTGTAAATTATTGTTGTCCTTTAGTCTAATTGTTCTAGCCTGAAATGTTGGTAAGTTCTTGCTGCTCTTCATGCACATGACTTCAGGAGTGTCTGTACCTAAAGCAGGTATTAGCAGTTTTACACTAGGGGAGTCATTAGAGGGGTGCAAGCCATGTGTAATTTAGTACTTAGGCAATTACAAGGTGTAGGCCTTTGGTTTTTGGTTTGCCTTTCCCCAGGAGGACTGGAGAGCTCCCCTCCCTAGACACAAAGGATCTTTTTCTTAAGAATTATATACTGGCCTTGTCTTCTACTTTATCATCTCTCAGGCCAACTGAGGGAGGAATATAAGCATTTATGTAAGCAGACTGTTCAAATAAAAAGCAAGATTGTTGGGGGGCGAACATTTGAGAGTATAACTTATAAGACACCTAACCCCTGTTATTCTTGGAACACTGCTTGGTGAACCACACAGTATGAGGGATGGGTCTTACCAGGTTGGAGGAAAAACCATTAAGGGAAACTTGGCTGGAATTTAACTCTCCAGTACAAATTGACCCCAAGGTCATTAGAATACTTAAGACCAAAGACTTAAAGCAAACCACAGAAATAGAGACAGGTTATGGAAATACAAATGCCTGGGTAGAATGGGGCAAACATACCATCCAGAGTCTAAACAGAAGTGACTGTTATGCTTGTACAACCAAACAACCCACTGTTCAGATTATGCCCTTCCCCTTGGGGATGAAAAAGCATGAAAGGGAGTTTAAATGTATAACACTCCTCTTTCAAAATGCTACTCCTGGTGAAAGTTGTAGTACGTTGTCCTCCCTTTTCCCTCCAGTCCAGGAGGGAAGTGTCAAAGCCATACCAGCGTCTCACCTTGGTCCTGGAAACCACTCTGCCTGTCTCTCCAGATGGGAAGAAGGGCTCCAGGATCTTGGTACCATGGCTTTGTGTACACAGGTGTGGAATGTGAGCAAGGATAGTACTGGCAACTTCTCCAGCCTAACTATACCCCGAGCAGACCTCTGGTGGTACTGTGGGAAGGGCATCCTCTGGCCAACACTACCTGAAAGGTGGGGAGAAACCTGTGCTCTGGTTCAATTGGCTATCTCATTTACCCTGGCATTTGAAAGTAATAAAGTACCAACCCAAGGCAAAGGAGAAAAGAAAAATGTACAAAGTGTACCTAGTTCCTTCAATAAAAAATGTTTGTAGATAGTATAGGGGTTCCCCAGAAAGTTCCTAATGAGTTTAAAGCTAAAAATCAATTAGCTGCAAAATTTAAATCGTCCTTATTCTGGTGGGTCACCATCAATAAAAATGTCAATCATCAGCTAAAATTTATCAACTATACCAGGAATGTCATTAAAGAAATAGCAGAACAGTTAGATGCCACTAGCCGAATGGCATGGGAAAACAGAATGGCCCTAGACATGATGCTAGCTGAAAAAGGAGGCGTCTGTGCTATAGTTGGGGGAAATTGTCGCACATTCATCCCCAATAATACCGCACCTAATGGAACTATCACCAAAGCCCTACAAGGCTTAACAGCCTTATTTCAGAAACTAGAAAAGAATTCTAGCATTAACAACCCACTCATAGAATGGTTGGAAAATTGGTTCGAGAAATGGAAAGGAATTGCAACATCTATTTTAATTTTCCTTATCATTCCAGCCAAAATGTTTATAACAGCTGGGTGCTACATAATCCCATGTGCTCAAAGGCTAGTTCAAAAAGCCATCAAAACCACTAGAATCAAAAATAAGAAAGATCCCTATGATGAGGAATGTAAAAAAGCCCTTAGCAAATCTGAGAATCTAAAATGTGAAAACTAAAAGTGTTTAAAAAAAAAGAGGAAGGAATCTGTAAGAAAGGAATAAGTTTCGTTTTCACATAGAGACAGCATGGAATAAGGGAAATGGAGGCAAAACCAGTTTAAACAAGCCCCAGACAAAGAGAAGAGAGAATCTGCCTGATGTAAAGAGACATGAGGTAGTATCAGAGGCGGGAACTCACAGCAAAAAAATAAAAATTTGGGGGGGCATTGGCTAATCAGTTCAAAATCTCAATAATGAGCTAGTTGGCTCTCTGGGATTGGCTGTACAAATTAAAATCTCAAAAGATGAATTAGTTAGTGTTCTCGGATAGGCTGTAACCTCTGTAGTACCCAGTCAATGGGGAAACAGGGGAGGGACTTGCGAATTAGGAGTAGGAGATTTAAACATCGCCATTCTCTTCCTCTGGCGCGCCAGCCTTCCGCGTGTTTGGCTGGACGCCCCATCTTGCAAGATCGTAAATAAATTCTTTTCTCCTCCAGAACCGAGAGAGCGTTTATTCCCTTACAGGTACCACTTTATTTCCGACACAAAGGAGCAGATGGAGAAAAGAATGAAAAAATATGAGCAACGTCTCCGGGAACTCAAGGATGAAACAAAGTACAATAATGTACGTATCATTGGTGTCCCAGAAGGAGAAGAGAAGGGAAAGGGGGCAGAAGCAATAATAGAGGAAATAATCAATGAAAATTTCCCATCTCTTATGAAAGACATAAAATTACAGATCCAAGAAGCGCAGCGTACTCCAAACAGAAGAGATATGAATAGGCCTACGCCAAGACACTTAATAATCAGATTATCAAATGTCAAAGACAAAGAGAGAATCCTGAAAGCAGCAAGAGAAAAGCAATCCATTACATACAAAGGAAGCTTCATAAGACTATGTGCGGATCTCTCAGCAGAAACCATGGAGGCAAGAAGGAAGTGGTGTGATGTATTTAAGATACTGAAAGAGAAAAACCACCAACCAAGAATCCTGTATCCAGCAAAGCTGTCCTTCGAATATGAGGGAGAGCTCAAAATATTTTCTGACAGACAATGAGAGACTTTGTGAACAAGACACCTGCCCTACAGGAAATACTAAAGGGAGTACTACAGGGTGACAGAAGACAGAAGTGTGTGGTTTGGAACACAATTTTGGGAGATGGTAGCACAACAATGTAAGTACACTGAACAAAGGTAACTATGAATATGGTTGGGAGAGAAAGATGGGGAGCATGTGAGACACCACAAGAAAGGAGGAAAGATAATGACTGGGACTGTGTAACTTGGTGAAATCTAGAGTATTCAACAATTGTGATAAAATGTACAAATATGTTCTTTTACGAGGGAGAACAAGCAAATGTCAACCTTGCAAGGTGTTAAAAATGGGGAGGCATTGGGGGAGGGATGCAATCAGCATAAACTCTAGAGACTGTAACTAATAGAATCATTGTATTATGCTTCCTTTAATGTAACAAAGGTGATATACCAAGGTGAATGCAGATAAGAGGGGGGGATAGGGGAGGCATGTTAGACACTTGACATTGGTGGTATTGTCTGATTCTTTATTCTACTTTGATTTAAGGTTATTTTTCTTTTTGCTGCTTCCTAGCTGTCATTTTTTTTGTATCCTCTTTCTTTTGCCTCTCTACCTTCTTTGACTCTCCCTCCTGCCTTGTGGAAGAAATGTAGATGCTCTTGCTTAGTATGAGCAGAATGTTCAATTAGGATGAACTTAAATGTTTGGAAATGAACAGGGGTGTTGGTAGCAAGATGTGAGAATAACTAACAGCACCGAATGGTGTGTGAATGAGGTGGAAAGGGGAAGCTCAGAGTCATATATGTCACCAGAAGGAAAGTTGGAGGTCAAAAGATGGAAATGTATAAAACTGAATCCTATGGTGGGCAATGTCCATGATCAACTGTACAAATACTAGAAATCACTTCATGAACCAGAACAAATGTATGACAATACAATTAGAAGTTAATAATAGAGGGGCATATAGGGAAAAACTATATACCTATTACAAACTATATACTACAGTTAGTAGTATTTCAACATTTTTTCATAAACAGTAACAAACGTACTATATCAATACTAGGAGTCAACAATTGAGGGGGGTTGGTTAGGGATAGGGGAGGTTTAGAGTTTCCTTTTCTTTTTTTCTTTTTTCATCTTTCACTTTATTCTTGTCTGGAGTAATGAAAAGTTTCTAAAAATTGAACAAAAATTAAGTGTGGTGATGGATGCACAGCTGTATGAGGGTACCCAGGGGCAAGTGATTGTACACTTTGGATCTTTGGATAATTGTATGGTATCCGAACAATCTCAATAAAAATGAAAAAAAAAAACAAAAAACCTGGCAACCAATCAGCTCAGAGTTGATAAGCCCTCACCCAGTCAAGGCACAGGACACCACTCAGTGGACACCCTTCCCTCCCAAAGCATTTTTTTTCTTTAAAAAATGCAGCTCTTAGAAAGAGAGCCAGAGCCATTTTCTTTCTTTTTGCTGGCTCCCACCTGCTTTCTTCCTCTAATAAACTTTCTACTTAAAACTTTGACTCACTGCATTGTGTGGATTCTTAAATGACTCCGACCTGAAAATACCTACTCCACACTTTTCCTGAAAAAGTTTGCCTTTGTAACCAGGAGGGTAATACTTCTCTGTCCAAAGAGATATTGCAGGGGCTTCTGATAAAAAATGGGTGACTGAACTCAACCTTATCTCTACCCCTTCCCCAAACCCAACTATAAAGACAATAAAGGAATTTTTTTTAAGTTTAAATCCATAAGCACAAAGACAGTGAGGGAAGTGACAACCACAAGAGATGTCAACACCCACAAATGAGAGATGTCAACACATTCTGTAACCTGGGAAGTAACACTCAGGTGAGAACTGTCTTAATAGAATGGAAAAAGATGAAAACTAAAAGCATGGAGTGGGAAAGAACTAGGATTATAAAACCTCCAAGAAGCAAGCCAATTCCTGACACCTAATCCTGAAAAGGCTCAGAAATTGGAGATACCAGGTACCTCTGAAGGCCTGGGTGCAGAGTAAGAGTGGATGCTGGAGGATTAGCTGAAAATTCTTAAAGACAGCAGTTGTATCTCCAGATATCTTCCCCAAGCTGCAGAGTGAGGCAACTACCTCTGCCTAACTCTGGGGGGAAGCTAGAGTTCACCTTCTGGGGACACCAGGCATGGCTGACAGCCAGGGTGCAATTCTATGCTAAAAACATACTGAACAGGTAGATCCCCAGCACCCCTTCCTGGTAAGCTTCTAATGTCAGCAGCCAGGCTTATACTTTCTAAGCATGAGATAAAAAACTCCTATTTGGGGGAAACCAAGCAAGACCAAGAGAAATAACCCTACAAATAATGGTATTTGGGGTCTTCCTACAAAATAATCAATCCCAACCTGATGCCCATCAGTGAAGCCCTCTAGGTGAAAAGCCCCTCTGAGTCACACACAGTTTCCACTGAGCATTTCATAGGGCTTTACTTTAAACACAAAAGACAGTCAAGCTTCAGAAGTCAAACAGAGAGACCAAACAGAAGGAAAAGTGTAGAAAATTATCATTAATACCAAAAGCGACACAAGAGAAGATATTGCAGCCATGAAACATGAACAGGAAAAAACTTTTTTTTTAAGAGGAACATTCTGAGAACACAGATGAGCCCTGCAAATAAAAATACATTAACACCAAGTGAAATTTCAAAAGGGTTGGAGGAAAAAGAAGATGGTGGCATAGAGAGTAGTGGAAGCTAGTCAGCCCCCACTGTAACAACTAATAAACAACCAGGAACAAATAGTAAATAATCTGGAATAACTGGGGGGACAAACGTTACCGTCCACACATCATACATCAATCTGAATTGGAGAAATGCCCGAGATCACAGTGTAAAATATGTAAGTAAAAACTGTGGATCCGAGCCGGGGGCACCATCCACCCATGGCCCAATCTGCAAAGCCTCAAGGCACTAGAGAGCAGCACTGTCCCAAACCGCAAAGCCTCACTGTGCTAGAGAGCAGCACTCTCTGAGCAAGTGAATATAGCTCAGCTGAGCTAAAACTGGGGTTTTCTTTAGCTAACGTGGGCTGCTCAATACAAGCTACAAATCCCCAAGCAGACAGAGGCTTTTGGTGATGACTGACCTTGGAGAGCCAGAGGACCTCTCTGGGAAGGAGGGGGAGCCCAGAGAACCGGGTGCTGTCTCTGGCCGACAGGTGAAACTGAGGGGAGCCGCAGAAGGGGGTCTTTTCTGTCCCTTTTTCGGCTCAGTGAAGAAAGCCTCAGCCATTTTCAATTCCCAGTGCTCAGACCCAGACAAGGGTAGAGACAGCAGAGTCAGAGACTATTCAAATGCAAATGACCCCCAGGGGGTATATCTTCCCTAAGAGGAAAGAGGGAGTACCAAGCTCTATTACCCACCTTCCATTCAGAACCAGACCCCAGAGCCTGGGGGAAAACAGCCAGAGGCCACACCTCCTTACACCAGTCAGAAGTGACAGGCTGACAGGCGCCACCTGCTGGGCAGAAAAGCACAGTGGCTTGAGGCCTCACAGGGTGTACCAATCTTCTAAGATACACCCTCAGGGATACCTGCAACTATTGCCTCCTTTCAAGACCTGAGCCCATTCTGGTCTAGGAAAACCTGATTGGGGTAACCAAGGAGGCCAGATGCCTAGACAACAGAAAACTACAACCTACACTAGGAGGGGCAAAGTTATGGCCCAAAGCAACAAACTTACACTTCAACTGATAAACAGGAATTTAAACAACTGGTGCTAGATCAATTCAGAAAGTTTAGGGAAGATATGGCAAAAGAGATGAAGCATATAATGAAAATACTGGGCATACATAAGGTAGAAATCAAAAGTTCGAATAAACAACTGACAGAATCTATGGAAAAGAAAGGCACAACACACGAGATGAAGGACAAAATGGAGACATATAACAGCAGATCTCAAGAGGCAGAGGAAAACACTCAGGAACTGGAGAACAAGGCAACTGAAAGCCTACACACAAAAGAACAGATAAAGAAAAGAATGGAAAAATATGAGCAACATCTCCGGGAGCTTAATGACAAAATGAAATGCAGGAATGTACGTGTCATGGGTGTCCCAGAAGAAGAAGAGACGGGAAGAGGGGCAGAAGCAATAAGAGAGGAAACAATCAAGGAAAATTTCCCATCTCTTATGAAAGACATAAAATTACAGATCCAGGAAGCATAGTGTACCCCAAACAGAACAGATCCGAATAGGCCTATGCCAAGACACTGAATAATCAGATTATCAAACATCAAAGGTAAAAAGAGAATCCTGACAGCAGCAAGAGAAAAGCAATCCGTCACATACAAAGGAGGCTTGATAAGACAATGTGCTGATTTCTCAATAGAAACCATGGAGGCAAGAAGTGGGGTGATATATTTAAGGTACTTAAAGAGAAAAACCACCGACCAAGAATCCTGTATCTGGCAAAACTGTCCTTCAAATATGACAGAGAGCTTAAAATATTTCCTGACAGACAAAGACAGAGTTTGTGAACAAGATACCTACTCTACAGGAAACAGTAAAAGGAGCACCACAGACAGAAAGGAAAAGATAGGAGTGAGAGGTTTGGAACACAATTTTGGGAGATAGTAGCACAGCAATATAAGTACACTGAACAAAGATGACTGTGAGTATGGTTGAAAAAGAAAGGTTAGGAGCATGTGGGACACCAGAAGGAAAGAAGAAAGATAGACTGGGACTGAATAACTCAGTGAAACCTAGGGTGCTCAATGATTGTGATAAAAGGTACAAATAGGTTTTTACATGAGGTAGAACAAATGAATATCAACATTGCAAGGTGTTAAAAATGGGGTGGGAATGGGGGGAAAATACAGTCAATGCAAACTAGAGACTATAGTTAACAGAAACATTGTGTTATGCTTCCTTTAATATAACATAGGCAATATACCAAGCTAAATGCATATTGGGTGGGTGGGGGGACATAGGGGAAGGGTATGGGACTCTGGGCATTGGTGATGTTGTCTCTTTATTCTACTTTAGTTTAATGCTATCTTTCCTTTTGTTGCTTCCTAGCTGTCATGTTTTGTTTTTGTTTTTCTCTTTCTTTTTTTCTTTTTCTCCTGTCTCTCTACCTTCTTTGACTCTTCTCCCTCCTTTGTGGAAGAAATGAAGATGTCCTTTTACAGATAGGGCAATGGTGGTGAATATATAAATACGTGACTATATAGGGAACCACTGATTGTTTACTTAGGACAGAATGTATGGTGTGTGAACAAAACCATCTTAAAAAAATGGCTGATGAAGAAAACTTGAGGGCACTATATTGAGTGAAATAAGAAAGACATATAAGGACAAATGTTGCAGGGCCTCACTGATATGAACTAATTATGTAAACTCATAGATATGAAATGTAAGTTATCAGGATATAGAACGAGGCTAAAGAATGGGGAGCAGTTGCTTATTATGAGCAGAATGTTCAACTAGGGTGAACTTAAAAGTTTGGAAATGGACAAAGGTGATGGTATCACATTGTAAGAATAATTAACAGTGATGAATGGTGTGTGAATGTGGTGGAAAGGGTAACCTCAGAGTCATGTATGTCACAAGAAGGAAAGTTGGAGGTTAAAAGATGGGAATGCACAAAATGATGAGAATGCATAAAACAGTGAATCTTATGGTGGACAACGTCCATGATTAACTGTACAAATATTAGAAATCTCTCTCATGAACTAGAACAAATGTATGACACTATAACTAGAAGTTAATAATAGAGGGGAATATAGGAAAAAATATATACCTATTGCAAACTATATACCACAGTTAGTAGTATTTTAACTTTCTTTCACCAACAGTAACAAATGTACTATACCAATACTATGAATCAATAATGGAAGTGGGGTCGTTAGGGGTATGGGAGGATTTAAGTTTCCCTTTTTCTTTTTGGTGTCTTTATTTCTTTTCTGGACTAATGAAAATGTTCTAAAAATTGAAAAAAAAATTAACTGTGGTTATGGATGCACAGCTGTATGATGGTACCATGGGCAACTGATTGTACACTTTGGATCTTTGGATCATTGTACATACCTGTATGTGAACAATCGCAATGAAAAAAATAAAAATAAAAAAAAAGAATTGGAGAAAAATTTAAGGAAATCTTCTAGAAAAAGACAAAGAAAAAGAAAAATTAGCGAGTAAGTCCAAAATTCAACATCCAAATGACAGAAGTTCCTGAATGACAGAAAAAAGTGAGGAAAACTTATATACAAGAAAATTCCCTAAAACTGAGGGAGTATTAGTTCCAGATTGACAGAACACACCAAGTGCCAAAAAACTGAACATAAACAGAACTAGACCAAGTCATACCAAGGTGAAGTTTCAGAATATTGGGACAAACTCCTAAAGGCTTCCAGAGAGAGAAAAAAGGTCACATACAAAGAGTCAAGATGTCAAATGGTATCAAACTTCTCAATGGCAACGCTCATCATTAGGAGAAGTGAAAAAATGTCTACAATATTTTTGTTCTATCTACAAGATTTTGAGGGGAAATAATTTCTGACTCCAGAATCCTGTTATCTGACCAAACTATCAATCAAAGTGTGAGGAGAGTTATTTTCAGACATGGAAGAACTCAAACATTTTACCTCTCATGCCCCCGTTCTCCATAAGTTATGGGAGAGGCAAGGCAAGATGGCAGTACAGAGAGATGTGGAATTTAGTTAGTCCTCTAGAGCAATTAGTAAATAGCCAGAACAACTAGTAATTGTCTGGAACAACTGCTGGGGGACATCCGTGACTGGACACAGATCATACAAACTGGAATGGGTGGAACGGCTGATTTCACAACATAAGAACTGTAAGTAAAGCTCCCCAAACTGTGGAGCTGGAGCCCCTCCCCCACTGGCACGGCAGGCTGAGCTGAAACACTTCCCTGTGAAAAAAAGAAGCAGGTTACATGGAGTGAGGGAAAATAACCAACTCCAATTGCAGTTTTAATTAACAAATTTGGACTATGGAATACAAGATACAAGCACAGATAAACCTGGAATGAGCAGGAAAGGAACCTGAAGTTCCTCCCAGCAGAGACAAGGCAGGTCTGATGAAAAAAAAAAAAAAAATACACAAATAAATAGAAACAGAGTCTTTTGCAGATGGCTGAGATCAGAATACTGGAAAATGGCTGTCTCTCAAGAAAAGGGGCACATAGAACGGGGTATCAACACCAGTCTACCAGCAAAACTGGGGGCTGGCTATGAAAAGGGGTGTCCTAGTTTGCTAATGCTGCAGAATGCAAAACACCAGAGATGGATAGGCTTTTATAAAATGGGGGTTTATTTTGCTACACAGTTACAGTCTTAAGGCCACAAAGCGTCCAAGGTAACACATCAGCAACTGGGTACCTTCACCAGAGGATGGCCAATGGTGTCCGGAAAACCTCTGCTAGCTAGGAAGGCAGACGGCGTCCACTCCAAAGCTCTGGCCTCAAAATGGCTTTCTCCCAGGACGTTCCTCTCCAGCAAGCTTGCTCCTCCTCCAAACATCACTCACAGCTGCACTCACTGAGTTCCCTCTCTCTGAGTCAGCTCATTTATATGGCTCCACTCACTGATCAAGGCCCACCCCGAATGGGCGGGGCCACGCCTCCATGCGAACATCTCATCAAAATCATCACCCACAGCTGGGTGGGGCACAGTCCAAGCAAATCCAACTAGCACCAAAACGTCTACCCCACAGGACCACAAAGATAATGGCATTTGGGGGACACAATACACTCAAACCGGCACAAGGGGCTTTCTTTTTCCTTTTTAATTTCTCTCATTCTAAGTAGTTCATTAGAGAAAGCCTCAGACATTGTCAATTATCAGCACTGACCCAGGCAAGGGTGGAGTTAATAGAGCCAGAGACAAATGGGGTATTCACATGCAGAAGATAACTCCCTAAAGGGTGTTTCCTAAGAAAAGGGGGACAGGGCCCCACTCAAATGGCTGCCCTCCCTCATAGAATTCAGACCCCAGAGCCTGGAGGGGGGGGGGAGGGGGGCGGGGAGAAAAAGAAAAAAAAAAAAACAGAAACAACTTAAGCTTGGCTTCTGACACCCTTGGCCCTTGGCCAGGACAGGGTCTGCTGTGAATTAAAGGGACCGCACCTCTTTATACCAGTGGGGAGTTGCGGGTTGATAAGTGCCACCTGCTGGGCACTACAGGAAAAGCATGAAGTCTAGAGGCCTCACAGGAAAGTTTGACAATCTTCTGGGTCTCATCCTCAGGGAAAGCCAATACTGAATACGGCTTCCTCCTGAGACCTGGGCCCATCTGGTCTGGGAAAATCTGATTGGGGAAATCAAGGAAACCACATGCCTAGACAACAACAAAAAATTACAAATCACACTAGGAAAAACTAAGATATGGCCCAAAGGAACACACTTACACTCCAACTGAGATACAGGAATTGAAACAACTAATTACCAATCAAATGGATCTCCTCAATCAATTCAAAAACCAAATCAATGAGTTGAGGGAAGGTATGGTAAAAGAGAGAAAGGATATAAAGAAGACACTGGGTGAACAAAAGGAAGAACTTGGAAGTTTGAAAACACAATTAGCAGAATTTATGGGAATGAAAAGGCACAATACAAGAGATAAGAACCACAATGGAGACATACAACAGCAGGTTTGAAGAGGCAGAAGAAAAGATTCATGAACTGGAGGACAGGACATCTGAAATCCTACACAAAAAAGAACAGATAGGGAAAAGAATGGAAAAATATGAGCAGGGTCTCAGAATTGAATGACAACATGAAGTGCATGAATGTATATGTCATGGGTGTCCCAGAAAGAGAAGGGAAAAGGGACAGAAATAATAATGGAGGAAATAATCACTGAAAATTTCCCATCTCTTATGAAAGACATAAAATTACAAATCCAAGAAGTGCAGCATACCCCAAACAGAACAGATCCAAATAGACCTACACCAGGACACTTAATAATCACATTAGCAAATGTCAAAGACAAAAAGAGAATCCTGAAAGCAGCAAGGAAAAAACGATCCACCACATTCAAGGGAAGTTCAATAAGGCTATGTGCAGACTTCTCAGTAGAAACCATGGAGGCAAGAAGGCAGTGGTGTGAAATATTTAAGATACTGAAAGAGAAAAACTGCCAACCAAGAAATTTATATTCAGCAAACTGTCCTTCAAATATGAGGGAGAGTTTAAAATATTTTCTGACAAACAGACAATGACAGAGTTTGTGAACAAGATACCTCCTCTAAAGGAAATACTAAAGGGAGCACTAGACAGATAAGAAAAGACAGGAATGAGAGGTTTGGAGCACAATTTTGGGTGATGGTAGCACAATAACATAAGTACACTGAACAAAGATGACTGTGAGTATGGTTGAAAGAGGAAGGTTAGGAGCATGAGGAACACCAGAAGGAAAGACGAAAGATAAAGACTGTACAATGCAGTGAAACCCAGAGAGCTTAACAACGGTGATAAAATGTACAAATATGTTTTCACATGAGGGAGAACAAATGAATGTCAACATTGCAAGGTGTTAAAAATGGGGTGGTATTGGGGACAAAATACAATCAATGCAAACTAGAGATTATAGTTAGCAGTAACACTGTAATATGCTTCCATTAACTGTAACAAAGGCAATATACCAAAGCTAAATGTCTATAAAAGGGGGATATAAGGGAGGGATATGGGATTCTTAGCATTGGTGTTGTCTTTTTAATTTATTCTTTTGCTGCTCTTTAGTTTTTTTGTTTGTTACTTTTTTTTTTTTTTTTTGCCTCTTCCTCTTTCTTTGTGGAAAAAAATGGAAATGTCCTTATATAGATAGTGGTAGTGAATGCATAACTATGTGATTATACAGGAAACCAGTGACTGTTTACTTAGGATGGAAGGTATGGTGTGTGATAAAATCCTTGTGCCAGTCTGAATGTATTATGTCCCCCAAATGCCATTATCTTTGATGTAATCTTGTGTGGGCAGATGTTATCAGTGTTGATTAGATTGTAATTCTTTGAGTGTTTCTTTGGAATGTGCCCCACCCAGCTGTGGGTGATGACTCTGATTGCATAATTTCCATGGAGCTGTTGCTCTGCCCATTCGGGGTGGGTCTAAGTTGATCAGTGGAGCCATATAAATGAGCTGACATAACAGAAGGAACTCAGTGCAGCTGTGAGTGATGTTTTGAAGAGGAGCTACAGCCAAGAGGGACACTTTGAAGAAAGCACAGGAGCTGCAAATAAGAGACAGTTTGAAGATGGCCATTGAAAGCAGACTGTTGCTCCAGAGAAGCTGAGAGGGCAAATATCCCAAGTGCAACTAAGAGTGACATTTTTGCGGAACTACAGCCTAGAGAGGAACGTCCTGGGAGAAAGCCATTTGAAACCAGAACTTTGGAGCAGAAGCCAGCCACATGCCTTCCCAGCTAACAGAGGTTTTCCGGACACCATTGGCCATCCACCAGTGAAGGTACTCAATTGCTAATGTGTTACCTTGGACACCTTATGGCCTTAAGACTGTAACTGTGTAACCAAATAACCCCCCCTTTTATAAAAGCCAATCCATCTCTGGTGTTTTGCATTCCGGCAGCATTGGGAAACCACAACAATCCTCTAAAAAATAAACAGAGGGATACAAGTGCTGGAGAAAATGCAGATAAGAGGATGTACTTAATCACTGTTGATGAGGAAGTAGAATGATGCAGCCCATCTAGAGCGCAGTGTGGTGGTTCCACAGGAAGCTAAGCATGGGGTTGCCAGATAGTCCTACAATCGGTGATTGGATATATACTTGGAAGAACTGAAAAGAGGGACATGAATGGACATTCACACAGTAGGGTTTATGGTGTCAGTATTCATGATTTGCAGAGGATGGTGGTGGTCTAAGGGTATATCGACGAATGGAATGGCAAAACGGTGGTGTGTATGTATAACGGAATATAGAGCTGCTACAAGGAGTGAAGTTGTGAGGTGAATGGACATTGAGGACAGTATGTTGAGTGAAACAAACCAGAAATGAAAACATTATAATGCCTCACTAATATGGACTAACTATAATGTGCAAACTCTGAAAACTGAGTCTGAGAGCATAGGGTATAAGGGGAAGGCTTATTGTAAAGGTTCCTAGACTGCAAACTCTTACAGCAGTTACATCTATTCCTGAGTTGTAATGGTTATCTCTAAATTCTGAGATGCTGAGCTCTTTGTGTATAACCTGGTCGGTCCTGGAACTTTGGGTATCTGTGTGACACCTGAAACTCAGAGCCTGTATGTTTACCCCATACAGCAAACACCAAGAAGTCTGAGAAAGGAGATCAAACTTCAATTAGAGACATGAATGAAATGGACTTAGTTAGGACTAATGTAAATCAGACTAAAGGGCAAAGGACAATATTGACAGTGTTTTTAAAGCTTCAACTTGTGTCAGACCAAAGGAAAAGATATTTATTCAGTGTCAAATCTATATTTTTTGTAACACACTATACAATTTAACTTGTATGGTCAGTTATTCAAACAACATAATTACATGGACCACTGAATAGGGAGTGAAATCTGGTTGGTTTGTACAGGTTAGTGTGAAGCCCCGATACATCCCAAAGTAATGTGGGCAGAGAATAAAAGTGTATTTGCAAAGCCCCTGTTCTGGTTTGCTAATGCTAGCAGAATGCAAAACACCAGAAATGGATTGGCTTTTATAAAAGGGGGTTCATTTGGTTACACAATCTTAAGGCTATAAAGTGTCCAAGGTAATGCATCGACAATCAGGTACTTTCACTTGGGGATGGCCAATAGCTTACGGAAAACCTCTCTTCGCTGGCAAGGTACATGGCTGGCGTCTGCTTGCTCCCAGGTTGCATTTCAAAATGGCATGCTCCAAAATATCTGCATCAACTTCCAATGGCAGTCTTCAAAATGTCTGTCTCAGCTCCAGCTAGCTGTGAGCTCCTTCTGCCTGAGCTTATGTAAGGCTCTAGTAAACTAACCAAGGCCCACACTGAATGGGTGTGGCCACACCTCCATGGAAATACTCAGCCAATAGGTTCCAACCTAATCCACACTAATACGTCTACCCCTACAAGAATGTATTAAAGAATATGGCTTTTTCTGGGGGGACACAACATACACAAAACAGCACAGCCCTCTTGAGGAACTAAGGGAAAATGTGGAAATATTAAATTTCCCACCTGGGGAATTAATGATATTCTCACAAGCATTGGGGGCTACCAATTTAGAAGGCCAAGAACTTGATCTTGGGGCTTGCCCTTATGAAGTTTGTTATTGCCAAGGAGGAGCTAAGTCTACTTAAAATTGTGCCTAAGAGTCACCCCGAGAACCTCTTTTGTTGCTCAGATGTGGCCAACTCTGCAGGTAAACTCTGCCCTCCCACCTAAATGGGACATGACTCCCAGGGGTGTTAATCTTCCTGGCAATGCAGGACACGACTTGAGGGGATGTGCTTGGCTCTGGCACCACTGGATTGAGAAAGCCTTCTTGGACCAAAAGGGGGAAAACAAAGGAAACCAAGTTTCAGTGGCTGGGAGATCTCAAAGAGTCGAGAGGTCATTCTGGAGGTCATTCTTATGCATTATATAGATACCCATTTATAGTTTTTATTAGAGTAGCTAGAAGGAAATACCTGAAACTGTTGAACTGCAACCCAGTAGCCTTGATTCTTGAAGATGATTGGAAAACTATATAGCTTACACTGTGACCGTGTGTTGTGAAAAATTTGTGGCTCCCACTCCCTTTATATAGCAAATGGATAGATGAATATAAAAACAGACAAAAAGCAAATGAATAATAGGGAGAGATGGGGGGTATGGGATGTTTTGGGTGTTCTTTTTTACTCTAACTTGTATTCTTTTTTGTGTGTGGTAATGAAAATGTTCAAAACTTGATTGTGGTAATGAACGCACAACTATCTAATGGTACTGTGAACAACTGATTGTACACTGTAGATGACTGTGAATATATCTCAATAAAATTGAATTTTTAAAAAGAGAAAAAAATTGAATTAAAAAAAAAAAAAGTTATGGAAGATGTGCTCCCCTGAAACAAGAAAGTAAACCAAGAAAGAGGAAGGCATGGGATCCAGGAAACAAAGGAGAGGTAAAGGGAATTGACAAGGATGATGGTGAAGGGAAGTCCCAGAATAAATATTATACAGCAGGTGTAGAAGACAATGAATCCAGAATGGAATAGGAAGTGTCCAAGAATGAACGAATGGGTGGGTGGATGGATGAATCTGGTTTACTGTGATTAAATATAAACTAAATTTTTAATATATAATAACATTTTAAGGAGTTATGTAGAGATAAACTACAGGATATGTTTTCCCCTTAGATTATCACTGCTCTGCAGGAGTTTAACAAACTATTTTTCCTATGCCCATTGGCATGTCAACTAATAACAATATGGCTATGACCAACCCCAAACTAACTTTCCCTTGCTTGTGATTCAGTCAATTCCTGGCTTCTGCAACCATTCATTTACTCACCCATTTCATTCATTCCACAAACATGAGTGCCTACTATGTGCTGATTGTTACAACAATGGTACATCTGTTCAGCGTAACCCATAAATCCAGAGACCCTACTGAGTGCTAGCCTCAAAGTTCTGCAGAATCTGAAGAAACAATCCAAACAATAAAACCAGGCTAGAACGTTCTGCTGGGAACTGCACTCCAGTAATCAGGGTCCCACCCTTGATGCCTGTGTGGCCAGATTTAAGAAGAGAGATGTTTCTGGGAACCCGCTAGCCTATCAATCCTGGCACAACTTGGACCTTATTTTTGCCTGACATGTATGGTACTCCTGTTTAACAGACATTTTTTAGTTAAAAGTTAGAAATCTCCTGTTTTGGGGGATTACTTTTGCTTTTGGCTAGAGAAAGAGGAAGAAGTAAATACTAATTCTGAGATCTAATCAGTAGCTAAACAGGAGTTAGCAGAGGTGGCCCATGCTATGTAGATCCAACTAAGGGCCGTGAATGAATATAAATGGAGGGTGAGTGAAGGGATGAGGATCAGGAATGGACAAAGGGACAGAGTTCAGATTAGGAATGTGACAAGAGTGCCTGTGACTCGAGGATGTAAGAAGCTGAAATTCACAAATAGGTAAAAAGGACATTATTAGGACAACTGGGGAAATCTGAATATGGACAATATATTAGGCAACAGTATGTTCTCAGTTGTTAAAATTTCTTGACTTTGATAACTATAGTGACTAAGTAAGAATGTCTTGAATCTTAGGAAACACTGTCTAAATATTTAGGGATGTGGGAGGATTTGGGGGTCAGGTGTCATGATGATGCAACTACTCTCAAATGGTTCAGGGAAAAAAAAGAATAAAGCAAGCAAATATGGCAAAATATTATTTGATGAATCTAAATAAAGGGTATATGAGTGTCTATTGTACTGCTGTTCTGTTAACTTTTCTACAGGTTTGAAAACATCTGAAATAAAAAGGAAGTTTTAAAAAAAATTTTTAAACTTTAAAATTTTTGTGTGTGAAAGTCAAAATGCCTTTCTTCTTGGCTCTAGCCACTTAGGATTGGTTGAGTTTCCTAATCTTCTTCTCTCAAGAATGCCTGTACCCCAGACTCCCAGACAAGAGGAACTGCTCTCCAAAGCCCTTCTGATCCCCCTGTATCTGCCCACTATGCCCTCTCAGGCCAGGGCAGCCTGGCCTCCCCAACCCCACCCATGGCTTCTGCCCAAGTCAGACTTTCCCATCCTTCACCTAGACCAGTGCACATTTCCTCACTGATTTTTCAGGCTCCAATTCTCCTTCACAGGCCGCCACAGCTGATCAAAAATAAAACCACTCACTCCCCTCCTCAAGGATAAACCTTAAAGGAATCTCCTTTAAAGATTTAAGCCTGAATCCCCACAGAACAAACCTGAACAGCTTTCAAGGCCCTCCACCATCTGACCCCCACAAACCTGTCCAACCACACCCCCCATGCCTCAACACATTACCTTCTCCAGCTATCACCCTTAACTTACAATCTAAAACAGAAAGGCTCTTGTAAGTCCTGTACCTATCTCTGAACCCCCTTTCTGCTAAGCCACATCCCCTCCTTCCTGTCCCTATGTAATTGTTTGAGGGATCAAATGCAGACTCGTATTCTGATCCCTATGAAGTTCCACCATGAAATGTTTTAAAATCCTTGTCATTCCAGTTACGCACTAGGATTCCAACTTTGTGTCTCATTCAAATTTAATAAACAGATCTACAGTCAAATGACTTAAGAGTGATTCTGAGGAAGATATATCTGAAAAGAGGTCTGAAGCACACTGCAAGAAACCTTCTCCAAATAACTCTGATCTATTATGTTTTGAAAAATTTAATTAAGCATCCTAACAGACCACCAACATTCTCTGCCCTGGCCACAAGCACACTTGTGAAAGACTGTTGAAGAACTTGCTGAAGTCAATCAACTTGTGGTCCACATTTCCCCAACTATCAATCCAGAAACCAGAAGGCTAGACAGGCTTTGTTCTGAATTGTGGACCCATTCTGGTGCTGATTATTTTTACCTTGGTCAACCCAAAATATACCTTAATAACCCAATCTTCCTTCCAAACATCAGAACATATCATAAAGCCACAATAAGTGTGTACAGGCAGATCAATGGAATAGAACACCAGCTCAGAAAACAGACCGAAGAACATATAGGAATCCAGAATATAATGAAAGTGACAACTGAAATTAGGAAAAGATGAACTATCTAATATGTGACATTTGGATAAAGCAGTAAAGTTGAAACTACCTCATGTCTCACACTCAGATAAATTCCAAGTGGATTAAAGATTAAATGTAAAATACAAAGCCATAAAAGTATTAGCATTATAAAAGTATGGCATCATAAAAATACTAGGAAAAAATGATGTGTATCTTTTAGTAATTTCAGACAGTGAAAGCTTTTTAAAATATGACACAAAATCCAGAGCTTTAAAAGACTGAGACATTCAACTAAAGAAAAATAAAATTTTTCAGTATGGCAAAAACCACCAAAGCAATCAAAAGACAAAAACAGTCTGGAAAAAAAGTTTGCAACACCTATAACAAAGGGCTAATTTTCCTAATGTATAAAGAACTTTGTAATAAACAAACATCACAACAGGCAAAGAATATTTCACATAAAAGGAAATTCAAAGAGATCTTAGATTTCTCATAAGATACATAAATTAAGACACTGATGTACCATTTTCCATCTAAATAATGGCAAAGATCACAGTGTTTGTTAACACTCCTGGATGAAGTCTGGGGACACACTCATTTCCGGTAAGTACAAAATGAGTACAACCTCTAAGGAGAGATTCAGCGATTCAACTTCTAGGAGTTTATTCTACAGATATTCACTCATCGGCAAAATGACATGTATACATGCCATGTCCATACGTGTACACGTTTGTTTTGTAGCAGCTAAAGATTGGAATCGCCCTAACTATTCAATGATCAGGGAAATGGGTAAATCAATTGTGATAGAACAAAATTCCAGGCAGGAAGCTTTGTATGAATTGAAATGAATCATCATCAAATTGTTAATTCTACCTTCAAAAAATACCTGAAATCCAACCACTTGTCCATGACCGTGGCCTGAGGCATCATTCCCCCCCAGCAGAATTAGCCTTCCAGCTGGTCTCTGCTGCCACCCACACTCCCTCAGTCTCCTCCCCAACAGAATAGCCAGACTGTTCCCGTAAGACATTGGATCGTGTTAGGTCAACTCTCTGCTCAAAACTCTGGGGTGGCTTTCCACCTCACTCGGGGTAAAACCCTAAGGTCCTACGTCACTCCTCCCGAATTTCTACTCCCACCCTGCTATCTCTCCGACCTCATCTCTTGTTATCAGCCTCCTTCGCCTCCCTGCTTTCCTTGAACACCCCAAGAACGCTCCTGCTTCCGAACCTTGGTATGCGCTGTGCCCCCTGCCTAGAAAACGATTTCCCCAGAACTCCACAATGCTCTCACTCAACCACTTCAGGTCCTTTATTCAGATACCACTTTCTCAGTGCGATCGTTCTTGTCCATCCTACTTAAAATTGCACGAAAACACAAATGCAGTAAAATGCTCTCTGTAAAATCTAGGTGGTGTCCATATGGCTGTTCTCTGCATAATTCTTTCAATTTTTCTCAAGGTTTGAAAATTTCTGTAACAAAACGTTCAAACAACCCACACCCTCAGGAACCTATCCCCACGCTTTATTCTCCTGTAACACTTGTCACCATCTAACCCAAAATAAATTTTACTTACCTATCTTGCTTACTTTCTACCCCACCCCCCAAATCCATCTAGAATATAAATCCCATAAGGACAGGGTGGGCAGCAAGGCAGGGATTTTTGTTCGCTGCACACTCTCTGCTTTTAAAACAGTGTTTACCATGGTACCATACAATGAATGTCAAAGTCCTGATTTTGATATTCCACTATAACCATGCAAGATGTAACCAATCACTGCAGGAAACTGAGTGAAGGGTACATGGGGCCCCTCCGTACTATCTTTGCAACGTCCAGTGAACCTATAATCGTTTCAAAAATACATGAGAAGAGTGCTTTAGTATATAATTGGCACTTGATAATTATTTCTTGAATGAATAAATCCTCATGATACTAAGTGAAAAAACATACAATACAGTGTATATAGGATACTACCATTTGTGTAAAAACAAGAGGGGGAGAGAAATATGTATAAAAATTTGCTTGTAAATTGCACACAAAATCTCTGGGAGGATATATAAATACTGGGAATACTGGCTGCCTTTAGGTAGAAAATCTGGGTGAGGTGACTAGAGAACAGGAGTGAGAAGACCCAACTAATCTTTGTACCTCTTGAATTTTGAACCACGTGAATATATTATCTATTCAAATACAATTTAGAAAAATTTCTGATGTCAACCTTACCTATCTACAGCTTTGAGAAATCAAGTTCTTTCCCTTTTTGAAAATCACTAATAAGAGTTTTTACACTTCGCCTTTGTTCTTGCAGTGATTCTTAAGCTTTAAATGGCCTTCTCCACCTACAAAACATACTCCTCTTGAACTTGAATTAGAGGAAAAACAAACAGCTATAAAAAACGATTTAGGGATAAATGGGAAAATCTGAATATCATAATATATACAATATTATTGCATGACTTATCTTTCTTAGGTTTGAGTATGGTATTGTGATTTCACAGAACGTCCTTAGTCTTAGGAGATAATGTTGAAGAATTTAGGGTGAAGGGCCATGATACCTACAACGTACTTTCACCCACAACAATACTTTCACATCAACATTGATATAAATATACACACAGATACAAGTGTACATGTAGATACATGTCTGTGTACAGATACAAATATAATGAAGAGATAACAGCTAACTTGGCAAAATACTAACCACTGGTGAATCTAGGTAAAGGTTATATGGTACTATTCTTACTGTAGGTTTGAAATTTTTCAAAATAACAAGTTGGGGGTAAATTGTTTTTTAACCCATACTGAGGTTTTCAAAAAATAGCTCAAATGCCACCTTCTCAGAGAGGTCCTCAGGGCACACAACAGTTGGAATAAATCACTCCCTGTTCAACCAACTCTTGAGGGCGCAAATAAATCACAGGGTATCCACCGCAAGCCCATGTACCTTGCACCCTCTCACACACTCCTAGTTTCATGTTCACACACATGTATCCCAGCAAGGCCTAGAATAAGTTAAGTGTTTAAAGGGAGCAGACACTGTCTGGGAAATTTCCAAATCTCAGGAGTAGGAAGACCTGGGATGAGCTTATTACATTCCTGCCAGGGGTGGGGGCAGGGGCGTAATAACTGAAAGGACCAACCCCGCACGAGAGGTCACCCTGTACCCACTATGGGCGCCCCTTTAATTTGGATGACCAAGGTTCAGGTTTCACAGAATTCAATGATTAAACTCTACACCTTTTCACAATTCTCTAAACTTCTATCACGATCACTCAGCTTGCTCTTACAGACCAAGGGCATGGCAGGTGTAGGTGTGTGTGTGTGAGAATTTTTTTTTAAACACAAGATCATTCACCAGGACACATAATCCATCCATCCATTTCCCACACATGCCCATACCTGGATTACAAACCTGAAAGCAGGGCTACATTTTGTAACTCCTTGCAGTCTTAACCACACAGGCAACCCCGCATGTATTTAGCATCAGCAAAAGCAGAGGCAAGAACTGTAAAATTCTCATGGTGACGTGCTGAGACAGGACAGTCCCCATAAACCCTGTAGGTCAGCGGTTCCTCGTCAGAACACTGGCGGTAACAGGGTAGCTACGAAGACATCTGGGAAAACCATGGATACCTTGGAAAGCCTGGTAGACACTTGAACTTCTGGCTGGGACACAGTTGTGGCAGTAGATAGCCAAGGACATAACTTTATTGGAAACAAGGAGTTCGGGGGCACGAGAGGGCTAGGAATCGAGCTCTGGGGCAGGTGGTGGCTTCTCATCATCAGGAGGGCAATCGATGAAGTCGGCCAGCATGGCAGCTGTGTCATCCTGCTCCTTTTAGAGAAAAAGAAGATTCACAACAGTCACTCACACACACAGACACAGAAGGTGGGACAGGCTGGGGACAAAGCTCTTCCTTAACACAAGCAGCTGCAGCCCCTTCTTCCCACCTGCCCCCCACACAGCTGCCTTCCCTGCTGGCTCTCTCACCTTTTCTGGAAGGGCTGAGACCTCTGTCTCCATCTCCGTCTCTTCTTCTGCAGACGGCTCTGGGGGAGGTGGTGCCTCAGTCCCACCCTCAGTCCCCTCTTCCAGCAGGGTTGGGGGGGCAGGGGGCTCTTCTTCAACAAGCTCCTGAGGAGGCGGTGCTGCTGTGGGGCTCCCCCCTTCCCTCTCCACCTCCCCCTGGGAGGGCAGAACCTCAGGGGCCAGGGTGGGGGCGGCCTCGGCCCCGGGCCCCTCCTCACCCCCGGGCTCCTCCACCTCCAGCAGCAGCCCAGGCCCTGCCTCGGGCTCAGGTGGTGCCTTGGGGGATTCCGAGGCGGGCAGAGCTGCAGGCAGAGGTGCGGGTGGGGGACCCCCTTCTTCTGCCTCTCCTCCTGCCGAGCCAAACTCCAACTCTTCCACCTCTTCCAACTCTTCTTCTTCCTCATCTTCCTCCTCTTCTTCTTCCTCTAACTCACCTTCCTCCTCCTCAAATTCCTCCTCAAACTCTTCTTCCTCTTCTTCCTCTTCGAAGTACTCTTCATCCTCTTCTTCTTCCTCAAAATCTTCCTCCTCCTCTTCCTCCTCTTCCTCCTCCTCCTCCTCCTCTTCCTCCTCTTCCTCCTCCTCATCACTACTATTGATATTAATGACTGTCAAATCTTCTTCCAGGGCCGGGGGTCCTCCGCCACCAGGAGTCCCTTCAGGAACCAACTGGGGTGGTGGCAGCGTCACCGGACCGGGACCAGGAGGGGGGGGGGGGGGGGCGGGAGAGGCCCCGGAGCTGCGGGAAGCTCCTCGGGCTCCTCCTTGGCTGGCACGGGAGGGGAGGCTGTGGGTGGCCCAGCAGGGGTCGCAGGGGGAGGTGTGGTGCCCGATGGCGGCGGTGGAGGCAGGGGAGGCAGCCCCTCAGGCACAATCACCACACTGTCATCAGAGTCGCTCTCCAGGGAGATCTCCACGTCGGACGCCTCCTCCTTATCATAGTGGACAAAGGCTGGTCTGGGAACTCTCCCACCAAAGGTCTCTTCTGGGGGTATAGGAGGTGGGGACGTGTCACCAGAGGCCAGGACGGGGTCCTCGTTTGAGCCTGCCCGGTGGTTCTCAGGGCCAGGTAGGAGCCGGGGGGGTACAGACACCAGGCCTGGGACAGAGAGGCCTAGGTGGTTGGCTGTGGCTGGAGGTCCAGGGCGTGCCGACGGCAGTGGGCCCGCTGAGGGCAGGGATCCCGCTGAGGGCAGGGGGCCTACAGAAGGCATGGGGCCTGGGGGATGGAAGGGTGCAGCCCTGAACGGAGACGGGACCTCAGGAGGAGGGACTGGGGCAGGTGTGGGGCAGGTGCCCATGGACTGCAGGGGAGGAACCCGGGGGTGGGTCAGAGCTGCACAGGTCACAAGTGCTTCTGAGCAGAAAGAAGAGACCTGAGGAAGAAGAAAGGGCAAGCATGAGGAAAGCAGGGTCCCCTGGCACTGGAGAGGGGGCGTCTACCTGCATCAGACACTAAGGAGGCCGAGGCACACAGGGCCAGCACCTACCTCAAGGCTGTCTTCTCGCTGGCCGAGGGAGAAGGCTTGCAGGGCACAGGTGAGAGGAGGAGGGCAGCGAGGAGAAGGCGCCAACAGCAGGGCCAGCAGCAGGCGGTAGAGCTCACAGCGGCAGCGGGAGCTGGTGTATGGAGAGCTGCCTAGGGCCTCACCCTGCTGGACACCCACAACCAGAGGGAGGACCAGATCGTGGAGTCTCTGCAAAGGACACACGGCATGCCGGGAAACATGACCACGGCCACCCACCCGTCCCCAGGGCCCTCTCCCAGCACCGGAAGGGGCCCACCTCGGGGGGCACACCCCCCACACGCCCCGAGGAGCGGCCCCTCCCCTGCCTCCACGGGCCAGGCCCCACTAACCCTGTGCGTCTCCTCCTTGATGAGAGGCCCACACATGAGGATGGTGCGGCTGAGGCCTGGGGAGGGAGAGAGGGGATGAGAGGAGTCCACCAACAGGCTTACGTGCCAGCGAGGACTTCCGAATCTCAGCCCCAAGTAAGCACCTGACTCAGCCACTGCCTAACTCGGGCAAGGCAGTTAACCTGAGTCTGTTTTCTCAGCTATGAAATGGAGATCATAAAAGTGTCTTTACCCATGAAACTACTGACAATATTTAAAGAAGATGAGTCTATAAAAAGTTACAAATGCATATATATCTAGGGAGAGTTGGCTCTCCTCTTCATATGGGGAGGGGCAGCAGACAGCAAATACATGGGACCCAAAGGAAAATCGCCTGTTAACTGCACAGTACGTGACTAGAAGCTTCTGCTTACAGATGAGAAATTATGTGGGAGGCAGGAGGCTCCCCTGGGCAACCTACTTTGGAGACAATGTAAACTTCACAACACAGTGATTCAGAACAGTACCTGGCATACAGAGTAGACACACACAAGTTAAATAAATGAGATAAATGAGCTCTTGGAAGGGTAGTGAAAACTACCAAATCCCCCAATGAAGAGTAGCACCCGAGGCTCTGCTTGCCGCCCTGGGAAATGCCTTGGTTGGTGCACAGCTCCTCTGGCCTGGGCTGCAGGTTTGGCCGGCCCTGCATTCTGTATACTCCACCTCGCCCGCTGGTCTGGGGCTATCACCCCAGGCCATCCTGAGCCCCCAGGGCCCAGCCTCACCCACCTCTCAGCGCAGCTGCACACACGTCACTGTTGGCATTGCTATCTCCTTTCCTGTGGCTTGGCGGGGCCACAGCCTCCCCTATATCTAGCTTTAGCTTCTTGGGGGCGCTGGGCTTTCCAGTTTGCAAAACCCTGTCAGGGCTTCCCCGGGGGCTGCGCAGCTGGTGGTGGAAGGAAACACAAATCACATACATAAGCCAACAGGAAGGTGGGACAGAGAGGAGAGGGCGGTGAGGAGGCACATTGGCCCAAGGACACAGGTAAGTCCTGGGACAGGAGCCGAGGCCTCACTCACCTTAATGGCATCAGCTGCAGGAGAGATGTCACTGAGCAGGTGGGTCAGCAGGGCCTCTGAGGAGGCTCCGCCCTGAAGCACACCTGCTGAGGCCCCACACACCTGCACCCACAGCTCCAATACAGCATACACCTTGGTCCGTATGGTGCTGGGGGGTGAGCAAAAAGGAGTTATGGAGGAAGAGCCCTCAGTCCAGATCCTGCCCTTCCTCCCTCAGTGCTCCCCACCCCTGAGTCCTGAGCCACCTGCCACCCCTCCCCCACCCTTCCTCTTTATTCCCTTCCTTGGTGGTCACCTGTAAGGTCTCTCCTGGCCAGGGGAAAGGGTATCCCTACCCATGCTCCAGGCATTGAGGACCTGGGGGAGCAGGCGGCTGATCAGGCCCCCAAAACGTAAGAGCCGGCTTCCACACCTGGGGGGCAGAGACAGAATGGCAAGCCCTCCCTTCCTGCATGTCCCGGCCCTTCCACCGCCCCCTGCCCCATCACACTCACGCCAAGATGAGGGCAGAGAGCAGGTCCAAGGCTTCCAGGTGGAGAGAGGGCAGCAGCAGCAACCGCAGGGGGCCATCTCCAAGCAAGCTCTGGGGGAGTAATTGACAAAAAATAAGGGGTGAGGCAAAAATGATGAGTCAGACATGCAGACAGAGTAACTGCACATGACTATATACATGTGTACAGAAAAAAGGGACCCCACCCCACCCAGCTCTCTTAACGAAATCAAACTTCCATCTTCCTGGAAGAATAAAATTAAGGAGAGAGAGAGAGGAAAAAAAAAAAAAAAAAGGAAAAAGAAAGAAGAAGAATAAAAAAAATCAGACCCCAGAAGGAAGGCCGAGGGAGGGGTGGCTGAGGCTATCAGCAGAGACTTAGCCGTCTTCACTTCACCCTCCCCAGGGCAGCATCTGCTATTTTACGAGTGTTCCCACTGGGTGTGAGAAGAGCCTCCCTGACTGTGTGTGTGTGTGTGTGTGTGTGTGTGTGTGTCAGGGGAAGCAAAGGGAATATGGCATTTGAATCAAGTAAGATGTATTTTACGAGTGTTCCCACTGGGTGTGAGAAGAGCCTCCCTGACTGTGTGTGTGTGTGTGTGTGTGTGTGTGTGTGTGTGTGTGTGTGTCAGGGGAAGCAAAGGGAATATGGCATTTGAATCAAGTAAGATGTCCAGGACAACTTAACGGATAATGTTTTGGGGTATTCGAGATCCCTCAGTGCTTTCTTGGTTACCTGAGCAAGGGCCATGCAAAGAGGGTAAACTACTTACTATATTCTTGCCAGTGACACTGAGGGTCCGGCAGATGACATCCAGGATTTCCTGCACAGGGACGGACACGGGGGCCCCAAACTCAGAGCTAAAGAGAGAGTCAGAGGAGGGAGACCCTCAGCACAGGTTATCGGCCTGACTCCACAACCCCACCCTTATCTCCTTCTGCAGGGTGAACCCCCACTCCAGGCCTTTGCTCCCTCCAACCCTCACATGCACCTGAGCATGAGCCCCAGACAGCGGGCCAGTCCAGAAAACCTCTGCCGAAGCTGAAGAAGGGCATGGGCGTCACCATCTTCTGAGGGGGAAAACAGCATCTCCACTCCAGGGCCTTCATACTGCATAGGAGCTGGACAGAAACACAACTACCTTGTACACTCTGCCTTTCTTCCTTCCCCTCCTTTTTCACTGTGGTGGATGATCACCCCCCATATTTGAATCCATGTTGCCTGGAAACCAACTGCCCTGCATCTCTGGACCACCCTCCTTCCAAGTTCCCCGACCACTGTCCCACTGACTACCAGCCATGGTCCCTACCCGTTTCTGCTCCCTCGTACAGGGCCCCCAGCAGGCTGTGCAGTGAGGCCAGCAGGCAGTGGAGCTCCTGTTCCCAGCTCTCCGTGTGCTTCAGGCCCTGGGAAAAGCCAGCCCCTAAGGAGGGCAGTCTGGAATAACACTCACAGGCCAACTGCAGAAGAAGGATCAAAAACCTGGTCAGATGGGAATCCAGCCAGCCACAAAATCCTTCCACCCCACCAATGCCCAGAAAGATGGATACCAAAGAGAGTGCTGAAGGACAACGAGGCAGAAGGACACAGGCGGAAATGTGGAGGCAGGAGAGGCTTATACGTGCTAACAGGGTGGGAAGTGGGAACATCGTCCAAAAGCAGCAATGGAGAGAAAAGCTAAGAATGAGAGTCAGAAGAGAAGCCCCGCCCTCCGTATCCCTCCCTACCCTTTACCTGCTGCAGCTGCGGGCTCAGGGCATCCACTCGAGACAGGAAAAATGAGGCCAGCTTGCCCTGGAATGGGGTTAAAGAAAGGCAGAGGCTGGTGAGCATCTCCAAGGGCCAGAGACATGCACCCTGTTCACTCCCAACAGCACATTCTAAACCCGTGCCTGTTTCTTTCCTACAGACATGGGAAGCAAAGAACTGTAAGGGGCAGCAGGGCCTGTAGCAGGCATGCTTTCATGGTAAAAGGACAACCTGACTGTCAGCTCTTATTCCTAGCCTCCCAGATCTGGGGTAAAAGGATCTGGCCCTGTCCCACACACAGCTAGTCTCCCTCCAGCCATTTTTTGCAAAATGATATAGTCATTTCCCTCAAGCCAAAGGGATACAAAGCACTGAAAAGCAGTAACCCCCACCTCCCAACTCTACAAGCTTAGACACAGAAAAAAAGTCCAAGCTGGGAACTGAAGCACATGTATCACTAACTTGAAAATTATGATCATTATTAGACCAGCCACAAGATTTTGTTATTTAAGCACATCTATTGGTTCATCAAGTGCAACAAATGTGCCACACTATTATAAGATACTAGCAATAGGGAAAATGGGGGTGGAGGGGTGGGGGGAGAAGCAGGGGAACTCTGTACTTTCTGCATGATTTCTCTGTAAACCAACAACTGCTGTAAAAAAGTAAATTAAAAAAAAAGGCACCTGCTACTCTATCACAAATTTTAAAAAATATTTTGACAATATTTCAACAGAATTGGTTTCCCTTACAATCCAGTGTATTTTATTTTATGAATTTAAAAACATTTTGAGAAAGGGTCCATGGCACAAAAAATGGTTCAGAACCCTACACTAGGGATATAAAAAGGAACGACAGAGGATTTCCACCTTCAGTGGTTGGAAGCTTTGTATCAATGTTAAACTTCTTGAACTTCATAACTGTACTCAAGGTGCTGGTTCTTAGGAAATGTACACGGCAGTATTATGTGTTCAAGGAGCATGATGTATGCAACCTACTCTGAAATGTTCAGAAAACAGATAGATACACAGAAACCTCTCCACGGACGGACAGACAGATGAATGGATGGACAGATGGACAGACAAAATGATAAGGCAAATGTGGCAAAATGCTAAAACTGGTAGATCTGGATATGGGGGGAGGGGTGTGCTGGAGTTCTCTGTATGGGTTTTGTATTATTTTTGCAACTGCCTGTAAGTTTGAAATTATTTCAAAATAGAAAGTTTTAAAAAATAAAGTCAGGGAGACAGCAAGTTATAGAAAACAATAACCTGGAACCAACATTGGCACTGTTAATAGTGAAGGGCACAGAAAGAGGGAAGGCTGAGAGAGAAAGATGCTGAGGCTGCATAGGGCATGGCTGAGTGGTTCTAGAAGAACAAGAAGGCAAATGAGACCAGAGTAGCAAGAAACAATGTGAGGAAACCTACAGATTCAGAAGATGCCAACAGAGAAGCAGACTGAGGCCTTCAAAGCTGGGATAAGGAGTACTGACCTTGCCCAGGGCTCAGCTCCACAGGTCAGGGGGTGGTATGTGCACAAAGGGAAGCTTCATGAAGAGAAATCAGCAGTGGCACCAGGCAGACAGCAGGGGCCTTATGGACTTAACTGGGAGCAGAAGCCTGTCTGTAGGTGGTTTGGAAACCGATCCTCCAGGTATTCCTAGCTACCCTGCACAGGAACCACGCTTAACTTCCCCTGTTCTACTTCAAGATTCCTATCATCAGACAAGCAGCTAGACAGAGCTGACCCAGAGTCAGAGAGGATCTAGAGCCATTTCCCTAGCGGCTCAGAAAGCACTTTCATGTCTGACGCCGTGGAGTTCAACACTTCAAACCAAACAAGAGCAACCACCCACAAGTCTCATGATTCACCAGCTTTTCCAAGGATATTTCTTAGACAGCTGCCAAAGCCCCAACTTTAGTGGCACTCAGCTCCTTTGGACTTTCATGCTTTACCTCTAATGTGGTGACTCTGGCTCAAAAGGTCTGACACGAGACTGCAACAAAACAGACCACAATGACAGGGCTCTCACCACAGGGTCTGCACTGGTGACCCACAGAGGAAACTCAAGTAATGGTTCACTTGGGACATGTCACTTAAAACACATACACACACACAAAACATGTCTGGGATATCTCTCAAAATTCCAAGGAACTATTTATTATTCATTTTGATCAGGAGGAGGAGGTGAAGTAAAGCTTCTGTGGGGATGCAGCATATGGGAGGAACCTTCAGAATGCAACTGCCCTGGCTGGGATCCTCTAGGGAAGGGGAAGGAGGACACACAAACAAAATGGCAATTATTAGTTTCCTAAGAACTTGTCTGCAAGATTTTCCAAGTACAAGTCACCCCTGAAGCCTCTGCACCAAACAGATTCTTATCTACACTAGGCAAGAGACTAAGCCAAATTCCTCAACAGAGGGAAGTTCACCAGATGACACTTTATCACTAAAGAAATAAAGACATAGATACCCTGTAACAACATAAGAAAGTTTTATTGTTTGGTTTGGAGAGGGTACGCAAAAATCAGGCCAAAAAGTAAACAAAACAGACAGAAGGCTGCGGATTATAGATTAATTCTTCTTACTACTAACACTGGAAATTAACAGCAGAGGAAACACTTGACACTTTACTCCCCATGATTTTAAATCTCTTTACCCTGCAGGTAACGCTCAATTCCCTCCACTTTCACAGGAAGATGCAGGTGGATACAGACAATACCAAACAAAGCTAAAATAAAATAACCATTTGCAGTAAAGCCTCACAAACTTTGACCACAGAGGGGTTAGGGACAATGTGCAATTTGAGAAGTCTAACTTTTACAACAAAGGCAATTTTTATTAAATTTATCTCCATGAGTTACTCCGAATGTCTTCTTGACAAAAGTCCCACCGTTCACTCCCAAAGATTCTGTTTTCATTCACATGAAAACAAAGAATTAACAAGAAAATGACTTCATGTTCACTGAGAAACAGCATCTGCTCAGGGACTGTTATGGATTGAATCACACCCCCCAAAACCCACACTCAAGTTCACCCTTGGTGAATGTGAGCTCATTTGTAAATAGGATCTTAGAAAATCCTATTAGTTAAGGTGAAGCCAAACTGAATCAGAGTGGGTCTTAAGTATGACTGGAATCCCTATAAGCAGAAGGCAATCTGGACACAGCAGGAGACAGGGAGAGAGGTGGCCATGTGACAGAAGCAGAGACTGAGTTACAGTCTGTTGGCAAGCCACCACCAGGATGCTACAGACTCCAGAGAAAGCAGGATATCCTGCTGACACTTTGATTTTGGACTTCTGGCCCCCCAAACTGTGAGATAACAAATTCCTGTTGTTTAATGGGTAAGTGGTATCTGTTAATAGCAGCCCTGGCAAACTAAGACAGGAACTTTCCAGATACTGCAAGTGACCAGTCACTGAAGCCATGGCAGACACCACTCCGTGACCACAGCACCTGAACCCGCAGAGCTCCAACCACCCTTCTTGAGCCAGCAGGCTACTCAGCCACTCCCAAGTGATCAGAACTGGCACTAGTATTGAAACTTATCCGCCTTTACCGTCCACATTCTTAAAAGCTCCTTGGGAGTCTGGTTTAGTGGAAAGAACATGGGCTTTTAAGGCAAACAAATTTGGCTCACATCCTGGTTTTATGACTACCAGATAAATAACCTTAGGTTAGTTATTTAAATCCCTCTGGGCCTGTTTCCTCCTCTGCAAAATGGGGTAATTTCGGAAGGAGGAGCCTAAGATGGCGACTAGGTGAGACAAAGAAAAAAACACCTCTGTGGAAAACACTAGATAAAAAACCAGAAAGGACCCAGAACACCACTTCCAAAGTAGCATCAGCTGGACAAGTTCTGTTAAAGCCACAGGGAATGTGCTTTTGGTGAAACCAGGAGTCTGCATTCTGAAACGAAACCCTATCAAGCAAAACAAATGCCAAGAGGCCAAAAACAACAGAAAATCTTAACGCATATGATAAAACCAGACGATATGGAGAATCCAGCTCCAAACACACAAAACAAGATTTTGGAAGAAACGTTATACCTCGCAAAATTAATTAAAGAACTACAATCAAAGAACGAAAACATGGCAAAGGATTTAAAGGACATCAAAAGGACCATGGCACAGGATATAAGTGCCATAAAGAAGACCCTAGAAGAGCATAAAGAAGACATTGCAAATGTAAATAAAAAAATAGAAGATCTTATGGAAATAAAAGAAACTGTTGGCCAAATTAAAAAGACTCTGGATATTCACAATACAAGACTAGAGGAAGCTGAACAACATCTCAGTGTCCTAGAAGTCCACAGAACAGAAAATGAAAGAACAAAAGAAAGAATGGAAAAAAAAATAGAAAAAATCGCAATGGATCTCAGGGATACGATAGATAAAATAAAACGTCCAAACTTAAGACTCATTGGTGTCCCAGAAGGGGAAGAGAAGGGTAAAGGTCTAGAAAGAGGATTCAAAGACATTGTTGGGGAAAACTTCCCCAATCGTATACATGATATAAACACACAAAGCATAAATGCCCAGCGAACTCCAAATAGAATAAATCCAGATAAACCCACCCCAAGACATATTCTGATCAGACTCTCAAATACTGAAGAGAAGGAGCAAGTTCTGAAAGCAGCAAGAAAAAAGCAATTCACCACATACAAAGGAAACAATATAAGACTAAGTAGTGACTACTCAGTGGCCACTATGGAGGCGAGAAGGCAGTGGCATGACACATTTAAAATTCTGAGACAGAAAAATTTCCAGCCAAGAATACTTTATCCAGCAAAACTCTCCTTCAAATTTGAGGGAAAGCTTAAATTTTTCACAGACAAACAAATGCTGAGAGACTGTGCCAATAAAAGACCTGCCCTACTTCAGATTCTAAAGGAAGCCCTACCAACAGAGAGACAAAGAAAGGAGAAAGAGATATAGAGGATTTTAACAGACATACATAGTACCTTACATTCCAAATCACCAGGACACTCATTTTTCTCTAGTGATCACAGATCTTTCTCCAGAAGGGACCATAAACTGGGACATAAAACAAGCCTCAAGAAATTAAAAAAAAAAAAAAAAAACTGAATATACTCAAAGGACATCCTCCAAACACAATGGAATACAAATAGAAGGCAATAATTTTTGAACTATAACTCCACTATTTACTTCCTACATGATAAAAAATACATAAACTCTAAGGACAAATCAGTGGTTTTGAACTGAATGTAAAATATGTAATTTTAGACAACTACATAAAGGTGGGGGAATGAAGGAGTATAGGAACATAGTTTATGTGCCCTATTGAAGTGAAGGTGGTAACAAAGAAAAACAAGATGGATAGGGATTTAAGAGGTTAATTTTAAGCCCCACAGTAAACACAAAGAAATTATCAGAGAATAAAACCATAGAGATGAAAAGTAGAGTCTGGGTTAAGAGAAATGGGGGAAGGGGCAATGGGGAGTTAAGAAAGGAGCGTAGGGTTGCTGTTTGAGGTGAAGGGAAATTTCTAGTAACGGATGGTAGGAAAGAGCATAACATCATTCTAAATCTGATTAATCTCACTAATGGAAGTCTAGGGAGGGGGTGGAATGGGAAGATTTAGGCTGTATATATGTTTCCACAATTGAAAAAAAGAAAGAAAAAAAAAAAGACAGTCTAACTAGATGACAACTGAATGCTAAGGATGAACTTGAATGGGATTGGAAGGTGGAGGACAGGTGGCTCAAAGGGACACAGTTGAGACATAAGGAAAAGGAAATACAGAATGTAAGCATTGTATCATTGTTGAATCTCTTATACTTAGCTGTGCTTAATGGAATTACATAAAAGAATGTTCTTGTTTATGGGAAGTACATACGTGAATTATAGTGTATGTTCAAGGATGTGTGCAACTAACTCTCATATGTTCAGAAGACAGAGAAATACATGATGGATGATAGGGAGGGAGGGAGGGAGGGAAAGAAATAGTGATGTGACAGCATGTTAAAGTTGGTGGATTGAGCTATCGGGGGAGGGGGGTCAGGGTATGATGGAATTCTGTGTATGGGGCTAGTATTATTTTTGCAACTATTCATGTAGCTTTGAATTTATCTCAAAATAAAAAAAAAAATTAATAAAAAAAAATGGGGTAATTTCAACTCCACAGAATTATCATGTTAAAATGGGACAATGCAGCTTAAAACTCAGCAGAATGCCTGGCACACAGTGGGCCCCCATTAAATACCAGTTCCCTTTCCCTTATAGAGCTTAATCTTTTGATTTAGTCATAGAACCCTGCAATCTTACTTTCAAGATAATGAGAATGGCAAACTCTCCCTTAATTGATAATATTGATGGCCAACAGAGTTAATCACACCAGTTATACAAAAAGAATTATTAATTTGCCAGTAATTCCACTTCTTTATAGGTCTGTGCTTCCATTTGAGTAAGGGGGTACCCAATGGTTTGTCAAGTCAATGATGAGTATTAACAAAATAAGAGAGGAACATTTAATGTACAGGAAAACATCTACTTGTTCTTAGGTACTAGCTGGCATCTAATTATACTGCAAAAAACAAATCCGCTAATTACAAACGGTTCTTTAACTTTTGCTGCTTTAGCAGAATTTATTAACCATTCATATTTGTTATTTTATCCTTTGAAAATAAAACTATAAATTCTTGCACTGACCTCCTCCCCCACCAGACCCACATGCAACCTTTCTGTTGGAGCTAATAAGGCTTTGCTATGCAGCCACCCTGTATGGGTCTCACCAGCTTGGGGAAGGGGTAAGAAATGACAGAGGGAAATTAGTTGGGAATATGAGAGGAGTTTTGGGAGAGCTGTCTAGGGAAGTGATAAGTCAGGAAGACTTACTGGAGGAAATTACAAGAGTTTCAGGAACAAAGTAAGATAGAATAGAAAAATGAACAGGGCACTCCGGAGATACAGAGAAGGCAGGGCAGAAGAAAAGGGCTGGGGTCCCTGGTTGAGAGCCTAGGTTCTAGCATCAGATACGGGTTCTAATCCCTACTGATCTTGGGCAAGTAACTTAATTTCAATTTCTTCATCCGTGAGGATTGAGATAATGCGTTTAAGTGCTACAGGTGGTGTGATTGTGGTTGTTGAGATAAGTGACTTTAAAGAAGAATCAAAAGACAGGTGTGTAGAGGGACCTGAACAGGTATTTATACACCAATATCCATAGCAGAATTATTCACAATAGCTCAAAACAACCCAAGTGTCCAAAAGATGAATGGACAAACAAAACATGGTATAAACATACAATGGAGTACTATTCAGTCGTAAGAAGGAATGAAGTTCTGATACACACGACAACATGGATGAACCTTGAAGACAACACGCTGAGTGGAATAAGTCAGACACAAAAACACAAATATTGTATGATCTTGCTTATATGAAAACACTTAGAACAAGCAAATTCATAGAGACAAAAAATAGATTAAGCTTACAAGGAGCCAGGAATAAAGTGAAGGAGGAGTTACTGTTAACTGCGTGTAGAGTTTCTGTTTGAGGTGATGGAAAATTTGGGTAATGGATGTTGCTCAAAATTTCTGTTTGAGGTGATGGAAAATTTGGGGTAATGGATGTTGCTGACACAACATTGTGAATATAATTAATACCATCGAATGTGCACACTTGAAAGTAGTTAAAATGGGAAATTCTGAGTTGTATGTACGGTACAACAAAAAACTTTTTTAGTAGGGACCTAGGGTTTGACAATATTCTCCTTTTATGAATTTTACTTTTAAGCTATATTATATCATAAAGGGAAAATTTTGTTTGGGGAGAGAAAAAAAAGGTGCTTAGAAATCCCAAGAATGGAAGGTGAGGTAAGAGGGCTATAAAGCCTTACTTTGGGGAAAGGCGTTTCCATGTACACTTACTTTGAGAGAACCACAAGCCCGAGGAAAATAGATCATGCAAGCCTTCATTCCCTCCAGCGCTGACAGCTCACACTGTGGGAAAACAGAAAGTAAGGAGGAAGGATGTGCCTGAGAGCCCAACACACCCACATAAGCCCCACCCTGTAGAGTCTCTTCTCCAGACCATCATTTTTCCCGGCCCCTCCCTCTTACTTCTTCAGTCCTATTCCCCAACCCATCACATCCTTTAATCCAAACAGCACTGCCTTGAGTGAATGCAAGCACGGCAAGGGGCCAGATGGGGGCATCTCACCTCTGGTCTCAGACCCAGCAGGGAAGTGAGCAGGCCAGGAAGGTGGTTCATGGAAATGTCCCGGAAGAGAGGAGGAAGCTGCGCTGCGTATCGGAGCAGGTCCCTCAGGATGGCCACGGCCAACTCCATGGTGGGGGCTGGGTCCTGGGTCTAAGAAAGCGACAACATCAAATGCTTCCAACCTCAGCTTCAGTGCCACCAGGAGAAGGAATGGGAGGTTTAACAATACGGAGCTTTTGAAAAACACCACTGTTATTGTCAATATTACCATCAAATCTACAATCTGTAGAAACAGAGGGCATGAGAGATACAGATTATCCAAAAGTAACATATTCGTCTACAGAATGGACATGTTTACATTTTAGTTATCTGGAGTCCCAGGAATTTGTTTGGGAAGAAAAGTAACAAAGCTACACCTTAAAGACATGACTAACTGGAAGATCTCAAGAGTTTCCCAGCTGGAAATGGAGAACAGCACCTTTCAGACTCAAAAAAAGAAGTCTCAGCCACAAAAGAACTGCCCCACCTTTCCAAGCTTGCTATCTAGCTGGCTTAGACCTACCCTAGAACACATGGAGAAAAACTATTTGGATTTCAAAGGACTACCCTGGAAAAATAACATGTATCTAAGGAAAAAATATACAGCACATATCTCCTGCTACCCCAAAGGCCGTGTGTCAACAAAACAAATGAGAATGTGCATTAAGAAAGTAAGAATAGGTGGGTCTACCAACTACAATAGGACCCTTGACACTGTCTAGTAATCCTACTGCATTTCTCTCTGTAACTCTACTACTCAAACGCCTCAAACTTTCAAACCTTACCTTCTCCCACCACTGTCACCTCTGTTATGACCTTGCCTACAACTTCACAGAGAAAACTGATGCCCAAAGATGGGAGCTCTGTCAGCTTCCCTCTACCCAACCCGGAAGTGCAATCTTTATCCTCACACCATTCCCTGTCTCCTCCTGTTACACTAGAGGACCTTCTCGTCCTACTACCAGCAATCCCTCCACTACGCTTTACATACTGCACCCCCTTCCTCCCTGAATCTTTTTTTTTTTTTATTAAATTCAGTTTTAATGAAATACATTCACACACCATACAATCATCCATGATATACAGTCCACTGTCCACAGTATGATAACATAGTTATGCGTTCATCACCACAATCTATCTCTGAACATTTTCCTTACATCAGAAAGAACAAGAATAAAAAATAAAAGTGAAAAAAGAACACCCAAATCATCCCCCAATCCCACCCCATTTGTCCTTTAGTTTTTATCCCCATTCCTCCACTCATCCATACACTAGATAAAGGGGGTGTGATCCACAACGTCTTCACAATCACACTGTCACCCCTTGTAATCTACATTATTATATAATTGTCTTCAGGAGTCCAGACTGCTGGGTTGGAGTTTGGTAGTTTCAGGTACTTACTTCTAGCTATTCCAATACATTGAAGCCTAAGAGGTGTTATCTATATAGTGCATAAGAATGTCCACCAGAGTGACCTCTTGACTCCATTTGGAATCTCTCAGCCACTGAAACTATTTCGTCTCATTTTGCATCCCCTTTTGGTCAAGAAGATACTCTCAGTCCCACGATGCCGGGTCCACATTCATCCCCACCTCCCTGAATCTTATCCTATCAATTAGCCCTCCCTCTCCTGCATTTCCATCCAGTCCCTCTCAAACGGATTCTTCCCACTGACATTCATACATGCTCAAGTCTCTCTCATCTTTGAAATCCTTCTCGAGTCCATACACCACTTGACAAAACCCAGTTACTGTCCAATTTCTCTCCCATACCTTTACAGCCAAACATCATGGAAGGACTCCCTATCTTCCCTGCTTCCATTCCCCTTACTTCTCATCTCATGCCAGTCCGGCCTCAGTGTCCACTGCACCACCGAAAACACTTTCACTATAGTCCTAATAACCCCTAAGCTGCTCTATTTGATAAACAATTTTCAGTCCTCATCTTGCTCCCTCTCATGAGGGCATAAACACAAGTGACTCCTCCCTCTTCCCTGAAATACTCTTCCCCTGGATTCCATCCACCCATAATCCTGCTTACCTCCATTCTCTCTGCTGCTCTGTCTCAGTCTCCTTTGTAAACACATCCTACCTGACCATTAAATGCAGAGAGCCTTAAAATCCAGTCCTTAGACTCTCATCTCAATAGTATCATCCTTGGCTTCAGTTACCATCTAAAGGCTGAAGACTCCCTCCCCTTTGTGAAACAGACTGGCTGAAGTCCTCCCACCACTCAGCCCCTGGCCACTTCCACACCCACCAGATGAGCAGTAAGCTCACTACGAGGCTTCCACTGGATGCCAAGGCCATACCCCTAGCATTTCCACCCCACCCACCCCCTGAACCTGGTTTTCTTCCAGTGTTCCAAAACCAGGAGTCACCCTGGACACATCCTTCTCCCTGACCCTAACCCATCATCAGGACCTATCTGTCCACTCAGCCTCCTAAACCTCTCTCAAACCCATCCACTTATCATTTCTGTTGCCACCAGCCTATCAGAGCAATCAGGAATGCTGCCCTAGATTCTTTAGTTGCCTTCTTTCTGCTTCCGCCCAGGTTCCTTTCTAATCCTTTCTCCACACAGCAGCCAGAGTGGTATTTTCCAATGGAAAGCTGACATATCACCACTACTACCTCTTTACCCCTACTTGAAAACCTAGAAGGATAAAAACCCAAAACCTTAAATGTCCCACAGGGGCATACCCGGCTTGGCCCCCTTCCACCTACCTCTTCAGCCTCATCTCACTATCTCCAGCCACACCAGCTAGCTTCTGAGTCTTCAAAAGGGCCAAGCACCTCTTCTCCCAAGGCATTTACATATTTAGAAAGCTTTTTAATCCTTTCTTGGCTCAATTAACTCCTAATGATCAGTTCCAAAAAGCCTTCCCTGAACCACTGACCTTCATCGCCACCACCCGCCATCCCAACCTGGGTCAGATTCTCTTGTTTTGTTCTCAGAGAACTGTACTCTTTGTTCTTTGCCTTCAGAGCACCTACCTCAGTTTAGTATTTCACACTCACTTGTGTAATCATTCAATTAAAGCCTCTTCCACTAGAATAGGGATCAGCAACTATAACCTGTGGGTGCCTATTTTTCTATGACCCACAAGCTAAGAATGTTTTTAACATTTCTAAAGGATTAGGAAAACACCACCCAACACACAATATGCAACAGAGACCATATGTAGGTTATGTAGTTCACAAAGCCTAAAACATTTACTATCTGGTAAATAGTCTACCTGCACTAGACTATCAGTACCACAAAAACAGAGGCTATGGGCATCTTTCTACCTTCTCCCCAGAGCTTAGCACACAGCTTACCATATGTGCTTAGAAAATATATGTTGAACAGCTAAGTGGAGATGACATCAGAGGTTGTAAAAGTAGAAAAACAATTAAAATGTTAAAAAAGGAACAAGGGTAGGCAAAAAAAAAAAATTAAAAAAATTAAAAAAATTAAAAAAATCAAACACTAGAGAAAGGAATTTTAGAGATGTCACTTGTTAGAAAAACTAATAAGGAAGTTATATTGTGTGAAAAGTCAGATGAATTCAAATAACCCAGGAGATAAAAATATCAGAAAGTTAAAAATAATGTTCTTATTGGGAACTCATCCTTCCCTCCACCAGGAAATTGTTTGTAACTATTCTGTCAGCCAGAAAATTAAATGACTGGCCCCAAAGAACACAACACACCCAGGATGGACAACTGGGGTGGAGGGGAGTGAATTCTTACCTGCAAGACCTGCTGAATGCTCCGAAGCCAAGAGACACAGTGTTGCTGGAACATCTCTGTGGGGCTCTCCCCTACCAGCAAGGAGAGTAGACACAGGCCCTCAAACCTTGTAAGAATGGAAAGACTGATGACAAGCGGGTGGAAGCTAGACTTCAGAAAAACTATTTACCAGTCTTCTACTCTCACTGGGCTATAGCAAGACTGTACCCCAAGATCCGCTATGGTTTCTAAGTCTTGAAATACTTGGAAGACTTGGAGTGAGGTAGGGGCAGCAAGGAAAGAAGGGAGAAGTGACCCTAGGTGGGGAGTAGGAAACCTGGGAGCTGGAAAAGGTTGGGTTCAACTCAACTGAGCTCATGAAAAGAATGAAACTCCTCACCCTCTAGGGAATGGAGTAATCTCTTGGATCCATGGGGTGGCAACAACAGATGGACAGATACATAGCCCACTTCCCAGAAGAAAAAACAGCGTTAAGGACTTACCGAGTTTTGATAGATCCAAGTCGTGCATTACTGAGACCCACCAATGCCCCAACAGCTGAAAGGTTCTGGAGGAAAGAAAATGAAGTGAGTCAGGGGTAGGATGCTAAAGACACAGGAGAATTTATCCAAACCTTTCCCTGCCGCAGCATCTATGAGGGCTTTTCTGAAGTCACACCTCCTCTGAGGCCAAAAGACCATTCCCTAGAGGCCCTCAGTCTTTGCCCCATTTGCTGTGGGTATAACACACAGCAGCCTGTCCCTCAGGCTTTCAAGTTACGTCTTGCCTGGACCCTTCCCCCAAGCCCTACCCAACAAATCAGTGCTATACGAAGGACAACCCTAACACTTCCCAATACCAGATGTCAGAGATGGGTCTGTTTCACCTCTGTATCCCTGGAAAGCATCCAGCACAGAGTAGACATCCACCAATGCTTGCTGAATGGACATGAACTCATGTTACCCCTCTTCCTTCACCCCCAAACAAATCTCCTCCTGTTCTGGGCTTCATTAGAACTATTAGGAACACCAACACAGACCCAATCAGCCAAAATGCCCCTTAACAGCCCTCCTCTTTCCTGTTTGGAGCACCCCATAAGATGTTCTGTCCCCGACTCTCCCACAAGTAACCTTTCCACCTCCTAAATGGCCACACTCCTCTCAAGGTACCTCGATCTTCTTTATGGTACTTATCACTCATTCTCACAATATACACACATGATGCACTGCATCAGGTGAAGGAATACAGAACTAAATAAAACAAATGAGGTCCCACTCTTATGGAGGCAAGCGTTCGTTTACTTATCCAATCAATATGTATTTAATGCCACCTTCAGGGGAGGCCCTGTTTTAGGTGTTGAGTTTATATTCTAGTTAGAGGAAACAGAAAATAATTCAACCAAACAAACATATTGTACGTCAGATGGTGCCAAGTGCTCTGGGGAACAATGATGCAGGATAAAAGAAAGCAGGAAGGAAAGGAGTGCCTAGAGGAGAGAAGGATGGTTAATATTTTTTTTAGAGCAGATACAAAAGTCCTCTCTAAAAAAGTGACATCCAAGTAGAGACCTAAAGGGAAGTGAAAGAGCAAGCAAGATACACTGATACTCTCATATACTGCTGGTTAGAATATAAAATGGTGCAGGCACTGTGGAAAACAGCCTGGCAGTTCCTCAACAGTTACCACATGTTCCAGCACATCTACTCATGCGAAATGTACCCAAGAGAAATGAAGACCTACGTACACACAAAAACTTGTACACAAGTGTTCATAGTAGCATTATTCATAATAGCCAAAAAGTGAAAACAATCCAAATGCACATCAACGGATGAATGGATAAACAAAATTTAGTACATTCATACAATGGACTATTATGTGGCCATCAAAAGGAATGAAGTTCTTTTGTGTATCAAAGGTCTTCACCATGAAAGTAAAAAGATAATGGTAGAAAATATTTGGAAGGTACATAACTGATAAGTGTTTTATATCCAGAATATATAAGAAAACCCTACAACTCAACAACAAAAAGACAAACAACCCAATTTAAAAATGAGCAAGATGTGAATAGACATTTCTCTAAAGATATGCAAATGGCCAATAAGTACATGAAAAGATGCTCAACATCATTAATGATTAGGGAAATGCAAATCAAAACCATGAGATATATCCATTCACTAGAATGGCTACTATTTAAAAAAATGGAAAATAAGTTTGGAAAGGATGTGGAAAAATGGAAACATTCATTGTTGGTGGGAATGCAAAATAGTGTAACTTCTATGGAAAACAATGGGGCAATTCCTCAGAAAATTAAGTATAGAATTACCATATGACCTGGCAATCCAAATTCTAGGCATATACCCAAAAGAACTGAAAGCAGGGAATCAGATGTTTGCATACCAATGTTCATAGCAGCACTATGCACAATCGCCAAAAGGTGGAAGCAACACAGGTGTCCAGCAACTGATAAGTGGATAAATAAAAAGGGGTATATACATACAATGAAATATCATTCAGCTGTAAAAAGGGATGAAGTTCTGATACATGTGACAATATGGATGAAACTTGAAGACATCATGTTGAGTGAAATAAGCCAGAGAGAAAATGACACATTGTATGATATCTCTGATATGGAATAACTAGAATAAACAAATTCATGGTAAGAAACAAGAATACGGGTTACCAGGGGCTGTGGTGAGGGTAGGGAATGGTGAGTTAGTGCTTAATTAGTACAGAGTTTCTGTTTGGGGTGATGAAAAAGTTTTGATAATGGATGGTGGTGATGGTAGCACAACAATGTGAATGTAATTAACATCACTAAATTATATATTTGAAAGAGGTTAAAAGGGGAAATTTTAGGATATATATATATGTTACTAGAATAAAAACACAGGACTATACAACACAGTGAACCCAAATGTAAATGATGGACTATAGTTAACAGTATAATTATAAAAATATTCTTTCATGAATTATAACAAATGTACCTCATTAATGCAAGGTGTTAATAATAGGGAAGTATACGGGATCTCTGCATTTTACATATTTTATGCTTATTTCTGTATACCTACAACTTCTCTAACAAAAGAATTTAAAAAAAAGGGGGGAAAGTTTAGGGTGTGTGTATGTATATGTGTATGTATGTATGTGTGTGTGTGTGTGTGTGTGTGTGTGTGTATATTACTAGAATAAAAATTAAAAAAAAAAAAAACCCATAGGATTGTAAAACACAGTGAGCCCTAAATGTAAACTATGGACTACAATTATAATAATATTCCTTCATCCATTGTAACAAAGGAGCAGGTTACAGGGGTGAGAACCAGTTCAGTTTTAGAAAATGTTAAACCAGGGATGCCTGTTTAACATCAGAATGGAGATGCCAAACAGGAGCCAAGAGGAGAAATCCAGGTCAGAGATGTGACTTTGGGAGTTGTCAGCCATGGGACTGGATCAGATCACCCATGGGAGTGAAGGTAATTAAAGAATAGAGGCCATGCCAGGATTGGGTTCTTGGGCACAGAAACCATCAGAGGCCAGAGAGATGAGGATGAACCAGTGAAGGAGGCTGAAAAGGAGTGGCCAGTGTGGTAAGAAGAGAATCAAGAGAGAGAGAGAGGTATGCCAGAAGCCAACCGGGAAAGGTGTTTCAAAGGAGAGGCGATCACCTGAATCAAATGCTAGAGGCATTTACATAATTTCAAAGTATCTCTCTACAAGACACTAATTAATTAGAAAGGGAAAAATCCTAACTTTACACAGAAACAACCTGGCAGATACCACACTAACTCAGTGATCACAGTTAACATCAACCAGTAATGGAACAAATAGACATTACATGCCTCCTGACATGACACACAAAGAATGACACAATGTCATTTCTGCGGTACTCCTGCAAAAATGCATAACCTGAATCTAATCATGAAGAAACAGCAGACAAAACAAACTGAGGGACATCCTACAAAATAACTATCCAGTACTCTTCAAAACTGTCAAAATCATCAGGCAAAAATCAAGGAACCATTTGCTTAGAGACATTGTGAAGACGGCTGTTGAAAGCTGATGCTGACATTTTGGAGAACGCCAGTTTGAAATGCAACCTGGGAGCAAGCAGATGCCAGCCATGTGCCCTCCCAGCTAACAGAGGTTTTCCGGCTGCTAATGGCCTTTCTCCAGTGAAGGTACCCTATTGTTGATGCCTTACCTTGGACACTTCATTTCTTGGACACTGCCATTTCTTGTGTTATGCATAACGGTAGCATTAGCAAACCAGAACACTATTCTTCTTATAATAGAGAAAGGAAAATTTAAAATATTTATTGACTTCTGGGGAGGAAGTAAGGATGGGAATTAGATTCATGTATTAGCTACTTGCCCAGAACTGCATTAAGCCCCCTGTAACCATTCTAAGAAAAGTTTATTATTCCCATTTCATAGGTATGGAATACAAAACTCTGAAGACACACAGGCAGAATGTAGGTGAACCATACTTAGCATCCATGTTTTTCTGAAACTAATGTCTCTGCTGTTGGTGCTGTACTGCACTTTTTAAAAATGTATATTTATTCACCTTGCTATTAGCACTATTCTAAATGTGGTATTTTCATTTATTAAATGAAATTCCTAAATAGGTGAGAAAAGAAAGAATGAAAGGAAAGTAAGAAGAAAGGAAGGAAGGAAGGGAAAGAGAGAGAAAGCAAAAGCTAGAGAAGAGAGAAGAGAAAAAGGGACTGGAGATGGCAAGCTTTTTGCTTTCCAAAGGTAAAACCAAGACAGACAGTTGACTTTTATTTTCCCTTTTCTTTGGACTAATTTCTTCAGTTTTTATGAGATAGCATTTACTTTCCACATATATCTGAAAACATTAAAATGCCCTTTCTCTTAGAATACAAAAGAATCCCTCTGTTATTTGCTTAAAAGGCTTTAGGGAATAGAGATGGACTCTCCAGTGGTCATTTTTCCTGAAGTTGTCACATGAATACCAATGACACTGTCTGAAGCTTCCCAATACTTTTGCATACATAGAAGGTTCTCATCTCTAATGAGTTCTTATATTATCCAGTCCCAAATGTCCTCTGCATTCCTTTGTTGCTGCTGTTTTTAAATATAGATAAGAAACATGACATTAAAAATGTTTTGCTTATACATTGCCATTTGACATTCATGGACAAATCCACAAGTGTCATTGTTGCAGAAGGTTTAATAAAAACACCATGCATGTCTCAAAAAAAAAAAAAGAAAGAAAGAAAGAAAACATGAGACAGACAGAAAGAAAGAAAACATGAGAGACACGACAACTTAATGCAATATGCGATCCCTGATTGGACCCTAGATCAGAATTTTTTTTTTTTTTCTGTTGCTGTAAAGAACACTCTTAGGACAACTGGCACAGCTTGAATAAGAGCTGTAGATTTATTGTACCAATGTTAATTTTCTGGTTTTGATGATGGAATTGGTTATGTAAGAGAGCATTCATTCTTTTTAAGGAAATACTCACTGAAGAACTTAGAGGTTAAAGGGCTTCATATCAGCAACTCACTCTTAAATGGACCCAGAAAAAATATACATCAAGAAAGAATGATAAAACAAATATGCATTTTAACTGTTGACATTAGGGATATCAGGGTGAAGGGCAAACAGCAATACTTTGTACTATTCTTTCAATTTTTCTGTAAATTTAAAATTATTTCAAAATAATGTAAAACACAAAAAGAAGAAGAAAAGGAGAAGAATTAAAGGCAGTAAGTATAGACCACTCTTTTGAGTAGTTTTGCCATAAAGGGGAAATGAGGCAAGACCTGCAGGGTGAGGATGTTGAACTTTACACTGATGAAGATCCTCTAAAGAGAGAAAAACTAACAGGGGCAGGGAGAGGGGGAGCACTGCTGAAGGAGTGTACTTGTGTCAGTGGAGAGAGGACGAATCTAGTGCAGGAGTGGAGGACTGGCCTTAGATAGGAGCATGGACAACTCGTCCCTAGTAAGGGGGGAGAAGGCAAAGCATATGGGCACAAATCCAGGCAGGCTGGTAGATACAGCTGCTTCTACTTTCCCAATGAATGGGAAGAAAGGTCATAAGCTGAGAGTGAGGATGGGGGAAGGTAGCAGACATGTGAAAAGAAGGAGAAGGTGCAAATAGCTGTCTAGGAAACTGGAAAGGTGATAGGATTTCTGGACGACACTAAGGGTCCACCTGTGTCAACGGCCATGAATTTACAGTGAGACCAGTAAGCAAGGATGTATGTTCTCCTCTAGCTACAGTGAGCTGTTGCAAGTGTAGGCACAGAATAGAGTTTAACAGGGATGGAGTATTGCCAGGTGAGTACAATGAAGAAACAGTAGGGCAAGGAAGTGAGTATAATGAACCATGGAATTTAAACTGGGTAGGAAAGGAAGTGAGAACATGACAGATAATAAGTTAATTTCGTCAAATAGTAGTGTTAGGAAAGAAACAAAACAGGATAATGTGACAGAGAATGAATGGAAGGAGAAGGGCTACTTTATTTTAAGGTAGGATGTCAGGAAAAACCTCTCTGAGATGGTGGCATTTAAATAAGCAGCTCACCTTCTCATGAGTTTCCCAGCAAAGAGTGAAGGAACTGACAGGCCATGCCCTCAGCAAGCTCTAGAATTTACCCAGGCCTGGGAGCGGCAGCACAGTTAAGAACAGAAGGGAGTTGTATGAGGTCAAGAAGAAAGCAGAGGTTATGCTATATATTGTGCCTTGTGCAATCATAAGTTCCTATAGGGTTTTAAGCAAGAGAATGCTGTAATCTTACCAATGTTTTTAAAAAGAGCATTGGCTACTGGCTGGAGGACAATACTAAGCCTTGGGGACACAGAGGCAGAGTAAGTCACTGCCTCTGTCCTTCAAAGCACGTACATTCACGGGGGAAATAATATATGTGACTGGCTTTAAAATAATCCAGAAAAAAATAAATAGGTGGGTTACTGGGGGGAAAAAACAAGATTAGCAAAATATCCATTGTTAAATTTGGGTAACAGGTGCACAGCACAGGGTGGAGTGGTCTAAAACATTTTTTTTTTTTTTTGTATATGTCTGAAATTTTCCATACGCTTTTAAAATTACACACAAAAACAAATCAATTCAAAGCATATACAGCTAAGTTGTGTGTAGGTAGGGGAGAGGGTTTGTATGCATATGTGAAACAAATAAATAGATAATTTCAGCATGGTCTAATAAAGAGCAGTTAATCATTTGTGGGTAGGAAAAGTTTCCCAGAGGCAGTAGAGAATTGAAAGGATTTCTTGGGCTGGGGGGGACAGGCAGCAAAGGAAGGGACTCTAAGCAGAGAAGAGTAAGTAAAAAGGCCCGAGGCAAGAAAGCACAGGATTTTAAAAGGCAGCAAACAGAATCAGAATTTTATTTTAGAAAGCTCATCCTGGCTGCTGTGTGAGGAATGGATTCAAGAGCACAAGATTGCAGGGAAGGACCAGTTAGGAGATTGTGGCTATAATCCTAGCTGAAAACTGTGACTCGTGCTAAGGTAGTTCTGTTTTGGAACTCCTGAGTTTACTGTACCTATGGGAAAGCTAAATTGGAGATTAAGCCTAGATGGATAGACCAACTGATGAGATCGTTTCTCATCTCAAATAGACTAGAAATTCTCTGAGGGAAAGGACCATGTTTTACTTAGCTACCTAGAGATGAGGTACAGTACCTCGTACATAACAGATCCTTGGAGGCGGGGCAAGATGGCGGAGTGGTGAGGTGTAGACTTTAGTTACTCCTCCAGGACAGTACGTAGAAAGGCAGGAACTGCATGGACTGGACACCGCAGAGCAATTTGACTTTCGGCATACTTCATACAATACTCACAAATGCATGGAACAGCTGAGATCAGCGAAATCTGTTAAGTTCTCATGGCCAGGGGACCCATGCCCCTCCCTGCCAGGCTGAGTCCTGTGGGAGGAGGGGCTGGTGGTGCTGGGAACCAGGAGGGAAAACTGCAGTTGCAGCGTTGATTGAAAACTCAGACTGCTGATCAAAACTCCAAACATAGATAGACAGACCAGACATAGGAGAATCCGGGAGCAGTCAGCCCAGTGGAGAGAAGATAGGGCTAGCAAAAACAGCAAAAAAAAAAAAAAAAAAAAAAAAAAACAGAGATATTTTTGGAGTTCTGGTGAACATAAAACAAAGAAGAAGGGCAGGGCTCAAACAGAATCAGGCTCATATGCAAATCCAGAGTGCTAGGTCCCTTGTCTGAAGAGCCCATTTCTCTGCTTTCTTGATTGTAACTTAATGGCCCTTATCTCCTTGTCTCTTAGCATTTCAATAGCCCATTAGACCTGCAAGGAAGGCCCTTCTTTTTCTTTTTTTTTTTAAACCTTTTTTTTTTCTAAAACAATTACTCTAAGAAGCCCATTAAAGAAAGCCTCAAAGACTTGCAATCTGGGCCCAGGCAAGAGCAGAGCTAAGATAGCTTTGAGAGACAAAGCAGTAAGTCAAATGGCTGAGGAAATTCGCTAAACACCACAACTTCCCAAGAAACGGGGAGCGTCCTGTTACACCCATCTTCCTGGAGGGCTGGGAATGCTCCTGCCCAGCACCAGCACCACAGCCCACAGCTGCCCCAAACACAGTGTGACAAGAAGTGTTTCGAACAACAGTTGCACACACCACAATATCGGGTGAGGATAATAGCCTTTTGGGCACCCGCAGCTAACTGTCCTGGAGCTGGGAAGGCGGAGCTGTGTGAAAAGGGGGAAATTAACATGCCCCATTCAGCCATCCTTTCAGCAGACTGGGAACACCCCTACACAGCCCTTTGGCCCAGAACTTCCCTTGGGGGACAGCGCTCACCTGTGACGTGGCAGAGTCTTCCCTCAGCAGAGGACCTAGGAGGGCACAGCGTGGAAGAGGGACCCACTCGCAAGTCCCAGGGACCACACGCCAATACCAAGGACTTGTGGGTCAGCGGCAGAGACAAACTGTAGTGAGACTGAACTGAAGGATTAGACTATTGCAACAGCTTTAAATCTCCAGGAACACCAGGGAGATTTGATTATTAAAGCCGCCCTCCCTCCCTAACCACTCAGACACACACCCCACATTCAGGGTGGGCAGCACCAACTACACACTCAAACTTGGTGCACCAACTGGACTCCACAAGACTCACACCCCCACTCAACACAAAGGCAAAGTTGGGGAGAACTGGCTTGAGGGGAACAGGTGGTTCGCAGATGCCACCTGCTGGTTAAAGAAAGTGTACTCCACGAAGCTGCAGATCTGACAAATTAGAGATAAGTGTTTGAATCAGCATACATATCCTATAAGAACCCTATCAAACTGAGCAAATGCCAAGAGGCCAAAAACAACAGACAATTTTAAAGCATATGAAAAAACCAGACGATATGGATAACCCAAACCCAAACACCCAAATTAAAAGTTCAGAGGAGACACAGTACTTGGAGCAATTAATCAAAGAACTAAAGACAAACAATGAGATCATGGTACAGGATACAAAGGACATGAAGAAGACCCTAGAAGAGCATAAAGAAGAAATTGCAAGAGTAAATAAAAAAAGGACCATCTTATGGAAATAAAACAAACTGCTGACCAAATTAAAAAGATTCTGGATACTCAGTACAAGACTAGAGGAAGGTGAACAGAGAATCAGTAACCTCGAGGATGAGAGAACAGAAAATGAAAGAAAAGAAAGAATGGAAAAAAACTGAAAAAATCAAAATGGACCTCAGGGATATGACAGAAAATATAAAACGTCCTAATATAAGACTCACTGGTGTTCCAGAAGGGGAAGAGAAGGGTAAAGGTCTAGGAAGAGTATTCAAATAAATTGTTGGGGAAAACTTCCCAAATCTTCTAAACACCATAAATACACAAATCATAAATGCTCAGCGAACTCCTAATAGAATAAATCCAAATAAACCCAGTCTGAGACATATTCTGATCAGATCATCAAATACGGAAAAGAAGGAGCAAGTTCTGAATGCAGCAAGAGAAAAGCAATTCAACACTTACAAAGGAAACAGCATAAGACTAAGTAGTGACTACTCAGCAGCCACCATGGAGGCAAGAAGGCAGTGGCATGACATATTTAAAATTCTGAGAGAGAAAAATTGCCAACCAACAATTCTTTATCCAGCAAAGCTCCTACAAATTTGAGGGAGAGCTTAAATTTTTCACAGACAAACAAATGCTGAGAGACTGTGCCAATAAAAGACCTGCCCTACTTGAGATACTAAAGAGCCCTACTGACAGAGAAACAAAGAAACGGGAAAGAGATATGGTGAAAAGTGCAGTACTAAAGAGATTCAGTATGGGTACGTTAAAGGACATTAAGAGAGAGAGGGAAAAATATATCTGACAAACATAAACCAAAGGATAGGATGGCTGATTCAAGAAATGCCTTCACAGTAATAACATTGAATATAAATGGGCTAAACTCCCCAATTAAAATATATAGATTGGCAGAATGGATTAAAAAAAAAATGAACCATCAATATGTTGCATACAAGAGACTCATCTTAGACACAGGGACACAAAGAAACTGAAAATGAAAGGATGGAAAAAAATATTTCATGCAAGCTACAGCCAAAAGAAAGCAGGAGTAGCAATATTAATCTCAGATAAAATAGACTTTAAATACAAGGATGTTATAAGAGACAAAGAAGGCCACTACATACTAATAAAAGGGGCAAATCAACAAGAAGAAATAACAATCATACATGTTTATGCATCCAGTCAAGGTGCCACAAAATACATGAGATAAACACTGGCAAAACGAAAGGAAGCAATGGATGTTTCCACAATAATTATGGGAGATTTCAACACATCACTCTCTCCTATAGACAGATCAACCAGACAGAAGACCAATAAGCAAACTGAAAACCTAAACAATCTGATAAATTAATTGGATTTAACAGACATATAAAGAACATTACATCCCAAATCACCGGGATACACATTCTTCTCTAGTGCTCATGGAACTTTCTCTAGAATAGACCATAGGCTGGGACATAAAACAAGCCTCAACAAATTTAAAAACATTGAAACTATTCAAAGCACATTCTCTGACCACAATGGAATACAATTAGAAGTCAATAACCATCAGAGACTTAGAAAATTCACAAATATCTGGAGGTTAAATAACACACTCCTAAACAATCAGTGAGTTAAAGAAGAAATAGCAAGAGAAATTGCTAAATATATAGAGACGAATGAAAATGAGAACACAACATATCAAAACCTACGGGATGCAGCAAAAGCAATACTGAGGCTGAAATTTATAGCACTAAACCCATACATTAAAAAGGAAGAAAGAGCTAAAATCAAAGAACTAATGGAGCAACGAAAGAAGCTAAAAAATGAATAGCAAACCAATCCTAAACCAAGTAGAAAAAAAGAAATAACAAGGATTAAAGGAGAAATAAATGACACGGAGAACGAACAAACAAACAAACAAACAAACTAAAAAACAACAGAAAGAGTAAATAGGAGAGAAACTAAGATGGAGGCTAGGTGAGACAGGGCAAAAAAACACCTCCGTAAAAAACACTAGATAAAAACCAGAAAGTGACCCAGAATACCGGTTACAGCGATGCGCCAGCTGGACGAGGTCTGCTAGTTCCACAGGGACCATATACTTGGTGAAACAGGGAGTCTGCATTCTGAAACGAGTGAGTAAGCTGGCTGGAAGACCCGCAGCTGCACAGCGGTCTGGGGAAGCCAGGGCTTGGCGTTTGGAGACTGACTGGCTCTTTTTAAACAAACAAACAAACAAAAAAAAAAAAAAGGGGGGGGGGAACCCAGGAGAGGCTGCAGTTGTGACAGTGGGAACCACGCAGTAAAACATAGCAAGAGGAGGCTGCGCCAACCTCTCGGTGTCTGGCCTGGGGGATAGTCTGCTGCAGATACCCTCGGGGCCAGTGGAACAGAGGGGAGAGCCGGAAGGTGAAAGAAACCCCGCGGCTAGCAGCTGCCTCCCCGGAGGGCTGGATAAACTCCTGCCCGGGGCTGTGCCAGTTGTCCTGGAGCTGGGAAGGAGGAACTGTGCGAGGAGAGGGGTGTTGAGACACCCTGTTCGGACATCTTTGCATCAGGCTGGGAGCGCCCCTACACAGCCCGGGGGCCCAGGGCTTCCCTTGAGGGACAGCGCGCACAGGTGACGGACGTAGCACAGCATTCCCTCAGAAGAGGCTCTTGAGGATTGCAGCTGGGCAGGGGGACCTGCTTGGAGAATCCAGGGACACTACGCCAAGTCTGGTGGTTTGTGGGACAGTGAGAGAGAGGGTCTGGGGCTGAAATGAAATGAAGGCTTAGGCTCTTGCAGCGGCCTTGAATCTCCGGGAACCTGGGGGATTTGAATATTAAAGCTGCCCTTCCTCCCTGGCCACCTGTACACATGCCCCATATTCAGGGCGGGTGGCTCCAGCAACACAACCAAACAGTTCTCCAACTGAACCCCACAAGAATCATTTCCCCATACACCACGGGGACAAGGTGGAGAACTGACTTGAGGGGTATAGGTGACTCACAGACGCCATCTGCTGGTTAGTTAGATAAAGTGTACGCCACCAAACTGTGTTTCTGAAAAATCAGATTGGTATATTTTTTTTACAACTTGAAAGAACCCTATCAAGCAAAGCAAATGCCAAGAGGCCAAAAACAACAGAAAATCTTAATGCATGTGATAAAACCAGATGATATGGAGAATCCAACTACAGACACACAAATCAAGGTATCAGAAGAGACACTATACCTGGCACAATTAATCAAAGAACTACAATCGAGGAAAGAAAACATGGCAAAGGATTTAAAGGACATCAAGAAGACCATGGCCCAGGATATAAGCAACATAAAAAAGACCCTAGAAGAGCATAAAGAAGACATTGCAAGAGTAAATAAAAAAAATAGAAGGTCTTATGGAAATAAAAGAAACTGTTGGCCAAATTAAAAAGACTCTGGATATTCACAAGATTAGAGGAAGATGAACAACGTCTCAGTGTCCTAGAAGTCCACAGAACAGAAAATGAAAGAACAAAAGAAAAAATGGAGAAAAAAATCGAAAAAATCAAAATGGATCTCAGGGATACGACAGATAAAATAAAACGTCCAAACTTAAGACTCATTGGTGTCCCAGAAGGGGAAGAGAAGGGTGAAGGTCTAGAAAGAGGATTCAAAGACATTGTTGGGGAAAACTTCCCCAACCTTATACACAATATAAATACACAAAGCATAAATGCCCAGCGAACTCCAAACAGAATAAATCCAAATAAACCCACTCCGAGACATATTCTGATCAGACTCTCAAATACTGAAGAGAAGGAGCAAGTTCTGAAAGCAGCAAGAGGAAAGCAATTCACCACATACAAAGGAAACAATGTAAGACTAAGTAGTGACTATTCAGCGGCCACCATGGAGGCGAGAAGGCAGTGGCATGACACATTTAAAACTCTGAGAGAGAAAAATTTCCAACCAAGAATATTTTAACCAGCAAAACTCTCCTTCAAATTTGAAGGAGAGCTTAAATTTTTCACAGACAAACAAATGCTGAGAGACTGTGCCAATAAAAGACCTGCCCTATTTCAGATACTAAAGGGTGCCCTACCAACAGAGAAACAAAGAAAGGAGAAAGAGATATAGAGAATTTTAACAGACATATATAGTACCTTACATCCCAAATCACCAGGACACTCATTTTTCTCTAGTGATCACTGATCTTTATCCAGAAGGGACCATAAGCTGGGACATAAAACAAGCCTCAAGAAATTAAAAAAAAAAAAAAAAATTTGAATATACTCAAAGCACATTCTCCAACCACAATGGAATACAAATAGAACTCAATAATTTTTGAACTGTAACTCCACTATTTACTTCCTACATGATAAAAAAATACACAAACTCTAAGGACTAATCAGTGGTTTTGAACTCAACGTAAAGTACGTTATTTTAGACAACTATATAAAGGTAGGGGAATGAAGGAGTATAAGAACATAGTTTATGTGTCCTAATGAAGTGAAGGTGGTATCAAAGAAAAACAAGATTGATATGGATTTAAGAGGTTAATTTTAAGCCCCACAGTAAACACAAAGAAATTATCAGAGAATATAACCACAGAGATGAAAAGTAGAGTATGGGTAAAGAGAAATGGGGGAAGGGGCAATGGGGAGTTAAGAAATGAAGTGTAGGGTTGCTGTTTGAGGTGAAGGGAAATTTCTAGTAATGGATGGTGGGAAAGAACATTACAACATTCTAACTGTGATTAATCCCACTAACGGAAGTCTAGGGAGGGGGTGGAATGGGAAGATTTAGGCTGTATATATGTTTCCACAACTGAAAAAAAAAAAAAAAAGTCTAAACAGATGACAATTGAATGCCAAGGATGAACTTGAATGGGACTGGAGGATGGAGGACAGGAGGCTCAAAGGGACACAGTTGAGACATAAGGAAAATGAAACACAGAATGTGTAAGCTTTGAATCGTTGAATCTCTTGTACTTCTTAGCTGCGCTTAATGGTATTGCATAAAAGAATGTTCTTGTTCACGGGAAGTGTATACGTGAATTATAGTGTATGTTCAAGGATGTGTGCAGCTAGCCGTCATACGTTCAGAAGACAGAGCAATAGATGATGGATGATAGATAGGGAGGGAGGGAGGGAGGCAGGGAAAGAAACAGCAATGTGACAGCATGTGAAAGTTGGTGGATTGGGCTATCGGGGGAGAGGGGTCAGGGTATGATGGAATTCTGTTTATGGGGTTAGTACTGTTTTTTCAACTGTTCCTGTAACTTTGAATTTATTTCAAAATAAAACAAAATGTCAAAAAAAGAGAGAACAGAATGGAAAAAAACTATATTAACAAGTTAGAGACAAGTAATAGTAATCTCTTTTCTAATTTTTATACAAGTAAAAGTATGTTATATTGCCCTTACAGAAATCAAAGCTTAATTAGTAAAAATATTATCAGTAGAGTTTTATGGGCATTCAAGGCTAAGTCTCTGATAACGTGGACACCTTCCTTTGATCTTGAACAACTCATGGGTTGAGATGCTTTGCTTCATGAGACATTCATGTTCATGAAGCATCATTTAGTGTAAAAATAGAACATGCTTAATTAAAGTTACTCTAAATCAAGCGCTATGAATTTTCTGTAACTGAAACAAAGAGGAGCTCTCTGATCTCATGTCCAGCTGCATCTAGAGGAGTGGGGGCTCCCAGGCTTGGTAATGTATCAATCAATTTTTTACATTGTAAACTTGTTTCTTTTACCTTAAGTGCTCCTTTTAGTAAAAAAATATGTTAAAGGTGAAAAAAAAAACAAAGAGTAAATAACACCAAAAGTTGGTTCTTTGAGAACATCAACAAGACTGACAAGCCCCTATTTAGACTGACAAAATCAAAAAGAGAGAAGACCAAAAAAACAAAATAATGAATGAGAAAGGTGACGTTGCTGTGGATCCTGAAGAAATTAAAAAAATTATAAGGGGATACTATGAACAACTGTATACCAACAAACTGAATAATGTAGAGGAAATGGACAATTTCCTGGAAACATATGAACAACCTAGACCGACCAGAGAAGAAACAGAAGACCTCAACCAATCAATCACAAGCAAAGAGATCCAATCAGTCATCAAAAAGCTTCCCACGAATTCACAGGGGAATTCTACCAAACTTTCCAAAAAGAACTGACACCAATCTTACTTAAACACTTTCAAAACATCAAAGAAAACTGAACACTACCTAACAAGCTAACATCAATCTAATACCAAAACCAGGTAAAGGTGCTACAAAAAAGGAAAACTACAGGCCAATCTCCCTAATGAATATAAATGCAAAAATTCTCAACAAAATACTTGCAAATCGAATCCAAAGACATATTAAAAAAATCACACACCATGACCAAGTGGGGTTCATTCCAGGCATGCAAGGATGGTTCAACATAAGAAAATCAATCAATGTATTACAGCACATTAACAAATCAAAAGAGAAAAATCAAAATGATAATCTCAATAGATGCTGAAAAAGCATTCGACAAAATCCAACTTCCCTTTTTGATGAAAACACTTCAAAAGATAGGAATTGAAGGAAACCCTCAATATGATAAAGAGCATATATGAAAAACCCACAGCCAGCATAGTACTCAATGGTGAGAGATTGAAAGCCTTCCCTCTAAGATCAGGAACGAGACAAGGATGCCCGCTGTCACCACTGTTATTCAACATCGTGCTGGAAGTGCTAGCCAGGGCAATCCGGGAAGACAAAGAAATAAAAGGCATCCAAATTGGAAAGGAAGTAAAACTGTCATTATTTGCAGATGATATGATCTTATATCCGGAAAACCCTGAGAAAAAGATGATACAGCTACTACTGGAGTTAATAAATTTAGCAAAGTAGAGGGATACAAGACTAATGCACATAAGTCAGTAATGTTTCTACATGCTAGAAATGAACAAACTGAAGAGACACTCAAGAAAAAGATACTGTTCTCAATAGTAACTAAAAAAATCAAGTACCTAGGAATAAACTTAACCAAAGATGTAAAAGACCTATACAAAGAAAACTACATAACTCTACTAAAAGAAACAGAAGGCAAACCTTAAAAGATGGAAAAATATTCCATGTTCATGGATAGGAAGGCTAAACGTCATTAAGATGTCAATTCTACCCAAACTCATCTACAGATTCAATGCAATCCCAATCAAAATTCCAACAACCTACTTTGCACAGACTTGGAAAAGCTGGAAACGGAAGATGCCTCAAATCGCTAAAAACACTCTAAAACACTAAAAAAAAACACTCTAAAAAAGCACAACAAAGTGGGAGGACTTTCACTCTCTGACTTTGAAGCTTATTATAAAGCCTCAGTAGTCAAAACAGCATGATACTGCCACAAAAATACACATATTTATAAATGGAATAGAGAGGCGGGGCAAGATGGCAGACTGGTGAGCTGTATGTTTTAGTTACTCCTCCAGGAAAGTAGGTAGAAAGCCAGGAACTGCATGGACTGGACACCACAGAGCAATCTGACTTTGGGCATACTTCATACAACAGTCATGAAAATGTGGAACTGCTGAGATCAGCGAAATCTGTAAGTTTTTGTGGCCAGGAGACCTGCGCCTCTCCCTGCCAGGCTCAGTCCTGTGGGAGGAGGGGCTGTCAGCTCCGGGAAGGAGAAGGGAGAACTGCAGTGGCAGCCCTTATCGGAAACTCATTCTACTGATCCAAACTCCAACCATAGATAGACTGAGACCAGACACCAGAGAATCTGAGAGCAGCCAGCCCAGCAGAGAGGAGACAGGCATAGAAAAAAACAGCATGAAAAACTCCAAAATAAAAGCGGAGGATTTTTGGAGTTCTGGTGAACATAGAAAGGGGAAGGGCAGAGCTCAGGCCCTCAGGCTCATATGCAAATCCCGAAGAAAAGCTGATCTCTCTGCCCTGTGGACCTTTCCTTAATGGCCCTAATTGCTTTGTCTCTTAGCATTTCAATAACCCATTAGATCTGTGAGGAGGGCCCTTTTTTTTTTTTTTTAATCCTTTTTTCTTTTTCTAAAACAATTACTCTAAGAAGCCCAATACAGAAAGCTTCAAAGACTTGCAATTTGGGCAGGTTAAGACAAGAGCAGAACTAAGAGAGCTCTGAGACAAAAGGCAATAATCTAGTGGCTGAGAAAATTCACTAAACACCACAACTTCCCAAGAAAAGGGGGGTGTCTGCTCACAGCCATCATCCTGGTGGACAGGAAACACTCCTGCCCATTGCCAGCCCCATACCCCAGAGCTGCCCCAGAAAACCCAGTGTGACGGAGGTGCTTCAAATAACAGGCACACTCCACAAAACTGGGTGTGGACATTAGCCTTCCCTGCAACCTCAGCTGATTGTCCCAGAGCTGGGAAGGTGGAGCAGTGTGAATTAACAAAGCCCTATTCAGCCATCATTTCAGCAGACTGGGAGCCTCCCTACACAGCCCAGCAGCCCAGAACCGCCCTGGGGGGACGGCACTCACCTGTGACATAGCACAGTCATCCCTCAACAGAGGACCAGGGGGTGCACGGCCTGGAAGAGGGATCCACTTGCAAGTCTCAGGAGCCATACGCCAATACCAAGGACTTGTGGGTCAGTGGCAGAGACAAACTGTGGCAGGACTGAACTGAAGGATTAGACTATTGCAGCAGCTTTAAAACTCCAGGATCACCAGGGAGATTTGATTGTTAGAGCCACCCCCCCTCCCTGACTGCCCAGAAACAAGCCCCATATACAGGGCGGGCAACACCAACTACACACGCAAGCTTGGTACACCAATTGGACCCCACAAGACTCACTTCCCCACTCACCACAAAGGCACAGCAGGGGAGAACTGGCTTGTGGAGAACAGGTGGCTCGTGGATGCCACCTGCTGGTTAGTTAGAGAAAGTGTACTCCACGAAGCTGTAGATCTGATAAATTAGAGATAAGGACTTCAATTGGTCTACACATCCTAAAAGAACCCTATCAAGTTCAGCAAATGCCAAGAGGCCAAAAACAACAGAAAATTATAAAGCATATGAAAAAAACAGACGATATGGATAACCCAAGCCCAAGCACCCAAATCAGAAGATCAGAAGAGACACAGCACCTGGAGCAGCTACTCAAAGAACTAAAGATGAACAATGAGACCACAGTACAGAATACAAAGGATATCAAGAAGATCCTAGAAGAGCATAAAGAAGACATTGCAAGACTAAATAAAAAAATAGACGATCTTATGGAAATTAAAGAAACTGTTGACCAAATTAAAAAGATTCTGGACACTCATAGTACAAGACTAGAGGAAGTTGAACAACGAATCAGTGACCTCGAAGATGACAGAATGGAAAATGAAAGCATAAAAGAAAGAATGGGGAAAAAAATTGAAACAATTGAAACGGACCTCAGGGATATGATAGATAATATAAAACGTCCTAATATAAGACTCATTGGTGTCCCAGAAGGGGAAGAAAAGGGTAAAGGTCTAGGAAGAGTATTCAAAGAAATTGTTGGGGAAAACTTCCCAAATCTTCTAAACAACATAAATACACAAATCATAAATGCCCAGCGAACTCCAAATAGAATAAATCCAAATAAACCCATTCCGAGACATATTCTGATCACACTGTCAAACACGAAAGAGAAGGAGCAAGTTCTGAAAGCAGCAAGAGAAAAGCAATTCACCACATACAAAGGAAACAGCATAAGACTAAGTAGTGACTACTCAGCGGCCACCATGGAGGCAAAAAGGCAATGGCACGATATATTTAAAATTCTGAGTGAGAAAAATTTCCAACCAAGAATACTTTATCCAGCAAAGCTCTCCTTCAAATCTGAGGGAGAGCTTAAATTTTTCACAGACAAACAAATGCTGAGAGAATTTGCTAACAAGAGACCTGCCCTACTGGAGATACTAAAGGGAGCCCTACACACAGAGAAACAAAGAAAGGACAGAGAGACTTGGAGAAAGGTTCAGTACTAAAGAGATTCGGTATGGGTACAATAAAGGATATTAATAGAGAGAGGGGAAAAACATATATGACAAACATAAACCAAAGGATAAGATGGCTGATTCAAGAAACGCTTTCACAGTTATAACGTTCAATGTAAATGGATTAAACTCCCCCAATTAAAAGATATAGATTCGCAGAATGGATCAAAAAAAAATGAACCATCAATATGTTGCATACAAGAGACTCATCTTAGACACAGGGACACAAAGAAATTGAAAGTGAAAGGATGGAGAAAAATATTTCATGCAAGCTACAGCCAAAGGAAAGCAGGTGTAGCAATATTAATCTCAGATAAAATAGACTTTAAATGCAGGGATGTTTTGAGAGACAAAGAAGGCCACTACATACTAATAAAAGGGGCAATTCAACAAGAAGAAATAACAATCATAAATGTCTATGCACCCAATCAAGGTGCCACAAAACACATGAGAGAAACACTGGCAAAACTAAAGGAAGCAATTGATGTTTCCACAATAATTGTGGGAGACTTCAACACATCACTCTCTCCTATAGATAGAACAACCAGACAGAGGACCAATAAGGAAATTGAAAACCTAAAAATCTGATAAATGAATTAGATTTAACAGACATATACAGAACATTACATCCCAAATCACCAGGATACACATACTTTTCTAGTGCTCACAGAACTTTCTCCAGAATAGATCATATGCTGGGACATAAAACAAGCCTCAATAAATTTAAAAAGATTGAAATTATTCAAAGCACATTCTCTGACCACAATAGAATACAATTAGAAGTCAATAACCATCAGAGACTTAGAAAATTCACAAATACCTGGAGGTTAAACAACACACTCCTAAACAATCAGTGGGTTAAAGAAGAAATAGCAAGAGAAATTGCTAAATATGTAGAGACAAATGAAAATGAGAACACAACATACCAAAGCCTATGGGATGCAGCAAAAGCAGTACTGAGGGGGAAATTTACAGCACTAAACGCATATATTAAAAAGGAAGAAAGAGCCAAAATCAAAGAACTAATGGATCAACTGAAGAAGCTAGAAAATGAACAGCAAACCAACCCTAAACCAAGTAGAAGAAAAGAAATAACAAGGATTAAAGCAGAAATAAATGACATAGAGAACAAAAAAACAATAGAGAGGATAACTATCACCAAAAGTTGGTTCTTTGAGAAGATCAACAAGATTGACAAGCCCCTAGCTAGACTGACAAAATCAAAAAGAGAGAAGACACATATAAACAAAATAATGAATGAAAAAGGTGACATAACTGCAGATCCTGAAGAAATTAAAAAAATTATAAGAGGATACTATGAACAACTGTATGGCAACAAACTGGATAATGTAGAGGAAATGGACAATTTCCTGGAAACATATGAACAACCTAGACTGACCAGAGAAGAATTAGAAGACCTCAATCAACCCATCACAAGCAAAGAGATCCAATCAGTCATCAAAAATCTTCCCACAAATAAATGCCCAGGGCCAGATGGCTTCACAGGGGAATTCTACCAAACTTTCCAGAAAGAACTGACACCAATCTTACTCAAACTCTTTCAAAACACTGAAGAAAATGGAACACTACCTAACTCATTTTATGAAGCTAACATCAATCTAATACCAAAACCAGGCAAAGATGCTACAAAAAAGGAAAACTACCAGCCAATCTCCCTAATGAATATAGATGCAAAAATCCTCAACAAAATACTTGCAAATCGAATCCAAAGACACATTAAAAAAATCATACACCATGACCAAGTGGGGCTCATTCTAGGCATGCAAGGATGGTTCAACATAAGAAAATCAATCAATGTATTACAACACATTAACAATTCAAAAGGGAAAAATCAAATGATCATCTCAATAGATGCTGAAAAAGCATTCGACAAAATCCAACATCCGTTTTTGATAAAAACACTTCAAAAGGTAGGAATTGAAGGAAACTTCCTCAACATGATAAAGAGCATATATGAAAAACCCACAGCGAGCATAGTACTCAATGGTGAGAGACTGAAAGCCTTCCCTCTAAGATCAGGAACAGGACAAGGATGCCCGTTGTCACCACTGTTATTCAACATTGTACTAGAAGTGCTAGCCAGGGCAATCCAGCAAGACAAAGAAGTAAAAGGCATCCAAATTGGAAAAGAAGAAGTAAAACTGTCATTGTTTGCAGATGATATGATCTGATATCTGGAAAACCCTGAGAAATCGACGATACAGCTACTAGAGCTAATAAACAAATTTAGCAAAGTAGCAGGATACAAGATTAATGCACATAAGTCAGTAATGTTTCTATATGCTAGAAATGAACAAACTGAAGAGACACTCAAGAAAAAGATACCATTTTCAATAGTAACTAAAAAAATCAAGTACCTAGGAATAAACTTAACCAAAGATCTAAAAGACCTATACAAAGAAAACTACATAACTCTACTAAAAGAAATAGAAGGGGACCTTAAAAGATGGAAAAATATTCCATGTTCATGGATAGGAAGGCTAAATGTTATTAAGATGTCAATTCTACCCAAACTCATCTACAGATTCAATGTAATCCCAATCAAAATTCCAACAACCTACTTTGCAGACTTGAAAAAGCTAGTTATCAAATTTATTTGGAAAGGGAAGATGCCTCGAATTGCTAAAGACACTCTAAAAAAGAAAAACGAAGTGGGAGGACTTACACTCCCTGACTTTGAAGCTTATTATAAAGCCACAGTTGTCAAAACAGCATGGTACTGGCACAAAGATAGACATATAGATCAATGGAATCGAATTGAGAATTCAGAGATAGACCCTCAGATCTATGGCCGACTGATCTTTGATAAGGCCCCCAAAGTCACTGAACTGAGTCATAATGGTCTATTCAACAAATGGGGCTGGGAGAGTTGGATATACATATCCAAAAGAATGAAAGAGGACCCCTACCTCACCCCCTACACAAAAATTAACTCAAAATGGACGAAAGATCTCAATATAAAAGAAAGTACCATAAAACTCCTAGAAGATAATGTAGGGAAACATCTTCAAGACCTTGTATTAGGCGGCCACTTCCTAGACTTTACACCCAAAGCACAAGCAACAAAAGAAAAAATAGATAAATGGGAACTCCTCAAGCTTAGAAGTTTCTGCACCTCAAAGGAATTTCTCAAAAAGGTAAAGAGGCAGCCAACTCAATGGGAAAAAATTTTTGGAAACCATGTATCTGACAAAAGACTGATATCTTGCATATATAAAGAAATCCTACAACTCAATGACAATAGTACAGACAGCCCAATTATAAAATGGGCAAAGGATATGAAAAGACAGTTCTCTGAAGAGGAAATACAAATGGCCAAGAAACACATGAAAAAATGTTCAGAGGAAGCCACAGGAAGCAAGAGAACCACTGCCAGTCTAGTAAAAGGGACAGAGAAGGGACAAACTGAAAGAAGAATCACTTCAAGGGCAGAATCCTGGAAACTGATGGCTGGATAGCAAGTAGCTCCTTGGAAATGCAGGACATGTAGAAATCTTCAGCAGCTCAGCTTCAACTGTTATTCAAGCAACTGCCAAATGATTCACTTAAAAATTAAAAAACAAACAAAAAAAACCACTATTATGGAATTTAAAAATTTTCAGTCATGTTGGAAAATATTAACTTTCCATAATTGTCATCAATTGCCCTGGAGGAGAGCCCCTCACAGAAGTTGGAAAGAAGATAACAGCGTAACAGTAGTCACAACCAACGGCCACAACCAACGGCCTGGTCAGGCTATACACTCTTGCAGCAATGAGCAATAACAAGATTTCTAAAGCTAGCTTTCTATTTGATCTTCATTTCTGCTTCCTGCTCTCCAAGTTTTGCCTTTTTACTGGACTTCCACCTTTAACCACCACTTGTTTTCTCTAAAATGACTCACTGGCCCTGATCTATGTCTGGCTATTGGTCTGTGCACTCAGACCTTATGGTCCTTAGGCTTGCCTGTATTCTAACCACCAGCTCTTATATGACTTGGCCTTGCCAATTTTCCACTTAGATCATACAACTTCTAGTTTGATTCCAACCTCTTGAGCTTGGCCAAGCCATCAATCTCCCTACCAGGCACTCAGGAAGAGATTGACAGTAAATTTTGGTATTAACAGCCATTTAAGTTATGGTTTACAATTTTTAAGCATGTATGGAAATACTCATGACATAATGTCATGTTAAAAGAGAGGAATAATCTCAAGTAAATAAAATCACACACGAAAGAGTATAGAGAAATAGTAGCTAACACATACTTTTGGCACCATTCTGAATATTTTAGATATATTAATACATGTAATTCTTTAAACATCTCTTTAAGGTAAATATTATAACTAACTTCATTTCATAGATGAAGAAACTGAAGCACAGAGTGATTGCATAATTTGCTCACAAGGTTCAACAGCTACATTGCGTTAGAGCTGGGATTTGAATTCAAGTAAACTGGATTCAGGATTTTTGCTTTTAATTAGTATGTTACATTGTCTCAAATCAAGTAAGTAATAGCTTGGGTTTCAGGATCAAATTTCACACTAGGCAAAGGCAATTAATTACTTCTCCATGTTTCAGTTTCCTCATCTGTAGTAAAAGGTACCGTCATCTCATACAGCGGTAGAAAGGATTAAATGAGTTAAGAACAGTGCTAAGATCACTCCCCTGCCCCACCCACCCCTTGAAACACTGTTTACCTATTATGTTTATAATTAAAACCAAAAATGGTTTAAAAAAAAAAAAATGTTCAGCTTCACTAGCTATTAGAGAGATGCAAATTAAGACCACAATGAGATACCATCTAACACCGGTTAGAATGGCTGCCATTAAACAAACAGGAAACTACAAATGCTGGAGGGGATGTGGAGAAATTGGAACTCTTATTCATTGCTGGTGGGACTGTATAATGGTTCAGCCACTCTGGAAGTCAGTCTGGCAGTTCCTTAGAAAACTAGAAATAGAGTTACCATTCGATCCAGCGATTGCACTTCTCGGTATATACCCGGAAGATCGGAAAGCAGTGACACAAACAGATACCTGCATGCCAATGTTCATAGCAGCATTATTCACAATTGCCAAGAGATGGAAACAACCCAAATGTCCTTCAACAGATGAGTGGATAAATAAAATGTGGTATATACACACGATGGAATACTACAAGGCAGTAAGAAGGAACAACCTCGTGAAACATATGACAACATGGATGAACCTTGAAGACATAATGCTGAGTGAAATAAGCCAGGCACAGAAAGAGAAATATTATACGCTACCACTAATGTGAACTTTGAAAAATGTAAAATGAATGGTTTATAATGTCGAATGTAGGGGAACTAGCAATAGAGAGCAATTAAGGAAGGGGGAACAGTAATCCAAGAAGAACAGACATGCTATTTAACATTCTGGGGATGCCCAGGAATGACTATGGTCTGTTAATTTCTGATGGATATAGTAGGAGCAAGTTCACAGAAATGTTGCTATATTATGTAACTTTCTTGGGGTAAAGTAGGAACAGGTTGGAAGTAAAGCAGTTGTCTTAGGTTAGTTGTCTTTTTCTTACTCCCTTGTTATGGTCTCTTTGAAATGTTCTTTTATTGTATGTTTTTCTTTTCGTTTTTTTTTTTTTTTAATTTTTTTTTTCCATACAGTTGATTTAAAAAGGAAGGAAAGGTTAAAAAAAAAAAAAGGAAAAAACAAGGAAAAAACTATGTAGTGCCCCCTTGAGGAGCCTGTGGAGAATGCAGGGGTATTGGCTTACCCCACCTCAATGGTTGCTAACATGACCACAGACATAGGGAACTAGTGGTTTGATGAGTTGAGCCCTCTACCGTAGGTTTTACCCTTGGGAAGACGGTTGCTGCAAAGGAGAGGCTAGGCCTCCCTATAATTGTGCCTAAGAGCCTCCTCCCGAATGCCTCTTTGTTGCTCAGATGTGGCCCTCTCTCTCTAGCTAAGCCAACTTGAAAGGTGAAATCACTGCCCTCCCCCCTACGTGGGATCAGACACCCAGGGGAGTGAATCTCCCTGGCAACGTGGAATATGACTCCGGGGGAGGAATGTAGACCCGGCATCGTGGGACGGAGAACATCTTCTTGACCAAAAGGGGGATGCAAAAGGAAATGAAATAAGCTTCAGTAGCAGAGAGATTCCAAAAGGAGCCGAGAGGTCACTCTGGTGGGCACTCTTACGCACAATTTAGACAACCCTCTTTAGGTTCTAAAGAATTGGGGTAGCTGGTGGATACCTGAAACTATAAAACTACAATCCAGAACCCATGAATCTCGAAGACAACTGTATAAAAACGTAGCTTATGAGGGGTGACAATGGGATTGGGAAAACCATAAGGACCACATTCCACTTTGTCTAGTTTATGGATGCATAAGTAGAAAAATAGGGGAAGGAAACAAACAAACAAACATACAAAGGTACCCAGTGTTCTTTTTTACTTCAATTGCTCTTTTTCACTTTAATTATTATTCTTATTATTTTTGTGTGTGTGCTAATAAAGGTGTCAGGGATTGATTTAGGTGATGAATGTACAACTATGTAATGGTACTGTGAACAATCAAATGTACGATTTGTTTTGTATGACTGCGTGGTATGTGAATATATCTCAATAAAATGAAGATAAAAAATAATAATAATAATAAATGAATAGAATTGAGAATTCAGACAGACCCCCAGATCCATGGCCGACTGATCGTTGATAAGGCCCCCAAAGCCACTGAACTGGGACATAATAGGCTTTTCAACAATTGGGGCTGGGAGAGTTGGATAGCAATATCCAAAAGAATGAAAGAGGACCCCTACCTCACACCCTACACAAAAAATAACTCAAAGTGGATCAAAGATCTCAGTATAAAAGAAAGTACCATAAAACTCCTAGAAGATAATGTAGGGAAACATCTTGAAGACCTTGTATTAGGCGGCCACTTCCTAGACCTTACACCCAAAGCACAAGCAACAAAAGAAAAAATAGATAAATGGGAACTCCTCAAGCTTAGAAGTTTCTGCACCTCAAAGGAATTTGTCAAAAAGGTGAAGAGGCAGCCAACTCAATGGGAAAAATTTTTTTGGAAACCATGTATCTGACAAAAGACTGATACCTTGCATAATAAAGAAATCCTACAATTCAATGATAATAGTACAGACAGCCCAATTATAAAATGGGCAAAAGATATGAAATGACAGTTCTCTGAAGAGGAAATACAGATGGCCAAGAACACATGAAAAAATGTTCAGCTTCAGTAGCTATTAGAGAGACGCAAATTAAGACCACAATGAGATACCATCTCACACCAATTAGAATGGCTGCCATTGAACAAAGAGGAAACTACAAATGCTGGAGAGGATGTGGAGAAATCGGAACTCTTATTCATTGTTGGTGGGACTATATAATGGTTCAGCCACTCTGGAAGTCAGTCTGGCAGTTTCTGAGAAAACTAGATATAGAGTTACCGTTAGATCCAGCGACTGCACTTCTCCGTATATACCCAGAAGATCTGAACGCAGGGACATGAACAGATGTCTGCACACCAATGTTCATAGCAGCATTATTCACAATTGCTAAGAGATGGAAACAACCCAAATGTCCTTCAACAGAGGAGTGGATAAATAAAATGTAGTATATACACACGATGGAATACTACGTGGCACTAAGAAGGAACAATGTTGTGAGACACATGACAACATGGATGAACCTTGAAGACATGCTGAATAAAATAAGCCAGGCAGAAAAAGAGAAATATTATATACTACCACTAATGTGAACACTGAAAAATGTACAACAAATGGTTTATAACGTAGAATGTAGGGGAATCAGTGATAGAGAGCAATTAATGAAAGGGGAACGATAACCCAATAAGAACAGATAAGCTATTGTGGGTAAATTTAAGGTTCTGGGAATGCCCAGGATTGACTATGGTTTGCTAATTTCTGGTGTGTATGGCAGGAACAAGTTCACAGAAATGTTGCTATATTCGGTTATTTTCTTGAAGTAGAGTAGGAACAGTGTTGGAAGTAAAGTAGTTATTTTAGGTTAGTTGTCTTTTTCTTACTTCCTTGTTATGGTTTGTTTGAAATGTTTTTTTATTGTATGTTTTTTTTTTATTTTTTTTTGATACAGTTAATTAAAAAAAAAGGTAATAAAAAAAATGAGAAAATATGCAGAGTCCCTTGAAGAGCTGGTGGAGAATGCAGGGGTGTTGGGCTTCCCCACCTCGATGATTGCTGATGTGCTCACAGACATAGGGGACTGGTGGTTTGATGGGCTGACCCTCTACCACGGGACTTACCCTTGGCAAGACTGTTGCTGCAAAGGAGAGGCTAGGCCTGCCTATAATTGTGCCTAAGAGCCTCCTCTTGAATGCGTCTTTGTTGCATAGATGTGGCCCTCTCTCTCTAGCTAAACCAACTTGAAAGGTGAAATCACTGCCCTCCCCACTATGTGGGATCAGACACCCAGAGGAGTATATCTCCCTAGCAAGGTGGAATATGACTCCCGGAGAGGAATCTAGACCCGGCATCGTGGGATGGAGAACATCTTCTTGACCAAAAGGGGTATGTGAAAGGAAATGAAACAAGCTTCAGTGGCAGAGAGATTCCAAAAGGAACTCAGAGGTCACTCTGATGGGCACTCTAATGCACAATATAGGCAACCCTTTTTAGGTTCTAATGAATTGAAAGAGCTAGCAGATCCTCAGTAAATGTTTGCTGAGTGAAATTCTATGAAAATCAAAGGAAACTCAGAGTCCCATGTGTTGAGATCCAATACAGGCTTCCCCATTTTACTGTGTTCACTCTATTGCACTTCACAGATATTGCATTTTTTTTTAAAAATTAAAAGTTTGTAGCAACCCTGTGTCAAGCAAGTCCATCAGTGCCATTTTTCCAAAAGCATGTGCTCTCTTCATGTCTCTGCCATGTTTTAATTAAGGTATGTACACTTTTTTTAGCCATAAGACTAGTGCACACTTAATAGACTACAGTATACTGTAAAAATAACTTTACATTTTTTTAAAAAAACTTTTTTCAATTCATTTTTATTGAGATATATTCACATACCATGCAGTCATACAAAGTGTACATTCAGTTGTTCAGAGTATCATTATATAGTTGTGCGTTCATCCCCCCAAAATTCATTTTGACTCACTGTACTGCAATATTCACCTTATTGCAGTGTTCTGGAACTGAACCCACAATATCTTCGAGGTAGGCCTGTACATGAGGCACAAATAGAAAAATTTTCAAGGCAGAAAATTAAGGGCGGGGAGGGGAGTCTCCCACACAACCTTAGCTTCTTTACTCAAAATTCTACTAGACTTTAGAATCCATGTGGAGGAGAGGATTGTGGGAAGACGGCAAAGTAGGAAGCTCCAGAAATCAGTCCTTCTACCAAAACAACTATTAAACTGGCAGAAACTACCTGAATCAACTATTTTGAAACTCTGGAGTCTAGAAGAAAACTGTGCAGCATCCAGGGAAGAGCTGGAGGAAGAGGCTGGTAAACTGCGATGAATACCTGTGAATTTCTCACCTTCCTTGCAGCTGCTACAATCCCTGATCCCCTAATCGCATGGCATGCAGCGCAGTGGGGACTGCAGCGCAGTGGGGACTGCAACCCAGGCTCCTGACATAGCTTGCTGGTGCCAAGGTGGTCTGTAAGGACGTAGTCCTCCAAAATTCAGGATGTGTGGCCTAATCGCTAATCACAGCTATTGATCTGCTACTTCAGATCACTGGAGGGCTGGGTTCTTAGGGCACAATGTTCCAACCCCTCTCAGGCAAAAGCAGCAGAGAAGTAAGTCTTCAAGAGGCAGTACCTGTTTCCATTCCCATTCCCCATTTGAGAGCAAAAATAGTTTGCCCTCAACACCACCACCCTGCAATTCCAGAGAGATGGGAGAACTAGACTTCCAGAGTTAAAACATAGTTAATACTCAGAAAGTCCAGCTCACAACAAAAAGTTATCAAAAACAAAAACAGGAAAGTATGTCCCATTCACAGGAAAAAATTATTTTCCAGAAACCATTCCTGAAGAAGCTCATACACTGGAACTGTAAGTCAAAGACTTTAAATCAACTGTCTTAAATATGCTCAATGAGTTAAAGAAATCCAAATACAAACAACAAAAGGAAATTAGGAAAACATTATTAGAACAAAATAAAGAGACGGAAATTATAAAAAGGAATCAAACTGATTTTGGAACTGCAGAGTACAGTAATTGAAATGAAACACTCATTAGGAAGATTCAACAGGCAGAAGAAAGGGTCAGTGAACCTGAAGATAAGACAATTGAAATATCCAGTGTGGGCAGAAAGAAAAAAAAAATGAAAAAAAAATGAACAGAGCACAAGGGACCTGTGAGACACCATCAAGCACACCAACATATGCATCACTGCAGTCCCAGAAGGACAAGAGAGAAAGAGACAGAAAAGTTATCTAAAGAAATAATGTCCAAAATCTTCCCAAACCTGATGAAAAACATGAATATACACGTCCAGGAATCTCAATGAACTGCAAGCAGGATAGCCTAAGAGATCTACACCAAGACATGCTATAGCGAAATTGCCAAAATCCAAAGACAGAGAGGATTTTGAAAGCAGCCAAGAGAGAAGCTACTTGTTACATACAAGGGATCCCCAATAAGGTTAACAGAAAATTCCTAATCAGAAATCATGGAGGCCAAAAGACAATTGGATAGCATATTTAAAGCCCTTAAAGAAAAAAAAAAAAAAAAACAGGGTCAACCAAGAATTCTATATCCTGTAAAATTACCCTTCAAGAATGAAGGAGAGAGGGCAGGGCAAAATGGTGGCTTAGGGAGATATGGCATTTATTTAGTCCTCTGGAACAACTAGAATATAGCCAGGAACAACTAGTAAATACTCTGGAACAATTGTTGGGGGACATCTGTGACTGAACACACATCATACACCACTCTGAAATGGGTGGAACGGCTGAGATTGCAGCACAGAACTGTAAGTAAAGCTCCCCAAACTGCGGCGCTGGCACCCCTCCCCCACTGGCATGGCAGGCTGAGTTGAAATTCTTCCCTGTGGGAAAAAGAAGCAGGTTACCCACAGCAAGGAAAAAGAAACTCAAGCAAGTTCCAACTGTGGTTTTAATTAACAAACTTAGCCTACTGAACACAAGCTACAAGCACAGTTAAACCCAGAGCAACCGGGAAAGGAACCCTAGGCTTCTCTCAGTAGAGAGGGGGTGGGACTAACGGGAAAAAGATACATAAATAAATAAAAACAGAGGCTTCTGGAGTCAGCTGATCTCAGAATACTAAAAAAGAGCTGTGTGCCAAGAAAAAGGGCATGTAGAACTGGGTACCAGCCCTGGTTCTTGACTGGTAACTGGGGGGCTGGGGACTGGCTGTGGAAAGGTGATTTCTTTCTTTTTTCCTGTTTTATTTCTCTCATTCCAAGTGGCTCATTAGAGAAAGCCTCAGGCATTTTCAATTGTCAGTGCTGACCCAGGCAAGGGTGTAGTTAAGATAGAGAGACAAAGGAAGAAGTCAAGTGTAGGTAATAAACCCCTGAAGGGGGCATCTTCCCTAACAAAAGGGGGGCAGGGCCCAGCTCAAGTGGCTGCCCTCCATCAGAGAATTCAGACCATAGGGCCTGGGGTAGGGGTGGGGGTGGGGGGGACAGAAATAGCTTAAGCTTGGCTTCTGACACCCTCAGCCCCTGGCAGGGAAAGGGTCTACTGAGAATTAAAGGCAATGCACCTCTTTACATTGGTGGGGGGCTGCAAGTTGACAAGTGCCACCTGCTGGGGAGGACAGGAAAAGCACAGCACCTAGAAGCCTCACAGGAATGTCCGGGTCTCATACTCAGGGAAACCTGATACAGATTACATCCTCCTGAGATCAGGGCCCATGTGGTCTGGGAAAATCTGATTGGGGTAATCAAGGAAACCAGATGCCTGGACAACAAAAATTATGAATCACACTAGAGAAAAATGAAGATACAGCCCAATCAAAGGAACAAACCTACACTTCAAATGAGATACAGGAGTTGAAACAACTAATCAAAGATCTTCAAACAAATATGCTAAATCACTTCAAAAAATCAACGAGTTGAGGGAAGCTATGGCAAAAGAGATGAAGGACAAAAAGAAGACACTGGGTGAACATAAGGAAGAACCTGAAAGTTTGAAAAAAAACAATTGGCAAAACTTAAGGGAATGAAAGGCACAACACAAAAGATGAAAAACACAATGGAGACACACAACAGCAGATTTGAAGAGGTAGAAAAAAAGATTCATGAACTGGACAACAGGACATCTGAAATCCTACACACAAAAGAACCAATAGGGAAAAGGATGGAAAAACATGAGCAATATCTCAGGGAATTGAATGATTACATGAAGCACATGAATGTACGTGTCATGGGTGTCCCAGAAGGAAGACAGAAGGGAAAAGGGACAGAAGCAATAATGGAGGAAATAATCACTGAAAATTTCCCATCTCTTAAGAAAGACATAAAATTGCAGATCCAAGAAGCACAGCATACGCCAAACAGACTAGATCTGAATAGACCTACTCCAAGACACTTAATCAGATTATCAAATGTCAAAGACATAGAGAATTCTGAGAACAGAAAGAGAAAAAAGCAACCCATCACATACAAGGGAAGCTCGATAAAACTATGTGCAGATTTCTCAGTAGAAACTGCAGCAGCAAGAAGGCAGTGGCATGATAAATTTAGATACCGAAAGAGAAAAACTACTAACCAAGAATTCTATATCCAGCAAAACTGTCCTTCAAAAAATGAGGGAGAGTTTAAAATACTTTCAAACAGACACTGAGAGAGTTTGTGAACAAGAGACCTGCTCTACAAGAAATAGTAAAGGGAACACTACAGGCAGATAGGAAAAGACAGGAGAGAGACGTTTGGAGAAGACAGTAGAAATGAAGGCTATATGAGAATAGAGAGAGAGAGGGAAAATAAAATATGACAGATAAATTCAAAAATCAAAATGGTAGACAGCAGACATTACATTGAATGAAATTAGCCAGAAACAAAAGGATGAGTACCCTATGGACTCACTAATATGAACTTTCATTGATGAGCAAAATTTGAGAGTTAAAGTTGAGAACATAGGTTATCAGGAGATAGAAAGAAGTTAGAAATTGGGCATTTGATGCTGAAGGAGTACATAAGGGTAAACAGGATTGACTGTATAGATCCAGAAATGGACAGCCTAATACTGTGTAATGGTAGCACAATACTGTAAGTATTCTGAACAAAGATGAGTGTGAGGACGATTGAAAGAGGAAGGCTAGGGGCATGTACGACACCAGAAGGAAAGAAAGAAGATAAAGACTGGGATTGTATAACTTACTGAAACCTAGAGTGGTCAGTGCTGAAAAAACAACTTTTTTGCAAACAGTCACTTGGAACTCTGCGAAAGCAGTATGTTGCTCCGTCTTGAAAACTAAGCATAATAGAGCATTCATTGACTTCTATGCTGTTTTCCTGGGCTGAAAAATCACATTTTTGCAAACAGTCACTTGGACACAGTGAAAGCAATATATTGCTCCATTTGGAAACTAATCCTAATACAGCTCTCATTGACTTCTATAGTGCTATCCTGGGCTGAAAAATCACTTTTTTGCAAACAGTCATTTGGAACGCTGCAAAAGCAGTATGTTGCTCTGTTTTGAAAACTAAGCATAATACATATTACACTGACTTCAATGGTGTTTTACTGGGCCGAAAAATCACCTTTTTGCAGTCACTTGTAACACTGAGAAAGCAGTGTGACAATCCATTTTGAAAACTAAGCATAATACACCTTTCATTGAATTCTATGGTGTTTTCCTGGGCTGTAAAATCACTTTTTTGCAGTCACTTGGCAATCTGCGAAAGTAGTATGTTGCTCCATTTTAAAAACTATTCATAATACAGCTTTCATTGACTTCTATGGTGTTTTCCTAGGCAGAAAAATCACGTTTTTGCAAACAGTCCCTTGGAATACTTCAAAAGCAGTATGTTGCTCCGTTTTGAAAACTTAGCAAAAATGAGATTTTTTAGCAAGGAAAATGTTTTTAAAAAAAGAACAAATGAATGCCAACATTGCAAGGTGTTGAAAATTGGATGGTACAAGGGAAAAAATTACAATCAATGCAAAGTAGAGTTTATAGTTAATGATAACACTCTAAGATGCTACCATTAATTGTAACAAAGGCAATATACCAAAGCTAAGTGTCTATAAGAGGGTGTTATAAGGGACTGTTATGGGATTCTTGTGGTGGTGTTGTCTGACCTTTTCATTGCATTTTATTTTATTTCATTTTTCTTATATTTTATTCTTCATTTTTTCCTTCCTTTTCCTCTTTCTTGTGTAGAAGAAATGAAAATGTCCTCATACAGGTTGTGGAGGTAAATGCATAACTACGTGACTAAGTAAACTTTGTGACTGTTTACTTAAAATGGATTGTATGGTGTGTGAATGAAACTGTTTAAAAAACAGAGGGATACAAGTCCTGGAGAGAATGTGGAGAGAGGGATGTACCTATTCACTGTTGGTAGGGACACAGAATGGTGCAGCCCATCTGGAGGGCAGTATGGTGGTTCCACAGAAAGCTAACTATGGGGTTGTTGTATGGTCCTGTAACCCCATTACTGGGCGTATACTTGGAAGAACTGAAAGCAGGGACATGAATGGATATTGCACCCTGGTGTTTATGATGGCAGTATTCACGATTCACAACGATGGCGGTGACCTAAGTGTACATCAACTGATAAATGGAATGATTTAACTGTAATATTCAATGTAATATTGAGCAGCGGCAAGAAGAAATGAAGTTGTGAGGTATACAACCAGGTGAATGGACCTTGAGGACAGTATGATGGGTGAAATAAGCCAGACAAACTTTATAATGCCTTACTAATACAGACTAACTATAATGTGCAAACTGAGAATTAAATCTGAGAGCACAGCTTATCAGAAGGATAATGTTAAATGTTCCTAGATTGTAAGTTCTTAGAGCAGCCACATCTATTCATGAGTTGTAAAGGTTATTTCTAAATTCTGAGATGTTTGTGTATAACCTGGTCAGTCTCCAGAATTTCAGGTATCTGTGTGACACCTGAGACTCAGAGTTCGGCAGCTATGAATGCCAGCATTACCCCACACAGCAAATATTAAAGAGGCTGAAAAAGAGATCAGATTTTAATTACAAATATGAACAAAGTGGACTTGGTTAGGACTAAGGTAAACCAGACTAAAGTGAAAAGGATGATATTGACTGTGTTTTAAAACTTTAACTCCTATGTGAGACCAAAGGAATTGATGTTTATTTGGTGGAAAATCTATATTTTCTGTAGACTTGTAGGGTCAGTTTATTCAAACACCATAATTACATGGAACCTTGAACAGGAGGTGGAATCTGGTTGGTTTGTACAGGTTAGCATGAAGCTCCAATACATCTCAGAGTAATCTGGGAAGAGAACAAAAATATACCTTCAACGCCTCCTTGAGGGACTGGGAAAAAAATGGAAATATTAAACTTCCCCACCTGAGGAATTCCTGATATTCTTGCAAGCACAGGGGATTATCACTGGAGTAGGCCAAGCCCTCAATCTTGGAGCTTGCCATTATGAAGCTTGTTACTGCAAAGGAGAGGCTAAGCCTACTTATAACTGTGCCTAGGAGTCACCCCCACAGAACCTCTTTCATTCCTCAGATGTGGCCTGTCTCTAAGCCAACACTGCAGGTAGACTCACTGCTCTCCACACCCCACCCCCCCAACGTGGGACATGACTCCCAGGGGTGTAAATCTCCCCAGCAACATGGGATGTGACTTCCAGGGACAAGCCTGGACCCAGCATCATGGGACTGAGAAAGCCTTCTTGACCAAAAGGGGGAAGAGAAATGAAACAAAATAAAGTTTCAGTGGCTGACAGATTTCAAATGGAGTTGAGAGGTCATCATGAAGGTTACTCTTATGCATTTTATAGATACCCCTTTTTAGTTATTAGTGTATTAGAATAGCTAAAAGGAAATACCTGAAACTGTTGAACTGCAATCCAGTATCCTTGATTCTTAAAGATGATTTTATAACTATATAGCTTATACGATGTGACTGTGTGATTGTGAAAACCTTGTGGCTCACACGCCCTTTATCCAGTGTATAGACAGATGAATAGAAAAACGGGGGACAAAAAGTAAATAAATATTGGGGGAGGGTGCATAAGATGTTTTGGGTGTTCTTCCCTACTTTTATTTTTATTCCTGTTTTCATTTTCATTTCTTGGAGTAATGAAAATGTTCAAAAAAGTGATTGTGGTGAAAAATGCATAGCTATATGATGATACTGTGAACAACTGATTGTACACTTTGGGTAACTGTCTGGTAAGTGAATAAATTTCAATAAAATTGCATTTATAAAAAAATGAATGAAGGAGAAATTAAGACACTTACAGACGAACAAAAGTTGAAGTTCATTACCAGAAGACCTGCTCTATAAGAAATGCTAAAGGAAGTTATTTAGGCTGAAATAAAAGGACACTGGACAGTAACGTGAAGCCAGTAAGAAGAAATAAAGAACAGTGGTTAGGTAACTACAGAAGTATATAAAACCCTGTTTATTTAACAATTTATTATTGTGTTTTTGGTTTTTAACTGCTTCTCCCACCTCCATATGACTTAACAGGCAAAGGGGCAAAATATTTTAAATCTACGTTAATGGGGACACAATGTATAAGGACGTGATATGAGCGGGTCCCAGCAGCTAGGGCACTGAGAGGAGCAACAGCGGCCAGCAGCCTGGCTCTGTGAGGGCTCTCGGCACACGGTGGCCCACAGCACCCACCACCCAGCAAGTGCCTGCTCCACCGCCAAGATGCCCAAGAGGAAGGTCAGCCAGGCCCAGGGCGCGGGGAAGGAGGAGCCCAAGAGGAGGTCGGCAAGGCTGTCAGCTAAGCCTGCTCCTGTGAACGTGGAAACAAAGCCAAAAAAGGCAGCAGGAAAGGATAAGTCTTCAGACAAAAAAGAGCAACCAAAAGGGAAAACAGCAAAGGGAAAACCAGCTGAAGTGGCTAATGAAGAGACCAAAGAAGATTTAGCTGCAGAAAATGGAGAAACTAAAAATGAAGAGAGTCCAGCCTCTAATGAAGCAGGAGAGAAAGAAGCCAAGTCTGATTAATATCGTATACCATGTCTTATCAGTGATCCCTGTTTCTCCCTTCTTGTACAATTCAGAGGAATATTTTTATCAACTATTTTGTGAATGCAGGTTTTTTAGTAGCTCTAGAAGAAACATTTTTAAGGAAATTGAACTCCCACCTCATCCCATTTTTTTAAGTGTAAATGCTTTTTTTTAAGAGGAGAAATCATTTCCTGGTTGTTTATTCTTTGGAACAACCAGCAAATAGTGGGATATTGAATTATGGGAGGCTTTGGCTGTCTTGTTTGTCAACTTTAAAATTCCATAGTGTGGGGAGTGGCAGTTTTTATACCCTATAATACAACGCATACTAAATGATGAACTTGGAGTCACAGTCTTGCATTTAATATGTCTTGAACATTTTAAGTTACTTCTATTCCCAGGTTTTTTAGTAGAATTGTTTCTTAAAACTCCTCTCTGATCTTGGCTCTCCCTGTCAGAATTGTGTGTACTCTGTAACATCCTTGGTTGTGGTCGTCCAGTTTTCCTAATAACTTTGTTATATGCTGTGAAAGATTAGAAATGTGAGTATGCAGTGTGTATGATATTAAATTGTGAATTAGTGAGACTTACAATGTAACAGCTTATCAACATTTGAAGATATTGGTACTTGATATCCTCTTAGGGAAAACTTCCCTCTGAATTTTAAGCTGGAAAGCCACTGGAATAACTTTAGAAAAGAATTACAACTATATGGCTTTTTAGATTTTCAGTACATACGTTAATGGTGTACAAATTGTTCATAATGTCTGTGTGCTGAGCTTCAGAACCAATAAAATCTCAATTATGAAAGACTTTTTTGAAACCCATGGGTTAAATTCTGACTTAAATTTCATTTAGAGTATTTCCACATCTGTCTTCCAGAGTTACTTTTAAATTTGAAAGAGTGAAATGTTTAATCCGTCTGTACTATTTGAACATCTACAGCGTACTCTGAAGAGGTTTATATGTCTGTACTGGTTTAATAATGGAAAAGAATCTTAGTATCTTCTGAAGTGAAGAAAATAGCTTTTCTTTTATGTGAAGTAAGCTTATGATACAGAACAAGATACAACTATACCTAGCATGATTTGTATTTTTGAGAACTTACATATATATTGTACACCCAGTTTGCTTTCTTACTAGTCTGTAGAGATGGTGAAGGCCAACTATGAAACTGGGCCAATTTTCCATATAAAACCCAAGGATATAATCCATTGCTTTGTTTGAAATGTTGTGGGGTTTTTTTGGTTGTTGTTTGCCTGTTTGTTTTTAATTTTTTGATAAACAAAGTTAAAAAATTGAAAAAAAATCAGTAGAAAAATGGGAGTAAAAACTAAATGACAAATAGGGTGGGATGGGGGGATGGTTTGGGTATTCTCTTTTCACTTTTATTTTTTATTCTTATTCTGATTCTTTCTGATGTAAGGAAAATGTTCAGAAATAGATTGTGGTGATGAACGCATAAGTATATGATCATACTGTGAACAGTTGATTGTATACCATGGATGACTGTATGGTTTGTGAATATATTTCAATAAAACTGAATTAAAAAAAAAAAAAAAAAAAAAACAACCCAAGGATATATCTCCATATCACAATCCCCAGTTACTCCATGAGTTTGCAATAAAAATACTTGGAAAAAAAAATGTAATCTGAGACAGTAACAATATAATGGGGGAGGGATGAAGATATATAGGCGATGAGTTTGTACTCCTAAAACAAGGTTGGTATTAGTCAAATTAGGTTGTTAATAATTTAAGATATTAATAGTAATTATAAAGGCAGCCACCAAGAAGATAACTAAAAAATACAGAGAAAAAGAAAGGATCAAAATGGTACACTATAAACACAAACAAACAAAAGAAAAAAGAAAAAAGAAAAAAGGCAGTAATGGAGTAACTAAGGAACAAAAACCACAGAAGACATACAGAAAACAAATAGATAAATGGCATAAGTAAATCCTTCCTTCTCAGTTATTACAGTACATGTCAATGGATTAAACTCCCCTATCAAAAGACAGAGACTGGTAGACTGGACAAAAAAGCATGATCCATCTATATGCTATCAATAAGAGACTCACTTTAGGGACAAAGTCAAAGAGATTGAAACTAAAAGGGTGGAAAAAATATTCCATGCAAACACTGATCAAGAGAGCCAGAGTGGGAGCCCTGCCCCAATCAAGATGGGGGAGTGTTCTGGTTTGCTAGAGCTGCTGTTAAGCAAAATACCAGAAATGGATTGGCTTTTATAAAGGGGATTTATTAGGTGACAAATCTAGAGTTCCAAGGCCGTAAACGTGTCCAAACTAAGGCAACAACAAGAGGATACCTTCACTAAAGAAAGGCAATGGCATCCAGAACACCTCTGTCAGCTTGAGAAGGCATGTGGCTGGCATCTGCTGGTCCTTTGCTCCCAGGCTGTGTCTCAAAAATGGCTTTCTTCAAAATGTCTCTGGGTGTCGGTCTTAGCTCCTCTCTCTCAGCAACTCTGCAACCTTGTTTCTTTCTCCCAGGACATTTCTCTCTAAGCATCTGTGGGTCCTCTCTCAGCTTCTCCAGGGCAAACTCTGGACTTCATCTCTTAGCTTAGCATCTTCGAAAGTCCTTATGTCCGCATCTCCAAACATCTCTAAATATCAGGCCCTGTGTTGGCTCCTGAGCTCTCTTAATACTCCAGTGAACTAGTCAAAACCCACCTGGAATGGGCAGGGTCCACACCTCCATGGAAATAACCCAATCAAAGTTCTCACCCACAGTTGAGTGGGTCACATCTCCATGGAAACATTCAATCAAAAGTTCCACCCCACAAGACTGGATTAAACGATCATGGTTCTTCTGGGGGACATAATATATCCAAACCAGCACAGGGAGTGAGAAGCTTCAGGGTTTCATCCTCCCACAGAAGCTTTGAACAACCAGAAAGAACAATAATAGAGGAACACAAAGAGAAAATCAATATAGAGATGGAACTTATGAAAAGAAACCAAACAGAGCCAAAGACCACAGAAATATCTTTTTTCAATGCTCCAGGAAACAGTTGAAGGATTGCAGTAATGGGGTAAGAGCCAAATTAAGAAAAAGGTCACTTAAAAGCGGAAGGATTGAGATGTTTTGGGTGTTCTTTTTTACTTTTTATTTTTTGGAGTAATAAAAATGCTCAAAAATTGATTGTGGTAATGAATGTACAACTATATGATGATATTGTGAACAACTGATTGTATACTTTGGATGATTGCATGGTATGTGACTATATCTCAATAAAATTGTATTAAAAAAAAAAGCAGAAGAATCTCCTGGTGTACTGACTGGTCCCTCCTCCATCTCCTCACTAGCTTGGTGCAAAGCTGGCCATGTTCCCAGTGGAGATTCCTAGTTCTGGTTCCAGAAGGAGCAGAGTAACTCTCGTGTACATCCTAGGAGCATGTATATCTGTCCCATTCTGTTTGGTGGTGGCCTGAGGGGCTTGTTGTACCAGAAATTGCCCTCCATATGGAGGGCAGTTAACAGAGCTCTCACAGAATGCTGGAGGAAAGCAGACAAGTGGCTGTCTAGGACAAGGGACTGTTGGCTGTATGACATACAGGGCAGTGCCTGGGACTGACAGGAAACTGTTTCCTAGGGAAGGGGAGACATTTGTATATGTATAAATGGGGGAATCCCTAGGACCAAACACACAGGCCCAAGACACATGCACAGAAAGGACAAGAGAGGCCCCTATGCTTTGGCCAGTGGCAATTCTCTAAACTCACCATATGGGTAAGCTCTGGAGGTAAGCACTCACACGTGTCAATGTGTACAGACTGGGAAAGGTGTGTTTTTTTTGTTTTTTTTTTTTGTTGTTGTTGTTGTTGTTAGTTTCCGGCATTGAAAGAAAGCTCTGTCATAACAAGTCTAAGGAACAGAAGCGTTACAGTCTTAAATTCCAGAAATCAAAATATCCAGTTTTCAACAAAAGATTATAAAACAAGAAGCAATGGCCCAGGCAAAGAAGACTAAAGCATCAGAAACCATCAGTGACGAGGATCAGACCTGAGACATTCCAGACAAAGACTTTTTTAAAAATATCCTAAATATGCTCAGAGGGCTAAAGGAAAACATGGACAAAGAACTCAAGGACATCAGGAAAACAATAATAGAGGAACACAAAGAGAAAATCAATATAGAGATGGAAATCATGAAAAGAAATCAAACAGAGCCAAAGACCACAGTAAGAGAAATTTAAAATTCCCTAGAGGGGTTCAGCATCAGATTGGAACTGGCAGAAGAATCAGTGAACTTAAAGATAAGAAAATTGAAATAATCTAGTCTGAGGAACAGAAAGAAGAATGAAGAAAAGGGAACAGAGCATGAGGAACCTGTGAGATACCATCAAGCGTACCAATATAAGGGTGTGAAATTCACAGAAGGAGAAGAAAGAAAGGAGAAGAAAGGATATTCAAAGAAATAATGGCTGGAAAGTTCCCAAATTTAACAAAAGACATGAACATACACATCCAAGATGCTCAACAAACTTCAAACAGGATAAAGCCAAACAGACACATATCACACCATGTTATACTGAAACTGTAGAATGCCAAAAATAGAGAATTCTGAAAGTCTCAAGAGAGAAGCAACATGTCACATACAAGGAAGCCTCAATTAAGATTAAGTGCCAATTTCTCATAGGAAAGCATGGAGGCAAGAAAGCAGTGGGAAGAAATATTTAAAATGCTGAAAGTAAAATAATGCCAACAAAGAATTCTCTATCCAGCAAAATTGCCTTCCAAAACGGACAAAGAGAGAGGTCACAAGTAACTAAAATCAGGAATGGAAGTGGGGACATTACTATCAACCTTACAAACGTAAAATGGATTATAACAGGGTACAATGAACAATTATATGCCAACACATCAGAAAACCTAGATGAAATGCACAATTCCTAGAAACATACAAATTACCTAACCTAACACAAGAAGTAACAGGAAATATCAATGGACCTATATCAAAGAGATTGAATCAGTTATTTAAAACCTCCCAACCTAGAAAAGTCGAGGACTCTATGGTTTCACTGCTGAATTTTACCAAACATTTAAAGATTTAACACCAATCCTTCTCAAACTCTTCCAAAAAACAGACCAACATGCCTAATAAACGTAGATGCAAACTTCCTCAACAAAAAAATGGCAAACCAATCCAACAGTATATTAAAAGGTTTATACACCATGACCAAGGGGGATTTATTGCAGGAATACGGCAATGGTTCAACATTTAAAAAAAACAAAAACAAAAAAAACAATGTACTACCACATTACTAAAATGAATGAAAAAAAAAACACATGATCACACATAACAAGGTGAATGGAACCTGTAGACAGTATTTTGAGTGAAGTACTCCAGAAACAAAGGCAAACCCTATAATGCCCCACCAATATGGACTAACTACAATGTGTAAACTCAGAATTGAACCTTAGAGAACAGCTCATCAGGGGAACGCTTATTGTAATGGTCCCTAGATTGTAAGCTCTTACAGCAGTCACCTCTATTCCTGAATTGTAACTGCTATATCCAGATTCCGAGATGCTGCTCCCTTTGTGTATAACCTGATCGATCCCTGGAACTTTGGGTACCTGTGTGACACCTGAAACTCAGAGCTAGAACTTGGCAGATATGAATGTATTAGCACATATAGCAACTGTTAAAAAAAAACTGAAAAAGAATCCAGACTTCAACTAGAGATATGAATGAAGCAGATATAGTTAGAACTAGGGCAAATCGGGCCAAAGGGTAAATGAATATACTGACTGCGTTTTAAAACCTCAAATTCCATTTGGGACCAAGGGAAGAGGTGTTTAGTTGGTGGAAGATCTGTATTTCCTAAACAATTTAACTTGCACAGTTCGTTCAAATACCGTAATTACACGGAATTTTGAATAGGAAGTGAGACCTGGTAGGTTTGCACAGGATAGTGTGAAACAGCCAACACATCCCTAAGTAATTTCGACAGAGAATAAAAATATATACGCAGTGCCTCCCTGAGGAGCTGGGGGGAAATGCAGAGGTGCTGGGCTTCCTCACCTGGATTTTTGCTGATGTTCTCACAAACATTGAGGACGCGGTTTGATGTGCTGAGCCCTCTGTCACGGGACTTGCCCTTATGAAGCTCGTCACTGCAAAGGAGAGGCTAAACCTGCTTATAATAGTGCCTAAGAGTCTCCCCCCTGTGTACCTCTTTGTTGCTTAGATGTGGCCCCCTCTCTCTAGCTAAGCAAACTCGGAGGGTGAACTCACTGCCCTCCCCACTATGTGGGATCTGACTCCTGGGGTGTAAATCTCCCTGGGAACACGGGATATGACTCCAGGGGATGAATCCGGACCTGATATTGTGAGATTGAGAACATCCCCCAAAAGGGGGATGCGAAATGAAATGAAATGAAGTTTCAGTGGCTGAGACATTCCAAATGGAGTCGAGAGGTCACTCTGGTGGGCAATCTTATGCACTATATAGATATCCCTTTTTAGGTTTTAATGCATTGGAATGGGTAATGTAAATATCTGGAACTATCAAACTGCAACCCAGTAGCTTTGACTCTTGAACACGATTGTATAGCAATGTAGCTTACAAGAGGTGACAGTGTCATTGTGAAAGCCTTGTGGATCACACTCCCTTTATCCAGTGTATTGATGGATGAGTAGAAAAATGGGGACAAAAAACTAAATGAAAAATAGGGTGGGGGGGTGTTTTGGGTGTTCTTTACTTTTATTTTTTATTCTTATTTTCACTTTTTCTGTTATAAGGAAAATGTTAAAAAAATAGATTGGGGTGATAAATGTACAACTATATGATGGTATGATGAACAACTGATTGTACACTTTGGATGACTGTATGGTATGTGAATATATCTCGATAAAATTGAATTAAAAAAAAAAAACACTACATGATCATCTTAATTGAGGCAGAAAGGCATCTGACAAAATCCAAAAACCCTTCTTGACAAAAATGCTCAGAAAACTAGGAATAGAAGAGAAACTTCTCAACACGATAAAAGTGCATTTATGAAAAACCACACTAAATATCATAATTAACGGTGAAAGACTGAATGCTTTCCCAAGATCAGAACAAGACAAGGATGCCCGCTGTCACCGCTATTATTTGACATTGTACTGGAAGTTCTAGGCAGCGCAGTCAAGCAAAAAAAAAGGTATCCAAATTTGAAAGGAAGAAGTCAAATTACTCCTACTCACAGATGATATGATCCTATATACAGAAAATCCCAAAAAAATCCACAAGAAAGCTCCTAGAACTAATAAATGAATTCCGCAAAGTTGCAGGATACAAGATAAAGCCAGAAGTCACTTGGGTTTCTATACACCAGTAATGAACAATCTGAAAAGGACATTAAGAAAGCAATTTCATTTACAATAGCACCTAAAAAGAATAAAATACTTGGGAATAAATTTAACCAAGGAGGCCAAAGACTTGTACACTAAAAACTAAAAAACATTGCTGAAAGAAATTTAAAAAAGACCTAAATAAATGGAAAGATATTCTATGTTCATAGATTGAAGATTTAATATTGTTAAGATTCAATAACACCTAAAGTGATCTACAAATTCAATGCTAATCCCTATCAACACTAAAGCAGCCTTTTTTGCAGAAATGGAAAAGCTGATCTTCAAATTCAAATGTAATTGCAAGGTGCCCCAAATAACCAAAACAACCTTGAAAAAGAACAAAATTGCAGGACTCCTCGCCATGTGGGCTGACTCCCAGAGGTATAAATCTCCCTGGCAACGTGGGACATGACTCCCAGGGATGAGCCTGGCCCTGGAATCATGGGATTGACAATGCCTTCTTGACCAAAACGGGGAACAAAATTAAGTTTCAGTGGCTAAGAGATTTCAAATAGAGTCAAGATGCCATGCTGGGGGTTACTCTTATGCAAGCGTCAGCCAGATATTGCAATTTGCCACAGTATGCCAAGCCCCAAACAACAGTATTCCTGAAAACCCTAAAGAATACCCTGGGCTCTATCTAAGACTCTAGAAAACTTTTACTTATTAGGTTTATTTTTTCAGAAACTGAAAGCCTCTAGATTGTTCTTATGCCAGGTAATACTGAAACCCAGAGGTACCAGTCTCTCCAAGAACATCAACCGGTTTCATTCTTCTATCCCATAATGTCAACACGCCTTTTCAGCAAGAAGTAAGAATGGTCATTGCCCAGATATCCCTGAAGACTGAAGAATGATCAAATGAGAGGGAGGAGTTGTAATGGAGAAGTCTGGATTTAACAAACGATTACAACTACTGATTCATTATACAGATATTTCTTTTTAGTTTCCAGTGTATTAGAGTAGCCAGAAGGAAATACCTGAAAATGTTTAACTGTAATCCAGTAGCCTGGGTCTTTGATAATGATTGTGTAACCACATAGCTTTTATCTTGTGACCATGGGATTGTAAAACCTTGCGACTGACAACCCCTTTATCCAGTGTATAGGTAGATGAGTAATAAAATAAAGACATGCATGACAAAGTAAATAAATAAATAAATAAATAGGTTAGGAATGGGGGGAAAAATACCCCTACATAAACTATGAACAACAATTAATATTACTAGTTTAATAATCTTTCATCAATTGTAACAAATGTATAGTACTGTTAAAAAAAATAGAATTGCAAAAAAGTGCTACCATCAACTGTTGCAAATTTGCCACACCATGCAAGTGTTGGCAGTAGGGTGGTGTAAGGGAATGCTGTATTTTATGCATGATTGCTCTGTACACCCAAAATTTGCCTAATTTTTTTTTTTTTTAATTTGAAGGACTCACACTTTCTGCTTTCAAAGCTACAGTAATTAAGAGTGTAGTACTGGCACAAGAGTAGACACACAGAGCAATGAAAAGAAATGAGACCAGAGATAACACACATCTATGGCCAGCTGGTTGTTGACAAGGGTGCTGTGATGGTTTGAAACCATATGGACCCCAGAAAGTTGTTCTTAAAGCTAAATCATTCCTGTGGGTGTGGAACCATTGTAAGCAGGATCTTTTGGTGAACAGGATCTTAACTTAAGATGTGACCCACCTTATTCAGGATGGGTCTTAATCCTCTTACTCGAGTCCTTTATAAATGGGATGAATAGAGAGACAGAAACAGAGAGAAAGACACAGAAGCTGAGAGAGAAAGAAACAGAAAGGAAGACACTGACATCAGAAGCTGGAAGCAACAAAACCCGGTAAGGAAGGGAAAGACAAGCAGATGCTGCCATGTGCCTTGCCATCTGACAGAGGAGTCCAGAATCACTAGCACCCTGTCTTCAGGAAGAAAGTATCCTCTTGATGATGCCTTGATTTGGACATTTTATGGCCTCAGAACTGTAAGCCTATAAACTAATAAATTCCCATTGTTAAAAGGCGGCCCATTTCTGGTATATTGTATTTTGGCAGCCTACCAGACTAAAACAGGTGCAATTTCATTCAGTGGAGAAACAGTATCTTCAACAAATGGCTCTAGGACAACTGGAAATGTACATGCAAAAGAATGACTGTGGACCATTCACTCTATGCCTTACCACATTAAAAAATTAATTCAAAATGGATCAACAGCTTAAATATAAGAGCTAATACTATAAAACCCTTACAAGAAAACACAGAGAAATCTCTTCAGGACCTTAAAACAGGCAATGGATTTTTAGATTTTACACCAAAAGCAGAAGCAACAAAAGAAAAACTAAATAAAATGAACCTCATTAAAATTTAAAACTTTTGTGCACCAAAGGATATTATCAAGGAAATGAAGAGACAACCTACAGAATGGGAGAAAATATTTGGAAACCATGTATCTGATAAGGGTTTAATATTCAGAATATATAAAGAATTCCTACAAACTCAACAACAAAAAATCAAACAATACCTTTAAAAAATGGGCCAAGGATTTGAATAGACATTTCTCCGAAGAGCCAATAAGTATATGAAAAGATGCTCAATGTCATCAGCTGTTAAAGAAATGTAAATTAAAACTACAAAGAGACACCAGTACACACCCTCTGGGATGACTATTACTAAAAAAACTGAAAATAATGAGTGTTGGTGAGGATGTAGAGATATAGGAATCCTTACACATTGTTAGTGGGAACGTAAAATGGTGCAGCCACTGTGGAAAACAGTTTGGAGATTCCTGAGAAAGTTAAACATAGAACTGACATACGACCTCACATTTCATACAATAGTAGATACACACAACGGAATATTATTCAGCTGTAAAAGGAACGAAAGTGCTGGTACATGCTCCAACATGGATGAATCCAGAAGACATCATGTTGAGTGAAATACGCCATACATAAAAGGACAAATATGTCCAGTATGATTTCTCTTGTATGACATACTTATAATTCATAGAGACGGAAAGCAGAATAGTGGTTACCAGGGGTGGGGGGAGAGGGGAATGGGGAGTAATTGTTAAATGAGTATGAGTTTGGTTTGGTATGAAAATAGTCTGGAAAGAGATAGTGATGAAAGTTACACAGTACTGTCAATATACTTATTGCCAGAGAATTGTCCACTTAAAATGGTTAAAATAATTTTTGTTATGTATATTTTACAACTAAAAAGAAAGAAATTGATTATAATAAATAATAAAATTTTAGCAGACTTTAAACACTTAGGGAAAACCAGCAAGAAATTAAGTTCATGTAGCTGGTCTTGAGGGAGGAGAGAAAATCTTGAAAGAGACGATGAAAGATATCATATTCATAGACAGGACAGATAGTGTTTCAGAAACAGTTATGAGAGAAAAGACATTTCTGGGCCTGTTTTGAGGTGGGGAAAAGAGAAAAAAAATCTTTGTTGCATGACTGAGGAAAGAAGCAGGGGGACTACATGAAGTAGAGAAAAGGGATTTAGAGGAAAGGGAAAATATACAGTCACCTCCTGCTTCTGACACTGGGCTGAAAGAGCAGAAGTATGATTTTGTCACCTTCAACTGTGAGGAGTAATGTTAAGGACTGTAATAAATGAAGTCATCATTGATAAATTTGGGGCTAGGATTATTGAACCACCTAGGAAGTTATAACCCTCCTCCTGTAAGGAAGCAAAGAGCTGGGAAGTTTCCAGTAGTAAAGGTTGGAAGAGGAAGACCCTATGAAAATGGGTCTTGAAGAATATTTGGAAGATGGAGCGCAGGAGATATTAAAGGAGTATCTGCTATGGTAAGATATATTATGCCTTCTTAGAATCAGTGCCTTCACATGGGGAAAATGGTGGAAAGGAGTGGGGAGATCCGAAAGCTACTCAGAGGATAAAATTAACAGGACTGGATGGATTGCATTCAGGGGTGTGTGAGCAAGAAGTGTCTAGGACGACACCTGGGTTTCTACCTTGCAGTACTGAATGGATGTTAGATGCTGCTCTTAGAATAGTCCAAAGTACCCTTCAAACATGGCCTAAGAAGCTCTTTATGATGTGTCCTACCTGCCCACCTCACCAGCCTCTTTTCACCCACTCTCTTCCCCTCCACCTCTGAGCCACAAGCACAATGCCTTTTGTTTTTCTGTTCCTACCTACCACGGGGCCTTACAACATAAACTTCCCTGACTCCATTTTTTTCCCCTAGTCGGCCCCTACTCATCTTTGGGGTCTCAGTTTAAACTCTAGTTCCTCGGGAAAGCTTTCCAATGATCCAGATTAATCTAGAGGCCCCCTACTTACACAATTCCCACAGTGTTTTATAGCATTTTGTTCATCGCCATTACTTCTGTAAAAGGAGCGCCTAGTACGAAATCTGGTCCTCAATAAAACCTCAACGAACATTTACTTGTGGACTACATCCGTTAAATGAGTAGAAACAATCCCATAAAACAGATATCCCTAAAGCAAAACAAGGCTAATGAGTGTCGGGGCCTAGAATCGAAAGTCCCTTCTCTCCCCTAGAGAAACTCACGGAGAGTAAAGGAGAAACGCGTGAATCTCGTCCGGCCTGATAACTGCATCCGCTTTCTGCCCCCAGTTCTGCTTCCCTCAACCTCCCTACTGCGGCTGCTGTGCACCGGGACTCCCGGCCACAGGTGCCACGCTAACCTGCCAACAAGGCCGCGGGTACGCGGGTCACGGACTCACCTGGGCCCCGCCCACCGTCCCATGCAGTCGCAACAGGCACATAAGCCCGGGCAAATGTGGGGCCGAGCGGGCTGGGGGATGCACGGGAGGGACGGTGGACCCCGCTCGCGGCTGCAGCAACCCGGACACACTCTCCAACAGCAGAAGACGGAGACGCGGCCCAGAGCCCATCGCCGAAAGACCCCCGGTCCCGCCGGGAACCCCAGCCGCGGAGCCCGCAGAGGGCCCGCTAAGAACGGCTGCCGCCATCTTCACCGGGGCTCTGGTGGTGGCGTGGCGCGATGACGCAAACACGGCGCGATGACGCAAACACAGCGCGACGGACTCCTGGTGGGGAAGGGGTGTGAGGAGGGGGGCTGTGGTCCTGCGCACTGGTGAATGGAAGTTAGAGTTGGGTGGGGGGCGCGCGCGCTCTGACTGGGAAGGAGCATGCGCGGGGAAGGACGGAGTCAAGAGGCGCCCGACCCGCGGAAGTTTAGTTCCCGGCGAGTAAAAGGCTAATCTGTGGGTTCGGCTGGGGGCGGGCGGGGGGCGGTCCTATCGTGTTGTTTGGGGAACACGTGGTCAGGACAAAAGGCGCCGGAATCTAAATGATTTCCCCTAAGCCAACGGAGCCTCAGGACACGTATGATTTGGCGGTCAGTGACTTCTGTCTAAAGAACTGGCCTCCTTGTCTGGAATGACAGACATTTCTAATTACATTTACAGCTACAAAAATGATACAGTACACGCGCCTTTCAAAAACAAATTCGAAATTGTGATTTTTGCACAACTATATGATGATACTGGGAACAATTGTTTTACACTTTGGATGATTGTATGTTATGTGACTATATTTCAATTTAAATTTTTTTAAAGTAAATGAGGGGGAAGGGAGGTATGGGATGCTTTGAATGTTCTTTTTTACTTTTATTTTTATTTTCATTTTTATATTTTGCAGTAATGAAAACGTTCAAAAATTGACTGTGGTGTTGAATGCACAACTATATGATGAAACTGTGAACATTGTTGTACACTTTGGATGATTGTATGGTATGTAAATATATTTCAATAAAATTACGTAAAAAAAAATTCAAACAATACCGAAGGGCATAAAGTAAAAAGAGGAAGTCCCTCTCCCAAATCCTTTCTCTTCTCCAGTAATGTGATACTTTCCTAATATTATTCTATATACAAATACATAAATACATAGGTTGTCTTACAAGAGCAGCATCTGCACTTGGCTTTTTTCACTCAGTATGTGTGTTACAACATGAAATGGGTGCATCGTGATTTACTTAAGTTGTCCTGTTGCTGAATACTTTGGGCGGCTCCAGTTTTTCGTTAATACATCCAATGTAGTGAGGGCTCTAAAACCTGTATCTTTGTGTGTCTTTGTGATTATTAGATTCAAGTCTAAGAGTTTTCTTTCTTCTTCCCTTATTGTCTTATATGCCAGCACTTCTGCATTCAGAATCCTGTTGGGTTCATTTTTTCTCTCTTTCTCCATATCCAGTGCTGCTCTAATCCAAGCCACCGTTCTCTCTCTTACAGTGGCTTCTACACATCTCTCCTTGCTTCCTTCCTGGCTCTCTGTAGTCTCTTCTCCACACAGCAAGAGAGTGGTCTTTCCAAATGTAAATTGGTTGTCGTCACCCCGTTTAAAGCTCTTCAGTGGCTTCCAAATGCAATTAAAATGAAATTCCATCTCTTCTTCCTTTTGGCCTACTAGAATCCACATGATCAGACCTCAACACATATCACTTTCTTTCACTAGCCTGGAGCCAAACTAGCTTTCTGGCTATCCTCCAGCAAGTCCATTCCCATTTCAAGGCCTTTGCACAAGCAGCTGCTTCTGCCTGCAGAAACTTTCCCTTGACTGTGTATGACTGATATCATCTCATCATCCTCAGAGAGAGCTTCTTTTTACATAGTCCCCGCTTCAACCCCTATCACCCTCTATCACATCATACTGCTTATTTTTTTAATAATACTTATCACGATCAGACATATACGTATTTATTTCTTATTTATTGGCTATCTCTTCTGTCTAAAATATAAACTCGATGAAACGGATCCTGTCTTCTTCATTATTTCATTCCCATCACCTAAAATAGTACTGGCACATAAAAGGTGCTCAGTAAGTATTTGTTGAATAAATGAATGTTGGATGTAAGAGAATGCCTGTTTTTAATTTTGATAGGAATGGGCAAAATGCCCTCTAGCAAGGTTGCAACTTTGTAGGAAAGTGCTCTTAACTTTATACACATTCCAAATTCTAGCTGTTTTTATCTTTTTAAGTTTTGTCAGTCAAATGGTGAAAAATAATAACTCCTTCTTTTAACTTGTTTTACCCATCATAGTGAAATGGAGTAACTTTTCATATGTTTAATAGACATTTGCATTTCTTTTGTATTAATTACCTTTGCATATTTTTTACCCATTTTCCCATTGGCTTGTCTTTGACTTATTAATTTGTAGGTACTCTTGTATATGTGGGAAATTATTCTTGTCTGTTATATGTGTTGCAAGGGTTTTCTTCCGATTTGTCTTATTTTATTTATGCTATTTGTTAATCTCATAGACTGACGTAAGGTGTGTGATGAAAGGCACAGACTCTGGAGCTAGAGTGCTGGGTTCGTACACCAGCTTTCCTCTTACTAGTTGTGCAATCCAGCAAGTTACATAACTGACTCCATTTCTTCATCTGTAAAATGGGGATAAATTTAGACTCTTAACACATAGGGTTGTGGGGATTAAATGAGTTGATATTTGTAAAGTGCTTGGAGAATATTTGGCACATAGGAAATGCTATTAAGTCTTAGCTACTATTATTTATAGTCCTAGGGTTTGATGTTCTGGAAGGCCTCCCTCTACTCCCACAATTATAAAAATATGTCCTGTAGTTTCTTCTAATACTTTCATAGTTTTATTCCGTGCATATAAAACTTTAATCCATTTGGAATTTATAGAGATTTTTTTTTTTCCCAAATGGATAACCAATTGTCCTGACGCTATTTAGTTAATATGTTAATATGTTACTATGCCATTATTTCTCTAACTTGAAATGCTACCACATAGGTCTACATCTGGAATCTCTGTTCTATCTCATTGCTTATTTATTATTATTGCACCAATAACACCGTTTTCATTGTTGTCGCTGCCAGTAAATTATTTTTTCAGGGAAGGCAAGTGCCTGCTTCACTCTTATTTTTCAGAATTTTCCTGGCTATACTTGAAAGTTGATTTTTCTGATTACATTTAGAATCAAATTGTCAACAGCCACACACAAAAAGAAAATCCCACTGTTGTTTTGACTGATGTGGCATTAAATTTATAGGCAATTTGGGGACAGCTGAAATCATTATAATAATGATTTTTCCCACCCAGGATGTGATGTAGTTCCCCAGTCTTTCTGGCCTTTTTTTTTTTTTAAATACAGTTTTATTGAGATATATTAACATACCCTACAATCATCCAGTGTACAATCAGTTGTTCACAGTACCATAATATAGTTATGCACTCATCACCTCAAAACAGTTTTTGAACATTTTCCTTACTCCAAAAAAAAATAAAAATAAAAGCAAAAAGTATGCCGAACACTCTATCTTGGGGCTTGCCCTTATGAAGCTCGTTACTACAGAGAGACTAAACCTGCTTATAATTGTGCCTAAGAGTCTCCCCCTGAGAACCTCTTTGTTGCTCAGATGTGGCCCTCTCTCTCTCTAGCTAAGCCAACTTGGCAGGTGAACTCACTGCCCTCCCCTACGTGGGACCTGACTCCCAGGGGTGTAAATCTCCTTGGCAACGCAGGATATGACTCCCGGGGATGAATCTGGACCCCGCATCGTGCGATTGAGAACATCTTCTTGACCAAAAGGGGGATGTGAAATGAAACAAAATCAAGTTTCACTGGCTGAGAGATTTCAAATGGAGTCAAGAGGTCACTCTGGTGGACAATTCTTACACGCTATATAGATAACCCTTTTTAGGTTTTAATGTATTGGGATAGCTAGAAGTAAATACCTGAAACTATCAAACTCCAACCCTTGACTCTTTTGGGGTACAAAAATTAAATGAAAAATAGGGTGGGATGGGGGAGATGATTTGGATGTTCTTTTTTACTTTTATCTATGATGGTACTGTGAACAGTTGATTGTACACCATGGATGACTGTGTGGTATGTGAATATATCTCAATAAAACTGAATTTAATTAAAAAAAGAGAAAAGGACACCTAAAACATTCCATCCCACCCTATTTTTCGTTTAATTTTTGTACCCATTTTTTTGTATTCATCTGTCCATAACTGGATAAAGGGAGTGTGAGTCACAAGGTTTTCACAATCACATAGTCACACCATGTAAGCTACATAGTTATCTAATCATCTTCAAGAATCAGGGTCACTAGGTTGCAGTTTGACAGCTTCAGGTATTTCCCCTCTAGCCATTCCAACACACTAAAAACTAAAAAGGGATATCTATATAGTACATAAGGATACCCTCCAGAGTAGCCTCTGGACTCCATTTGAAATCTCTCAGCCACTTAAACTTTATTTAGTTTCATTTCTCTTCCCCCTTTTGGTCAAGAAGATTTTCTCAATCCCACCATGCCGGGTTCAGGCTCATGCCTGGGAGTCATGTCCCCTGTTGCCAGGGGAACTTACACCCCTGGAAGTTAGGTCCCATGTAGGGGGGAGGGCAGTGAGTTCTCCTGCCAAGTGGGCTTAGAGAGGGTTCTGGCCTTCTTTAATACTGTATCTTTCTAAAGTTGTCTTTATCTTAGTATATTTTAATATGGTAGCTTTCATGTCATGCAAACCACTATCTTTCTGTACTAACAGTGCTTCAGATATGTAGCAATACAGATCTCATGACTTCCAGTCATGACCCTTCATCCAGAATCAAATTTAGATAAAACTGATCCACGAGCCTAAGAGAAATGCATGGTGTAAAGCTTGAAAGGGGTTGTGGTAGGTTGAAGCTCTATGTACCCCAGAAAAACATGTTCTTAAATCTAATCCTTTCCTGTGGGTATGCACCCACTGTAAGTAGGACATTTTGATGAGGCTATTTCACTTAAGATGTGTCCCACCTCATTCAGTATGTGTCTTAATCCTACTCTTGGAGTTCTTTATAAGAGAATGAAATTCAGACAAAGAGAGAGAATGCCACAAAAGCAAGAAGCTGAAATAAACAAAATCTGGAAGAGAAGGGAAAGACCGGCAGATGCCATCATGGGCCTTGCCGTTTGGCAGAGGAGCCAAGGATCTCTGGCAACAAGTTGGTCTTCGAGAAGAAAGCATCACCTTGACAATGCCCTGATTTGGACATTTACGTGGCCTCAAACTGTAAGCTAATAAATTCCCATGTTTAAGCCAATCCATTTAATGGTATTTGCTGGCGCAACCTAGGAAATTAAAACAGGGGTGAAGAATAAGCTTAGAAGGTGATGATGGAACTGGGAGGGGTAGGCTGGGGGCAGGGGGCAGTTGGTGGCAAAGCCTGTGTTTGAACCTTAAAGATGATCTCAGAAACTGTCCTGTCACACATATCACCTTTTTGTTGCATGGGAAAGAGGAGGGAGAAGTGTGAGGGTAGTTCATTTTGGTGGGTAGGGGGAGTATGGGAAAAGAGATGGAAAAAGGAGAAATTCCTTAGCTCCGTAAGTCCAGAAATGTCAGTCATCCATCATCATCCCCCAAATCCAGTCAATTTTAACCCAGAAATGAGTCTTCAGTCTGGCCCCCTCTTCTCCTTCCCACTCTAGTTCTTTAGTTCAAGCCTTCATCATCTCCCCTTGACTAGTTTATATACAGCTAAACTCCTCTCGCTTGTCCCACTCTTGCCCCATTCTCTCCACCCTCCACATTGCCCAGATCTATCTTCCTAAAAGAGAAATCTCATCGTTCCATTCCCCTGCTTAAAAAAACCCTACTGATGTTCTGAGAGAAGGGCCTCAGCCTCATCCCTTCGCCAGCTCTACAAAATCCTCCACAACCTGTTCCAGCACTCCTCTCCAGCCTCATCTCTCCTGCCCTCTCCCCTGCAAACAGTTCAGAACAGACTGTGTCTTCTGTCCTTGTCTTTCTCTCTCCCTCTCTCTCTCTCTCTTTGGAATACCCTTTCTCAACTTCTGCCCATCCTTCAAGACTGTCCTCAAATGTCCCCTCCTCTGGACAGCTTGCACTCTTTCCGCCCTTCAAGAGCAGTTAGTTACTTTGTCTTCTGAGTCATACCTCTATTATAGTATTCCTGAGCTTGTAATACCTATTTATGTCTCTTCTCGAATACATTCGGAAGGCGGGGACCATGTTAATTCATTAATTCATGTCTGTGTCCGCATCGCCTGGCATAAGGACTGGCACAAAATAGGATGCATGGATGGATGGGTGGGTGGGTGGATGGAAGCTGGGATGGGTTGACGGAAGGAGAAATTAGGAAAAGGAACCCCCGGAGGACAAAGATAGACACCAGGGGGAGCTGAGGCACCACAATAAAGAAGCGGGAGGGCGAGCCGAGGAAGGCTGAACGCTCTGGGGTGAGCCGGGGAGCGGCGTGCAGTAAACCAAGCATCACGCAACTGCAACCGCTCACCCACGTGTGCATCCCCTCATCCTCCTTCCCAGATTGTGCATCGGCTCACTGCACCGTCCCCACCGCCTCCACGGCCACACTGAGAGAAAACAAAGGGGAGGTGACCCCTGCCGGGTCCTGGATGCCGGAAGCCAATCAGAGGCGCCCATTCCCTGGAAGGCGGGAGCCTTCGTTTAAGGGGACCCAATTAGCTTCTGAGGGAATGTGGCGGGGCGGAGAGATGGGCAGGAAGGGCCGGGGGGTAGGAACGGCGCGCGCCGGGAGAGCTCCCTGGAGGCGCTGGCGCGCGGAGGGGGTGAGGGCGGAGCCAATCACCGTGCGGGTTTGCGGGGAGAGGGCGGGCGGCGCGGCGGCGCGCGCGAGCCGGGCTGACGCATCTGGCGCCGGTTCCCCAGGATCCGAGGGCGGGGGGCGGGGCGGGCCGGCCGGGAGGAGGGAGAGGAGAAAGAGCGGAGGCTGCGCGTGCGCGCTGGCGCGGGGAGTAGCAGGGACCTGGCAGCGGGCGAGGAGGCTGCGAGCGAGCCGCGGACCCGGCGGGCGGCTGGCGGCGGGCGCGCGCACCATGGGGGAGAAACCCGGGACCAGGTAGGGGAGGTGGGGCCGTGCCGCGAGGCCTGGGCGGCGGCTCGGGGCTGATGCCGGGATGGTCCCGGGGGAGAGAATCCGGGGAGCCGGACTCCTGGTCCTGAGGGGGCAGCCATCCGGGGCCGCACACCTAGGTCCTCGCGGATAATGGGGGCGCCTGCCTTGGCCCCTGCAGGAAGCGAGGGCTGAAGGGGACCGGGAAACCGGCGTCTGGATTCTGTTAGGGATGTGGGGGGCGGACGCCTGGGTTTTCCGTGCAGGCTGCAATGCAAGGGCGGAGGAAGAAGAGCAGGTGGCCGGCTCCGAGGGGGTAGTGTATGGGGAGATGGGACGTCGGGATAGGAAGTCCCCAGAACTAATGTCGAGCCAATGGAAAGCCTCGCGTCCAATACCCCACAGGCAGTAGTTCTGCCCCCCACCTGTCCCGAGGGCTGGATGGCTCCGCTTCCAAACTTCTGCCATTCCCCGGGTTGCTAACAGCAACAGCTTCATCCTGGGTGAGCGGAGTTCATGATGACCCTCCCCGATTCTGGGCCCTACTCCCTCTCCCCTTAGGTGGGGATGGGGGAGGCAGTATCTGCCCTGGGCACGCCGTCTACTCCCCGGATGTTTTCTGTGCAATCGAGGCTCCTTCCTTCCACTGACACCCCGAGTTCTCTTTTTTGGTCTCTAACAAAATGCACTTCCTGTTGTGACCCAACACCTCTAAGGGGGAAGGAGGTGAATGCTTGAGTCCCTGGGAAGCAGGAGCAAAAGAGGGAAAGGTTGCAGCTGTTTGCCTCAACCTAGAGGTTATCAGGACCTGGTCCTGAGCTATCACTTGTTCTGCAAAATGTTCTATCAGCCTCACCATGCCCCACCCATGAAGTAAGAGAACCCAGGTTCCTGAGCACCAAGTGGACCAGTGTTGGAGAGGGAGGACTTGGAGGACACCCCAGAGAAAGCGGAAGTTGCTGACTTGAGGGAGGCCCCCAATTTCCGTTCTGTGGTTCAGGGAGGGGGACAGAAGGACTAAAGGGGGACTGCTGACTTGGCACAATTTCCCCCATCCCCATCAAATTCTAGGCCACATGAAGTGGAGAGAATGGCAGGAAGTGTGAGGGGGCATCTGCTGCCTCCCCACCTCACTGGGCACCTCCCTGATCACCCCATCACCCCGCTTCCTTGGCCAGCCTCATGTACACACTGAGGCTTCTCCCCAGCCTGGCAGGAGGTGGCTGGATTAAAATCCAAATGACAATTGCCCCAGAGCCACCTTTCACTTGGCCAACTGATTGTGGCTGTTACAACACTCTGCCAGGGTTCCTAAATCAGAGGAAACATTGAAACAAAGAGGGAAACCAGAAGTAACTGAGGTCAAAGAGGAGGGAAAGCCATAGCATTCAGTTCCCAAGTTGGGGCAAAAGGTGGGATGTTTTCTTCTCCTTGGTTGGTTAGGGGTACCAGGAGGCCTCCATCCCCTTTGCCTTGTGGCCCTTGGACAGCTTGGCCTTCTGGGGAAGAAGAGGCAAGTGAAGTTGTTAAAGCAGAAACTGGGGCAGTGGGGTTGGAGGAGGGATGGACCAGTTGGCAGGATTTCAGTTTCTACTATCTGAAGGCTCTTCCTAGGGGGATCACTGGTGAGGGGAAGTGGATTGGGAGGAGTGATGTGGTGCAGCAAAGAACAGGCCCACAAGTGACCAGAGCACTGGGGTCCCCAGTCACTTCCCTACACTCCCAGCAGGGGATGGAGTCAAGGCTCAGATGGCTTCAGCAACCGGGAAGCAAATCTCCTTCAATACAACAAACTATTGATGCCAGTTACAGAGACAGGAGAGTACAGCAGTTTGATTAAGAGGATGGGCTGGCAGCCAGGCTGTCTCTCTGAGATCCACCATTTACGCTCCCAGTGACGCTGGGTGAAAAACACTTGGCCGGTGTCTCAGGTTCCTCACCTGTAAAGTAGGCATATCAGGCCCTCCATCACTGGCTTGTTAAGAGTCTTAAACTGAGTAACACACAAGAAACGCTCCAACAGTGCGAGCATGGAGCATTCACCCAGTATAAGCCAGCAGCACCATCTTCAACCCACTGTGTGGGGGTGCCCCCATAAATATGGCCCCTGGTGCACACAGTCTGTCTAAGGAGAGAGTTGGATGATACACAGCCGACTGCCCCTGGTGTGCCGTCACGCCACCAGCACAAACATAAACAAGGTGCGGCAGGAATCCCCAAAAAGGGGTGACCCAGGGCCTGGGCTGGGTCTGCTTCCTAAAGGCAGCATCTGAGCTGGGTCTTGAAGGATGAACTGGCTTTTGGGGTGTGGAGATCAGAGATGGGGCCTGCTGGAGGTTAATGAAGTCGGTCAGACTTGGGTGGCTCCTGTGGGAGAAACTTTTAGGGGCGAAGGCCAAGGCCACTGACCTCCCAAGTACTCCAGCTGCCTTTTGGGCTGGAACCTCTGCCCCTTTCCCCACAAGCAGTGGAGACCAAAGCAGGTGGAGAGCGGGTTAGGCCTTACAAAGACACTGCTGTCACCTGCCCATCCAGGTCCTCTGGATGGTTCCTGTGGTAACCAGAGGCCATTACCGGGAGGGTGGGCCAAGGATAAAAGGGGGATTTGCCATGGCAACCAGCTGCGAGTGGCTGCTGGGTTAGAAATATTAAGGAGCTCTGGTTGCCTTTCCTTCTGGGAAGAAGTGGGAGCGGGAAGGACTGGGCAAAGCCCCAAAGCATCCAGGCAGGAATCTTGGGTGAGAGCCGCTTCTCAGACTTCGGAGGGATGAGGCCCTGGTGTGTGTGTGTGTGTGTGTGTGTGTGTGTGTGTGTGTGTGTAGGGGTGTGTGTGTGAGGGGTGTGTGTGTGGAAGGGTGTGTGTGTGTGTGTGTAGGGGTGTGTGTGTGAGGGGTGTGTGTGTGGAAGGGTGTGTGTGTGTGTGTGTGTGTGTGTGTGTGTGTGTGTGTGTGTGTGGAGGGGGTTGTCCCTGCTGAGTCTAAGGGAGGCAGTGGGGTTTCCCTTTCTGTTTTGTTAGGGTCTTCAAGAAGTCAAGCCCTAACTGCAAGGTGAGTTTCCCACAGTGTTTATCCCCTTGACCCTCCCTGGGCCCTAACAAAGCCCAGCCTGCCCCTAGACGTTCCCCAACCCCTGGTTCCCCACTTCCTGTGACAGCTAAGCGCCAACTTCCTTCCCTCCTGAAGCCCCTTGCCACAGAGGCTGCTCAGCCTGAGCTCGCTGCAGGGGAGGGTGGGGAGGGGCCTGGGTCCCTAAGCGAGGGGCCCAGAAGCCCTGTGTCTGTCACCCTCTTAGGAGCCAACCCCAGATGCCTGGGGCTGGGAAAAGTTAACAGCCCCCAGGCTCTGGTCTGTTTATCTCAGAGCCCCTTGAGGGGAGCTGGTGGGGCCCACAGCTGCTCCCTAACTGGCTGCCTAGGGCCGAGGCCTCCCTAAGGACCCACGCACACACCTGACTGGTGAGCAGAGGCTTGGAAAGAGATTAGGGAACAGCTGAAAAGCCTAAAGGCAGGGCAGTCTGGGAAACCCCACCACCGATCCCTTCCAGCGCCACTGGGAGGTAAAAGGAGAAACTCCTTCCTGATACTCCAGCCAGGGAAGACCCAGGGCAGGGCAGCCACTTGGGGATTCTGGGGCCCCGTCACCCTCCTACCCAACCTTCCCCGTGACCCCTCTACACCCTCAGCTCACCGTGTACTTGGGCAAACGGGACTTTGTAGATCACCTGGACAAAGTGGATCCTGTAGGTAAGTTTTCCCAGAGGGTGATAGCTCCTTCCCCAAGCAGGGAAGAGGTTCCTGGGCCCAGAAATGGGAGAGAGGCCCTGACAAGAAATGAACCCATGTGTCCCTTTCCTAGATGGCGTGGTGCTTGTGGACCCTGACTACCTGAAGGACCGCAAAGGTACTGACCCCAAGCCCAAGGGCCCCAGGAGAGGGAGGAAAATGGAGGTGAAATGGGCTGGCCCCGAGAGGGTACCCCAGAGAGATGGGGGGCTGAGGTAGGAGCGCAGAGTAGGGTTCAGGCAAGGAATTTGGGGAGGGGGCTCCTGACCACCCCACCTTGCCCTCCCTTCCCAGTGTTTGTGACCCTCACCTGCGCCTTCCGCTATGGCCGCGAAGACCTGGATGTGCTGGGCTTGTCCTTCCGCAAAGACCTGTTCATCGCCACCTACCAGGCCTTCCCCCCGGTGCCCAACCCGCCCCGGGCCCCCACCCGCCTGCAGGAGCGGCTGCTGAGGAAGCTGGGCCAGCATGCCCACCCCTTTTTTTTCACAGTGAGGAGACCCCCACCTTCGGCAGGGCGAGGGATCCGGGACTGTGTGTGCTGAGAGGGGCGCCTGTCGGGGCAGCCCTGGGAGGACAGTGAGGCAGGGACCCCAGGTCCACCCCCCTTCAAGGCCACCGTGCACTGGAAAGCCCATGCTTCTGCCTCCTCCTGGGTCCCCTTCCTTCTTCCTTTCCTATCCCCAGGAGGCCTTTCTCCAGCCTCTTGAGTTGAGATTGGGAGAAAGACTTGGGGACTTTCCGGAAGGACTGAAGCCTCCCCTTCCATCCGCCACAGATACCCCAGAATCTGCCTTGCTCCGTCACGCTGCAGCCAGGACCGGAGGACACGGGAAAGGTAAGAGGGGACCAGGGGGTGAGTAGGACAAAACAGGGCCCGGCAGGAGCCTGGGAACACACCTGTGAGGGAGGCGGATCGTGGCGAAGCCAGGAGTGGAGCCTAGGGTAGGAAAATGTCCCCAGTGCAAGCTAGGTGTGTGTGGTACAGTCACTGCCCACCTGTGACACTGCCCCCCGTTCTCTCAACCTGCCTGTACCTGGGGACAGGGGCTCACCTTGCACTGCCAGGACTGAGCCTCTGCCAGGTGCCGGGCCTTGGGGGGGTGGCAGAGGAGGAAGACTCAGTCCCTACGTGACCCAGACCATGAAAGGGCAAGAGTTCTGCCCCAGGAGAGAGTGGAAGGAAAGGGTGTGGTGGTGACAAGAGGGCCTTGTGTAAATGTGGCTTTTTCTCCCCTTCCCAAGGCCTGTGGGGTGGACTTTGAGATTCGAGCCTTCTGTGCCAAATCACTAGAAGAAAAAAGCCACAAAAGGTGAGGGAAGCAACCCCTTCTCTGGGGTAACCATTCCCTCCCACTTGCATGAGCCCCAGGCCCCCATGGGAGCAGGTATTTGGGTGCCTGGGAACTGACCCACTCCCATCCCCCACCCACCCCCTGCCAGGAACTCTGTGCGACTGGTGATCCGAAAGGTGCAGTTTGCCCCAGAGAAACCCGGCCCCCAGCCTTCAGCTGAAACCACACGCCACTTCCTCATGTCTGACCGGTCCCTTCACCTTGAAGCTTCCCTGGACAAGGAGGTGGGGCGTGAGGGGATGACGCAGGTGCCACGCCCTGTGGGGAAGGGGTGAAGCCACACATCAAGATGGCCTCTAGCCGGGTGTGGAATGTCACCATGGGCTTGGAGTTAGGGGGAGGAGGCGGAGCGATGTACACGTGTTGGGGCCCACTAATTAATAATTGGACCAGTGAAAAACAGACCAAATTAACTCGCCCCTCCTCCTCCTCAAAAGCTGTACTACCATGGGGAGCCCCTTAATGTCAACGTCCACGTCACCAACAACTCCACCAAGACCGTCAAGAAGATCAAAGTCTCTGGTAGGAGGTGGGGGTTGGGAAGGGTCTTGGGGGAGGGAGCTGCGGCAGAAGTGGCTTCTGGTGTGATCTCAGCCCAGCGATGTGTCCCAGTGTGGGAGACCCACCGGGGCATGAAGAGTTTAGACTGTTCCAGAATGATCTTTGGGGCCCCATTGTTTATTGCCATGAGGAAGGCTGAGTGTTGGAGGGGTCAGGGGTTGGTGTTGGGTTGGGGGCTGTGACATGTGCTCTGGAATTGTGGTGGGGCAATGGTTTGCACCCCATCCAGAGCTGCTTGACCCCTGCCCCGCCCTGCAGTGAGACAGTATGCTGACATCTGCCTCTTCAGCACTGCCCAGTACAAGTGTCCCGTGGCTCAGATTGAACAAGAGTGAGTATCAGAACAGGCATGGGTCCCTATCTTAGGGCAGAAGAGTGGGGCCAGGAGAGTGTGAAGTGGGGGCTAGAATTCTTCCAGAACCAAACCCAGTTTAAAGGGCATTCCCTCCACATTTAGGAAGCTCTGAGCTGCTGATTTAATTTTCTTGAGCAGGCCGAGCTAAAACCTACTTCCTTGTGACCTGTGCCCATGGAAGGAAGGGGCTAGTGCTGCGGGAGATGAAGTCTGGTAGTGGCAGGCTGCCCCTCACCCAGCCTAGCCCCTCCAAGGGTCCTGTTCTCTCGTCCCCACCTTTCAGCGACCAGGTGTCTCCCAGTTCCACATTCTGTAAGGTGTACACCATAACCCCACTGCTCAGTGACAACCGGGAGAAGCGTGGTCTCGCTCTGGATGGGAAGCTCAAGCATGAGGACACCAACCTGGCTTCCAGCACCATGTGAGGAAGGGGCTCAGTGAGGGGAGGGGGTCCTCTGCAGCCCCAGAACCAGACATGCATGCATTCATTCATTCAGCAAATGTGCCGACAGTGCAAGTCCTAGGTGCCAGGGAGAGATCGGTGAACAGAAGAGATTTTTAAAAAAAAAAACAAACTTCTAGGGGAGGAAGAACAGACAAATAAAGAGCATGTTTAGTGACAAGTGTTAAGGAGAAAAAGCCAAGCAGAGAAGGTAGATATAAAGTCAACAGAGAGAGGCAGGGTGTGTTCATTTTAAATAGGTGGCTAGGGAAGGCATAATACAGAGCTGAATTTTGAGTAAGGACCTGGAGGAAGGAAGCCATGTGGATATGGAGGGAGAGAGTGGGCCAGACAGAGAAAAAAGGTCCAAGACGGGTGGGGCCAGGGCCAGATGTGTGAGGGGCCGGCAGAGCCGCCGCCAGCCTCTAGGGGCCGCTGTGCCCTCGGGCAGGAACAGCCCCGCAGGTCCACAGCTTCACAGTTAGGGCTGGGTGTCCCCCATCGCACCCCATGCCCTTGTAGAGGGTGCACACCACGTGGCCACACCCAGCAGGCCTGCAGGCCAGCATGGGAAGAATGAACTACAAGAAGAGGAGGAGGAGGTGAGGGCAGAGGACCAGTGGAGAGCTCCAGACATAAGGACTTGGGCTTTTAACTGAGAGAAATGAGAAGCCACAGGATTCTGAGCAGAGGAAACCACGTGGCTTCACCATTATGACAGCACATCCCATGTGGCTGGGACCCTGGGGCCTAGTGTGAGCTGGCGGTTCTGCTCAGAAGCCTGATGGCAGCCCCAAGGGTGGGAGAAGGGGCAGGGGGCAGTGGGCCCTGGTCCAGCTCCCCCTCTGCCCCGACCTGATTGCAGCGTGAAGGAGGGGGCCAACAAGGAGGTGCTGGGAATCCTGGTGTCCTACAGGGTCAAGGTGAAGCTGGTGGTGATTCGCGGCGGGTGAGTGTGGTGGGGGGAGTCTGGGGGGGGTGCAGCGGTGCTCTGGCTCTCCATCACCGTCCTCCTCACGCCGCTTCTCCCCTCCCCAGGGACGTCTCCGTGGAGCTGCCATTTGTGCTTATGCACCCCAAGCCCCACGACCACATCACCCTCCCCAGACCCCAGTCAGGTGAGCATGCCCCCCACCCAGGTCCCCAGCAGGAGGGTTGGAAGCAGGGCCAGTGGGGGAAAGTTGACACTTCCAGCACCCACCCACCCACCCCCTCTCCTTCCTGCCTTAGCCGTTCCTGAAACAGATGTCCCTGTGGATACCAACCTCATTGAATTTGATACCAAGTAAGAAACTCACCCCTCTTCCCCACCTTCCTACCTGTGACCCTCCTTGGATAGATTCCTGTAGCACTCAGATCTACTCTCCTGCCCCGTTTTTTCTCTTTTGGGGGGTGGGGTGGCTGAGGTAGCAAATCAAGATGTGCAGCCCCCTCTCCTGGCCCTCTTCTGACACTTCCTGCTAGTTCCTCCAGCCCCACTGCTGCCCTAACACCTCTTTGCCTGGGAGGGGAGTGAGAGGCTAAGAAAAGGGTCTGAAGTCCGGGCCTCACCCTCCCCTCTCCCCCCACCAAGCTATGCCACAGACGATGACATTGTGTTTGAGGACTTTGCCCGGCTTCGGCTGAAAGGGATGAAGGATGAAGACTACGATGACCAATTCTGCTAGGAAGAGGAGCTGGGAGAAGGGAGTGGATGGTGCTGGGAGAGGAAAGGGGGGGACCACGATCCCCGCTATTGTTGGGAGAGCAGTTCCAGCCCCTCTTTCTGTCCCCTCCATCCAGCAGCTTCCTCAGCCACCCCTTTCCCTCCCTCTCCCCCACGCCCTCCAGATACGCACTGGACTCATCTCCTGTTAAAAGTGGGCATTAATTTTGGGGCTACAGCTGTGCCTCCCCAGCCCCCCACTGGGCAGAAAGCTGTGTTCATACCTACATTTTTTGGAGGGGAATGTTAAAAAGAGGAGCGATGGCTGGGAAAGTGGGGGGAGCTCCCACATTCCAGTTCACACCAACACCCCCCTCATGTCACTAGCTCTGCCTCCCATTCCATTCGAGATGACACCCCTTGGGGAACAGGGCCATTTCTTTGTTTCTGAGCATAAAGAAGAAAATAAACCTTTCACTAGGCATGAATGTGTGTGTTTTCTGTGTGGAGTATAGTGCGCTCATCCATGGGTCCGAAGGCTTGTGAACAACAACAGGGTGAGGATGTGAGGACCCAGTCTCACTTCCCTCTGCACCTCCATGGCACCCAGCACCCAGGCTGTCAATAAAGGTTCACTGAATGACTGCACTGGACTGCGTTCCAGGGCCAATAGCAAACCTTAAGATTTGGTCAGTCCAAACTCAAGGGCACAGTTTGGTAAAGCCACGTAAAGTAAACACATCCATTTACAGGGGAAACAACTAACAGCCCTGCAGACAAGTGCCCTTGGGAGCTGGGCAGGGCAGGCTTTTCTCTTGAGGTTGGACACACATGACTGAGGTGTGACCTGTCTTTTAGTCTGTTTCCGCTGCTTATGGTTACTCAAAGCAGTCCATTCCTAGGGGCTCGGGGGGACCACATCTGCAGGCCTCCTCACGCAGAGAAGCCCCAGGACATCTCCATGGCATCTGGTACTCACGTCCTAGCACAGAAGCCAAGGCTTTGCACAGCCAGAGAGTCAGGCTGCTGTGGGCCCAAGTCCCAGGAATGACATCCTAGTGCTCATCAGGAACTCCCTGAGGCTGGGCCAAAGCCCCAGGCTGGGCTGCAGGGAGTTGGCAACGCTCTGCTGACATTTCTCACCTCCATCACCCACCCCCAATCCAGTAGCCCAAACTTATCTTCTCTCCTTTTTCTCTTACGGCTCATTCATTCATTCCATGAACATTTATTGAGTCCTCACTACATGTCAGGCATAGTATAGGGGCTTCACAGTGATCAAGACAAGGATTAGTCATTCCCCAATGATTTAATTACAATAGTTATGCTCCAAAGGAGAAGTGCAGAAGCAATGCGGATATATGACAAGTTCTGACCGACAACGGGGTTAGGGGGAGATTTCCCTGGAGGAAGTGACCTTTAAGCGGAGAACTGAAAGATAAGGAAGAGTTGACCAGCATGTTGGGCAATGTCACCATCATGTGTGGAGGCAGCAACAGCACATTTCAGGGCCTGAAAGGCCTGAGGGACTGCGGCAGAGACAGCCAGGGGCAAAGTAGTTCTAGATGAGGTCAGTGACGCCGATGGAGGCAGCTCATGCGGGCCTTGAGTCCATGTTATGGCTCATGACCTCTAATTAAGCCATTATTTACCAGCAGGCACTGAGCGCTGCCAAAATGCCAATAACCATGCCTTCCCCAACCCCCTCGGGGCAGCAACCTGTTCCCAGTGCACACCCTGGGACTTCCCCTCATGTAGCAACTGTCCCCTCCCAAGCCTCTACCACCAAGCAAACTCCTGACTCCTCAGGACCTGCTCACTGACCTCTAAGCTCTTGGCCCAGGATCTCAAACTTTTTCAAGTGAATCAGAATCCTCTGGGGGGCATGTAAAAGATAGAGTCCCAGGTTCTACCTCCTAGTATTCTGATCCAGTAGGTTCAAGGAAGAATCCAGGAGTCTGGCTTTTTAATTAGCACCCAGGATGATTTTAATGCAGGTGGTCCTGAGACCACATACTTTGAGAAACAGTTTTGTTTGTTTCATTTTATGTTTTTAAGAAGGTAATACATGTGCATGGCTTTAAAAAAAAATCCAAACAGTATAAAATAGTAAGTGAAAATAAGGCTCTCTCCTGCTGCTGAGCCCCAGCCTCCCATTTATCCTTACCCAAGTCAAGCACCCAGAATCAACCAGTTTCTTGATTATTCTTCACACTCATACATGTGTGCACATGCCCCCACCCTCTTGGAGTGTATACAGATGGTATACTCTGAATGTCCTTCTACACCTTGCTTTATGTGTTTAACAGTGTCCCTAGGAGAGCATTCCTCATTACCTAAACAGTACATAAAGAGCTACCTCATTCTTTTAAAGGGCTGCATAGTTTTCCTTTGCCTAGATGGTATTATTTATTTTACCAGTTTCCCACCGATGGACATGTAAGATGTGATATGTCCACTCTTTTGCTAATTCAAACAGTATTACAATGCTTATCTTTGAAGACGTGTCTTTTGCATATGTTAAGTGTATCTAAGGGACAAATTATTAAAAGTAGAACTGCTGAGCCAAAGAGTAAGAGCATGTTTTTGATCACTGTCAATCTGACAGGTAAAACATGATAAAACATGACATCATCCTAGTTTTAATTTACATTTCTTTTATTATGCATGAAGGTGAACCCAATTTACTGGGTCAATATTCTTTATCTTAACATACTCTATAAGCTCTTTGTATATTAAAGGAATAAGTTTTTCATTATATATGCTGTAAATATTTTTCACAGGTTGACACTTGTCATTTAAATCTGTTTCTAGTATTTTTTAATAATGGGGTTATTTTAAAATTTTAATGTAGTCAATTATAATCACTTTTTTTATGGTTCTTCATTTTGTGTCACAAAGCTCTTGACCCTCCTGCTTTCTCCCAATCGATGACACCTCCTTTTCCTTCTAGCCTAAAACGTCAAGATCACATCAATCACTATTTCATATCATATCAGCACACTCAACTTCTTGTCCTTTCACAACACCTGCTCTCAAACCCCACCCTCGGATCTGTCCCACCACCCACCTCCTCTGCTCCTGCATGCAGAGAAAGATCACACAACCACAGTTATTCATTCATTCAACAAATACTTTTGAACACACCCTAGGTGCCATCACCGCGCTAGACTCTGGATACTGATTTGGGACTGCTGCAAATTAATGGCCTCTAACCTCAGCTGGGCCCTCAATACCCCATAGTCCCTTGTCCCTTCCCATGTCTCTGGTATCCTTCCTCTCTTGCTCCCTTTCTACTCACTAGTTTTCCCAACCTTCTTCACTCTCATAGTGACTATTTCTTTTTTTTTTTTTAAACAGAGACTAGGCTACGAGCGATGAATGGTTTCAATTCTCCACCTCCTACCAACAAACGCTGACATCTACACCAACTCTCCTATGCAGCCAAGGTTAGGGTACCTCCTCCAGTTCAAAGCTAATCCCTCCACCTGCTCCCAGATTTCTCCCCTCCCACCTCCTCCAAGACCTTGATTCATTAAACCACCCCCCTCCCTTCAACCTCTCTCTCTCCTGGCTTTTCCTCCAAGGAAAATAAACCCACGCAAGTCTCTTTCATTAAAGGAAGGAAGGAAGGGAGGAAGGGAGGGAAAAAGGGAAGAAACCAAATTAAAACCATTCCTCTGCTCTTAGGTCTCTTTCATAGTAAAGCAGTTTCTATTTCCTCTCTCACTTTTCATCCTTTTTAAATTATATATGTATATATAATTTCCAAAGTCATATATGCACACAGTTTAAGGAGTGGGAGAGTACCAGACCTATTACAATAAAGAGCAGATCCCTCCCCACTCCCAATTACCTTCTCCCCAGAGCCAACTACTTTCACCTCTTTTAGCCCCATACTCCCCTCCAAAAGTCTACATATCCTCTCAATTCATTCAAACAAAACATGTTCTCTTTCATCTCCTTGAAGAAATCTCTCTGAAAGTCTTCTAACCTGCTCCATTCTGGACTGCACGTTCTTCGTGCCTGTCACTCCTTTACTTCTCCTGCAAATTGAAGGTCTTAGTTCCTGGATGCCATGTCTTCCTTTTTCTGAGTCTAACTCTAAGAGCTTCCTGAGAAAGAAGACCAGGGAGAAAAATTTTGAAGCCTTGTACACATTAAAAATGTCTTTATTCAGCCTTCGTAATTGGTATTTGGCTGTTGTGAGACTCCAGCAGCATCTGCTGCTCTCTCCCTTCTCGTCCAGGTTTCGTAGCTTTCTGCTTCTTGCTTCTATGACTTTCGCTGTCTCTGTATTCATTCCCTTTACACATCCATTCCTATACTTTATATAGGATTAAGTCCCATCCTAAATTGAGGTGGGTCACACTTTAACTCAAGAAGCCTCATCAAGAGATCCTACTTACAATGGATTTACACCCACAGAAATGGATTACATTTAAGAACATGTTTCTTTTGGAGTACATACAGCTTCAAACAACCACATGCCCTCATGGTTTTATTTTTCAAATGTGTTTCTTGTATTCAATCCTTTTTAATAGTATTTCTTTATCTAAGAGATTCAGTAATTTTGTGTGTGTGTGTGTGTGTTTTCAGTTTTACTCCATATTGCCTAAGGTGGCTTTTTTTCCTATTTATTTTGGTCTCTTTCATGTTGGAAGGTTTCTTCAGATAAATCCTTTACTGTCTGCTCATTTTTAAAGATAAGTTTCTAAGAAGTTAATGAGAAGTTCCAACTGCTCAGCTGGGACTTATCAACTATGGGTTTCACTATGGGTGATCTGGTGGTTAACTGTTTTGTTTGAAAACCCCTGATGTTAATATCCTTACATCTTTTCTCTGACCAGTCAAATTCCCCCGAAGGGAAAAGTCTTCCTTTCTCCTACCTGGAGGGTCTAAACTAAGCCTGGTTGACAGAGTTTTGGAAACCACCACTTAATGCATAAACTTTCACTTAACCCCTGTTTTCAATACAGTACTTTTGCCCTCAACTGTGCCCAGTGCCCTTCAGCCAAAGACCCTTTGTTTTCCATCTCCAACAAAGAACCCTCCAGCATTCTGATGGGATGTATTGCCCAGACACATGGATTTAAGGAGGAGATCTGAGGAGGTCTAACCACTTCAAATGATCCCAACTTTAGCACCACCTTTACCCAAATGTAGATGATGCCACTAATTTAAGGGTAAATCAGGTAGCTTCTAAACTGTCTTCACTGCTGGCTTAGTTACCACTTTACAGCTAAACTTATCCTTCTGTTTTCCAGCTTCTAGCAAAAGTCTTGCTATTTATTCCTCTCCCTTTTAAAATTCCCTTTATGATTATTTTATTGGGATTTCGAGGAGTGAAGTTAAACGCTATCACTGAATCTCCACTCATTTGCTAACCTTGTGCATAACGTCTTCATTCTTGTTGATCTCACATAAGCTGTCAAGAGTGTTCTCTCCAGAAAAGTAACTCTGGTCTTCAGACCCTTCAAAGGCTCCCAAATGCCTTCAGAATAAAATCCAAATTAATTCGCCAGCCTTTTCCTGATCTGGCCCCCGCTCCAGCCTACCCACCACCATACCCCATTCAGTCCAGTCAAACTGAATGCTATGCTGTCCCCCAAATGTCCTAGGCTCCCTCACAGCACCGCGCCTTGCCTATGCTGTTGCCCTTTTCCACTCCAGCCTCTCATCCACCCGGCTAACCCTTTTAAGATTCGGTTCAAGCAGCACTTCCTCCAAGAATCCTGTTCCTCTGTGTTCGCAGGTACACCGAGGGCGTATCACCATCAGAGCATCTATTCCGTTGTCACGTGAGAACACATCTCATTCATCTTTGTATCCCGGGTGCCCAGCACGTAATAGGCAGCCAAAAATGGAAAGGGAAGAAGGTTGAAAGGAGTCAGCATTTGAGAATATATCGACAGTCTGTGTTTCAGTTGGGCTCACAGTCGTGGGGAAGAGCTAGGGAGGATAATGTAACACTCACCAAGTCAAGCTTTCCCCGGGCCCTGACGCATGGCGGAGCGAGGTGGACAGGGAGAGGCCCATGGCGCTCCCTGTGCGGAGGAACAGCCCAGAGCTCCAACCACCACCACCTAGAACCCGGCACACGCTTAATAAATTCTCGTAGTGTCGTGCAGGTGGGCAGATCTGTAAAGCTGCAGGGTACGGACTACGTCAATACCGCCTCTTACCACAGGTGGTCGCGCGCCGCCAGCTCAGCCCCAAGCAAGCGCAAGGCACCCTGGGAGTCGTAGTTCGCCAGGTGGCCCGAGAAAAGCGAGGCTGCGCCGAGCATCCTGGGACTTGTAGGCGCACTACAACTGCGCAGGCGCAAACCAACAGCCACTTCCGGGCTCCAGAGCCGCATTTTGCAAACAGGGAAAATCCAGCTGAGGTTTCCCGGCGTGAGAATGGCTACCTACAGCCTGGCGAACGAGCGACTACGCGCCCTGGAAGATATCGAACGGGAAATCGGCGCCATCCTCCAGAATGCAGGTTCGGGATGCGACGATCGGACGGCAGGGAGCAAGAGTGAGGCCGAGCCGCGTGCATCTGCGCGGACCGGAGAGTGGGGTAGGGTGGACAGCGAATATATGGACGTGGGAGGGGCTTGCCTTGGGGCGGGGCTATACTGGCTGTCGCCGGGTGGCACCGCCTCCTCTTGACTCCGGCAGGTAATGTGATCCTGGAACTGTCCAAGGAAAAAACCAATGAGCGGCTCCTGGACCGGCAGGCGGCGGCGTTCACGGCTTCCGTGCAACACGTGGAGGCGGAGCTGTCGGCTCAGATCCGCTACCTCACTCAGGTGGGTGTGTGGTGGAAGTTGCTACGAGCTGACCCCAACTCTCAGCTTTGGTCTTAGGCTTCGGAGTCCGAGACGAAGCTTTGGCCTCAACCCTGATCTACATGGATAACCCTGGCAGGACCCCTCCCTTCCAGGGTCGGGTTCTTCCCCAAAAAGGAGAGTAAAATCGGCCCTGCCTATCTCACTGGGTTGCATCACATGAACCACTAGATGGGGAAGTGCCTGGGAAAGGGCTTGCAAACGATGTCAAAACCACAGGACTTTGTCCTTGGTAACTTGATCTGACTTGCTTGGCCCAGAGAAAAGGGACAGATTGAGAGGGTTCTGAAATCATTACAACAGCTACCACCATTTCTTAAATTCTTACAGTGTGCCAGACACACTGCATTATCTTATCTGATCCTACAACAACTCTAGGAAATAGTTATTGCCACCTCCGCTTTACAGACAAGGTTAACAGAAGTTAGGTGATTTACCCTAGGTCACCCAGCTACCCTGTGGCATAACTGGAATTCAAACTCAAGGACAAAATGAGGAAAGAGACTTGCTTAGGGAGGTAGATAAGGGAGCAGATGCTCCACTGATCAGTCCAAGTGTTCTGTAGGTGGCCACAGGGCAGCCCCATGAAGGCTCCAGCTACTCTTCGAGGAAGGACTGTCAGATGGCCCTGAAGCGAGTGGACTATGCCCGCCTCAAGCTCAGTGATGTGGCCCGCACCTGTGAGCAGATGCTGGAAAATTAGACCAAGGACGTGGAGCAACAGCTTGGAGGGAGATCACCACTTGCACCCCAGGACAGAACCTGGAGATCTGAAGGGATGGGGATGAATGGGGTGCCGGGGCTGACGCTTCCATGCCCTTCTGGTCAGAGTCTACCATGACAAAGGGGGAAAAGGCGAGAATGGAGAAACCAAAGACCAAGTCGTCCAGCACTACGACCTGGCTCCTCCAGCACGACGCCCCTGCTCTGCACTTCCTAAAACTGCGGACGAGCTCAGACGCCATAGAGACTGAGACAGCCAACCCACTTCCTCACACACTTCGTGCCCTTGCCCCAGGCTTCCCACAGACTAGACCCAATGAATACGCATTTTTCTTCATTAGGAAAGATGAAACAACAACTAAGGGTTTTAATAATTAAAAATAATAACAAAAACAAGGAGATCAGACTGTCATTGGGGCATATGAGTGATGCGAAAGTCTGAGGAAGTGAAACCAGACTGTATGGTGTCAGCAGCTCAGCAGCAAGGGAAGGAGGGTTGGAAATCCCAGCTCTTCACTGGAGGGCCTGGGGAGGAAGGGGGAGAGGGCTGAGGTTGGGGAGGAACAGCTGACACAGTGTGAGGAGAGATTTGGGGTAAGGGGGAACCATCAGCAGGGAAGCTGAAGCCAGGAATCATGGTAGGGGGCAAAGACCTGAGCCCAATGTCTGCAGAAAGAAGAGTCGATAATTATAAAAATAAAATTTTAGTAGTTAAAAAAAAAAATAGGATTTATGTGTGATACCATTACCTGGCATAAAAGGGGGATTTTACATTATAGCATTAAAAAAAAAAAAAGAGGAATCTAAGAGAGAGTAGCGGCTTGCCTACCATGTGCCAGAGATTGTTCTAGTACATTAAATACACAGTGCTGAATAAATCATAGTCTCTGCTCTCACGGAACTTCTTTTCTTGTGAGAGGTTGATTGACATGTTGGAAGTCTGATGCCACAGGTGTGTAATGGAGCTGCAAATCTGGAAGGGAAAAATAAGTTGAGAGATGAGCTCTGAGATCAAGGGGAGTTGAAGTGGAGGGAGCAGAGGGGAGGTAAGGAGGATGGGGGTTAGCTTGAACTGGGGACTCAGACTCCAAGACCTTAACCCCATGACCTGGTACACAGCACGTGCTCAATAAAGATTTATGAATTGAATGACTGAACCCTGCCTTCCTCCAGAGCTTCATCTCTCAGTAACCTGCTCTAGCTGCCATCTTCTCAATGTTGCTCCAAGCACTTATGCCCTCAGTGGCTTCCCTTCCTCCCCACTCCAGTCTCTGGCTGATTCTTCCATCAAGGCATATATTTGTCCTCCTGGGTCAGGTCTGCCAGCCCCCTGGGATCTGTTGGGGGAAGGGCCCCTGCCAGGGAGGCTCTGGGTCCCTGGGGGTTCGGAAAACGCGTTTACCTGGAAAGTACTGCTGCCTCCTCCTGCACACCACGTAGAGTAGAGCTCCAGTGAGGATGAAGATGATAGCCAGGAGGGACAGCACTGGCACCATGACTGATGATCCAGCTGTAGGATCCAATTTTTTATCCAGCTGCTTCTGGTTTTCCCCAGCCTCAAGCCCAGCACTCAGACTGGGACCCACAGTGGGAATGGTGGTTTCGGTTTTTTTGGGAAAAGTGAGCCCTTTGTCCAAGGATGGTGCTCCTGCTGGAAGGGTGGGCTGCTGGGAAGACTGCAGGATGGATGGCAGGTACGGCTGGAATGGGGTGCTCATGTCTGAAGGTGTCCGCTCTGGAGGCTCAAGAGCCTGGGTGCTGGAGGGAGGTAAATGCTGCTGGGGGGGCTGACTTCCACATTCTGGAGAGAAAAGAAGAAAGGAATTAGGACTATCTACAGAGGTCAAGGTGAAAAAGCAGATGGAGGGAAGGAGGACAGCTGAAGTTCAGGAGAGGAAGGCTGTAGCAGAGTGGAAAGGTGGAGGACAAGGAAGTGAGCAAACCACAGTATGGAACCACTAGAAAAAGTGTATCTTTTGAACTGGGAAGTCAGGAGACCTGGGATTGAACCCCGGCTCTGTTACAAAGTAGCTGTATGACCTTGTTGTGTGTCTCTTAAGGTCCTCTGGGACTCAGTTGTTTTCTGCTGTAAAATATGGATAATTCTATGGGGGAAGTAAATGAGATCACATAGGTCTGTGTAGTCCAAAGCGTGGTGTGTGAACAAGAAGACTTTAGGTGAGACATAGAAGAACATTTTGTATTTTAATGGTCATGCATTTATTTGAGGAGTGAAATACAATGAATGTCTCAAATTTGCGATTTCCCAGGAGTTATTACTTCAGATAAGTTGCTGTTTAAATTTTCCAGAAGTGATTGTGGACACTTAAGATTTATTCATTTCATCATGTGTAAACTTTAGGTCAAAAGAAAAACAAAAAAGAACACTACAATATTGAACTCTAGTTAATAATATACATGGAGATGAAGTCTAGTGATGCCTGCACTTTACTTTGAAATTTTTTGAAATGTGTCAAAAAATAAAAGTGGATTGATGATGGAGAGAGGGATGGACAGATTCAATAAATGCAGTAAATTCAAAAGATGCAATAAAGCAAATATAGTACAATAATTGTAGAATCTAGGAGGTGGGAATATGAATGTTCACCATACAAGTCTTTCAACTTTTGCATATATCTTGCAATTTTCATAATAAAATATCGGAAAACAAATATAGCGGCTTGATTTTAAGAAGAATATTAAGTAAATAACAGCACAGGGGGTATTGACAAAAATCATGAAGGTGGTGATGAGTGAAGTTTGGTCAATACAGACTTAGGTAAAGTTACTCTGACCAGTGTTGGAATGTTCTGGGAATGTGAAGTCCCACAGGGGGAAGGCTTGAAGCAAAGACATCTGTAAGGTGGAGACTGCTCAGCCCAGGAGGGAGAGCCTGAGAAGGAGGGGACAAGTTCTAACCTTTGTGATCAAAGCATCTCATCAGTTTCCGAACCCAGGGGTCTCTGCTGTGCCCACACACACTCCGGACACGGAGCTGGAACCTGCAAGGGAAAGACCTGTTCTCAGCTGCCAGCTCCCCACTCCCTCTCTCCTACTCCTTTCTCATTCCAAAGGAGTGAAGTCACCACGGAGAGCGAGCCTTGTCAGCTGGGGGCTGGGAAGTTCCCAGGTAGGTGGGACACGGAAATGAATAAGCAGAGAATCGGGGCCAACAGAACCGGGAAAGGGGGTGGGTCCACCGCAAGTTCAGCTTTAGACCAGAAGAGGGTCCTGGAGGCGCCTGGCAGGCACGGGGCGGGCGCTGCCCTCCCAGCGGTGGGTGAGAAGATTACCTGATGAAATGTGGACAGCGCGTGTAGTTTGTCAGTACTTTTCGGAATTGTTCCACGTATTCAGCCTTTGGTGGGGAGGCCGAAGGAAATGATCTATCACAGGAACAGCTTCCTGCCGTGCCGCCCTGGTTGCCGTCGGCTGAGCAGAAATGGAGGTGGTCGGCACAAGTTACCAGGTCAAGGGGCTACCCCCCACCCCGTTTTTAGTTAACCCCCAATCCACTGCCGCATTGCAGCGTCACCCCTAGACCCCAGGGTCTGACCCCCAGGCTCAGCCCCCACGTCAACACACCCCTCCCAAAAGACGTCCCTAATCCCACCTGGACCCAGGTGTCCCCTAGCTTCTGTCCCCAGCCCCACGCAGCTGGCCCTCCCCTTCCTTGCCCCGGCTGCCTTGGGGGCTGTGGTGAGCCTGGTTCCCCATTTATACGAAATCCGGGGACTTCGTACCCCTTTTCCCACGCACATTCCCTTTCCCGGACTCGGGGATCCAGACCCCCGCAGCCCAGCCCCTGACGAACCTGGCACAGTCAGCCGCGCTAGCAGCACGATTAGGAGGAGCGCGCGGGCAGGGGGTCCCCCGCGCCGCCACATCTCGGGGTCTCGGTTGACTTTCGGGGTGACGCAGCCGCCTCGCCCTGCCTGCCTCCCAGACGGGATCCCGAAGCGGACCATCCCGGGCCGGTTTTCCTTCCCCGCTCCGCCGGAGATCCGGCAGGAGACGGCGGCCGTGGGCGCCGCGGCCCGGCGGCGTTGGGGGCGCGAGGGGGTGGCCCTCCCTGCTGGCGTAGCCACCGCCTCGAACGGACCTCGGCGCGGTCAGTACCGCCCGGGCCTCGCGGTCCCCCGGCCGCCCGCGGCAGGGAAACCCCCGGAGGCGGAGCTGTCCCGCCCCGCGCCCCCGCGCAGCGCCGCGCCCCGAGCCTTCATCGAGGGGGCGGCCAGAAGGGTTTGAAGAAACCGAAAGGAAACGCAGGCGGCAGGGTCCGGCGGGCAGTGACCTCCCCCACCCCCACCCCGGGGTGACTCGGCTCGGCTCCGGGGCGCCGCCCGCCCTCCCGCCCCAAGTCGGTAGGCGGGAGCCTCTCTCCAAGGTGCTTTCACTTCCCGGGGCCGGGCTGGGCGCAGTGGAACCCAGTCTCATGGCCGGGGCGAAGGCGGCAGAGACGCGGGCCGCGCACCCACGGGGCAGGGCAGCGACCGCGCACGTGGGGCCCGCGGGGCCGTGGCCACCCGAGGGGTGGGCCGCGGGATCGGGTGGCCCTGACGTCACCCCCGCCCCCCCCCGTGGTATTTACCTTCGAAAAGTGGTGGCGGCTGCAGGTACCGGAGTCGTGGGCGGCCGGGAGGGGCGAGGTCTGCCCGGGCGCACCGCCAAACCGGTCCAAGCCAAGAGATGCCCCGACCCTCTTCCCGCCTCTCGCGCCCCACAGACGGATCCCAAATTCTTCCCTCCTCGCCCAGCCCTTCCCGATGGGATTAACCCTCCCTCATCCCCATCCCCATTTCAAACCTGACTTTTGAGGGTCTGAGTCCCCAAAATTTGAGCCCCTGAGTGCTTCTCCTCTACCCTAATCTCCCACTTCCTAGCTTAACCTCCCATCCTCATCTCCAAACTCTCATCCTCAGTCCTGAAACTGTATTCTCACTTCCTAACACTCATAGCTGACTCCACCTTAAACTACTCTCAGACTCGCCCCAGCCCCCCCAACTCTCTCACCACCACCCCCTTCCTCACGGTATACCCCCTTCCTCTGCTCAGTCCGGGCCCAGGCCCTGTGCCCCGAAGACATGGAGTTTGTGTCCGGATACCGGGATGAGTTCCTTGATTTCACTGCCCTCCTCTTTGGCTGGTTCCGCAAGTTCATGGCGGAGCGCAGGGCTGTAGGGACCAGCCTCGAGGGCCGCCGGCGACAGCTGGAGGCTCAGATCAGAAGGCTGCCCCAGGACCCGGCCCTTTGGGTGCTCCATGTCTTGCCCAACCGCAGTGTGGGCATCAGCCTGGGGCAAGGGGCAGAACCAGGCGCTGGGCCAGGCCTGGGGGCTGCTCAGCTCCTGGGTGATGAGCTCCCACTCCATCTGCGAGACCTGAGCCCCTATGTCAGCTTTGTCAGCCTGGAGGATGGGGAGGAAGGAGAGGGGGAGGAGGAGGAAGATGAGGAGGAAGGGAATGGAGAAGAGGAGGATGCAGGCACAGAGAAGGGGGAACCACAGGAGGACGGGGAGTCAGCCGTGACCAGCAGGGAGTCCCCCCAGGAAGCAAACCCTCCAGGGGAGCCAGAGGAGGCTGAGCAGGAGGCGAGAGGTGGTGAGGATGGCTGCCGAGAGGACAGAGCAGAGGACGAAATGGGGCCTGAGAAGAGGAAAGGATGGAGAAGTGGTAAGCACCGAGGGCTGGCCTTGCCATACCCCCTTGCCCAGCTATGCCTCACCTTCTGGAGTCTTCCCCCACTACCCAGAACCCAGCCAGAACCCAATCTGGCCTGAAGAAGTGTCTTCACCAATCCACAGTACTTTTTGCTTTTTGAGTTAACATTTAAACATTGAAAGAGAAAGCAATCCAGAAGTCTGGATTGATACCTTCTCAAGGAAAAGCCAGCGTTCTAACAGCAGAACTACATTTCTGCATGGCGGCAAATGCCGGTACTGTGAAGCAGCCTTAGATGGGGCAGACCCTCTCCCCCAAGCCTCTTTACTCACTGGGTTACTTCCCCAGCCCCTGTAGGCTTCTGGGACCCCTGACCTTGACTATCTTTGCCCCTCTGACTTTTTCCTCTTTTCCCAGAGGCTGCTCCTTTGCACGTCTCCTGCCTCTTACTGGTGACAGATGAACATGGTACCATCTTGGGCATTGACCTTCTAATGGATGGAGCCCCCGGGAGTGCAGGCCAGGGCTCAGGGACAGAGAATCCAACCCACCTGGCACCTCGGGCCTATTCACTCCTCTGCCACAGCATGGCCTGCCCCATGGGGTCTGGGGACCCCCGAAAGCCCCGACAGCTTACTGTGGGAGACCCCCAGCTGCATCGGTACTGAAACTTGGCATGTGAGGGTGGGGAAGCCCTGGGGCCTGGGCTCCTGAGCTCCCAGCCTGACTCCATCTGCACCCCCACTCAGAGAGCTGGAGAGCTTGGTCCCGAGACTGGGAGTGAAGTTAGCCAAGACCCCAATGCGGACATGGGGTCCCCGGCCAGGCTTCACCTTTGCCTCCCTTCGGGCTCGAACCTGCCATGTTTGTCACAGGCATAGCTTTGAAGTGAAGTTGACACCTTGGTGAGCAGCCAGCAAAGATGGGGTGAGAGGGAGGAAGACCCCAACAGTCAGGCAAATAGAGAGAAGGCATGTGGGGGGATCAGCAGACAGACAAAGTGAGGGCCAGGGAGATAAGAAAACAAACGCATAAAAACAATGAACAAGCCCTTCCGGTTAGAAAGACAGACAGACCAATAGACAGACAGCTTGAGGACAGACAAAGGACCTACAGAAAAGCACTAGGGACCCACCACCCGCCATGTCTGCCAGCCCCCAGTGTAGTGCTGTGCTGTACTGTGGAGAGGCTTGTCTCCGGGCCGACTGGCGGCGGTCCCCAGACGACGTGAGCCACCGATTCTGGTGCCCAAGGCTTGCAGCTTTCATGGAGCGGGCAGGAGAACTGGCAACCCTGCCTTTTACCTACACCGCAGGTAACATAAGGAGGTCAGGATGGGTGGGGAAGCTGGGATCTGGGCTTTGGGACTGCAACCCGGGGGGCCTGGCAATGGGTACAGGGTCCTGGGGTTGAAGGCTGAGTGCTTGGGGCTTGAATCTAGATCCCTGAAAGAAGGGCTGGGTGCTGGGTGTTTGGGGCTAGGAGCTAGTTAGATCCCTGGGGTTGGAGCAGGGATCTGGAGCTAAGGAGTGAGCTCCTGGGTCCCTGAAAGAGTTTAGGGGATTATGGAATAGGGACTCAAACATTAGCTTGCTTCCCAGCTCCACCATTAACTGGCAGTGTGACCTAAACACATCTCTTGAGTTCTCTGGCCTCGGTTTCCTCTTCTGAAAAATAGAGAGACTAACAAATGTTAAAATCTATGGATGGAATTGTTATAGGATCATGTGGGCTTGGTGCCTGGTAAAATATTAGTGCTCTCCCTGATTCGAATCAGACTCAGATTTGGGGTCCCTGGGGGAGGCTGAGGAGAGTGAAAGTCTCCAAGCCCTCAACCCCTCCCCTCCTCCTTCTCCAGAAGTGACCAGTGAATCTTTTAACAAGGAGGCCTTCTTGGCCTCACGGGGCCTCACTCGTGGCTACTGGACCCAGCTCAGCATGCTGATTCCTGGCCCCGGCACCCCCAGGCACCCCCAGGGCAGCACGCCGTCTCTCAGCCTTCTTCTCAGTGGTGCATGGGGTATCTCTTCAGGCCTGGGTCCCTTTGCCTAGAGGGATGGAAGGGGGAGAAAAACCTTGTCTAGGTCCCAGATAACCTCTCCACATTCACGCTGAACTCCCCCTCCCCCAACCAGGGGCCATTACAGACCTTTCCCCAATGCTCAAAGGGGTCACCCCTTCCCACCCCCTCCAGAAGCCCCATCCCTCCAGAGGCAAACCCCCATCCTCTTGCTGCAGCTCCAGATGCTTCCCCAGGGCACAGCTCCTTAGATGATGGTCCCACTGACACCAGGCCCTTCTTCTCCCTTTCATCCTCTCAGGGGATCCCTACCAGCTTCTCCAGGGGGACGGACCTGCCTTGATGCCTCCTGTACCCCCAGATCCACCAAGAGGCCCCTTTGGTGAGCTAGAGGGGCCCTCAGGGGCCCAGGGGTAGGAACAGGGGCTGGAGGGGCCAGAAGCCTGGGTTGCTCAGAAAAAAGGGGCTGTTTGACTAGAGGAGTTGGGGTCCTGGCCTGTGGCCTGGTCCCCCAGTAACTCCCTCTCCCCAGTCTCCTGGCAGGATTACTACACATGGCGGGGCCTCGGCTTGGACTCCCCCATGGCCGTGCTTCTCACCTACCCTCTGACAGTGTACTACATCATCACCCACCTTGTGCCCCAGTCCTGTAAGGGGAGCCGCGGCAGGGGAGGGGTGCCTGGAGCGGGGGAGGGGAACAGGGGGTTGGGGAGCTGGTAGGTGGCTGGAGGGAGAAATGGGGGAGACCATATGGTTCAAAAGCTGGCTTCTCGCCCAGTCCCTGAGCTCAACATTCAGAACAAACAGTCACTGAAGATCCACGTGGTGGAGGCCGGGAAGGAGTTTGACCTCATCATGGTGTTTTGGGTGAGCCCCTCCGCGCCTGGAGGTTGAGCTTTGGCGCTTGGGGCTGGACGCGGGGTGGGACCCGGATCCGCCCTGATCTCTGTCCTTCAGGAGCTCTTGGCCCTGCTGCCCCATGTGGCCCTGGAGCTGCTGTTTGTGGGCGACGGCCTGCCCCCCGAGAGTGACCAGCAGCATTTTACTCTACAGAGGGTGAGCACTAAGGGGAGCCCTGCTCCTCAGCCCTGCTCCCCCTTCTATCCTCCCCACTGGGCCCCTTCCTTCCTCTCCCTTCTCCCCTGGTGCAGCCCCCAGTGCCCTGACGTTCAGTGGCTTCCCCACCCCACTCCTGGCTCCCCAGGATGGCCCTGAGGTGTCTGTCCGCCCTGGATCTGGGGTATCGGCACGGCTCAGCTCTGGGACCAAGGAAAAGGGGGGCCGCAGGGACTTGCAGATCAAGGTGTCAGCACGGCCCTACCACCTGCTCCAGGGGCCCAAGCCGGACCTGGTGATTGGTGAGGGCCTGGGGCTCCAGGGTGGGGGTCTGGGAAAGGTGGGGGAAGAGAAGACCATGGGAGCCAGCTTCTCCCTGTTCTGTCTGCAGGATTTAACTCTGGCTTTGGTCTCAAGGACACTTGGCTGAGCTCTCTGCCCCGGTTACAGGTGGGGAGGGGTCTACAAGAGACCTTCTCTCACTTCCTGCGCTGTCTGTCCTCTGCCCTTCTGAGGGTCTCTGTCTGGACTGTCCCACCATCTGCCCCAAAGATCTGGGGAGCTGCCCGGGTCCTCTTGCCCCTCCGCGTTCGCTTTGCGCCCCTCCCCAGTCCCGGTCTGTTCTGGGGCCTCAGTTTCCAACCCTCCCTACCATCCTTGGGGCTTGGGATTGGAGGGGACGGGGGGCAGCCTCCCAGAGCGCGGCTCTGAGGCCGCCCCCCGCCCGCAGTCCCTCCGGGTGCCCGCCTTCTTCACCGAGAGCAGCGAGTACGGCTGCGTGATGGACGAGCAGACCATGGCGGTGGCCACGGGAGGGGGCACCAGCCCGCCGCGGCCCAACCCCTTCCGCGCCCCCTTTCGCCTCAGAGCGGCGGACAACTGCATGCCCTGGTGAGAGGGCCCGCGACCCTCCCCATGTCCTCCGTGACCCCCAACTACTCCTCTTGCTCTCCGGCCCCACACCCCAAAAGGCCCCACCTCTACCCTCTTCCCCTCCCCAGCGCTCCATAACCCGCCGTCACTGCCTCCACTGCTCCCCACCACCCTCCCTGGCCCCGACACCCCCCACCCCAGCTCACAGAATCTTCCCAACTCCTCGTCCCACCCCCAAAGAGGACCCTGCGCCCCTCTAGCTAGCGGAGCCCTGAGTCTAGCCCCACTCCCAGGGACTCGGGGGGGAGGGGCAAGCCCCGCCCCCAGGAACCCCGCCCCTCCGCGTGGCCCCGCCCATGGCTCCGCCCCTGACCCCGCCCCCGCCCCGCCCCCAGGTACTGCAACGCCTTCATCTTCCACCTGGTCTACAAGCCCCCGCAGGGCGGTGGGGCCCGCCCGGCGCCCGGCCCCGCGCCCCCGGCCCCGACCCCCGCGGCCCCTCCCGCCCCAGCCCGAAGGCGCCGCGGGGAGAAGAAGCCCCGGCGGGGGTCCCGCCGGCGGAGGTGAGGGCTGCGCGGGTCGCAGGCCACCACCCCCCCCCCCACTCGCCGCGCTGCAGAAAGGAAAAACCTGAGAAAACCCAAGGCCGAGGGGGAGGCCTGGTTGGCGGAACACGGAAAGGTGAATGAAATTACTTGTTTGAACTCACTGAGTCATTAGCCCTTTCATTGCACGCCGATAGGTAACTGGATCATTAAACTGGGACGGGATAAAGGGGGAAGAGAAGGATTTAGGGATGACTGCTTTCCTCCAGTCCCTTTCAGTCCCTCCGATGGCCGTCCCCTCTCTCACAGAAGATTCAGACACACTCTTTGGTGATCCCAAACCTCTTTTAATTTCTCCGTCGATAAGCCATCTTCCAACCCGGGAAACCCTCAGGATGGAAGCAGCAAGTGGCCTGTCACTAGGGGAGCGCAGGAATGTTGCACTAACTTCCTAGGGGCATACAGACCCCTTGGTTTAGATTCCATGAAAGCCCCAGCCACCCAATTGTCCAAATTAGAAATCTGGCGGCCATTCTTGACTCCATCTTCTCTCATCCATCCTATCCAATGAGCTGCCGAGTCAGTCTCCTGAAAGCACTCAAATTCACCTGCTTATTTCCAAGCCCCTGCAAAGCCCACCATATCTCGTCTCCACATTGCAGCCAGATTTGAACACTACACTCCCTTGCTTAAATCCCTTCAGTGACTTCCATCTGTTCAAATCCCCTTGAGTGTGGGCTGGATTTAGTGACTCACTTGGAAATAAATTGAGTATGGAAAAGGAAAAAGTAGTGGAGAAATCTGGCAAACACTACCTTAATCAAGTGATCAAGATTAATAGTAAATTAGTCATGTTGACATCACATGCCCCCTGGCATGATGTGATAAGAAAATCACACTGTCTCTGTGGTACTCTTCCCAAAAATCTATAATCTCAGTCTAATCATGAGAAAACATGGGACAAATCTAATTGTGGGACAATCTACAAGAAACTAACCACTGTACTTCAGAAGCATCAAGGCCATCAAAGGCAAGATAAGGCCAATCTTAAGTAGACTAAAATGGCCACCTACATTGGGTATTGCTGAAATCCTAAGAAAGAACAAATTTTCCATTAAGATAAAAACAATTGACCTGCAGGGATTTTCTGAGGAAAGTGGACCACACCCTAAAGAACTGAGAGAGAAACAACACCTGGTGATAAACCAGTTTCTGTGCAGTAGAGATAGCTTATCAGAATGGAGCAGCATACCATACTAACGGATGTGTATTTGCTTCCCACTTTGTAAAACTCCCTTATGCAAAATGGAAATGTAACATCAGCCAATCAGAACATTTCCTCCTTTGCTTCAGCCTTTACCCTATATAAGCGCTGCCTCTCCACCCCTTGGGCAGAGCTCCCTTCTCCTTTCTAAATGGGATGCTGCCCAATGCATGATCGCTCAATAAAGCTGTGAGATCCTAAACCGCAGGAAAAGTTTTTCCTTTTAACACTAAGAAACTGTGACATACTGCAAGAGACTAAAGAGATAAGACAACTAAGTAGGATGTGCTATCCTGGATTGGATCCTGGAATAGAAAAAGGACATTAGTGGAAAAATTGGAGAAATATGAATCCAGTCTGTAGTTTAGCTGATAGTATTGTGCCAGTGTTAATTTCTTAGTTTTGGTAAACGTACCGCGGTTACATAAGATGTAACCATAGAGGAAGGTAGGAGAAGGATATATGGAAACACTCTTATCTTTGCAATTCATCTGTAAATCTAAAATTATTTCAAAATAAAAAGTTAAAAAAAAATCGACTTCACAGAGCAGAGAGCCCTGGGCTGGGAGGCAGGGAAGCCCGCTGCCCCTCTCTTGGTGGCAGAGTCTCTGTTTTGCCGTGCACAATGGGGATGACAACCAAATGAGTCAGACAGTGTCGCAGTCGGTAATAAGCTCTCCAGCCTCACCCGCAGTGTCCCTTCCTCCTCCTGTCCTTTTCTCCCAGCTTCTCCCCATGTTTCCACCAGGAGAATATCAACTTCTGTTTGAGCAACAAACTCACTTGGAGATCCCTGCTCAGAGGGAGCTCAGAAGGCCCAACGCACCCGACAGAGGGGACAGGCAGGGCTGGTGGGCTCCTTTGGGTCTGCCCCCAGGCTCTCCTCTCCTCCTGATTCCAAAGACATGAATAATGCAGGGTTTTAGAGCCTGGAGGAACGTTCACGATCACCCACTTGAGGACTTGGTGATTGACACCGATGAGCAGACCAGCTACATAATTTGCAGGTGCAAAATGAAAATGCAGGCCCCACTGTTCAAAACCTATTAAGAATTTCAAGATGGGGACAGCAGATCAGGAGCGAAGTGTGAGGCCCTTCTGGGCACAGGGCCCTGTGTGACAGCCCATGAAGCCAGCCCTGCATCTGCGAACATGGTGATGCCATCCTAGCTGTTCTCGCTGTCTGTTGTCCCCTCGATCCCTTCTTTAGACTTCAGACCCAAAGAGGCAGAGCAAGCGGGCACCAAGGTCCTGGGGCAGAAAAGTCAGGCCCTCAACTGGCCAGAGCCCTTCTCTGTCCAGATGGTAATGGGAGTTTGCATCTTCAGCCTTCCGTAGTTTGCCTAAATCCTTTCCTGCCGTTTCCACTTGGCCCACTGAACTCAACAGCCCCACGCATGGTACCCAGGGGCACCTCCGCTCAGCCTGGCCCCCATGTCTGGATGGAGGGCAGAGCCCTGCCCTCTGCGTCCAGCCCAGGAGGCCCGTTAGGAGAACTGGGCTGGAAAATTTAGGACTCCTTTGTATTTTCTTCTCAAAAATCTCTTGCTAACACTTAGTCAATATGTTTAAACTGCCACCAGAAGATTCCACCATAAACTTTTTTTTTTTAACCTTCTTTTTTAATGTGGTTGAGGGGCTCCTAATCTGAATCCTAAATCTGTTAAATTCACTTTGATAGGAACTGATAAAACATGACTGGCCCCTCCAGTGATGAGCTCAGTGTTGGGGCTACCTCCATCCGTGTGCCCCCCAAGCCCCAGAGTCTGGCCCAGCAGGGGCTCCCAGTGTGGCATCTGTATCTTGCTGTCAACCCGTGGCCTCTGCATGACGCTTTTCTCTCAGGTTCTCAGTAAATAATCTGGGTCCTGTGTCTGCAACGCTGTCTTCCTGAAGACCACCATTTCATGAACTTTCAAACCATGTGGTAAAAAGTGCTTGCAAAAAAAAAAAAAAAAAAAAGAATCAAGTTCAGACTCATTAGTATAATTTATAAGGTTCCTCTCTGTCATTCTCTTTTTATTATAAATATTTTATTATCTCAATCTCCAAACATACACAAAAGTCCAGAGACAGTGTAATGAATCTCCATCTACCATTACCCAGCTGCAACAATTATCAATGTTTTTTCTCAGTATTTCAAAGCATCCTCCAGACATCAGTCTTCTCACCCATTTAGCATCTATAGCTAATAGGATTATTTTTTAATAAAACTTTTTATTTTGTAAAAATATCAAATTTATAGGACAGCTGCAAAAATAATACAAAACCCATATAGAGAAATCCAACACACCCCCATTTTCTTGCTCAACTAATTCCTTCTCAGTTTACAACTTTCAGCCTAAATGTCACTTCCTTAGGGAAGGAGGCGTTCCCTGGCTCCAGATGAGGTTAGACTTCCCTGTTCGAACCTTGTGGTGACGTGCTCGTCCCCTATGCTGTTTTTTTTTTTTTTTCTTTTTCTTTTTTAATCATGGTTGTGATTTCTTGCCTGTCCTTTCAATTGTAAACTGGGAAAGCATGGGATACCCACATCCACCAACTTTTAATATTATGCCACATATGCTGTATCCATCTATCCGTCCATCCATCCATCCAACCATCTATTTTCTAAATATTTGAGTGTAGCTTGTAGACATCATCCCTGATCACTTAATACTTCCATGTACATTTCCTAAGAACAAGGCTATACACTTATGTAACAACCTTACGTACAAGTTCAAGCAATTTAACGTTGATATAAGGTTTACTACAATCTATATTCCAATTTTTTCATATATCCCAGCAATGTCCTTTTGGGCATTTTCTCCTCCATTATTAGATCCAGACCAGGATAATATACTGCATTTAATTGTCATTGTCTCTTTAGTCTCTCTCTCTCTTTCTCTCTCTCCTCTCTCTCTCTCTCCTCTCCTCTTTTTAATTGTGGAAACATATATACAATGTGAAATTTTCCATCTCAACCACTCCCAAGCATAGGACTTTTATAAAAAATAACTGCCATGCCATTATCATACCCAATAAAATTAACAATTCCTTCATATGATACCTTCACATTCAAATTTCCTCAATTACCTCAAAGATATCTTTTACAGTTGGTTTATTCCACCAAGAAATAAGTAAGATCCACACATAGCTTTTAGCTCTGATGTCCCTCAAGTTTCTTTCATTCTATAACAGACCTGATCCCTTTTTATTTCTTTTTTATTTTCATGCTGAGTCAATAAGAAACGGAATTGTTTGTTCTGAAGAATGTTCCTCTTTCTGGATTTGTCTGATTACTCCCTCAGGGTGTTGTTTAATTTGTTCATCCATCTTCTTTATTTCCTGTAAACTGGTAGTTAGCTCTAGATGACAAGGCACCTCTGATGCCATCCTTGCCACTTTCTGCCCCCTCTACCCTCCAGCCAGATGCCTCTAAACGAACATGTCACCGACTCTCTCACTGTGGAGTTCCCCCATTTTCTTGCTCAACTAATTCCTTCTCAGTGTACAAGGAGGCCATCCCTGGCCCCAGATGAGGTTAGACTCCCACATTCAAGCCTTGTGGTTCCTTGCACGTCCCCTTTCCGTTTTTTTTTTGTTTTTTTTTTTTTAGTCACGGCTGTGACTTCTTGTCAATCCTTCAGCTGTAAACTGGGAAAGCACCAGGACCACTATCCCTCAGGCTCCAGCCTGGCCCAGCACACAGTTGGAATTCAGGAACTGTTCATCCAATTGCCTTTTCCCCCCTCCTTTCCCCCTCCTCACATTTCCACTCAGCCTCACCCCTTACAGCCATAGTGTGAAGCCTAGGTTCCCGGAGAACTGAGGGAAAAATAGAACTTCTCCCCATGCCCTCAGCCAGAAAGTAAACTTTCCCTCTGTTCCTGCCACCCACTGTGTAAAAGCATGAAAGGATATGTCTGTCTCTGAGCTGTGAGATTAAGAAGGATTCGTGTATTCATTTTGTTTAGCTGTACTGCTCAATTTTCTTTCATGAATACATGGTACTTTTGTAATAAAAATGCTTCATTTACAAATTGTTTACTTTAATAGTTCATTTACCAATATTGATTGAATGTGCACAAGTAGTTGTGTTGGACCTTAGGGATGCAATAAGGAAAAAGACAAATTCATGGTCCCTGCCTCCATGAAGCTTACAGTCTAGGGCAGGGGTCAGCAACCTGCAGCCCTCCAGCCAAATATAGCCTTCAGCCTGTTTTCATATGACTGCAAGCTAAGAAGGTTTATTTTTACATTGTTAAATGATTGAGAAAAAAATCAAAAGAATATTTCATGATGTGAAAATTGTATGAAATTCAAATTGTAGTGTCCATGAATAAACGACATGAATAATTTGGACAGGCTCACACCCATTTCTTGTATTGTCTGTGGCTGCTTTTGTGCTACAAAATGACAGAGTTTGAATGATGCAATTGCAACAGAGAGCATATGGCCTGCAAAGGCTAAGTTTTCACTATCTGGGCAAAGGACTTGAATAGCTATTTCAAAGAAGACATACAAATGGCCAATAAGCACAGGTAAAGATGCTCAACATCATTAGTTATTAGGGAAATGCAAGTCAAAACCACAATGAGATACCAATTCATACCCACTAAGATAGTTAAATTTAAAAATATAATAAAATAACAAGTGTTGCTGAGGATACAGAGAAATAAGAACCCTTGTACACTGTTGGTGGGAATGTAAAATGGCACAGCTGCTATGGAAAACAAGTCTGGCCGTTCCTCAGAAAGTGAACACAAAATTCCCATGTGACCAAGCAATTCACCTCTGAAAGGACTGAAAACAAAGACTTGGACAAATATTTGTACACCAATGTTCAGAGCAGTATTGTTTACAACAGCCAAAAGTCAAAAGCAACCCATTGTCCACCAACAGATGAATGGATAAACAAAATGTGGAATACGCATGCAGTGAAATATTATTCAGCTGTAAAAAGGAATGACGTTCTGACACATATTACAACATGGATGAAGACATCAAGTTGAGTGAAATAAGTGATATACGAAAGGACAGATATTGCATGATTCCACTTACATTAAACATCTAGAATATGCAAAGCCATAGAGATAGAAAAGGGTGGAGGGCCAAAATGGGGATTTTTGCTAAATGGGTACAGACATTCCTTTTGGAGAGATGAACAAGTTGCAGTAAAGGATGCTGGTGATGGTAGCACAATACTGTGAATGTAATTAACATACTGAATTATACCACTGAAAGTGGTTGAAAGGGGAAATTATGAGTTTTTTAAATATATGTATGTTACCACAATAAAAAGTTTTAAAAGTCTCTGCAAGTTTGTCTGGATCGTGAATTCAATTTCATGAGCCACAAACAGCATTGTTTTTAATGAAATAGAACAGAATAAAATATCAGTGTGTACAACATGTAGTAAGAGTAAATATTATTTGGTGAAACATTTTTTCCACATGTATATACAATATATGTTTGTATGTGTATGTTTGCTATATCATGATGTAAAATGTATTTCTCACTGTGGATCATGGTTAAAACACTAGAAAGTCACTAACCTCGAGGGAGGCCTTGAAGAAGCAGTGAAGTAAACAGAAAATTACAGTACAGTGTGATTGGTGCTAGACTGGAAGAGATACAGTATTCAAAGGGGCACAGAGGCGGCACTTAAGCTGGCCTCGGGGCTGTCAGGGAAGGCTTCCTAAAAAAAAAAAAAACGACATCTAAGCAGTGACCGGAAGGACAAGTGGGAGTTAGCCAGGTAAAAAGTAAAAGAATAGTAGAAAATAGCATGTGCAAAGTCCCTGAGGCAAAAGCAAGAAAGGCACTTAGGAGAAACTATATGAAGTTCAGTATAGCTGGAGTTTAGAATGAGATGTCACCCTTGCCCCCAACCCTCTCACATCACTCTTTTATTTTCTTTGGGCACTTATCACACTGATTTTATTGTCATTTATTTATTGTTTATTCACACACACACACTAAAAGTTAGGTTTAATTAAAGAGATCTTGTCTTTGTTTATCACTGTGCTCTAACACAGTTCTTAGGATAGAAAAGCCACCCAGCAATTACTAACGGCATTTTAGAAAGATAAATCTGCTATCCTGGGGCGAAATGGACTGTAGGAGGGTAAGCCTGGAGAGACCAGCTAGGAAGTGTTGGCAGCAATGCAGGCTGGAGTTGATGCAACACTGATGTTAGAGAAACAGATAGATCCTAGGAGTAATGAGGAGGTAGAAATGACAGTTCATGGCTGTTCTAGTTTGCTAATGCTGCCGGGATGCAAAACACCAGAAGTGGATTGGCTTTTATAAAAGGGGGTTTATTTGGTTACACAGTTACAGTCTTAAGGCCATAAAGTGTCCATCAACAAAGAGTATCTTCACTGGAGAAAGGCCATTGGCATCTGGAAAACCTCTGTTAGCTGGGAAGGCACGTGGCTGGTGTCTGCTCCAAGTTCGGGTTTCAAAATGGCTTTCTCCCAGGATGTTCCTCTCTAGGCCATGGCTCCTCAAAAATGTCACTCTCAGTTGCTCTTGGGCCATTTGTCCTCTCTTAGCTTCTCCAGAGCAAGTCTGCTTTCAATGGCCGACTTCAAACTGTCTCTCATCTGCAGCTCCTCTCTCAGCTCCTGTGCTTTCTTCAGTTTCCCTCTTGGCTATAGCAAGCTCACTCCTTCTCTATGAACTTATATAGTGCTCTAGTGAACTAATCAAGGCCCATGCTGAATGGGTGGGGCCACACCTCTATGGAAATCATCCAATCAGAGTTATCACCTACAGTTGGGCAGGTTGCATCTCCATGGAAACACTCAAAGGATTTACAATCTAATCAACACTAGTATGTCTGCCCACACAAGGTTCCATCAAAGACAATGGCATTTTGGGGGACACAATACATTCAAACTGGCACTATGGCCAATGAATAGACACTGGGGAGATGGGGAGGGCAGGGAGGGAGCCAAAGGAAAGAAGGATGCCCCCTAGTTCCTAGATAGGACAACGGGATGAGGAAGAGGAGGGGTGGGTTGGGGTTGAAAGTTGGAAGAAGGTCAGAAAGAAAAATGATGAAATCAGGGTGGAACTTGTTAAGCTAGAGATGCTTGTGGGACAACCTGGTGGAGATTCCTCTAGGCATTTGGTGTGTGAGCTGGGACTCAGACAAGCAGGAGAGTGGATGAAAGGACCTGGAGAAGAGAGTGAAAATAGGCCTTAAAAAGAAAGAATCCTACACAACTTCTAGGGATGTAAGTCACCCTGGCAACATGGGACATGACTCCCAGGGATGAGCCTGGCCCTGGCATTATGGGATTGAGAATGTCTTCTTGACCAAGAGGGGGAAAAGAAATGAAACAACATAAAGTTTCAATGGCTAAGAAATTTCAAATAGAGTCGAGAGGTCATTCTGGAGGTTGTTGTTATGCATTGTTCCGGTTTGCTAATGCTGCCAGAATGCAAAATACCAGAAATGGATTGACTTTTATAAAGGGGGTTTATTTGGTTATGAAGTTACAGTCTTAAGGCCATAAAGTGTCTAAGGTAAGGCATCAACAGTAGGGTACCTCCACTGGGGAAAGGCTTTTGGCATTCGGAAAAACTCTGTTAGCTGGGAAGGCACATGGCTAGTGTCTGCTTGCTCCTGGGCTGCATTTCAAAATGGCGTTCTTTAAAATGTCTCTGTATCAGCCTCTTGGGGCAAAGTCTGGGCTAGTACCTCCAAAGCATCAGCATCAATGGCCGGCTTCAAAATGTCTCTGTAAGATGCAATACCAAGCTCCTTCTGTCTGAGTTCTTATACAGGGCTCTAGTAAACTAATCAAGGCCCAGGCTGAATAGATGGGGCCACACCTCCATGGAAATTATCTAATCAGAGTTATCACCTACAGTTGGATGGGTCACATCTCCATGGAAACAACCTAAGCCAAAGGTTCCAACCTAATCAACACTAATATGTCTGCCTCCACAAGATTGCATCAAAGATAATGGCATTTGGGGGGCCATAATACATCCAAACCAGCAAATGCATTACATAGATATTCCTTTGTAGTTTCTAGTGTCTTAGAATAGATAGAAGGAAATAGCTGAATCTGTTGAACTGTAATCCAGTAGACTTGATTCTTGTTGATGGTTATATAACTATATAGCTTTTATCATGGGACTGTGTGATTGTGAAAACCTTGTGACTCACACTCCCTTTATCCAGTGTAGGGACAGATGAGTAATAAAATAAAGACTATATATATATATATATAATGGGTGGGAAAAAGGGTAAGAGAAGTTTTGGGTGTTCTTTCTTATTTTTATTTTTTTCTTTATTTTGGGGTGAAATTTTAGAATGAAAATGTTCTTAAAAAAACTGAGAAATTTAGACAATAAAAAACAGCACAACGAAGAAAAGTTAAATGACCCTAAATCCCAGCACCCAATGATAACCACTTGCTGCCACAATGATGTGTATATTCACTGTCTCTTTTATGAGAATACACACAGAACTTCAATTATATTGTACATAATGCTCACTAACCTTTTTTTTAAAAAAAAAACAGTATGTCGTGATCTATTTTTCATGTCATTAGACAATCTCTTTCCACAATGGCTGTATACAAAATACTTTATGAATGTAACATAATTTATTTACCCAGTCCTAGTTTTGGACAAGTACACAGTTTCTAATTTCTAAGTGAAGGAGGAAGTAGAAAGTGTCCCAACTCTGAACCAAACTGAAACCCAAGATAGTCTGGGCCTGCCTAGTGGGCGGGGAGGTGATTTGTCTGAGCTGTTTTGCACAGAATTTCCTCATCTTCCCACTCTTATGTCTCTGCCCTGCAAATTCTTTTTTTTCTCTTTGTTTTTTGGTCTCTCGTGTTGAATGCTTTCCTCAAATGTATGGCCATCCTTTCTTCTCCATCCATATCCCCACCACACCAATGAAACCACCTTTATCAAGATAATCTCGACAAATCCAATGGTCAGTACTCATTCTCTTTGAGGCATTTAAGAGAGTTGTCACTCCCTCTTTGAAACACTGTCTTGACCTCCAGGACACCACAGTCTTCTAGTTCTGCTCCTGCCCTGCCAGATCCTGTGCAAGCTCTTTTGCTGATCCTTCACCAATCTCTCTATCCACTACCCTCTTTTCTCTGACTGTATTCACTCTTCCAGCCCTCCCTACTCAGCACCCTCCTGGCCCTTCCTCGTGTTAGTAAATGGCACCACACATCCCATTGCTGGGTCCAAATCTTAGGGATCAACCATGGTTCCTCTACTTCCCTCACACCACACATGAAATCCATCACCAGTTCCCAGCGGCTCTGCCTTCAAACTCTGTTCCTTCCTGGGCTACTGCAATGACCTCCTCACTGCTCTCCCAGCTTCCAGCCTTGTCCTTCTACAATCTACTCTCCACACAACCAAGGGTGGCCACAAAGCATATATCAGATCATGTGAGCCCCTGCTCCAAACTCGCCAGTGGCTTCCCCATGACACCTCTGACAGTCTCAAACTCTTATCATGCCCTACCTGGTTAGGGTCTTAAGTGTTCTAACCATGGTGACGTCCTCAGTCTCCTCCCCTCACTCACAAGCTCCAACCACATGGACATTCTTTGCTCCGCTAACAAGCCAAGCTCATTCTCTCAGGCCTTTGCACACGCTGTTCTCTTGGCCAGAGCAAGCTGCCCCCAGGTCTTCTCACTTCTCCTGAAGGTCACCACCTCAGAGAGGCCTTTCCTGGCCTCCCTAGCTAAAATGGTCCCCAGCACCTGTTATTCTCTCTTTAACTTGTTTGATTTTTCTTTATAACACTCATTACTACCTAAAGTTGAATATTTATTGTTTTACTTGTTTATTGTCTGCCTCTCCCAAAGACAGACTTTGTCTTACTCTCAGCTGACTCCCCTGCAGCTTGAACGGTGCCTGTGTCACAGAATAATATCTCTATTGAGGAATCTGATAATGAGGATGCTGATTCCTTCTTTCTATGCTGCTCTCATATACCACCTGATGTTTTCTCTTCTGATAGTGAAGAACCAGTTATCCCTTCTGATATAGAAGCATATTTAACAGAACTTTTACCCCAAAACACCCAAGTGCGATTTCCAAATGATAAAAAGTGGAAAGACCTTACCATAATAACTGGGACAGATGGTTCATACCCTTCAAGTCTTAGGTTAGAAAATTATACTGAAGGAAAAGCTAAACAGTTAAAAAGAACTGTGAATATTTTCAAAAAAGCAGAAAGGCCCTCTTAACCTTCTTAGATATAGATAACACATAATCACTTAGTCCTCTGTGAAAACAGGATGGGCTGCAGCTGTTACTTTAATCATAGAGAAGTCATAAATAATGTAGCAAGGTTGAATACAGTCAAAATCAAATGTACGATTATCAATATGATGTAATGGCTAAACTAATCAATAGAAGAAAATGAGAAAACTATATTAACAAGTTAGAGACAAGTAGTAGTAATTTCTTTTCTAATTTTTAGTCTTTATACAAGTAAAAGTATGTTATATTGCTCTTACAAAAATCATAGATTAATTATTAAAAATTTGATGAGTAGAGTTTTCCAGGCACTCAAGGCTAAGTCTCTGATAACATGGATACCTTCCTTTGCTCTTGAACCACTCATGGACTGAGATGCTTCACTTCATGAGACATTTGTATTCATGAAGCATCATTTAGTGTAAAAATATAATATGACTTAATTGAAGTTACTCTAAATCAAGTGCTATAAATTCTCTGTAACTGAAACAAGGGAAAACTCTCTGATCTCATGTCCAGCTGTGTCTGGAGGAGTGAGGGCTCCCAGGCTTGGTAATGTATCAATAAATTTTTACATTGTATACTTGTTTCTTTTAGCTTAAGTACCCTTTTAGTAAAAATGTGTTAAAGGTTGATTCTTGTCTTGAGTGCTCTTTACTTTTAAACTATTGTCTGTCCCTATAGTCTTAATTGAGTGAGAGATTACTTGATGAAGCCCAAACCCATTGACTCATGACCTGGTTAGGCTCAGGTCTTTTCTAACAGAGATCATAGGTTTGAGTTGTAAAGAGATGAACCCTTGACTACTGGCACCCAACATGGGGCTCAAGACAAGAATAATTTTGATTTTGTACCAGGGACTTTAGGCACTGTCTAAAGTAATAGCTCAACCTTAAAATTTAGATGTTGCAGGATTACAAGTGTTAACAGGGCTGTCAGGAGCTGGAACTCCAGGGCATCAGGATATTCTTACTGTAAAAGTTGATGCACAGCCATGTGGAGTAAGCAGCAGGTTTGCTAGGATTCAAATGGATCTTCAGGATGGAAATGGACAGCCGTTACCACAACCAACCCATACACCTGCACCTGGACCTGCTGATTTAACTACAGATATTTTACTGAATGTTTCTTATACACAATTAATGGCCTAACTAGGGGAAGTACCATTTTTAACTGGCATATATAGACATGGACATTGTATACTGTCATTAGCTGCCAGGGGATGATTTAAGCCATCATTTCCTACCCATAACAATGGCTAGATTAGCGCTATTAACTAACCAGCAGATACAAGAAGAAGAAGCACTTCTGAGAGAAATAGTATGTAGATTTCAACAGTGGCATGCTATGAGGGAACCTCATCTAAAAAATCCTCCCTTTCAGCCACAGTTTATTATACAACATCAACCTGGGGCATTAGCCTTTCCTATGAATCATCTTTGAGGTGTTGTAGGAGCTACATGTAATGACCCACAAGCCATAGCCATTATGGCTTGGGAGAAATATGAAAGCTATAGAAGGTGGAATGCCTATTAACAATGGACCTATTGGACCTATGTGAAGACAGGATGTTAATGCTTTTTTAGTTTCACACGTCACATTGCATGATACAGACCAAGCAGCACAGGATTGGAATAGCACATAGCTACTATTCATCAAAGAGCTCATGGAACTTTGGCGGTATGTCATTTGACCACTGTGTTGAAGGATATTGCTATTTCTGATGGTGTTATAGTGGCTTTTACCATGGGGATAATATTCTCTAATGATGACTATGCCCTAGTTAGTGGCATAATTAGACCATTGTTTCCAGGGAAAGCATCAGTAGTTGCTGTTCAAGCCCAGTTAGATATACTTCCAGATGACAATGCTAAAGGAAGATCTTTTCCTGAAATTGTCACTGAAGTATATCAAACCCTTGGACGTAACATTCTTGGACAATCTATGCAATCCACCAGGATCTCAACAATGTTCTAATCAGCAGGGAGGCAACAGAAGAAAACAACAAACAGGGAATTGAAATAAAGGAGGCTTCAGATCCTTTCATCCATCCCAACGCCCCCCACAATCTTCACAAGCGCCCACTATTCCTAGAAATAAAGGGAACTTTGGAGGTAATAGAGGAAAATAGGACTGAGAAGGATTGCAAGGCCAAAACCATCAACAATCTCAGAATCATGGAGAAGATCCCCCAGACAACTGAGACACTATAATCTGAGACCCAATGTAAATCATCCTTGATGGTTTAATAAACCAGAGGGAAGTTCTCCAAATCCCTGTAGACAACAAGAACATCAAGAACAACTGCCACTGCAAAACTGGTCAAAAAACAGAGGAGCTCAAAGTAATTCACAGCCCCGAAGGTCAGGAGGAAATAATAGAGCAGTGCACTTAGCGCAACAGGTACATTCACCTCCCTCTCCTACTTCATCTCGTGATGGAACTTCAGGTAGAGCACAGGGCAAAATATTTAAAGGGCATTGTGACTCAATGGCAGAGGTTTCCTGTTTTCCAAAAACAAACTATTCATGGTAAACAAAAAATGCCTATGTACTATTTAACCTTTAAAGCGGATGGACTTGTAGGGCAAGTCATCCCCATAAAGTTAGATTATGCTTTAATACCCACTAAGGTTGTGTCTTGGATTAAACTAATAAATTGTGAAGTAGAATTTACTATTAAATTACCACTTGAGAAATGTAAAAATGATATTATTAAGAGTTCTAACCTCTCTAAACATAGGAAGGAAAACAATTAATGTGAGCAAGATTACCTTAAAATTTCTTTAATAATCCAGCATTATTTACTGCCAATGTAGTGGACACATTAAAAGAAATAGGGAGCGTAAAAGTTCATGTGGATAATATATATTTTTCTAATGTAACAGAAGAAAAACATTTATTTACACTAAAACAAGTGCTTACAATCTTATTAAAGAGTGGGTATATTGTTTCTTTAAAAAAAGTCAGGCACAGCAAAAAAAAAGAGTTACGTTTCTTGGTTTTAATATTGCTAAGGAAGGTTGCGGCTTAATTGCAAAGTTTAGAGAAAAACTTCTAAACACCTCAGCTCCTAGAACCTTGAAACAATTACAAAGTATATGGGGGTTTTTGAACTTTGCTCCTAGCGGTTGCTGAACTGGAGCCAGCGCAAGCGGCGGCTGCCCAGAGGCCTCCCTTCAACTTGTGGCGGAGAGAGAAACAATCATCAAAGTCGGGGCGGCCGAGACCTGTCGCCAGCTGGCCACCGCAGGGTCCGAGCTGACGGCGTCACCTGGAGAGTCGCTGTCCCCGGGAAGCGAGGTCGTCTGCAGAATCCAAAGAACCTCTGCACCAGACCGCTGCTCAGACACTAACTGCGAGTTTTCAAAGCGCTGCAGCACATGGGAGCAGGTAAGTAGGGTGCAGGCTGCATTTTAACGCTGTGTTCCCTGGAGCGAGCTAGTGAGCCGCTGAGAGGAGAACAGCCAGCAGGTGCGCGCACTCTTAGAAAAACTTGCCTTACCAAAGGCCCTGGGAAGCAAGTGTTTTCCACACACTGTTGCAGCCCTGAAACTTCTGCATGCAGCCTTTGCTGAGTAAGATACGAGTACTCCCAAAATATGACTTGGTGTAGGGCAGTATGTTATACTGATGGCTCAGCTATTAAAAATCCCAATCTTCCAAGACACATTCTGCTGGCGTAGGAATAGTGAAAGGTAGATTTGGCCCTAATTTCTCCATTATCAAACAATGGAGAGTTCTCTTAGAGGATCATACTGTGCAATATGCTGAAACAAGTGCCCTAGAATTTACTGTCAAAGAAGCTATTATGGACAAAGGGCCAATTTTAATAGAGACAGCATGTATTTAGGTAAAAGCTTTAATGAAGAACTGGATATTTGGATATCCAATGGGTTTGTTAATAAGAAGAAAAAAACCTCTGCAACATGTAAGTAAATGGAAAGTTATTGCTAATTGTGAGCAAAATAAGCCCACTAGCCACGTGGGACATGAGCCAGGGCACCAAACAAGGTGCTTCTACTCATACTGAAGGTGATCTTTTAGCAGACCAGGTGGCTGAACAAAACAGTCACATGGTAGGAATGGTTACAAAATTACCAAGCCTGGACAAGGAACTGGAACAAGTCTTGGACTCAAAGAGTCCTAACCCTAAGGGGTATCCTGTAAAATATACATATCTTTTGGAAAATGATAATGTTATTATTGAACTAGATGAAGGGAAAAGCATTATTCCTCCTGTTACGGGAAGAGTAAAATTGACCCAACAGGCCCACAATACATTTGAAACTATTCATGGAGGATGGGAAGCCACCTTAATTAAACTAAGACACATAAATATTGGTGGCCTAATATAATTAAAACAGTCACATCTGTTGTAGCCAATTATGAGGAATGCTAAGTACTAGTGCTTTCTCCCAAATTCCTACTCCTCCAAAAACAATTAGTCATCCTGATAAGCCTTTTGAAAAGTTCTATATGGATTATATCGGTCCTTTCCCCTCATCTCATGGTCATGAACACATTCTTATTGGTAATGCTGGAATGAGATACTGTGGGTTATTCCCAACCAAGGCCCAAAGTGCTAACACAACTGTTAAGGTCTCAACTTTTTATCAGGTATTGCAACTCCTAAGGTTAATCAAGGGTCAGCATTCACTTCGGCCACCTTGCAACAGTGGACCAAGGACAGAGGTATAGAGTTGGAATTTAGTACCCCTTACCACCCCCAAAGTCATTGAGAGGTAGACAGGGAAAACGGTGAAATAAAAGGAGTCTTAACTAAACTGTTGTATAGCCTCAAAAGCGATATCCATTTATTACTTTTGTTCATCTTTTCATCAATAATATACCATCCTCATGGATGCATCATACACCTCATAAATTAATGTTTGGTGTAGATTCTAATTTGCCTTTTGCAAATGTAGATGATGCTAATTTGTCTAGAGAAGAACAATTTTTTTACTGCAGAGAGGAGCTTACACCTGCTGCATCATCCTCCTGCACTTCTGGTTGGAAACTTTTCACTGGCCAATTCATCCTGGAGAGGGTACAGAAGTATACCCCTCTACATCCATGATGGAAAAAGCCTGTTAATTCTTACTTAAAATTCTTACAGTATTTGATGATCATACTGTTGAGATATTGGACTCTCTTGGCCAATAATGAAAGGTTAGTATTGAAAATTTAAAGCCCACTGCTCATTATGGAAAGATATATGCCAGTCCTGAATCTTCAGGATTGGATGGTTTGGAATAGGGCAAAAGATATGGAATTTTTTATAAAGAAAGATCCCAATATTGATCTAGAGGACCCAGGATGCAAAAGTGAACAAATCTCAAAACCCACTGCACAGGTGACATTCAGATATTTTTCATATACCTTGTGTGCCACATCTACATGAATACTTTGCTGGTTCTTTTTTTGGACTAATAATTATTGGACTTATCCTAGGGTTTATTCTATCAGCAGTTTTTAGATTGCAATGGAAAAATGCTATACATCATCCTGGTCTAATAATCTCTTGGAATTTAACTAGTGTCACAACAATGACTGATATTCTTGTTGTTCTCCCACAATATCATCCAAAATGACAAGCCATCCATCCTACATCTGGGAATGTTCATTTAGAAATATGTGGTCTTCAACAAGGTACGTTTTGGGAAAGGAAACTTGTAGAGCCTAAATATAAGGTATACTCACTCTACCAAAAATGTATAGCAGAAGCTAAAAAACATGTAGAGAGCACAGTTAGCTCATTAAATGAATTTTGTATAACTCAAATAGAGAATAATACTATTAATATGAAAGAACTTCCAGCTGAAGACAAGATATGGGGATTAATTAATGAAGTCAATATTTTAAATATACAAATTAAGAGTAAACAAAAGGAAGTAAGTCCTTGTCCATTAAAATGAGGATGAAGAAGCGTCACTAACACTCAAAGACTTCAGAAAGTAAGCCTTGTGATGGCTAATTCAATAGCAAAAGTATCTAAACTTTCTAATTTAAGCGACCATCAGTTAGCTGATGGATTTCATATGTTAAAAGACCATGTGATGACCCTCATGGAAGCCCCCATGGAGGACATTCAGCTTATAATGAATTGACTACAGCCATGTCAATACTGTCTTATATACAGAATTTAAGAATACTCTCCACAGAAGGGAGAATTGACTGGAGAATATTAAGTGGAACATGGATTAATGAAGGTCTTAATATTCCTCAATGTGGTATGCAAATAGTTAAAGTATTAAACATTGGACATTTAGTAAAAACAGGAACTCAACTTACTTTAATAAAGATACATCAAACATACACATATTAGTCAAGAATGTTCTGCATTATATTATTTAGAGCCTACAGGATGTGAAGAAAGAGATTATCTTATTTGTGAAGAAATTAATTTACATCAACCTTGTGGCAATAAAACTGGAAGTAAATGTCCAGTAACTGGAAAAGCAGTTTCATCTCCTTACTTAGAATTTATTCCTTTAAAGAATGGCCTTATATAGTTATGTCATATACTATAGACTGTAATATACCTCCATATCAATCCTCAGTTGTCACTGTCAATGATACAGTAAAATGCTTTGAAAAATATTAAAGAAACCTTTGCCTAAAGAGCAAACTGTCATTTTGGGTAGCTTTCATATACCAAAAATACAACTGAGGTTACCAGACTTTGTTGGAATCTTAGCAAAGCTGAAGAAAATTGAAGTCAAGGTCACTGATACGTGGGCTAGCATTGAAGAGCAAATAGAAGGTATAAAATCTGACCTTCTCAGACTGGATTTACATGAAGGGGATGCTTCAGAGTGGATCAAGCAATGAGGAGAAGCATTGGAGGATGTCTGGCCTGCTGCTGTCTCAGCCACTAAAACAATTGCCAGTTTTGTGAGTACTGCTACCAAAGGCATCTTTGGTGGAATAATTGATATATTAACTTATGCTAAGCCCATAGTCATCCTAATAATTATTACTATACTTATAGTATTAATTTTCAGGATTCTAACATGGCTTCCAAATTCTCAGAAAAATAAGGAACAGTAAGTGGCCATGGAGAGAGACAAGGAAATGCTGCTATTTTACAGCATCTTCATAAAACTGCACTACAAGGCCTTAGTAGTGAAGAATGTAAGTGGAAACTTCAACTGTTATTAGCTATTACAATTATTATTATTATTATTAACTCTATTAGCTCTTTAAACTCCTCATGCTACTAGGAATATAATACATCATTTTGACATTGTCTTTATTGTAACTATGACTAACCAACTTAGTCCAAAATATATGTGTAAAATATGTGCAGAAGTGTTCCTGGATAGAAAATATTTATTTTATGATATAAATTCTGAGTGCTTTCAAACAAACAAACAACCCCCCCCCCCAAAAAAAAAAAAAAAAACATGGGATATAGCACCCAGATTACTATTCAAGAGTTAAAGAGATGCTTAATAAATTGTCATGATGTACACTTTGCCTTACCATCCCCTATCCTTCTAGTAAGAGCTCTAGGAGATACAAGAACACCCAAACAGGCACAGAGCTTTGCAAATGAGCTCAACTGTCATCTGATATCCTGGCAACAACTTCGTTTCTTCTGCTAAGCAAGCTACCACGTCTGCTGAGCATTCTGATCTGCCAGAACACCTAAGCAGCCAGGAAGGAGATCCTGTAACCCATTGCCATGGAGATCTTCCAGGACGATGATCTCAAAAGCTTCAATCGCCGGGACTTGGGGATGTGGTAATGACTTTGACCCCACATGGAACTTTGATTTTTCTTTGCTGTAAAAACACCACTCGGTATGGTGGAAAGTTTACATCTAAATGTAATCCTAAACAATGTTTTATTGTATAATATAATTACTGGTTTTGGAACTTTCCCAAAGAGGGGAACAAAGCAATTATATGATATTTGGATTTTGATCACCTCGAATTAGAAAAACCAGTAACATAATACTGGAAATATCCTTTAGATTTCAATCCAGGTGTAAGAACTCTACTGTTGGAACATATGGATAATGCAGTCTCCATTTTAAATAAACGGGCTACTGACCCTAAACATCCAAATTGGTTTGGCCAATTTCTGAAAGGGCAAGAATTTCAGAAAGCAATGTTGATTAGCCCTTATGGAATGAACATAGGAGAAAAAGGAGAATCAGATATTAATCAAATTAATGATAGAATGAGTTATATAGAATTTTGAGAGAAAAAGTCAGCAGGAGAGGGTATTGTAGAATGTATCTCTACTGAGAAATCTGATAATGAGGATGCTGATTCCTTCTCTCCATGCTGCTCTCATGTTCCACCTGATGTTTTCTGTTCTGATAGTGAAGAACCAGTTATTCCTTCTGAATAACTTTTACCTAAAAAGTGGAAAGAACTTACTATAATAACTGGGACAGATGATTCATACACTTCAAGTCCCATATTAGAAAATTATAGGGAAGGAGAAGCTAAAGAGTTAAAAAGAGCTGTGAATATTTTCCAAGAAGCAGAAAGGTCCTCTCAACTTTCCTAAATATAGATAACATGTAATCACCTAGTCCTCTGTGAAAACAGGATGGGCTGCAGCTGTTACTCAAATCGTAGAGAAGTCATAAATAATGTAGCAAGGTTGAATACAGTCCTAATCAAATGTATATTCATCAATATGATGTAATGGCTAAACTAATCACAGAATAAAATGAAAAAAAAACTATGTTAACAAGTTAGAGACAAGTCATAGTAATTTCTTTTCTAATTTTTATTCTTTATACTAGTAAAAGTATGTTACATTGCTCTTACAGAAATCATAGCTTAATTAGTAAAAATATTATCAGTAGAGTTTTATAGACATTCAAGGCTAAGTCTCTGATAATGTGGATACCTTCCTTTGATCTTGAACCACTCATGGTTCAAGATACTTCTCTTTGTGAGACATTTGTGTTCATGAAGCATCATTTAATGTAAAAATAGAATATGACTTAAAGTTACTCTAAATCAAGAGGCTATCATTTTCTGTAACTCAAACAAGGGGGAGCTCTCTGATCTCATATCCAGCTGTTTCTGGAGGAACAGGGACTCCCAAGCTTGGGGATGTATCAATTTTTACATCGTAAACTTGTTCCTTTTATTTTAAGTGCTCCTTAAGTAAAAATATGTTAAAGGTGAATTCTTGTCTTGAGTGCTCTATACTTGAAACTATTGTCTATCCCTATACTCTTAAACTGAGTGTGAGGTTAATTGATGAACCCAAACCGATTGAATCATGACCTGATTAGGCTCAGGCCTTTTCTAATGGAGATCAGTTTGAGGTTTAAGGTGTAAGGAGATGAACCTGTGACACCTGAAAAAGCCTCAGGGGTTGGTCTCTTTATTAATGGGACAGTATTTGTTGAGTGTCTCTGATCTTCTAGACACAGGGAATACATCAATGAATAAAAGAGTCAAGAATCCCTGCCCTCGTGGAATTTACAATCTAGAAAGGAGATAGTCAATAAAAAAAAACAAACATCTCTTATACAGTATATTAGAAGAGGACAAGTGCTAAGTAGAAAAATAAAGTAGGAAAGGAGGTTGGGGAGGATGAGTGGGGGGAGGAGTTGCATTTTAAAAATAAGATGATCATTAAATGTTTCACTGAAAAGGGCACATCTGAACAAAGACTGGAAGGAGGCAGGAGAATAAGCCAAGCAGGTATCTGGGGGAAGAATGTTCCAGGCAAAGGTCCTGATGTTGAGAGTGTGCCTGGCATGCTCAAGGGACAGTAAGGAGGCTGAGGTGACTGGGTGAAGTAAGCAAGGGGGGAAAAGTAGGAGAAGAAGTCAGAGAGGTAACGGGAAGGCCTCACAGGCCTTAGTGAGGGCTTTGACTTTTATGTGGAAGGAAGTGAGGAGCCACTGGAGGGTTTTGAGAAAAGGAGCTGTCTGATCTGACTGACGTTTTAACAAGCTCCGTCTGGCTGCTCTGCTGAGAACAGTCGGCAGGGGGCAGAGGGTGAGGCCAGGAGGCCAGCTGGGAGCCCTTCGTCATCATTCTCCAAGAGGTGATGGTGGTTCAGATCTGGGTGGCAGTGGTAGAGGTGATAAGTCGTCAGTTTCAGGATATATTTTGAAGGGAGAGCCAGCAGGGTTTGCTGTGGATTGGTTATGGGATGAGAGAGAGAGGCGAGGATGACTCCAAGGATTTTGGCCTGAGCCCCAGGAGAGACAGGGTTGTCATTATGAGACGGAGAAGACTATGGAATGAAGGAGTAGCATTGGTGGTAGGGGAATTAGGTTATGGACATGTTAACTTTGCGATATCTCTTTGCTGTCCAAGTGGAAATGTTAAGGATGCAGGTGGATATGTTCCCGGAGATCAGGGCCGAGGTTCACACTGAATGCAGATGACCTTTCCAGAAGCCTGTCCTTGAGGGGGCTGGAAACACGATGTATAGAGACGGCCTTCTGGCAGGGCCTAATCCCTCCTCTTTCCCCTTTGCCCCCCAAAGGGGAGAAGATGGGACTCTCCATCTTTGCCCTGCTGACCCTTACTGTGTTCCTGCTGCTGCTAGCGGACAAAGTGCCCAACACCTCCCTGTCAGTCCCTATCATCATCAAGTACCTCATGTTCACCATGATCCTCGTCACCTTCTCAGTCATCCTCAGCGTCGTAGTCCTCAACCTGCACCACCGCTCACCCCATACTCACCAGATGCTCCTTTGGGTGTGACAGGTAAGAGAGATCTCCACCCCCAATCTGTGTTGAAACTCCCAATCTTAGTACTAGGCTTTTTGCCCAGGTATGGATCCTCGTGCCCACCAACCCCAGCTCCAACCTTCCCTTTCATGGACCATAAGGAGAACTGCAACTACCTGGTAGAGTTGTTGAAGTGCTAAGGCCCGTTGGGTTTGAAACCTCACACAATGAATTTTTCTCTCCCATCACTGTCTTTCCATGGTTCCCACACTGTCTTCCTTAATACTGCCTGTCCTGGGTCCAAGGGCAACGTTCTCCGGGTTGGGTATTATCAAGTTGGGAGTCCCCGGTACCTTCTTTTCAGCCCGGATGCCCCCTGAAGAGCTCTGAAGGCTGTGTGGTTGCATTTCCTTGTCTGCGTACGTCTGTGGGACCGTGTGCACTAATGCAGAGGAATGTGTGTGTGGAGTGGGGGGGTTGACTGCTTCCCTCCTGCTCTGAAAGCATAAGGGCCCCCCCAACACGCCTCTTCTACTCCATCTGCAGATCTTCATCCACAAGCTCCCTCGGTACCTGGGTCTGAAGAGGCCGAAGCCTGAGAGAGACCAGATGCCCAAGCCTCGTCCTCTAGCTGTCAGAGATTCCTCAGGAAGTGGCTGGGGTCGGGGAACAGATGAATATTTCATCCGGAAGCCTCCAAGTGATTTTCTCTTCCCCAAACCCAACAGGTAGGACCTACTTCCCCAACACCCACATAGAAGGGAGAGGGAGAACTACAACTCCCAAAAGACCGTGCGGAGGCAGGCGGCCCTGGCTCCCGGAAGATGCTGTGATTGAACGTCATGGGAGCTGTAGTATCCCTCCAGCTGTGCACTTTGCGAGCAGGTGGGACCGCAAGCCTAGAGGGGTGGGAGCAGTTGCTGGAGGCTGCAGACGCTTGTTGAGGTCGCCCCTGGTTTTGAGACCCGGCAAGTTACCGGAGGCGGGGTGGGGGCGGAGCTAGAGCTCCGGCGTGGGGGCGTGTCCTTGCGCCGGGGGCGTGGCCAAACAGTCACACCTCCCCCAGGTTCCAGCCTGACCTGTCTGCCTCGGACCTGCGGCGATTTATGGACGGTCCAAACCGGGCAGTGGGTCTGCCTCCCGAGCTGCGGGAGGTCGTCTCCTCCATCAGCTACATCGCTCGACAGCTGCAGGAGCAGGAGGACCACGACGCGGTAAGTCCAGTGACGGTGGGGCCGGGCAGGGACCCTGTGACTCTGGCTCCTCCCTGAAACTCAGGCTCCGCCCCCAGCCCTGGGTTTAGTTTCTGACTGGCAGCTTGCCTCCTTTGGTCCCGCCCCCTGATTTCCCACTGGTCCTTCACGCCCTCCATCGCCCCGCGTCCGGGCCGTGGGGGTGGGCCTCCCTGGGGGTCGGGCCCGGAGCTCAGGAGCAGTGTCCTCGGCCGACCCCCAGCTGAAGGAAGACTGGCAGTTTGTGGCCATGGTAGCGGACCGCCTCTTCCTATGGACCTTCATCATCTTCACGAGCGTCGGGACCCTCGTCATCTTCCTGGACGCCACGTACCACTTGCCCCCTGCGGACCCCTTTCCTTGAGGACGGCAGGGCGGAGACGCAGGTCCCCCGCCAGTTGAGCTGAAAATCCTCCGGTACTCTCAGCCCCCGTTTCTTCCCTGCCTCTTAACTCCTTCACCAGAAATCCAGCCCTCTCCCGTCTGGTTCCTGGGGAGGGAGCTGAGTGGGACTGAGGGCTGGGCTTCGGTGTGGCGAAAGCGGGGCCGTGGGCCCACCGGAAATGCCCCATCAGCTTATTTACTTTTTGGGTTCTTGAAGATGCTCCTTTGAAGATCAACATCTAGGCCCCCAATGGGCGGGAACCAAGAACAAGAATTAGACAGAGTCCTATGAATGCAGGAACCGTGTCTTGCTCACCAGTGTCCCCAGCACCTGGCTTAAGTCCTGACCAGTAGAAGGTAGCAGGTGCTTAACAATTGAATGACTAGGAAAAAAAATTGGAAGAAATACACCAATTGATAGTGCTTATCTTTGCATATTGGGACTAGTGTTCATTTTTTTCTTTCCTTTTGCTTTCTGTAATTTGTTTTGAAATGAATATCTTTCAAGATGAAAAAAAAATTAAAAGTTCTTTCTAAAAGCATGTTTATAATGTGTTTGTAATGAGAAAGTGTTTTAAAGACTTCCATTCATGTTCCAGCTCTGGTGCGCAGACCTTGGACAAGCCATATAGACTGCCCCGTGCCTCAGTTTCCTCATCTGTACAATGAAGTTAATAATAGTAGCTGCTCCTTAGGGTTGTCTGAGGATCATCGGAGAAGGTAACAAAAGCACTATATAGTACATATCAGAGGTCACAGACTGGTGTTTGGCCCATGTTGTAGGCTGTAGGCCTGTGCAGTTTTTAATTGGCAAACTTTTGAAATTGGAATATTTCATGGACAATTTTGCATTTCTGGTTTCTCTTGAAAAAACTTTAAAAAGCATAGTAACACCGGGTCTGGGTCCCCTCTTGGCACCAACCTGCCAGAGCTGATTAGTGGCTCCCCACTCTGGGCAGTGCATTTGCCCCGGAATTCCCTAAAGCCTCTACCCGCCTGACCAGCTTCATTCATTCTCCCTGTCCAGCCTCCATAACAATAGAAAAGATTCAGGGAAGGGGAGGCCACAAGGGCGGAAGTCCATGGGAAGGCTAGGAATGGAGAGAGGCCTCCGCCTGCCCTGTGGCCATCACACATTTTGGGCCTCTGTTTCCTTTTACCCTGGATAGGACCTTGGAGGGATGGAGATTCTCACCTGAAAGTGCTGGGAGGACACTTGAGGTTCAGAAACCAAGAGAAGAAGCAGGATTTGGGGGCACAGAGAGGGTGCTGCCCCCACTCCCCAACTCGCCCCAGGAAGTCCAGCCAAAGAAGTCAGAGGGAGGGAGGTGGTAAAGAAGGTCATGCAAGACAGGAGGTAGGAAGCTTGACTGTAGGCGTTGAGGGGGAGTGTATTAGTGACCTGCTGGCTGATCTTCTGGCAGGAGGGAAGTTTCCAAAAGGATTAGAGAAGTGGGCAGGGATGCTGGGGCATGAGCTGTGGAGGCCCAGCTTGGCTCTTGTTTGCTGAGTCCCCAGGCTAGTCAGAGATCGCGGGTGTCAAAGAAGAGCAGGGCCTGTGGGCCAGGGGTCACCCCAGCCCCGGCCCTGGGGCTGCAGGGGAAGGTGTCGTAGCCGTGGAGACCCCGGCAAGCCCTCTCAGACTCCTACCTTCTTCTGGAATTAGCACCCCCTCAGTCGGGTCTGGAGCACCTCAAGTACCTTCTGCATATGGCAGTGACTATGGGGTTCTTCAGGGATATGGCAGGAGAGGGGCCAAGGGCAGAACCTAGGGCTCAGGCCAGTTTGTGGGGGTCCCAGGCTAGAGAGCTGCACCTGGCTTCATTAGGCAGGCTCTTTCCCGCCCGTGCCTCCTCATGCCACATTAATTAGGCTGGGGTTTGCCATGGTAACTGGGAGATGACCTAGAAAGGAATTAGGGCAGGGAGGAGACCCAGCCCCCAGGGACCCTAGAGCCTGGCATCCCCTGGCCGAGGGCAGAGTCTGGGGCTGAGGCCCAAGGCCTGAGTCCCGAGTCCCGAGGACAGCCCGGAACCTCCCAGCATCTCTGGCTCGAGTTCCAGCCATGGGCGCTTGCTCTTCCTTGGAATAGGAGGGACATTTGCTGCATGCGTGTGTGGGGAGGGGGTTCCCTGGATCCGGCAGATGCCCTGAGGGCCACCCCCACCTACCCCCACCTACCCCCACCCCTCCCCCCCACCTCTGTTGGGCTTCTCGGAAAGCTCTGCCTGGCATTTGGAGAAGTGCTCAGGGCTGGCTGGTGGGGGTGGCGAGGGGTCCCCGCCGGGGCTAGAGGGGTGGGAGGGTGGGGGATCCGGTCTTGCCCCCCAGGGATGGGAGTGACATGTCCCCTGAGCTCCCGGCCGGTCCTCAGCAGTCCTGGGAGCTGGGCGGTGCTGCTTCCCGACCGACTGTGTCCCTGTCCCCTCGCAGATATCCAGGACTCCGGCAAGAAGTCCGTGATGCTGTTTCTGCACGGCGGTTAAGGTTAGGGTTAGGGTTAGGGTTAGGGTTAGGGTTACATGGAAGGCACCGGGAACATGTTCGACGGCTCCGTCCTGGCCGCCTACGGCAACGTCATCGTGGCCACCCTCAATTACCGGCTGGGCGTGCTGGGTGAGGGGGGCGGTCAGCTCCGGGGGGCGGGGCGGGACCCGGGGCGGGGCCTGGGGGTGGGTCGGGGGCGGGGCGTGACCCGGGGCGGGGCCTGGGGAGCTGGGTCGGGGGCGGGGCGTGACCCGGGGCGGGGCCTGGGGAGCTGGGTCGGGGGCGGGGCGTGACCCGGGGCGGGGCCTGGGGAGCCGGGTCCGGGGGGCGGGGGTGTGACCGGGGGCGGGGCTCTGTCAAACTCCGCAGAACCGCCTGGGGGCTGTGAGCTGCCAGGAGAGGGGGCAGGGGCGCCGTGACACCCCCAGAGTCCCCCCTTTCTTCCTCTACTCCCAGGTTTCCTCAGCACTGGCGACCAGGCTGCAAAAGGCAACTATGGGCTCCTGGACCAGATCCAGGCCCTGCGCTGGCTCAGTGAAAACATCGCCCACTTCGGGGGTGACCCCGAACGCATCACCATCTTTGGGTCCGGGGCGGGGGCCTCCTGTGTCAACCTTCTGATCCTCTCCCACCATTCGGAAGGTACTGGCAACCTCCCCGGCCTGCCTCGGCCTTGCCCCTCCCTGTGCCCCTGGCCTGCCGGGTCCCCCTCCTTCTGCCGGAGCTCAGGGCCCCGCCTGAGCCCTGCCTGTCCCTCCAGGGCTGTTCCAGAAGGCCATCGCCCAGAGCGGCACCGCCATTTCCAGCTGGTCTGTCAACTACCAGCCACTCAAGTACACGCGGCTGCTGGCGGCCAAGGTGGGCTGTGACCGCGAGGACAGCGCCGAGGCTGTGGAGTGTCTGCGCCGGAAGCCCTCCCGCGAGCTGGTGGACCAGGACGTGCAGCCCGCCCGGTACGGGGGTGGGAGCGGGCCGGGGCCAGGCCATCCCTCTCCTTGCAGGTTCCAAGGAGGGTGAGGTGACAGGTGCCTGGAGAGGTGGCCTTCGGGCCCTCCGGTGACCCGCCTTCTTGTCTCGGAGGCCGTTCCTAAGTGGAGGCGCCTGGCCAGGGAGGGGTGCGCAGGGTGCAGTGAAGGGCTTCAGGGAAGAACTCCCGGGCAGCCCGAGTGTCCCGAAGGACTCAGGGGTCTTTCAGTGGGGAGGAGGGTCTTCCAGCGTGTGATTGGGCTCAGCAGGGTCTGGGCTGGAGAGGAGGCCGGAGAGCGGGTGACGAGACCCTGACCCCTTCTCCCCAGCTACCACATCGCCTTCGGGCCCGAGCCCGAGCCGACCCGCGGGCCTATGACCGCTTCCCCGGGGACTCCCGGGACTACTCCACGGAGCTGAGCGTCACCGTGGCTGTGGGCGCCTCCCTCCTCTTCCTCAACATCCTGGCCTTCGCCGCCCTCTACTACAAGCGGGACCGGCGGCAGGAGCTGCGGTGCAGGCGGCTCAGCCCGCCGGGGGGCTCGGGCTCCGGCGTGCCCGGGGGCGGCCCCCTGCTCCCCGCCACCGGCCGCGAGCTGCCACCCGAGGAGGAGCTGGTGTCCCTGCAGCTCAAGCGGGGCGGCGGCGTCGGGACGGACCCTGCCGAGGCCCTGCGCCCCGCCTGCCCGCCCGACTACACCCTGGCCCTGCGCCGGGCGCCGGACGACGTGCCTCTCCTGGCCCCCGGGGCCCTGACCCTGCTGCCCAGCGGCCTGGGGCCCCCGCCGCCCCCTCCACCCCCCTCCCTCCACCCCTTCGGGCCCTTCCCCCCGCCGCCCCCCACCGCGGCCAGCCACAACAACACGCTACCGCACCCCCACTCCACCACGCGGGTATAGGGGGCGGCTTGGGGAGGCCCCCCTCCCCGGCCCTCCAGGCCACCCCGAAGGCAGGGAGGAGGACCTGGCGACAGGCTCTTCCCGCTGGAGCCGTCAAGCGTCGAGGAGCCTTAGGTGGCCGTGGGTCTCCTCAGTGGGATCCGAGTTTCTCCCACGCAGAGAGGCACCTGGGCCTTTGGACAACTGGGGGTGTTTTTTGGCCCCTCCATCAGGGCGCCAGTCTTCGGTGGGTGGAAACGGGGAATTATTTTCCCACGTGGAGGTGCGCGTTCTCACCAGGGGGTGTTTTCCCATGTGCAAGGTAAGGTTTTTTTTTTGCCACCCTGGACACATGTTGGCCCCCTCAAAAAATTTCTGCAGGGGTGTGTACCCCATAATCCTGTTCCCTCATGTCTTCTCCCACCTCATCCGCTGCGGGACACTGTTATCGAGTTCCGACTTGGCGGGCCTGGGCCAGGGGAACTGATCAGCCCCTAGGAAAGGTAGTGGGGCACGGGTGGTAGCGCCCTCCACGGCCCCCCGGGCCTAAGAAAGTGGAGCCGAATGCAGGCCCCATTTCCTCACCCCAAAGTACAACCGTTGGGGAGGGCTTGCCGGAGAAACCCACCCCCCCCCCACCCCCCCCACCCCCGTGCCTTACCCGCACCCTCCACCCTCTTCGTTACCGGAGCAACTCCCGCCCCTTTTTAATCAACCTCCGCGCCCTCTCAGAACCAATCCAAGCCTTTAACCCCTACAGCTACCCTGCCCTCTAAACCGCCCGATATAAGCTTGTACTCTCCCCTAATAAACTCTCTTGGCTTCTTCACCCTCAAAGAAACGTGTCCCGCCTGTTCCTTCTCGCCGCCCTCCACACCTTGCACGCCACCGCCGGGGACCGGGCCCAGTCCCCCGCCTTGCCCTCGCCTCCGGGAAAGAGCCCCCGCCGCCGGTACCCTCCGAGCAATCCCGAGAGCCTAGGATTTAGCAACCGGCCGCCACCCCCGCCCCAGACGAGTCAACTGCGACCGCAATCCGCCACTCCCGACCCCATGGAGACCCTGGAAGCAGTGTGTTCACAGACAGTGACCCTTGGCCACCAGACAACACAGCAAGGACCCCAGAGCCACCCCCCCCCCAGCAAAGCATGTTTACACCCCACGGCACAGGTCAGGCCAAGCACATTCCCCAGGTAGGTGCCCACCTTCCACAGATGGCAGACACAGGTTTCCTGCAGGGGGGAGGGTGCAGATCCATGCACCCCTATGCTGCCCGGGAACTTGTTTTCCCATGGGTCCAGGACATGCTTCTCTGAGTGGACACATGTTCTTGCATGTGGATGCGTGTTTTCCCATGCAGACAGCCCCTTTCCTCCCAGTGCACCTCTCTACCCCCACCCCGGCCCAGCACTTGGTTCTCCCTACTCAGGTGGGAACAGACTGAAAACAGAAACTGAGGGGGATGGACAGATGCGGGGGAGGGGATGACAGGTCCCCCCCCCCAAACTGGGGCACAGGATGGGGGCTGGGGAACCCCATAATTCAGCCACAGACTCCAATGCCCAGCCCCTCTCCCCAGAGCAATTCCCTGATGGTCCATGTCCCCCCACCCCAATCCTTTGCAGCTCTGTATACATTTTAAAATTTGGCAAGAGATGAAGAGAATTTCTTAAATATAAAAGTTTAACTGTTGGTCTTGCCTGCTGTGATATTCGGTTGTGAGCAGAGGAAAGGGGAGCCTCGGCAGAAACAAGTCTTGGGGGAAATGACACTGTGGAATGAGGGAGGAGAGGGGTCCAAGCCCCCAGTCCTTTTCAGTGAACTGCTCTGAGGTCTGCAAGAAGGAGGAGTGGGTGCCAGGGTGAGGTTGCTATGGTAATGGGCTTACTTGGTTTATTAGTTAGGGTTCTCTAGGGAAACAGAACCAACAGGAGATACCAGTAAATATGAGATTTTATAGAAGTGTCTCATGCAACCATAGGGATGCACGAGTCCAATTTTCATAGGTCAGGATGCACGAGTCAAAATTCTGCAGGGCAGGCAGCGAACTAGCAACTCTGATGAAGGTGTTCGAAGAACTCCTCAGGAAACGCTTCGCTGCCTAGCCAAAGAAGACGTGAAGATCCTCTTTCTCTCCCTTAAAAATCTTCAACTGATTGGATTAAATCCAGCTGATTGAATTCTCATTGCAGAAGACACATCCTTTGTTGATATAATCAGTTATGGGTTATATCTGTGACTGATGATTTAGTAAACCAGCCTTCTGGTTTACTAACCAGCCACAAATGTCCTTGTAGTAATAGGCCAGTGCTTGCTTGGCCAGACACCTGGACACCATCACCTAGCCAAGTTGACACATGACCCTAACTAACCATCACTGTCCACCCCTTGTCAACTTGGCAGTTACACACATCACCTTAAACCATACTTTATCTCTCAGTAGAGAACAAAAACAGACTTATATCTCGCCTAACAATACTCATGCATGCAACTGGAAATGCACTAAATCTCTCCAGAATAGGGTGCAACTCCTTGGGTGACATTGACTCTTAAACTTGATTTCCTTTAACTTAAATACTGTGAAATGAACAATATAGCTTATGTCATATGATAAGAGGATAAGATAGAGAAGAAAACAGATTTCTGCTTTACAGACAAATACAAACATACTCATAACAAAACAAGGAGGAAATAATCATGCCATCGTAGTCCTCATTTCTGTAATTTGTCATTCAGTAAATGGGCTGGAGTACCACACCCAAATGAGGAATATGTTGTCTCCAAAATCCAAAGAGGCCAACTAGGTGTTGTACCTCTTTTTTGGTCATAGGAAGGGCCAGATGCAACAGCTTATCCTTCACCTTAGAAGGGATATCTCAACATGCCCCATAACACTGGACACCTAGAAATTTTACTGAGGTGGAAGGCCCCTGTATTTTTGTTGGATTTATCTCCCATTCTCTGCCACACAAATACCTTACCAACAAATCTAGAGTAGTTTTTACTTCTTGCTCGCTAGGTCCAATCAACGTGATCTCATCGATATAATTGACCAGTATGATATCTTCTGGGAGGGAGAAATGATCAAGATCTCTGTGGACAATATTATGACATAGGGCTGGAGAGTTGATATACCCCTGAGGTATACAGTGAATGTAAACTGCTGGCCTTGCAAGCTGAATGCAAACTGTTGCTGGTGGTCCTTACTAACAGCTATTGAGAAAAAAGCATTTGCCAGCTTAATAGATACATACCAGGTACCAGAGGATGTGTTGATTTGCTCAAGCAATGATACCACATCTGGAACAACAGCTGCAATTGGAGTCACCACCTGGTTAAGCATATGAAAATCCACTGTCCTCCAAGACCCATCTGTTTTCTGCACAGACCAAATAGGAGAGTTGAATGGGGATGTGGTGGAAATCACTACCCCTGCATCCTTCATGTCCTTAAGAGTGGCATTAATCTCTGCAATCCCTCCAGGAATCCAGTATGGCTTCTGGTTTACTATTTTGCTAGGCAGGGACAGTTCTAGTGGCTTCCACTTGACTTTTCCTTCCATAATAGCCCTAACTCCATGAGACAGTGTCATGTGTTCCCCACCCCAATCCTTTGTGGCTCTGTACACATTTTAAAATCTGGCAAAAGATGAAGAGAATATTGTAAATATAAAAGTTTAACTGTTCGTCGTTCCTGCTGTGGGTTTTGAGGGGGCCTCAGAAGAAACAAGTCTTGGGGGAAATGACTCTGTGGGATGAGGGAGGAGAGGGGTCCAAGCCCCCGGTCCTTTTCAGTGAATGGCCCTGAGGTCTGAGAGAAGGAGGCGTGGGTGCCAGGGTGTGGTTGCCATGGTAATGGGCTTTCTCGGGAAGTTAAGATCAGGCCCTGAGTCTGTGCAGAGGCCACAGCCTGAGGGCCTATGGGCTGGTCTGGGGGTCTGGCTAAAGGAGAGGCACCAACGTGAGAAGAGTTTGGCCTGGGCCCAGCCCAGAGGTTCCTCCACAGCCTCAGGCACATTGTGAGGGAGCACCCAGGACCATTGTGATCCACTTAACCCACCCCCCAGGAGACTCTGGGAGAGGCAGGTGGGCTGGCAGACTGGGGGGCACAGTGGGCTGGGGGCCTAGGGGCCCAGGTGGCCCTAGGGAGCCCCCCATGGCCATAGCTGAGCAGCCACAGCCCAGGTGGGCCTCATATCACAGCCCCAACACCAACACCTGCCAGGACTGGGCAACTCCATCCTGGTGCTGCTGGGCCTCGTCATCTGTATCAATATCGGCATCAACACGGTGACCCTGGTCAGGGCAGGGCCGGGCGGGAGGGCCCCGTGGGGCAGCTGGGGGCAGGCCCGAGGGCCACGGCCTGCCTGGGCTCACCGTGTCCTCCCCCACCTAGCTCTGGCGCCGACTCCGTTTCCTCTTACGCCGGGCATTCCGTATTATTTGTGAGAAAGGTAAGTGGCGATATGCACTGGGGTGAAGGAAAAAGGGCCTTCTAAGCCCCAGTGCTAAGGGCCCCTTCCCCTTCTGCCCTCACAGCCACGGGAGCTGCACAGCTTCCCTCCCTGGGCCACCTCTCCACTCACTCCTCACTTCTCCCCCATCCACAGAAGCCCTCAAGTCCTCTTCACCCAGGAAGCGGCGCATTGCACAGCCCGTGAGGAAGCAGAGCTCCCAGGACGTCCACCTTCGATGCACCATGGACCCTGTGACAATGACCGTGACCCCCCCACCCACTTGCCGACACCATCATCGAGGCTCCCCCACCTGCTGTGCCCACCACCCCACAGCCTGGGCCCCTGACACCGACGACGAGAAGCCCCCAGGCCAGCACCCAGCCATCTGCTCCCACGACTGGGATTGCCCCGAGGGCTGGGAAGCCTTCAAATCCCCCCAGGGGATGTGGGCTCCCTGGGCCCAGGACAGCCTGGAACCAGCTGCCCAGACCATCCGCTTCCAGGAGACCATAGAGGGAAGGCCCCTCAAAAGCGAGGTCCAGTCTGAGCTGGGCCTCCAGGCTTACGTGTACCCTGTGAACCCCCCACCTCTGCTCCTCTGCCCGCGTGGTGTACGATGCCCGCGACGTGAGGCGGCGGCTCCGGGAGCTGACCCGGGAGGTGGAGGCCCTGTCCCACTGTTACCCTCTGGCCTCCGGTTCTAGCACTTGTGAGGGGACGGGCCAGGACTGGGTGTACCATTCGCTGGCAGGGAAAAGACTAGAATAAAAAGGAGAGAGGAGGTGGTTCGTGGTGGTTTTTGGGGGTCCAGGGCCCACGCAGCTCTCAGAAGCCCTGGTTGCTAATGAAATGATCTCCCTAGCAACAGGGCCTAGGGAGCCCCGAGGACCCTCATCAGCCTCTCGCCCTCCCCAGGCCCTGCCCTCGGCCTTTTCCCAGTCCCCCCTCCCCACCCCTGGCTCCTGGGTCTCAGCCCGTCCTGCGCAGGAGGGGAGGCCCCAAGTCTCCTGGCCTTAAGATGTCAGAGGTCTGGGCCCAGCCAGAGTCCAGGATGAGGCTGTAGCCACAGGCGAGACATGGAGGGTCACCCTCTCTGAAGCCCCGGTTCTGTGGGGAGGGTTGGCTGCGAGTGACGGTGTCTAGGCCTTCAGAGTTCCCCGTCTGAACCTCAAGCTCCTGTACCCCCAAGCAGGCTTGGAGCAGAGGATGAAATACGGGGGATTCTCACAGGGCTGCCTCACATATCGTCACAACCCTCTGTGACCTTGCAGGTCTGGTTAGCTCTCCCCTTGCACAGATGAGGAGACTGAGGTTCAGAGAGGACAAGTGACTTGCTCATGGTCACATTGGCACCAAGGGTCAAGTTCACAGCCTCAGATGCTCCACCCCCTGCTTCTGCAGGTGGATTCCCAACTGAGGGATTCCCACCGAGTCCATCCGGCCCACCAGAATCTCCCAGCTGCCTCAGTTCTCCATGTGAACTTGCCAGAAAATTCCATCCCACTGGACAGCCAGGGAACCAAGGCCCTGCCCTTCCAGATGATTGGGATCACACATGTGTATGCGCGCGCGCGCGCGCGCACGCACGCACGCACACACACACACACACACACACACACACACACACACACACCCCTACTCGGGAACACAGAACCATGTGAGTGAGCCCAGGCTAAAGGAGCTGGGCCTCACCTTACCCACAAGGTGGGTTCCTGGAATGTGGGAAGGCACACATTTTGTTGATTAGATTCAATATTAGTTATCACTTTAAATTGATTCTGTTCAGTGGACACTTCCTGAGCACCCACTACAGGTTTGAAAGCTTGCTGGGAAATGCTCCCCGTCCTTTACTCTGATTCTCCGGAGTGGTTCACTGCATCGACAACTGTCTTACAGTTCCCGAGGCGCCTCTTTCATGAACCCTAGAGATGAACCTGGTGCAAATCAAAGAATCCTTTGTCCTATCTACGATTACATCTATTTTGTGCTTTGTGCATTTCATGTGGTTTCTGAAGGTGGCAGCTAACAGAATTTTACAATTTTGAGGGAGTGGCTTAGCGGGAGGTCAGTCAGCTGGGAAGGAGAGAAACCCCAGTTGGGAGTGGGCCAACCCCAGCCAGGCAGGTGTCAGTCCTGCTCTGAAGTTGAGGGGCTGGGGGCTCAGTGACCCTCAATGGCACCTAGGTCTGCAAGCCAGGCCGGCAGGGGGGCAGATGGGGTGGGGTGCTAGAGAGACTGATGGGAATGGGCAGGGCAGGAGAGGTTGGTGCAGTGACCCCAGGGGGCAGCCCCTCCATCCAGTCACCCTGGTCGCGGGCCCCAAGGTAGCCATATGTCTTCAAAGAACAAGGAGGTGGAGGAAATCCTTGGTGCACGATTCGAAGCCCGTGAAGACTGTCTCCTGACTGCAGCTACCAAATTTTCAGCTCAGGAATCAGGGTGGGGCTAAGCAAGCCCTCATGGAGACTGAGAGACTGAAACTGGGGGTACCTGGGGACTAGGCTCCCTCAAGTGGGTCTGAGGTTAGGGATGGCCAGCAGTGTGGACCAAAGAGCTGCTGCCTCTCCATTGTGACTGCCCCCAAGTTGCCTCATTGTGACCCAGCTCCCTCACCAGCTGGTAGCTGTCCCCAGGGCCTTTCATGAGTGTGGTGTGGGTCGGGGCCAGTGGGGGGGGGGCACGGCCCAGGTGGCCCTAGGACCCCCCCACCATGGAAGACCAGCTCTGGTGTGATAACCTGGGGTGCTGCAATCAATACCAAGAAAGCCCCCAGAATGCCGAGGACTTCCTGCTCCTTCTGCTAGGCCTCATCATTCTTGTCAACATTGGGATCAACATGGCAATTGTGGTCAGTGATGGCTGTGGTCAGTGTGGACAGTGAGGGGGTGGGGAACCGCGGCAGCCTGCACCCCAACTTGTGGGAGCGATCTTGTCTGGGAGGGGGTGGGGGCTGGAGGTGGAGAGCCTGAACTTCATCCCACCTCATCCCACCACTAGATGTGGCATTGGCTCCAGGATGCCTTAGACAAGATGATCTGTTGGATTTGTCAGAAAAGTAAGTATGGCAGCTAGAAACCTCATCCCTAGAAACCCAGGCTCGAGCTCCCAACTCTGACCTCTACCTTGCCCTCACTACGCGGCCTCCTGCTCCCCTAGATGAAAACCTGCAGACGCGACAAGCCTCCCTTAAGGATCAGAGCCAGGCCCCAGTCAGGAACGTCCACATCCACTGCACTCTGGACCCCGTAGAGGTGAACATGGCCCAGCCCACGTCCTACTCTTCTTCCTCCTGCCACCATTTGTGCAACTGCCACCGCCGTCGCCGCCGCTGCCACCGCCGCTGGGGCCACCGACAGGGACCACAGAAACCCAGACAGCTCCACCGTGGTCTACGTCGCAGTCGCAAGATGACACATCTGCGGCCCGTGCCCTGCTTTGACCAGGAGAACCCGGAGTCCTACCTGCAGGACGAGGATGCCCTGTCCCTCCCACACCCCAAGCCCCCGCGTCGGGGCTGGAGAGGGCTCTGTCCGAGGCTGGGCCTGCCCTCCAACCTGGGGCTGTGGGGCCGCCAGGGCGGGATCCTGGCCAGCCTGCCGCCGCCCTCTCTCTACCTGGCCCCCGAGCTCCGCCGCGTGCCCAAGCGCGTGGAGGCCAAGTCTGAGCTGAGGCTGCAGTCCTACAGGCCCCGCTGCTCCCAGTCCCGTGTCTGGGGCAATGTGGAGGTCGAGCAGTGGGCCTCGGCTCCACCACCGCCCTGCCGGCTGCCCCCCAACCCCTCCTGGGTCCCTGGGGTGCACAGCCCCTACCCCTTGCGGGGCCAGCTGCTGTGTGACTCCTGGGAGCCGCGACGGCACGGCCTGGAGAGCTCTGAGCCCCAGCCTGCCCTAGTGGCCCGGATCCCCCGGCCCGAGGCCCCCTATTTCCGGGAGCTCTACTCCCCACAGTCCCAGCGGCGGAACCTTCCTGGCCATGCTTACAGCCAGCCCACCTGCAGCCCCCACCCGTCCACAGGACACTTGAACTCTAGCGCCCGAGACCCCCATGAAGTCCGGCGCCATGCGGCTGACTGGGTTGAGACGCTGCCCGCTCGGCACCCTCTGAAGACCTCCACCTCCCTCACCATCTGGAGCGAGACCTCCCACCCACGGGCCCCAGCTCCTGGCTCGGCTCTGCCCCCCCACTCCTCCCAGCCCGTGCCCGGGGTCCAGGCTGCTGAGCCCACCCCGCCCCCAACCACCTTCGTGCCACTCAGCCGCACCCCAGGGGGCAACGCCAATTACCAGGTGTACGACAGCCTGGAGCTCAAGCGCCAGGTGCAGGAGAGCCGAGCGCGGTCCCACTCGCTGCCACCGCTTTCCACCTCAGCCTCGAGGCCCTCTCTGCACAGGAGCCGGGCTGGGAAACTTAACTGACCAGCAGTTTAATGTGGGGGGCTGGACAGGTCATAGAGGGGGAAAATAAAAAGAAACGGAGTCCAGGAAGTGCTGTTGTGGTCTGTGGCTTGGAAACACCAGCCCTTCTGCCAGCCCCGGCCCTTGCCCTTGCCCTTGGCCTCCAGAAGCTCTTGGTGGGATTTCACTTGGGCCCCTGCCATCAGGCCCCTCCTGGGCCTGCACCCTGAGCTGAGTAGATTTTGCAGGTGCAGACTCCAGAGCACCAAGCAAGGCACCCACCCTGTGTCTCTCAGCCCCACCCAAGACCCTGATGTCAGATTCCAGAACTGGGGCTTCTATATCTGGGCAGATGTGATACCATCAAAAAACAACAGTTCAAATTGTCAGGCCCATCTGATCCCGCATCAGACAGAGAAACAAGTGTCTTTTGGTGAAAAGGTGAGTTTATTGTAGATGCATCAACAAGGAAATGGAGGAAAACTTTCCAAGACCAGTTCAGAGTGAGAAGAGTTGTTTGGGCTTTTATAACCCAACACAGACAAAAAAACAGAAAAACAAAAAACGGACAGAATCCAGAAGAAAGCAAAAGCAAAAAAAAAAAAAAAACAACATGGAAGAGAGAACGCTGTTTGGTCGTATCTCCTGTTATCTTGACGTCGTCCCCTCATCCAGGCTTGTTTTTCAAGACGGTTCTCCTTATGACAGCATATGGCTACATCCCTTGTGTCCTACCCTAAGAAATGCTGGGAAAGTTGCTGGGAAAGTTCCTGGGAACAGAGAATAAGACCCCGGCAAGCCCTCTCAGACTCCTCCCCTCTTCTGGAATTAGCTACCCCTCAGTTGGGGCAGGCATGTCAGGATTGCCTAGGACCTGCAGTTCCAGGAGGATGTGAGTGGATCCATCAAACCAAGAAGGAAGGAAGTCTCAAGGCCTGGCAAGCTCCGTGGACCAGCCCCACGGTAACCTCACTGAGCCTGAGCCTCACATGTCTTTGGAAAAATCACCCCCTCTGGCCCCTACTCCCCACTGGGCATCTCAACCTCTCTCCCAGTGTCGGGGAAGGGGGTCAGAAGGGGAAGGAGCAGGAAGAGGGGCTGGGCAACAAGAATTCAAAGCCAACAAAAAAAAAAAAAAGAGAGAGAAGGAGGAAGGAAGGAAGGAAGGAAGGAAGGAAGGAAGGAAAGAAGGATGAAAACCAAAAACCAAGAAGCTCTTGGGGCAGATTCAAAAAGAAAAGAAATAAACAAAACCAAAAATAATCTGTTTTGGAGAAAAAGAAAAAATGAAAAAAAGTTCTTTGCATTGTTTTTCAAAATTTTGCGGTGAAACGTCAAGAGATTGGATCCTGTTTTCAAAAATTTCCAAATGCTTTAATTTACTTTAAATGTTCGCATTTTCTGCGTCTGACAGGCTTTTGGAAATTATAGCAGGTTTCTGATGTTTCAATTGTGCCACCAATTTGCCAACTTTTTTTCATTTTTTTCACTTTTTTTCATTTAATTTTATTGAGATAGATTCACATACCATGCTATCATACAAAGCATACATTCAGTTGTTCACAGTACTATTATACAGCTGTGCGTTCGTCACCAAAATTAATTTTTGAACATTTTCATTACCACACACACCAAAGTAATAAGAATAAAAATTAAAGTGAAAAAGAACAATTAAAGTAGAAAGAACACGGGGTGCCTTTTTTCCCCCCCATTTTTCTACTCATCCATCCATGCACTGGACAGAGGGGAGTGTGATCCACATGGCTTTCCCAATCACATTGTCACCCCTCATAAGCTACATTTTTATACAATTGTCTTCAAGATTCAAGGGTTCTTGGTTGTAGTTTGATAGTTTCAGGTATTTACTGCTAGCTATTCCAATTCATTAGAACCTAAAAAGGGTTGTCTATATCGTGCATAAGAGTGCCCACCAGAGTGACCTCTTGGCTCCTTTTGGAATCTCTCAGCCATTGAAACTTATTTCATTTCATTTCACACCCCCCTTTTGGTCAAGAAGATGTTCTCCATCCCATGATGCTGGGTCTAGATTCTTCCCTGGGAGTCATATTCCACGTTGCCAGGGAGATTTACACCCCTGGGTGTCAGATCCCACGTAGGGGAGAGAATTTGCCAACTTTTAAAGTTTTTTTTCAACTTTTGCTTTCTTTGCTCCAAATTAAAATTGTTTTTGAAAGGTTGTATTTCCCAAGTTTCAAAATATTCCAAATTTCTTTCAGACTCTGAAGGTTTTATCCAATTCTTTGTTTTGTTTTGTTTTCCTGGCATTCCAATTTCTTGTTTCACCTTATTTTCACCATATTTTTAGCTTTTTTTTTTTGCACATTTGGGTCCAACACTGTCCAAATTTTGTTTGAAGTTTTTGTAATTCTTTGTTCCAATTATTATACATTGTTCTTTTTCGTTTTGAGTTGGGAGAGCCACTGAGGGGTCTTATGGGCAGTGGGGGCATTTGGTTAGGGTCAGGGCCCTCTCTGCCTCACCCATCTCTGTCTCCCTACCTCAATGTCAGATCAACCTCCCCACAGCTGACCTCACCCCACCTTCTTGCCCCGTGCTCCCCGTTCTCTCAGCTGCCAGGACTCCAGGCAAGGGGAGGGGAAGGGAGGAGAGAGCTTTCCCGGGAGGGGCTGGGGAGAGAATGAGGTCAGCCTCCAGGGGAGCAGATGGAAGGGGCAGTAGGGGTGGGTTCGGGCACAAGAATTTGAAAGGAACCCTGTGAAGTGACTGCCCGGAGGGAACCTGCATAGAAAGACTGAGTCTCTGGAGCAAAGAACAATGACCAGCAAGCAAATGTGGGGTGCTGGACAGGTCATGTAGGGGGGGTGGGAAATAAGGGAAACAGAGTCCAGGAAGCACTGTCATGGTCTGTGGTTTCAAAATACCAGCCCTTCTGCTGGCCCAGGCCCTTGTCCTTGCCGTTGGTGTCGGGAAAGAAGAGGCCAATGTCCTCCTCTTGGTGGGCGTTTCCCTTGGGCTCCTGCCATCAGGCCCCTCCTGGGCCTGCACCCTGCGCTGAGTAGATTTTGCAGGTGCAGACTCCAAAGCACCGAGCAGGGCACCCACCCTGTGTCTCTCAGCCCCACCCAAGACTCTGAGGCCAGATCCCAGAACTGGGGCTCCTGTGTCTGGCCAGATCCTGGGCAGGGAGAAGTCAGGCTCTAGGTTCCAGCCAGGCCCACCCCAGGACTTCAAGGCCAATATCTTGCCAGACTCAGGAGTGATCAAGGGATGAAGGGGCTCAGTATTTTCAAGGAAAGCTGCCAGAAAGACTGAATGAGCGAGTGGGCACTGAGGGGGTGATGGAGGGAGGGGAGAGGGGAGGTGTGCTGGGCTCCAGGCCATGCCAGACTGAGGTCACCCAAGCCCAGTTACCAGGCAACTCCAGTCCCAGCCTCCTCTTCCTCCCTCTCCCTCTCTGTGACCCTGACTGCCTCCCCATTGTGACCCAGTCCCTCTGCCCCTCCTTTGCCTGGGCAAAACCAGGGACAGGGGCAGGGGCAAGGGCAGTCTGTTTCTGGGAAGCATGTGGGGGCCAGGGGCCCAGGTGATCCTGGAACCCCCAGTCATGGATGAGCAAGCCCACCACAGAGCACAGGAGTGCTGTGGCTCCAACCCCAGGAAATGCCAGAACTTAGAAGACTCAATCCTTCTGCTTCTGGGCAGCTTCATCCTGCTCAACTGGAGATCAATGTGGTGACTATGGTCAGTGTGGAGCCTGGGCTGAAGGGTGGGGGGAAGTCTGGGGTCTCCCAGGGGCTGAGGTGGGAGGGTTGCTGGGATGTGGCCAGACAAGGGTGGGAAATCAGGGCTCACCTTACTTCTGGACTCTCCTCTCCTCTGCTCCCCTCAGCTCTGGGTGCAGCTGAAGAGCTTCTTGGGTAACCATTTCAAATATTTTTTCCCCAAAGGTGAGTGACCCCAGGGATGGGCTCCAGGGGATGAGGGCCTGACCCCTTTCTTCTATCCCTGACCCTTTCCTCAGCCCCTCAGGGATCCAAGCCTTGTCCCATCCCACCTCTCCCTGCAGACACGCAGCACAGCTGTACGGGCAGCCATCCCCGGTGCACGCGCTGCTCCACGGACCCCAAGACCCAGAGCCCGAGAGCCTCTTCTCGCTTCCATCACTGCCCAAACTTCTGGCCCAGGCAATCTAACCACCAGGACTCCTGCATCCCAGACCGGAAGGCGGAGAAGGCTTCTAGGGGCAGCAGGATGCCACCTCTATGTGGGCACACCGGGGCTCCCACGGAAGCTCCATGGGGACCAAGGAAGGAGGAGATGATGGAGCTGGGAAGCCCCCTCAGGTGACAGCCTTAAAGGGACACACTTCCTTTTCTTCAGGCCAGAGACCCCTTCCCAGATCCAAGCCCCCAGGGACAATTTCAAGGCCCATGATCCAAAGACAAGCAAGTTGGACATGGTTCCACTGTCTTTGCCCCAAGAGAGCAAGACTAAGACCCCAGAATATGCCCCAGCCCAGTCCCTGGGCCAGGCCCCTGTGTGCTCTTTAGCTCAAGCCTGGAACCCCTCCCTGGCCCATGCTCCTCTAACCCACAGCAATGCCCACACTCCGGCGCCTGCCCCAATCATTGCTGCAACTCCCAACCCCAGGACTTCAAGGTCAATATCTTCCCAGACTCAGGAATGGTCAAGGGATGAAGGGGTTCAGTATTTTTAAGGCAAGCTGCCGAGTGCCTGAATGAGTGAGTGGGCAGCAAGGGGGTGATGGAGGGAGGGGAGAGGGGAAGTTTGCTGGGCTCCAGGCCTCATCTGACTGTTCAGAATGAGGTCACCCAGCCCCGACCCTCCTCTTCCTCCTCCTCCCTCATTGTGACCCTGACCATTCCCCCATTGTGACCCAGTCCCTCTGCCCCTCCCTCCCCTGGGCAAATGCAGAGGCAGGACCAGGGGCAGTGCTTGCCAACCAAACGATGGGCACAGTCTCTCTGGATATTCAAAAGTGCTAGTCAGTTTCTAGCAAGTGTGTGTGTGGGGGGTCAGGGGCCCAGATGGTCCTGGGAACCCTAGCTGTGGATGAGCAAGCCCACCACAGAGCCCAGGTGTGCTCTGTCACCATCCTAAGGAAACGTGAGGATGTAGGAGACACAATAATTCTACTCATGGGCAGCCTCATCCTGCTCAAGGTGGGGATCAATGTTGTGACTCTGATCAGGGTGGGGTCTGGGCTGAAGGGTGGGGGGAAGCCTGGGGTCTTGCAAGGGGCTGAGGTGGGAGGGTGGACAGGATGTGGCCAGACAAGGGCAGGACTTCAGAGCTCACCCTACTTCTGGACTCTCCTCTCCTCTGCTCCACTCAGCTCTGTAGGCAACTGAGGAGCAACTTGTGGATGCTTTTCCCAGCATTTTTTCCCCAAAGATGAGTGAGCCCAGAAATGGGCTCCAGGGGATAAGGGCCTGACCACTTTCTTCTATCCTTGTCCCTTTCCTCAGCTCCTCAGGGACCCAGGCCTTGTCCCATCCACCTCTCCCTGCAGACATGCAGCACAGCTGTTATAGGCAGCTATCCCGTGTGCCCGTGCTGCTCTGTGGACCCAAAGACCCAGAGCTCAAGAGCCTCTTAATCACTTCCATTGCTGCTCAAACTTCCGGCTCAGGCACTCTAACCACCAGGACACCTGGATCCCAGACACAAAGGATGAGAAGGCTTCTAGGTACTGCTAGATGCCACCTCCATGTGGGCACACCAGGGCTCCCACGGAAGCTCCATGGTGACCGAGGAAGGAGGAGATGATGGGAGCTGGGAAGTCCTCTAGGGTCACAGCCTTAAAGGGCCAAGCACCCTTTTTCTCCAGGCCAGAGACCCCTTCCCAGATCCAAGCCCAGCTGGAAAACTTCAGGCCATTGATCCAAGGATGAGCGATTTGGACATGGTTCCAGTGCCCAAGCCCCTGCCTCAACCACTGCCCCAGCACGGGTCATGACACTAACAACCACTCCAGTCACTGCCTCCACCCACACCTACATCCTAACCCCTATTCCATTACTCTGACTGCCTTCAGCCATGGCGTTTCCACTGGGCACGTGGAATATGAAGCCTGCAGAATAAAGCAGACTGTTCCCAGATGTGCAGCCCACTGAACTCTGGGTATTCCAGAAAGGACTCATGTACCTGTAGCAGATCCAAAAAGAGACAGGGCTCTGGTACATTTGAGCAAACATCAAAGCCACACATTGGGGATGGTACCAACTGCCTGACACATTCTAGACTGGGCTACCTGGGGTTGAGGAATCTGGAATGGAAGATCTCAGATGATGGCAAAGACAGTTCTCCCAGCCGAAGACCTTTGCTTATAGTTCTGAGAGGAGGGATGTGGATTCCCAGGCTCCAGTCTACTTCAAGTTCCTGTTCTACTCCCAGGAGCCTGCATCTGCTAAACCTTGCCTTCATTCTCCAACAAGGGCCCAGAGTTCACGATCTACCCTTCCTCTACCATGCACTCTTTCCCTGCCTCTTATTTCTCCCAGATCTTTGTCCTTTCTCAATCCAACAACCATCAGAAGTCCTCATCACAGTTAAACCCCCCAACTCTCTTCCAGCCTCCAAATCTCCAAAGCTTGACCCTCCCCACTTCTCCACCATTTCTACTCTTCTCATCTAATCCCAATTCTCTTAAATTCACAAGAGTCTAGGTCTTACACAAGACCTTGGTCTCCAAAGGATCCAATGCCCTTCAAAGGACTCTAGCATTAACATGAACCCAGGCATTAAGCAAAATCCAGGCCTCCACAAGAACCCAGGTCTTATCTAAGACTCAGCTGTCAACAAGAACCCGAGCCTTCAACAGAATCCAGGCCTCCAAAGGATTCTCAGCCATACCCAAGCATCTTATCTCTGCAAGAGCCAAAGCCCTTACCAAGATGCTGGCCTTCACAAGACTGCAGGCCTTACCCAAGATTCTGGCCCCAAAAGAGCACAGGCCCTGCTCAAGATGCTGGTATCCTAAGGAGCCAAGGTTTCACCCAACCGTCTGGCTTCCAGAAGAACATACCATTCACCAATCTAACTTTCAGAGGAGCGTGGGTTTTATGCAAGACTCTGGAGTCTGTAAGAATCTAGATATAACCCAAGAGACCACAGTCTACAAAAGCCAAGGCCTCCCCCAAGCAACTGGCCCCCATAAGAGCATAGGCTATGCTCACGATTCTGGAAGCTATAGGAGTACAGGTGTTGTCCAAGACCCAGTAGTCTTCAGAAGCCTGGACCTTACCCAACAGTCTGGCCTGCAGAAGAGTCTAGGCCTTTCCCAAAACTCTGGATTCAACAAGAGCCCAGGCCTAGCCCAAATCTCTGGGCTCTATAAGGGCTCAGGCCTTACCCAGGTCTCAGAAGACCATAAGAATTCAAGTGTTACTAAAAATTCTGGAGGATACAGGAACCCAGGCCTTACTCAAGCCCCTAAATTCAAAAGGAGATTTGGCCTTACCCAAGATGTTGGAGTTTCCAGGAACCCAGAACATACCCAAGACCCTAGTATCCAGAAGGGCCCAGAAATTATTCAAGAACCAGGTCCCTATAAAGGCCCAGCCCTTACTCTAGACTTGGGTCTCTCCAAGATTTCAGGCCTTAACCAGGAATCTGGCTTCCACAAGGACTCATGTCTTATCCAAGATCCTGGCCTCCACAAATGTCCAGGGCTTGTTCGAGGTACTGGCTCTGTCCAAGGCCCTCTTCAGACCCCAAAGTCAACACCATCCCTGATGACATCATTTGTATCCGAGGACCGTCCTCAGAGGAAGGATGGAGAACAGCACATACCTTGGACTTCTGTCCCACTCAGTCAGAATTCCTGCTCTTCCAAAGCCCCAGTGATGTGCAGTGACCTGCAAACCTTCTCAGAGGTTCCTGTACTAATTGAGCTACAGCCACCCTCCCGGAAGGCAGCCAGCCAAGACTGGGTGTACCACCCTGTATCTACAGTTCCTTCAGCCTGCCAGACCTATCATCAGATGTCTGTGCCTTCCCAAATCAAGTCACAGCTCCACTTTCCTGGACCAGGTGCCCGGGCTGGGCACGTGGTCTTTGACACCCGCCAGAGACAGTTAGGAGTGGGCAGGGACAAGTGTGAAGCTCTCTCCCCCAGGCGCTTTCGCCAAGAGACACCCAACAACTCACAGGAGAACAGCAAGGATTGGGGATATCAAGCTGCAATGAGAACTTGAGATAAAGGGGGGACAAAGGGACAGCTGGAATAAAGAGATAAGAAAGGAGAGAAGTATTCTGTGGTTGTTTGGGGATCTACCCAGCCCCACCCTTGACACTGTCCACTGACAGGGTCTGTTGAAAACTGGAACTATCCTAGCCCCTGCTTGGTCTTTATGGCTGCATAGCCAAACCCATTATCCTCAGGGCCCTAGAACAGCATTGTCCAATCCAGTAGCCACCGGCCAAATGGGGCTGTTAAAATTTAAATTGATTAAAGTAAAATAAAACTTAAAATTCTGTTACTGATTGCATTATCTACATTTCAAGTGCTTAGAAGCCCCACGTGGCTAGTGGCAGCTGTATTAGCAAGAATTCAGAACATTTCCATTGTCATGGAAAAAATTATTGGAGTCATGCTCTAGAGTTCAGAGGAATTTTCTTTCCCTTTCCAGCCACCTCCAGCAACTTCAAAGCTCCTAGAGATCCCAAATAATTCAGGTTCTCTTAGGATGGCTCAGAGGCCACCCCTTGAGGAGCAGGCGAGATGGAGGGATGCCTGTCACCCCAGGCCATGAGAAGGAACCCAGTCTTCACTCAGTTCTCTTGACCTGGCCTCTTGGGTCACAGCCAGATCAATGGAAACCTGCATCTCCAGTTCCGGGCTGAGTTTTGGGGCTCTCAGTACCCCAGGAGCCCCAGCTCTGGTTGCTGAAGGGGAAGAACATTCTTTGTCAGTGAGGCCTAGGAACCCCTGAGGCCTGGGTGCCCCGAATGGAGCTCTGGAGTCAAAGAGCCCCCTCCTCTTCAGGTCCCTAGTTTTTCTAGGTGTGTCCCTGCTTAACTCTCTTGCCCAGAGACTTAGGCCTGCCCTGCACTGGAGACTGTCCCTGGGCAGAGGGAATGTATGAAGTCCTGGCCTAGTGATGGACTGCTCTGGTCTGTGAGCTTGTCCCATCATCCTTATGCTTTCTACCCATTATCCTAGCTCCTGGTCCCACCCTGATTTCACCTGTGTCCTGGTCCCTGATAGCACAGATTATTGAAAGCAATTTCCTGCCCTTGATAATGTTCCAGTGCCCTGCCCCAACACACTGAGAGTTTCCTCTGGATTTGATCTTCAGTCTTGATGACCCTTCCACGTGTGCACATAAGCTGTGTGGCTCAAACGTGTTTTCTCTGCCACCTCATATGTGTGTGTCTTCTCTGGGCCACATGTCCTTCTTGAGTCACTTCCTGAATGTTCCTGCCTAACACTGCCACCACTGATCCCAAAGATGCCTGCCCACCTAGCTGGGGAGCCCCTTCCAACACCTCTGTGGCTCAGCTCTGTGACCTTGGACAAAACATGTGCCTCCTTTTTGGGCTGCAGTTTCCTTATCTGCAAAACAAGGGACTTATAATTGTATGGAAGAGCCCTCCCAGCTCTAAGTGACCAGAGCTCCTCTACTCACACAGGGGATCCAGGGGCCCTTACTTCTCCCAGGCCCTAGGATGTATCTCTGATTATTTGCTATCCAGGTCTATCCTATTACATCTCTTCCCCAACTCCAGGGCATGCTTGGGTGGGGTAGATTGGGCTTTGGAAAGATGCAGAGCGGTCTGTCTCCATAGAAACTACAACTTCCATCAGGCACCGCTTCAGTAGAACAGGAAAGGATGTGGGGGCATGGCTCCATCACCCTAGGAGTTCGGGAGACAAACCCAGTACAGCATGAGATCTCAGCAGCTGGAAAGGAGGGCCTGCACCCTGACTCAAGGCGGGCTGGCCAAACCACCCCCGAAAGCCACCCCAAGGGGGCATGGTCGTCATCTAAGGGTCGGGCCGGGTGGACAAGACGAAGAAGTTACCGCTTGACTCCTCCTACCCACCCTCTTCCTCACTCTTGCAACTACCCCTAAGAGGGAAGCTGCAGACCATAAGCCTCTTTTGAAAAGAGGTAAAGGGAAATAGCTAAAGGAAATCACTGGGCCATGGCAGGGAATGTCCATTGCATCCCGTAGGAGGGACCCAACAGCTACTTTCCACCTGCTGAGTCAGGTGAACTGGCCTGGTCCAGGCCCAGGGCGCCGACTTTGCTGGACCAGGGGGCTTTGTTGAGACGCCCTCGATCCTTTTTGGGTGTCCAGGACGTCCAGCTGGGCGCAGGGGAAAAGCTCCGCTTGTGGGGGACAGGGAGGGAGGAGCCTGGAGCCAGAGACAGTGCCACCCGTTGCTGGATCAACAGGACAGGACAGGTCGAGGGGCATCAGGAAGGAAGCGGGGTGCTATAGGCGGTATCCAAGAGGAAGCAGGATCGCAGGAAGCTCAGACTGATCGCTCTGATGAGGAGGGGGCCTGTTCACATTTGGGGACCAGTGACACCGTGGGTGCACTCCTCTGTGGGGTGGGTGTAGGGGGTTGGCTGGGTTGGAGGGTGTGGGATCTAAACAGCACCAGCTGTCCCTGAGGAAATTTAAGGGGCAGCCAAAAAAAAAGGGACCTTTTTATTTCGAGGTGACAGAGGATCCTGCAGACAACTGCCTGGTGTTTCTGCGGGGAAGAGTGGTTTTGGAGGTGACTTGGAAAGGAGTGGAGGGTGACAAGTTGAGGAAAGGGGCTCAGTAGCTGGAACCCTGGGCTACTAAAAGTGGGGGTGACTTGTGGAAAAAGGTATTGTCTAGTGAGAGAGAAGGCCTGGGAACTTCTCACAGAACTAGAGTGGCCTGGCATTCCAAGACACAGGTTTTGGGGATTTCAGTGAAAAAAAGTGGGAGAATCCTCTGCACTTAGGGGGTGGCAAAGGAAAAGACACCAGGGTTGGATTCTTCCCTGACACCAGACAGCTCCCCAGAAGGAGGTCAGGCCAGCTAATATCCCCAAAGCAAAGAATCCACACTCTTTAGATTACAAGAGTGGATTTGGCAGGGATGCAGGGCCCCAAAACAGTGTGGAAAGGTGCCTGGGGCTACTGGAATGGCATCTTGGAAATTTTGAGGGTATTGACATTGTGAGATGGGAAGTGGGGACAGCAACACTGGAGAACAGGGAAGGGGGAATTTTCAGGTGGGGGCAAAATTTGAGGCTGGGGTCAACTGAGGGGGGAGCAGGCTGCTGGGTCGGGAGGAGCCAGCGGGGCCCAAGGATCGGAGCTGGCAGCTGCGGGGGGCTCAGCCTCAGGTCCTGTGGGTGGGGTGGGGAGTCCGGGGGCCCGAGCGGCAAGAGCATGCCCTGGTGAGCGGGCTTCTGTTCTCTGGGGGAGCCCAGCGCGCTCCGGGCGCCTGCCGGTTTGGGGGTATCTCCTCCCGGGGCGCCATGGCGGCGCTGGCCAGTAGCCTGATCCGGCAGAAGCGGGAGGTCGGCGAGCCCGGGGGCAGCCGGCCCGTGTCGGCACAGCGGCGCGTGTGTCCCCGCGGCACCAAGTCCCTTTGCCAGAAGCAGCTTCTCATCCTGCTGTCCAAGGTGCGACTGTGCGGGGGGCGGCCCTCGCGGCCAGACCGCGGCCCCGGTGAGTGCGGCTGGGGCTGGGGCTCCGCGCCAGGGGTCTCTCTGGGGGGGTTGAGGCCAGGACCCTGGAGAGTGGGTCCCGGTTGAGGGGACTCCCCGGAGAGTGGGTGGGCCAGGAAGACACAAGTCCCAGCCTGTCAGACTATGCCTCGGTTTCCTTCCCCTTTTCCGGTAACCCGGACTCTCCTTGCTTTCGAGGGCAAGGGGAACGCTTGAGGGGCTAAGTCTGGCCCCCCAAAGTCTCGCAGCCCCTGCCCCCACCCCCCAATATGGGAGTCCCCACCCCCACCAGCCTCGGTCCATGTGCCAACTCTCGCGATCCTTTCAATCGCGAGCCGAGGGGGCGGGGGGTGGGGGGGTTCTGGACGCCTGGGTCACCCCGAGGATTCCTGCGGCTCCGGCCGCCCCGCCCCCGCCGCGCTTCTCCCGCTGCTCCCCGCCTGGCTCCGGGCCAATCCCCCCAGCTCTCCCCCGGGGGGCCCTGCAGCTAACTCGCCAGCGCGCCCCTCTGTGCGCCTCCTTCCGAGAAGGGAGCTGGAGACCCCCCATTATCCCTGAATTCAATCTCTCCTTTCTTTCCACAGGCACACACCCTCAAAGCCTGTTCCTGACATGGCTCTGGGGTTTTCAAAATGATAGCGCCAGGGCATAACACCCCACCCCAGGCTCAGCCAGCTCCCAGAGCCCTATGCCCTTCTTCATTGCCACCGAGCCATAGATTTACAGATCCACTGGAGCTCAGGATTAGTTTCCTTCTTTCCCCACTCCACCTTCTGCCTTGGTTTGCACAGGTTCTGACATGCCGGGCACCCCAGCCAGGGCCATCTCTACACTAGGCCTCTGTACTGGAACCCAGGCATGTTGCCAGGCTCTGTTCTGTATCCATCAGACTCCTGTCCTTGACCCAGACCAATCCCTGGTTTACAAGTAGAGGGAAGTTGGGTTTGAGCCCTGCCCAGCCATGGCCTTGGCCGGAACTGGGACCAGTCTCAGGTCACCACGGGCTTAACCTTCTTATCCCAGAGATACCCAGTTCTAGATCATGGTGTTCTAGACCTATACAGAGCCATGCTTCCTCCTGAGTCTCAGCTCTAGGACACTGATCACAACTCTCAGCCCTTCCCTCTAGGATGGAACTGGGGCCTTTATAGCCGTATTATTAGATCTATATAGAGAGATCTAGAATAAGTTCTAGACCCACCCTTCCACCTTCTCATTAAGACTAGGCTTTGGAAAGGACCCAGCTGTGATTCATAAAGAACCAAGCTTTGGATGAACTGAGAACCACATCTTGTTTTTCCTCGATAATTTTTCTAAAAATCTTATTCTTCCATATAGAATGCTAACCTTATTCTTTTAATGCAGTTTCTAGCTCCTGGAACTCAGCTGGAGTTCTGCCAGGGGAAAAGAGTCTGGGAAGGCATGGAGGAGTTTTGGAAGAATCCCTGGTTTACAGTAGGGAGGCTGGGATGAGGAAGGGCTGAAACCATGGCTTGGTGGGACTTGTGCTGGGTTTGGGGGGACAAGAACTCTTACCTACCTCAGCAGGAATTCCTCCCAGGTCCTCTTTAAAGCTGAGGTCTTTAGGGTAATGGGTTTGTGATAAAAATATCAAGTGAGACACAACCTTGACCCCTAGTTAGGAGACCCCAATTCAGGAGTCAGTCCCCCCCTTCCCGTACAGGTCAGGCGAAGGTGGGTGAGGGCTTCTTGGGCTCTAACCTCAAACACTCCCAGAGCTTCTAATTGAAATAGAACTTGCTTTACCTTACAGCTTATAACCTCAGCTGGGTTGTAGGTGCACAAAAAGGGCCTGAGCAGATCTTTCTGAAAGACGTGGAGATCTCGGGGCAGGCCTGGGGTAGACCCGGAGCCCACTAGCGAGCTGGGAGGGAGACTCCCAGTTGCCTCAGACCTGGGCTGGGTGGACAGAGGAGCCCCTGAGAGAGATGCAGGGGTGCAGTCAGGTCACTTTTCCTCAGGCTCTTTCTGCTTCTGGCTTGTTGCAGGAGGGGTGGATGCCCCTCGCCCACAAAGACCCTGCTCAGGCTCCACTCATCTCCTGGTTCCACTCCCAGGGCTCTAGGTCTACACTCCATGCTCTGTCTATTAAAAACAAGTTATACAACCAAGTGTTGTCTGTCTGTGGGTGGCAGGCCTGGCAGTTGCTCGGGGTGGGACTAAGGCCTGGGGGTGGGGCAGGTGGGCTGGCGTCCACCCCCCATGCAACAGGTGCAAGTTCCTGTGTGTCCTAATCACTCCCTGGCCATCTTCATCTTCTACCTGCCTCCAGACACAGGTAAGAAGGGAAGGGGCCCCAGCCCTCCTTCCCACCATTAGTTTAGCTCCTTCCTCTTCACCCTTCATCCAGGTGCCATTTTCCTGCCACCCAGGCCATCCCAGATTGTGCCCCTGCCAATACTACCCAGGTTTTCCCTTCAACCAGAGCCACCCCATCTGGATCCGGGTTTCCTTTCCCACCAGCTGAGCCCAACCTCAGGCTTTGCCTCCCCTCTGCTGCCCCCTTCTCTCCAGCCCAGAGAGGGGACATCTGGACTTTGTCTTCAGCCCTAGGATCTCTGAGGAACTTCCTCTTCTCTGACAACAAACTCCCCAGCTTAAACAATGCTTCCTGTCTCTTTCCCCATTCCCAGCCTCCCCCTCTCCCACTTTCCAGACACTCACTAGTAGCCCCTCAACCTCCCATCTCCCTGGGCAATAATAGCCAGCATTTCTCTGGAAGCAGCATAATGTAGTAACAGGTAACATGGGACAAAGCCCTTGGTCTCTGTGCTTCTGGATCTGGGGGCAATTACCATCCCCATGAGGAGGGTTACTGTGAGGATTACCCGAGTTAAGAGAACATTGTCTGGAACTCACTAAGTTCTATATAAGTGTTGGCATTGCTTTTACTATTTTTGCTATAAGATAATACAGTTAACACGTTACATACATTAACTCGATTCTAATCTTTACAACCACACTGGGAGGGAAGTACTGTATTGTGGGTCCTATTTTGTAGAGGAGGATAAAGAGACTGAGAGAGGTTAAACCCGTTTGCCTGACGTTGGAGTTACTGAGGGGCAGTGTCGGTACTCCAGCCCGGCTCAGTGCCAGTCTGATGCAGAGACCCGAGATCCTTAACTCTGGTAGTCAAACAGGCTTTCCTTCTCTCTGGCATCAAGTGCCCTCTGTCCAGGAAAGGTGAGTGATGCAGCTCTATAGCTCACTTCCAAGTGTAACCCCTACTCCCTCCTGGAGCAGGGCAAATGTTGGAACCCAAAATTCTAGGACTGAAGTAAAGCAGAGCATGAAAGTCATTCATTTCAGTACCTTCCATGAAGTTTGCAGTGCCTGTAGTGTCCACAAAGAAAATCAGCCAGCTGGCGTATCCTCAAATACTTCCATTTTTTGACACTTCAAATTGCTTTGTACTTCCTGTATTGCAGGATAATATCTCTACTGAGGAATCTGATGATGAGGATGCTGATTCCTTCTCTCCATGCTGCTTTCATATACCACCTGATGTTTTCTGTTCTGAGAGTGAAGATGCAGTTATTCCTTCTGATATAGAAACATATTTAATAGAACTTTTACCTAAAAACACCCAAGTATAATTTCCAAATGATAAAATGTGGAAAGGCCTTACTATAATAACTGGGACAGATGGTTCATACCCTTCAATTCCGATATTACAAAATTAAACTGAAGGAAAAGCTAAACAGTTAAAAGAACTATGAATATTTTCAAGAAAGCAGAAAGGCCCTCTCAACTTTCTTAGATATTGGTAACATATAATCACTTAGTCCTCTGTGAAAACAGAATGGGCTCCAGCTGTTACTTCAATCATAGAGAAGTCGTAAATAATGTAGCAAGGTTGAACACAGTCCTAATCAAATGTATGTTTATCAATATGGTGCAATGGCTAAACTAATTAATAGAATAAAATGAAAAAACTATATTAACAAGTCAGAGACAAATAATAGTAATCTCTTTTCTAATTTTTATAGAAGTAAAAGTATGTTACGTTGCTCTTACAGAAATCATAGCTTAAGTAGTAAAAATATTATCAGTAGAGTTTTATAGACATTCAAAGCTAAGTCTCTGAAAATGTGCATACTTTCCTTTGATCTTGAACCACTCATGGATTGAGATGCTTTGCTTTGTGAGACATTCCTGTTCATGAAGCATCATTTAATGTAAAAATAAAACATGATTTAATTAAAGTTACTCTAAATCAAGTCACTATAAATTTTCTATAATTCAAACAAGAGGGAGCTCTCTGATCTCATGTCCAGCTGCGTCTGGAGGAACAGGGCTCCCAGGCTTGGTAATGTATCAACAAATTTTTACGTTGTAAACTTGCTCCTTTTACCTTAAGTGCTCCTTTAGTAAAAATTTGTTAAAGGTAGATTCTTGTCTTCAGTGCTCTTTCTTTTAAACTATTGTCTGTCCCTATACTCTTTTTTTAAAAAATGCAATTTTACTGCAATATATTCACATAACATACAATCCTCCAATGTGTACAATCAGTTGTTCATAGTATCATCATATAGTTGTACATTCATCTCCACACTCAATCTTTGAATATTTTCATTACTCCTAAAAATAAAATTAAAATTAAGATAAAAAAGAACATCCAAAACATTCCATTCCCCTCCTCTCCATTGTTCATTTACTTATTTACTTTTTTTAACACTCATTCATTGATTTTTTAGACTTTACCAAAAACTTTAAAAACAAACAATAAAAAACAGCATTTCAAACCAAACCAAAACAAGGGAATAAGAAAAAACAAATAACCTAAAATAATTACATTGCTTCCAACATATTCCTACCATACCCCAAGAAAATTAACAAACCATAACGGAACAAAGGAATAAGAAAAACAAATAACCTAAAATAACTACACTGCTGCCAACTTGTTCCAACCATACCTTCAAAAATTAAAAAACCACAGTTGTTGCTGAGCATTCCCATACCATTAATTTACCCTCCATAATTTATCTGTTCTTATTAAATTATTGTTCCCCCTTCACTATTTGCTGTCTATCTCTAGGTTCCCTACATTCTACAATATAAGCCATTTATTTTACATTTTTCACAGCATTCACATTAGTGGTAACATACAATATCTCTCTTTTTGTGCCTGGCTTATTTCACTCAGCATTATGTCTTCAAGGTTCATCCATGTTGTCATATGTTTCACAACCTCATTACTTCTTACTGATGTAGTATTCCATCATGTGTATATACCACATTTTGTTTGTCCTCTCATCTGTTGAAGGACATTTGGATTGTTTCCATCTCTTGGCAATTGTGAATAATGCTCTATGAACATTGGTGTGCAGATATCTGTGTCACTGCTTTCAGATCTTCCAGGTATATACTGAGAAGTGAAATTGCTAAATCGAAGGGTAACTCTATGTCTAGTTTTCTTTTTCTTTTTTTACTGATTTGATGATCTCCCTCATCTATCCATATGGTGTTCACAGATATATGAACTGCTATCATGCACCATCAGAGGATTTGTCCTCTGATAAAACCATCAGTGTACCAGGTAAATTCTGATGGGGCTCTGTACCCTCTATTGTTGATGCTCCATTCTCTATCACTGGGATGGGTAGTGTAGGAGAGTTTGGATACTCTACATATATAACTGAACCCAATAATGTTTGTAACTCTTTAGATAGTGGGCTAGCATGGAGAGAAGTCTGTTGTTGAAATAAGCATGCCATTTTTGTAGTGTGGTAGCATGTGCACAAACACTTCTATGCTGATAAAAAGTATTTTTGACCCATCCATTTATTGGCAATGATGTCCACGCAATTATTGGCAAAGTCATTGTTACAGTTTGCCTGAGAGCAAGATATACTGTAAACAGTTGATTTTCAATAGAACTATATTGTTGTTCTCTTCTTTTTCATTAGTGGAACCAGAACCTAAGTGATACTTACTTCCTGTTTTGTTTTTGCCACAGGTCCTACTTGAACCCTTCTGGGTGGCTGGCAACATCCAATTCACAAACTTGCTCTGCTATTAAAGTACCTAGAGATTGTGTCTGTTTTATAACCATTTTTGCTTGTGGGAATGTTTCCTTGACTTCAGTGTCCCAGTGCTACTGGGCCCAGTTTTAAATTAATCTGTATAATTGTTGATGTATTTGAATTAGGTGGGATATAAATGATCCCCAGTCATTTAATAAGTAATTTAATAAGCCTATAAAAGCTTCCAGTTCCTTTATGGTGTAGGAAGTTGGACACATTTGTACTTTATGATCATGTCTGGAATGACTTTTGCCTCACCTGACCAAACCACCCCTAGGAAAATTTTTTTTTTTTAATAAATTCAAACTTACAGGAACAGTTGCAAAAACAATACAAAACCCATACAAAGAACTCCAGAATACCCCGACCCCCCTCCCCCGATACCCTGATCCACCCACTTTAACATCCTGTCACACCACCATTTCTTTCTTTCCCTCCTTCCCACCCTCCCTATCATCCATCATCTATTGCTCTGTCTTCTGAACATATAAGAGCAAGCTGCACATATCCTTGAACAAACAATATAATTCACATATACAATTCCCATGGACAAGAACATTCTTTTATGCAATCCCATTAAACGCAGCTAAGAAGTTCAGGAAATTCAACATTGATACAAAGCTTACATTCTATATTTCCTTCTTTTTTTCTTATGTCCCAGCTGTGTCCCTTTGAGCCTCCTCTCCTGCATCCTCAGATGCCATCCAAGATCATCCTTGGCATTTAATTGTCATCATCTATTTAGACTGTCTTTTTCTGTTTTTTTTTTTCAATTGTGGAAACATATATACAGTCTAAATCTTCCCATTCCAACCCCTCCCTAGCATTCCATTAGTGGGATTCATCACATTTAGAACGTTGCAATGCTATCACCTTCCTGCCATCCATTACTAGAAATTTCCCTTCACCTCAAACAAAAACCCTACACTCATTTCTTAACTCCCCATTTCCTCTTCCCCCACTTCTCGTAACCCATACTCTACTTTTCATCTCTATGGTCATATTCTCTGATACTTTCTTTGTGTTTACTGTGGGGGTTAATTTAACCTTTTAAATCTATAACAACCTTGTTTTTCTTTGATACCAATTTAACTTGAATAGGACACATAAACTATGTTCCTGTACTCCTCCATTCCCCCACCTTTATGTACTTCTTGTCAAAAATTACGTATTTTACATTGAGTCTAAAACCACTGATTTGTCATTACAGTTTATGTATTTTAGATCCTGTAGGAAGTAAATAGTGGAGTTACAAATCAAAAATACAGTAATATTGGTATTTATATTTACCATGTGATCTTTACTGGAAATCTTTATTTCTTCATGTGGTTTCAGTCCATTGTTTAGAGTCCCTTCCTTTCAGCCTGCTCAGTTCCGTTTAGCATTTCTTATAGGACTGATCTACTGGTGATGAAGTCCCTCAGCTTTTGATTATCCAGGAATGTTTTCATCCCCCCTCATTTTTAACCTCCAGCTATTTGTGAATTTTCTAGGTCTCTGATGGTTATTGACTTCTATCTGTATTCCAGTGTGGTCAGAGAATGTGCTTTGATTAATTCAATCTTTTTTTAATTTATTGAGGCTTGTTTTATGTCCCAGCCTATGGTCTATTCTGGAGAAAGATCCGTGATCACTAGAGAAGAATGTGTATCCTGGTGATTTGGGATGTAATGTTCTATATATGTCTGTTAAATTTCTCTATACCTCTCTCTCCTTTCTTTGTTTCTCTGTCGGTAAGGATCCCTTTAGTATCTGAAGTAAGGGCAGCTCTTTTATTAGCAAAATCTCTCAGCATTTGTTTGTCTGTGAAAAATTTAAGCTCTCCCTTAAATTTGAAGGAAAGCTTTGCTGGATAAAGTATTCTTGGTTGGAAATTTTTCTTTCTCAGAATTTTAAATACGTCATGCCACTGCCTTTTCGCCTCCATGGTGGCCGCTGAGTAGTCACAACTTAGTCTTATGTTGTTTCCTTTGTACGTGGTGAATTGCTTTTCTCTTGCTGCTTTCAGAACTTGCTCCTTCTCCTCAGTATTTGAGAGTCTGATCAGAATATGTCTCAGAGTGGGTTTATTTGGATTTATTCTATTTGGAGTTCTCTGGGCATTTATACTTTGTGTATTTATGTTGTATAGAAGGTTGGGGAAGTTTTCCACAACAATTTCTTTGAATACTCTTTCTAGACCTTTACCTTTCTCATCCCCTTCTGGGACACCCAATGAGTCTTAAATTTGGATGTTTTATTTTACCTATCATATCCCCGAGATCCATTTCGATTTTTTTTTTTTTCTCCATTCTTTCTTTTGTTCTTTCGTTTTCTGTTCTGTGGACTTCTAGGACACTGAGTTGTTGTTCAGCTTCCTCTAATCTTGTATTATGAGTATCCAGAGCCTTTTTAATTTGGCCAACAGTTTCTTTTATTTCCATAAGATCTTCTATTTTTTTTTATTTACTCTTGCAATTTCTTCTTTATGCTCTTCTAGGGTCTTCTTTATGTCCCTTATATCCTGTGCCATGGTCTTCTTCATGTCCTTTATATCCTTTGCCATGTTTTCACTCCTTGATTGTAGTTCTTTGATTAATTGTGCCAAGTACTGTGTCTCTTCTGATATTTTGATTTGGGTGTTTGGAATTGGGTTCTCCATATTGTCTGGTTTTATCATATGCATTAAGATTTTCTGTTGTTTTTGGCCTCTTGGCATTTGCCTTGCTTGATGGGGTTCTTTCAAGTTGTAAAAAAAATACCAATCTAATTTTTCAGAAATACAAGTTGGTAGTGTACACTTTCTCTAACTAACCAGCAGATGACATCTGCGAGTCATCTATACCCCTCAAGTCAGTTCTCCTCCACTTTGTCTTTGTGGTGTGTGGGGAAATGATTCTTGTGAGGTTTAGTTGTTGAACTCAGTTTGGGTGTGTTGTTGGAGCTGTCCACCGTGAATGTGGGGCATGTGTCTGGGTGGTTAGGGAGGCAGGGCAGCTTTAATATTCAAACCTCCCATGTGTTCCTGGAGATTCAAGGCTGTTGCAAGAATCTAAGCCTTCATTTCAGTTTTGCCCCAGAATTTCTCTGTCACTGACCCACAAACTACTGGCATTGACATAGCGTCCCTGGGTTTTCCAAGCGGGCCCCCCTTCTCAGCTGTGATTTTCCAGGACCTCTGCCGAGGGAAGGCTATGCTATGTCACAAGTGCACACTGTCCCTCAAGGGAAGCCCTGGGCCACCAGGCCATGCAGGGGCACTCTCAGCTTGATGCAAAGATGGCTGAATGGGGCGTCTCAACCCCCCCACTTTTCACACAGTTCCTCCTTCCCAGCTCTGGGACAACTGGTGCAGCTCTGGGCTGTAGGCACGGCCCCGGGCAGGAGTGTCTCCAGCCCGCCAGGGAGCCAGCTGCAAGCAGCAGGGTTTCTTTCTCCTTTTGGCTCTCCCCTCCACTCCCCTGGCCCTGAGGGAATCTGCAGCAGGCTATCCTCCATGCCAGACACCGAGAGGTTGGCTCAGCCCACTCCTGCCATGCTTCACTGTGCGGTTCCCACCGTAGAAACTGCAGCTGCTCCTGGGTTTTTCCCTTTTTTATTTTTTAAAAAAAAGAACCAGTCCATTTCCAAACACCAACCCCCGGCTTCCCCACTCCGCAGCATGGCCGCGGGTCTTTCAGCTGGCTTACTCATTTCAGAATGCAGAGTCCCGGTTTCACCAAGTGCAACACCCCTGTGGTTCTAGCAGACCTTGTTCCGCTGGTGCATTGCTGAAACTGGTATTCTGGGTCACCTTCTAGTTTTTATCTAGTATTTTTCATGGAGGTGTTTTTTTGCCCTGTTTCACCTAGCTGCCATCTTAGGTTCAGTCCCTGTCTCTTCTGATCTTTTGATTTGGGTGTTTGGGTTTGGGTTCTCCATATCATCTGGTTTTATCATATGTCTTGTTTTATCATATGCTTTAAGATTTTCTGTTGTTTTTGGCCTTTTGGCATTTGCTTTGCTTGATAGGGTTCTTTCAGGATTTAAAAAATACAATCTCTAATTTGTCAGATCTACAGATTGGTGGCGTACACTTTCTCTAACTAACCAGAAGATGGCATCCATGAGTCATCTATTCCCCTCAAGTCAGTTCTTCTCAACTTTGTCTTTGTGGTGTGTGGAGATCTGATTCTTGTGGGGTTCAATTGGTGCACTAATTTTGGGTGTGTTGTTGGTGCTGTCCGCCCTGAATGTGGGGCATGTGTCTGGGTGGTTAGGGAGGCAGGGCAGCTTTAATAGTCAAACCTCCCAGGTGTTCCCAGAGATTTAAGGCTGTTGCAAGAGTCTAAGCTTTCATTTCAGTCTTGCCACAGATTGTCTCTGCCGCTGACTCACAAGTCCTTGTTATTGGCGCAGGGTCCCTGGGATTTCCAAGTGGGTCCCCCTTCTCAGCCATGCTCTTCCAGGACCTCTGCTGAGGGAAGGTCATGCCACATCACAAGTGTGTGCCAGCCCTCCAGGGAAGCCCTGGGCCACTGGGCCGTGCAGGGGCGTTCCCAACCTGCTTTAAAGGTGGTTGAATGGGGCGTGTTAATTTCCCCCGTTTTGCACAGCTCTGCCTTCCCAGCTCCAGGACAATTAGCTGTGGGTGCACTAAAGGCTACTGTCCACGGCCAAAATTGTGGTGTGTGCACGGTGCTGTGGGAAATGCTCCCTGTCACACTGGGACCCTTGGCGCAGCTCTGGTCTATAGCTCCTGCCAGGGCAGGAGCGTCTCCAGCCTGCCGGGGAGATGGCTGCAAAGGGAATGGTTTCTTTCTTTTTGGCTCCCCTCTACCCCCCTGGTCCCAGGACAATCAGCAGCGGGCTATCCTCCACGCCAGACACTGAGATGTTGGCCCAGCCTGCTCCTGCCATGCTTCTCTGCGTGGTTCTCACCATTGTAACCACAGCCACTCCCGTTTTTCTTTGTTGTTGTTGTTGTTTTTAAAAAAAGAACTAGTCCGTCTCCAAATACCAACCCACTGTTTCCTCACACTGCAGCACAGCCACAGGACTTTCAGCTGTCTCACTCACTCATTTCAGAATGCAGACTCCTGGTTTCACCAAATGCACAGTTCCTGTGGATTTAGCAGACTTTGTTCCACTGGTGCATCACTGGAACTGGTGTTCTGGGTCACTTTCTGGGTTTTATCTAGTATTTTTCACAGAGGTGTTTTTTTGCCCTGTCTCACCTAGCTGCCTTCTTAGGTTCTCCACTATGTCTAGTTTTCTAAGGGTCCACCAGACTGTCTTCCAGAGTGGTTGAACCATTATACAGTCCCACCAACAATGAATAAGAGTTCCGATTTCTCCACATCCTCTCCAGCATTTGTAGTTTCCTGCTTGTTTAATGGTAGCTAATCTAATTGGTGTGAGATGATAACTCATTATGGTCTTAATTTGCATCTACCTAATAGCTAGTGAGGATGAACATTTTTTCATGTGTTTTTTGGCCATTTGTATTTCCTCTTCAGAGAACTGTCTTTTCATATCTTTGCCCATTTTATAATTGGGCTGTCTGTACTGCTGTCATTGAGTTGTAGGATTTTTTTATATATACAAGATACCAGTCTTTTGTCAAATACATGGTTTCCAAATATTTCTTCCTATTGAGTTGGCTACCTCTTCACCTTTTTGGCAAATTTCTTTGAGGTACAGAAGTTTTAATTTGGAGGAGTTCCCATTTATCTATTTTTTCTTTTGTTGCTTGTGCTTTGGGATTAAAGTCTAAGAGGTGACCTCCTAATACAAGGTCTTGAAGATATTTCTCTACATTATCTTCTAGGAGTTTTATGTTGCTGTCTCTTATATTGAGGTCTTTAATCCATTTTGAGTTAATTTTAGTGTAGGGTATGAGGTAGGGGACCTCTTTCATTCTTTTGGATATGGATATCCAGCTCTCCCAGCCCCATCTGTTGAATAGACTGTTATGTCCTAGTTCAGTGGTTTTGGGGGCCTTATCAAAGATCAGTCGAACATAGATCTGGGGTCTATCTCTGAATTCTCAATTTGATTCCATTGTTCAATGTATCTATCTTTGTGCCAGTACCGTGCTGTTTTGACTACTGTGGCTTTAAAATAAGCTTCAAAGTCAAGGAGTATTAGTCCTCCCGCTTCATTTTTATTTTTTAGAATGTTTTTAGCAATTTGAGGCATTTTTCCATTCCAAATAAATTTGATAGCTAGCTTTTCCAAGTCTGAAAAGTAGGTTGTTGTAATTTTGATTGGCATTGCATTGAATCTGTAGATGAGTTTGGGTAGAGTTGATATCTTAATGACATTTAGCCTTCCTATCCATGAACACGAAATAATTTTCCATCTTTTTAGGTCCCCTGCTATTACTTTTAGTAAAGTTATTAGTTTTCTATGTATAGGTCTTTAATATCCTTGGTTAAATTTATTCCTAGGTACTTGGTTTTTTTTTAGTTGCTATTGAGAATGGAATCTTTATCTTGAGTGTCTCTTCAGTTAGGTCATTTCTGGTGTATAGGAATATTATTGACTTATGTGCATTAATCTTGTATCCTGCTACCTTGTTAAATTTGCTTATTAGTCAAGTAGCTGTGTCATCGATTTCTCAGGGTTTTCCGGATATACGATCATATCATCTGCAAATAATGACAGTTTTATTTCTTCCTTTCCAATTTGGATGCCTTTTATTTCTTTGTCTTGCCAGATTACTCTGGCTAGCACTTCTAGCACAATGTTGAATAATGGTGGTGACATCAGGCATCCTTGTCTTGTTCCTTATTTTAGAGGGAAGGCTTTCAGTCTCTCGTCATTGAGTACTATGCTGGCTGTGGGTTTTTCATATATGCCCTTTATCATATTGAGGAAGTTTCCTTCAATTCCTACTTTTTGAAGTGTTTTTATCAAAAAAGGATGCTGTATTTTGTAGAATGCTTTTTCAGCATCTATTGAGATGATCCTTTGATTTGTCTCTTTTGATTTGTTAATGTGTTGTATTACATTGTTTAATTTTCTTATGTTGAATCATCCTTGCATGCCTGGAATGAACCCTACTTGGTCATGGTGTATGATTTTTTTTAATGTGTCTTTGGATTTGATTTGCAAGTATTTTGTTGAGAATTTTTGCCATCTATATTCATTAGGGAGATTGGCCTGTAGTTTTCCTTTCTTGTAGCATCTTTACCTGGTTTTGGTATTAGAGTTGATGTTAGCTTCATAAAATGAGTTAGGTAGTGTTCCATTTTCTTCAATGTTTTGAAAGAGTTTAAGTAAGATTGTTGTCAGATCTTTTTGGAAACTTTGGTAGAATTCCCCTGTGAAGCCATCTGGCCCTGGGCATTTATTTGTGGGAAGCTTTTTGATGACTGATTGTATCTCTTTGCTTGTGCTTGATTTGTTAAGGTCTTCTATTTCTTCTCTGGTCAGTCTAGGTCATTCATGTATTTCCAGGAAACTGTCCATTTCCTCTACTTTATCTAGTTTGTTGGCATACAGTTGTTCATAGTATCCTCTTATAATTTTTTAAAAATTTCTTCAGGATCCACAGTAATGTACTTTGATGCACCTTGATTGGGTGTATAGACATTTATGATTGTTATTTCTTCTTGTTGAATTGTCCTTTTTATTAGTATATAGTGACCTTCTTTGTCTCTTATAACATCCTTGCATTTAAAGTCTATTTTATCTGAGATTATTATTGCCACTCCTGCTTTCTTCTGGCTATAGCTTGCATGGAATATTTTTTTCCATCCTTTCACTTTCAATTTCTTTGTGTCTCTGGGTCTAAGATGAGTCTCTTGTAAGCAATATATTGATTGTTCATATTTTTTAATCCATTCTCCAATCTATATCTTTTAATTGGGGAGTAATTCATTCAAATTCAATGTTATTACTGTGAAGGCATTTCTTGAATCAGCCATCATATCCTTTGGTTTTTAGTTGTCAGATATATTTTTTCCCTCTACCTTTATTTCCTTTAATGTACCCTTACTAAAACTCTTTAGTTCTGAGCCCTACTCCCTATCTCTCTCTCTCCTTGCTTTTTTCTCTACTTGTAGGCCTCTGTTCTGGTTTGCTAATGCTGCCCTTTTGCAAAACACCAGAAATGGATTGGTTTTTATAAAGGAGGTTTATTTGGTTACACAGTTACAGACTTAAGGCCATAAAGTGTCCAAGGTAATGCATCAACAATCAGATTCCTTCACTGGAGGATGGCCAATGGCGTCCAGAAAACCTCTGATATCTGGGAAGGCACGTGGCTGGCATCTGCTCCAAGTTCTGGTTTCAAAATGGCTTTCTCTCAGGACATTGGTCTCTAGGCTGAAGCTCCTCTTCAGTTGCTCTGAGTTCCTTCTGTTTGTCAGTTTTTTATATGGCTTCAGTGGTTTAATTCAGACCCACCCTGAATGGGTGGGGTAACACCTCCATGGAAATTATCCAATCAGAGATCTTGCTCACAGTTGATTGAGTCACATCTCCATGGAAACACTCAAAGAATTATAATCTAATCAACACTAATGCATCTGCACCCTCAAGATTGCATCAAAGATAATGGTGTTTTTGGGGCCATAATACATCCAAACCAGAACAGGCTCCATTTAGTTATCTCTTGTAGGGCAGGTCTCTTGTCAGCAAATTCCCTCAGCATTTGTTCATCTGTGAAGAGTTTAAGCTCTCCCTCAAATTTGAAGAAGAGCTTTTCTGGATAAAGAATTCTTGGTTGGAAATTTTTCTCTCTCAGAATTTTAAATATGTCATGCCACTTTCTTCTCACCTCCATGGTGGCTGCTGAGTAGTCACTACTTAGTCTTACATTGTTTCCTTTGTATGTGGTGAATTGCTCCTCTCTTGCTGCTTTCAGAACTTGTTTCTTCTCTTCAGCATTTGGCAATCTGATCAGAATATGTCTCAGACTGAGTTTATTTGGATTTATTCTGTTTGGAGTTCATTGGGTGCCTATGATTTGCATATATATGTCATTGAGAAGGGTTGGGAAGTTTTCCCCAACAGTGTCTTCGAATACTCTTCCTATTCCTTTACCCTTCTCTTCCCCTTCTGGAACACCAATGATTCTTATATTTGTGCACTTCATATTATCCATCATATCCCTGAGATCCATTTCACATTTTCTCATTTTTTTCTCTATTACTTCTTTTGTACTTTCACTCTCCAAAACATTTTCTTCCTGTTCACTTACTCATTCTTCAAGTTCATCTAATCTGCTGATATAAGTTTCCAGGATCTTTTAAATTTGATCAACAGTTTATTTTATTTCCATAAGCTCATCTATTTTTTATTTACTCTTGTAAATTCTTCTTTATGCTCTTCTAGGGTCTTCTTGATGTCTTTTATATCCTGAGCCATGATCTTGTTGTTTGTGATTACTTCTTTGATTAATTGCTCCAGGTTCTGTGTCTCCTCTGGTTTTTTGATTTGGGTGTTTGGGTTATCCATATCTTCTGGTTTCTTCATATGCTTTAAAATTTTCTGTTGTTTTGGGCCTCTTGGCATTTGCTTATCTTGATAGGGTTATTTTAGAATATGTAGACTTATTTGAACAATTATCTATAATTTGACAGAGCTGTAGGTTGGTGGAGCACACTTTCCCTGACCTACCAGCAGATTGTCCCTAAACTCTTAATTGAGTGGGAGGTTACTTAATGAAGCCCAAACTGATTGAGTGATGACCTGATTAGGCTCAGGCTTTTTCTAATGGAGATCACAGGTTTGAGGTGTAAAGAGATGAACCCATGGCACTGGTATAAAGTAAGAACTTAATAAATCTCTCTTGTATGAAAGGCAGAAAAGGAGAGGAGGAAGAAAGAGAGAAATAACTAGCAAGTAAGCAAAGAGCCTCAGAAAATTGGTTTACATTAAAACTAGCTTCAGTCCCCAGCTGTTCCCCTCTGCAAACTTCACGCATCACCTTGACCATGTAGCTCAACAATTACAAGCCCAAGAACTGGAGTCTGGCAGGCCTGAGTTCAAGATCTGCTGGACTTTCAGCTGTGTGGCCTCAGGCATGTTACTTAACCTCTCTGAGCTGCATCCACTCATTCAACAAATATTCGTGGAGCACTTTCTTTGTGACAGGGGCTCTATGGTAGGTCTATTGTGAGGGTTATATAAGATAACGTATCAAGCCCCTAGGACCAAGCCTGGCCCATTGTTGTAGTTTGCTAATGCTGCCAGAATGCAAAACACCAGAAATGGATTGGCTTTTATGAAAGGGGGTTTATTTGGTTACATGGTTACAGTCTTAAGGCCATAAAGTGTCCAAGGTAAGGCATCAACAATCAAGTACCTTCACTGATAGATGGCCAATGGTGTCCAGAAAACCTCTGTTAGCTGGGAAGGCACGTGGCTGGTGTCTGCTCCAGAGTTCTGGTTTCAAAATGGCTTTTTCCCAGGATGTTCCTCTCTAGGCTTCAGCTTCTCTCCAAAATGTCACTCTCAGTTGTCTTGGGGCATTTGTCCTCTCTTAGTTTCTCTGGAGCAAAAGTCTGCTTTCAAAGGCTGTCTCCAAAATGTCTCTGTAAGCTGAAGCTCCTCGCTCAGTTCCAGTGTGTTCTTCAAAGTGTCTGTCTTGGCTGTAGCTCCTCTTCAAAACATCCCTCACAGCTGTACTGAGTTACTTCTGTTATGTCAGCTCATTTATATGGCTCCACTGATCAACTTAGACCCACCCCGAATGGGCGGAGCAACACCTCCATGGAAATTATCCAATCAGAGTCATCACCCACAGCTGGGTGGGGCACATTCCAAAGAAACACTCAAAGAATTACAATCTAATCAACACTGATAACATCTGCCCACACAAGATTACATCAAAGATAATGGCGTTTGGGGGACACAATATATTCAAACTGGCACACCCATCATAAGTACTCAGTAACCTATTGTTATTTATGCCCATTCTTCAAGTCTTGCCATAATGTGTTCTCTTTATGTGTTTATAAGAATTGCTATTTGCAGATTGGATTTTCTCTTTGATCAAAGAATCATTTAGGACTGTTTGGGGATTTTAAGAAATTGTGTTTTAGTACTTAAACTTTTTTAAATGTCTGGTTTTATTGCATTTTGTTTGGAGCCTGTGACCAGGACAATTTCGGGTTATTTGAAGTTGGTATTTCCTTCAGAGCTTTATATTTGATCAATATTTGTAAATGTTTACTTGGCATTGAAAAAGGCTTGTTCTTCATTTATAAGATACAAAGGTCAATAAATATCAGTCAAATGCCAGTTCCACAAAGATGAGGACTTTATGTTCAGTGCTGTAGTCCTAGAACCCAGCATGTCAAAGGCATTCAGTAAATGTTTGCTGAATGAGTGGCTAATTATTCAATCAACTTTTATTACCATTTAGATCCTCTATACCTTTGTATATATTTTTTTCTTATGTCATCTGCCAAAGAATGGTGTTATGTTGCAGTGTCCCACAGTAATTACATTTCTGACAGTTTCCCTCTGTATTTCTAACTATTTTTGCTTTACATATCTCAAAATAATACAGTTTACTGCCTGAAGCTTATGGCTGTTGTAGAATCAGTATAAATAAATATACCTTACATTGGTAGAAATATACCTTGTATCAGTATAAAATGACTGTTTCTCCATTCCTTTACATATATATGTGTGTGTGTGTATATATATATATTTTTGAGATTGTTCATATACCATACAACTATCCAAAGATCCAAAGTATACAGTCATTTGCCCATGGTACCATCATATAGCTTTGCATCCATCACCACAATTAATTTTTTTTTTCAATTTTTAGAACACTTTCATTACTCCAGAAAAGAAATAAAGACCAAAAAAAAGGAAACTCAAATCCTCCCATATCCCTAACCACCCCCCCTCCATTATTGATTCATAGTTTTGGTATAGTACATTTATTACTGTTGATGAAAGAATGTTAAAATACTAACTGTAGTATAGAGTTTGCAATAGATATATGTTTTTTTCCTATATGCCTCTCTATTATTAACTTCTAGTTATAGTGTCATACATTTGTTCTAGTTCATGAGAGAGATTTCTAATATTTGTACAGTTAATCATAGACATTGTCCACCACAAGATTCACTGTTTTATATATTCCCATATTTTAACCTCCAATTTTCCTTCTGGTGACATATGTGACTCTGAGCTTACCCTTTCCACAACCTTCACGCACCATTCAGCACTGTTAGCTATTCTCGCAACATGCTACCATCACCTCTGTCCATTTCCAAATGTTTTAAGTTCACCCTAGTTGAACATTCTGCTCACGATAAGCAACTTCTCCTCATTATTTAACCTCATTCTATATCCTGGTATCTTATATTTCATGTCTATGAGTTTACATATTATAATTAGTTCATATCAGTGAGACCCTGCAATATTTGTCTTTATGCATCTGTCTTATTTCACTCAATATACTGCTTTCAAGTTTTCTTCATCAACCCATTTTTTTTAATCATCATTTTATTGAGATATATTCACATACTACGCAGTCATACAAAACAAATTGTACTTTCGATTGTTTACAGTACCATTACATAGTTGTACATTCATCACCTAAATCAATCCCTGACACCTTCATTAGCACACACACAAAAATAACAAGAATAATAATTAGAGTGAAAAAGAGCAATTGAAGTAAAAAAGAACACTAGGTACCTTTGTCTGTTTGTTTGCTTCCCCTACTTTTCTACACATCCATCCATAAACTAGACAAAGTGGAGTTTGGTCCTTATGGCATTCCCAATCCCACTGTCACCCCTCATAAGCTACATTTTTATACAACTGTCTTCGAGATTCATGGGTTCTGGGTTGTAGTTTAATAGTTTCAGGTATCCACCACCAGCTACCCCAATTCTTTAGAACCTAAAAAAGGTTGTCTAAAGTGTGCGTAAGAGTGCCCACCAGAGTGATCTCTCGGCTCGTTTTGGAATCTCTCTGCCACTGAAGCTTATTTCATTTCCTTTCACATCCCCCTTTTGGTCAAGAAGATGTTCTCCATCCCACGATGCCGGGTCTACATTCCTCCCCGGGAGTCATATTCCACGTTGCCAGGGAGATTCACTTCCCTGGGTGTCTGATCCCACGTAGGGGGGAGGGCAGTGATTTCACCTTTCAAGTTGGCTTAGCCAGAGAGAGAGGGCCACATCTGAGCAACAAAGAGGCATTCAGGAGGAGACTCTTAGGCACAAATACAGGGAGGCCTAGCCTCTCCTTTGCAGCAACCGTCTTCCCAAGGGTAAAACTTATGGTAGAGGGCTCAACCCATCAAACCACCAGTCCCCTATGTCTGTGGTCATGTTAGCAACCATGGAGGTGGGGTAGGCGAATACCCCTGCATTCTCCACAGGCTCCTCAAGGGGGCACTACATCTTTTTTTTTTTTTCCTTGTTTGTCTTTTTTCTTTTTTCTTTTTTTTTTTTAACTTTCCCTTCTTTTTTCAAATCAACTGTATGAAAAAAAAAGTTAAAAAGAAAACAAACATACAATAAAAGAACATTTCAAAGAGACCATAGCAAGGGAGTAAGAAAAAGACAACTAACCTAAGATAACTGCTTAACTTCCAACATGTTCCTACTTTACCCCAAGAAAGTTACATAATATAGCAACATTTCAGTGAACTTGTTCCTACTACATCCATCAGAAATTAACAGACCATAGTCATTTCTGGGCATCCCCAGAACGTTAAATAGCTTATCTGTTCTTCTTGGATTATTGTTCCCCCTTCCTTAATTGCTCTCTACTGCTAGTTCCCCTACATTCTACATTATAAACCATTTGTTTTACATTTTTCAAAGTTCACATTAGTGGTAGCATATAATATTTCTCTTTTTGTGCCTGGCTTATTTCGCTCAGCATTATGTCTTCAAGGTTCATCCATGTTGTCATATGTTTCACCAGATCGTTCCTTCTTACTGCCGCGTAGTATTCCATCGTGTGTATATACCACATTTTATTTATCCACTCATCTGTTGAAGGACATTTGGGTTGTTTCCATCTCTTGGCAATTGTGAATAGTGCTGCTATGAACATTGGCGTGCAGATATCTGTTCGTGTCACTGCTTTCCGATCTTCCGGGTATATACCGAGAAGTGCAATCGCTGGATCGAATGGTAGCTCTATATCTAGTTTTCTAAGGAACTGCCAGACTGACTTCCAGAGTGGCTGAACCATTATACAGTCCCACCAACAATGAATAAGAGTTCCAATTTCTCCACATCCCCTCCAGCATTTGTAGTTTCCTGTTTGTTTAATGGCAGCCATTCTAACCGGTGTTAGATGGTATCTCATTGTGGTCTTAATTTGCATCTCTCTAATAGCTAGTGAAGCTGAACATTTTTTCATGTGTTTCTTGGCCATTTGTATTTCCTCTTCAGAGAACTGTCTTTTCATATCTTTTGCCCATTTTATAATTGGGCTGTCTGTACTATTGTCATTGAGTTGTAGGATTTCTTTGTATATGCAAGATATCAGTCTTTTGTCAGATACATGGTTTCCAAAAATTTTTTCCCATTGAGTTGGCTGCCTCTTTACCTTTTTGAGAAATTCCTTTGAGGTGCAGAAACTTCTAAGCTTGAGGAGTTCCCATTTATCTATTTTCTCTTTTGTTGCTTGTGCTTTGGGTGTAAAGTCTAGGAAGTGGCCTCCTAATACAAGGTCTTGAAGATGTTTTCCTACATTATCTTCTAGGAGTTTTATGGTACTTTCTTTTATATTGAGATCTTTGGTCCATTTTGAGTTAATTTTTGTGTAGGGGGTGAGGTAGGGGTCCTCTTTCATTCTTTTGGATATGGATATCCAACTCTCCCAGCCCCATTTGTTGAAAAGACCATTATGGCTCAGTTCAGTGACTTTGGGGGCCTTATCAAAGATCAGTCGGCCATAGATCTGAGGGTCTATCTCTGAATTCTCAATTCGATTCCATTGATCTATATGTCTATCTTTGTGCCAGTACCATGCTGTTTTGGCAACTGTGGCTTTATAATAAGCTTCAAAGTCAGGGAGTGTAAGTCCTCCCACTTCGTTTTTCTTTTTTAGAGTGTCTTTAGCAATTCGAGGCATCTTCTCTTTCCAAATAAATTTGATAACTAGCTTTTCCAAGTCTGCAAAGTAGGTTGTTGGAATTTTGATTGGGATTGCATTGAATCTGTAGATGAGTTTGGGTAGAATTGACATCTTAATGACATTTAGCCTTCCTATCCATGAACATGGAATATTTTTCCATCTTTTAAGGTCCCCTTCTATTTCTTTTAGTAGAGTTATGTAGTTTTCTTTGTATAGGTCTTTTACATCTTTGGTTAAGTTTATTCCTAGGTACTTGATTTTTTTAGTTGCTATTGAAAATGGTATCTTTTTCTTGAGTGTCTCTTCAGTTTGTTCATTTCTAGCATATAGAAACATTACTGACTTATGTGCATTAATCTTGTATCCCGCTACTTTGCTAAATTTGTTTATTAGCTCTAGTAGGTGTATCGTTGATTTCTCAGGGTTTTCTAGATATAAGATCATATCATCTGCAAACAATGACAGTTTTACTTCTTCTTTTCCAATTTGGATGCCTTTTATTTCTTTGTCTTGCCGGATTGCCCTGGCTAGCACTTCCAGCACAATGTTGAATAACAGGGGTGACAGCGGGCATCCTTGTCTTGTTCCTGATCTTAGAGGGAAGGCTTTCAGTCTCTCACCATTGAGTACTATGCTGGCTGTGGGTTTTTCATATATGCTCTTTATCATGTTGAGGAAGTTTCCTTCAATTCCTACCTTTTGAAGTGTTTTTATCAAAAAGGGATGTTGGATTTTGTCAAATGCTTTTTCAGCATCTATTGAGATGATCAATTGATTTTTCCCTTTCGAGTTTTTAATGTGTTGTAATACATTGATTGTTTTTCTTATGTTGAACCATCCTTGCATGCCTGGAATGAGCCCCACTTGGTCATGGTGTATGATTTTTTTAATGTGTCTTTGGATTCGATTTGCAAGTATTTTGTTGAGGATTTTTGCATCTATATTCATTAGGGAGATTGGCCGGTAGTTTTCCTTTTTTGTAGCATCTTTGCCTGGTTTTGGTATTAGATTGATGTTAGCTTCATAAAATGAGTTAGGTAGTGTTCCATTTTCTTCAATGTTTTGAAAGAGTTTGAGTAAGATTGGTGTCAGTTCTTTCTGGAAAGTTTGGTAGAATTCCCCTGTGAAGCCATCTGGCCCTGGGCATTTATTTCTGGGAAGATTTTTGATGACTGATTGGATCTCTTTGCTTGTGATGGGTTGGTTGAGGTCTTCTATTTCTTCTCTGGTCAGTCTAGGTTGTTCATATGTTTCCAGGAAATTGTCCATTTCTTCTACATTATCCAGTTTGTTGCCATACAGTTGTTCATAGTATCCTCTTATAATTTTTTTAATTTCTTCAGGATCTGCAGTTATGTCACCTTTTTCATTCATTATTTTGTTTATATGGGTCTTCTCTCTTTTTGATTTTGTCAGTCTAGCTAGGGGCTTGTCAATCTTGTTGATCTTCTCAAAGAACCAACTTTTGGTGATATTTATCCTTTCTATTGTATTTTTTGTTCTCTATGTCATTTATTTCTGCTTTAATCCTTGTTATTTCTTTTCTTCTAATTGGTTTAGGATTGGTTTGCTGTTCATTTTCTAGCTTCTGCAGTTGATCCATTAGTTCTTTGATTTTGGCTCTTTCTTCCTTTTTAATATATGCGTTTAGTGCTATAAATTTCCCCCTTAGCACTGCTTTTGCTGCATCCCATAGGTTTTGGTATGTTGTGTTCTCATTTTCATTCGTCTCTATATATTTAGCAATTTCTCTTGCTATTTCTTCTTTAACCCACTGATTGTTTAGGAGTGTGTTGTTTAACCTCCAGGTATTTGTGAATTTTCTAAGTCTCTGATGGTTATTGACTTCTAATTGTATTCCATTGTGGTCAGAGAATGTGCTTTGAATAATTTCAATCTTTTTAAATTTATTGAGGCTTGTTTTATGTCCCAGCATATGATCTATTCTGGAGAAAGTTCCGTGAGCACTAGAAAAGTATGTGTATCCTGGTGATTTGGGATGTAATGTCCTGTAGATGTCTGTTAAATCTAATTCATTTATCAGATTGTTTAGGTTTTCAATTTCCTTATTGGTCTTCTGTCTGGTTGATCTATCTATAGGAGAGAGTGATGTGTTGAAGTCTCCCACAATTATTGTGGAAACATCAATTGCTTCCTTTAGTTTTGCCAATGTTTCTCTCATGTATTTTGTGGCACCTTGATTGGGTGCATAGACATTTACGATTGTTATTTCTTCTTGCTGAATTGCCCCTTTTATTAGTATGCAGTGGCCTTCTTTGTCTCTCAAAACATCCCTGCATTTGAAGTCTATTTTATCTGAGATTAATATTGCTACACCTGCTTTCTTTTGGCTGTAGCTTGCATGAAATAGTTTTTTCCATCCTTTCACTTTCAGTTTCTTTGTGTCCCTGTGTCTAAGATGAGTCTCTTGTATGCAACATATTGATGGTTCATTTTTTTTGATCCATTCTGCGAATCTATATCTTTTAATTGGGGAGTTTAATCCATTTACATTCAACGTTAAAACCGTGAAGGCATTTCTTGAATCGGCCATCTTATCCTTTGGATTATGTTTGCCATATTTTTCCCTCTCTCTATTAATATCCTTTATTGTACCCATACCGAATCTCTTTAGTACTGAACCTTTCTCCAAGTCTCTCTGTCCTGTCTTTGTTTCTCTGTCTGTAGGGCTCCCTTTAGTATCTCCAGTAGGGCAGGTCTCTTGTTAGCAAATTCTCTCAGCATTTCTTTGTCTGTGAAAAATGTAAGCTCTCCCTCAAATTTGAAGGAGAGCTTTGCTGGATAAAGTATTCTTGGCTGGAAATTCCTCTCACTCAGAATTTTAAATATATCGTGCCACTGCCTTCTCGCCTCCATGGTGGCTGCTGAGTAGTCACTACTTAGTCTTATGCTGTTTCCTTTGTATGTGGTGAATTGCTTTTCTCTTGCTGCTTTCAGAACTTGCTCCTTCTCTTCTATGTTTGACAGTGTGATCAGTATATGTCTCGGAGTGGGTTTTTTTGGATTTATTCTATTTGGAGTTCGCTGAGCATTTATGATTTGTGTATTTATGTTGTTTTGAACCCATTTTTAAAGACAGTTTTGTTCACACACCATACATCCCATCCTAAGTAAACTATCATTGGTTCCCTGCATAGTCACATATTTATGTATTCAGCACCATTGCCACTATCTGTATAGGACATCTCCATTTCTTCCACAAAGAAGAAGGAAGAATCAAAGAAGGCAGAGAGACAAAAGAAAAAGAAAAAGAGAGAAAAAGAGAAAAAAAAGACAGCTAGAAAGCAACAAAAGGAAAGATAGCATTAACCTAAAGTAGGATAAAGAGTCAGACAACATCACCAATGCCAGGAGTCCCATACCCTTCCCCTATCCCCACCCCCCATATGCATTGAGCTTTAGTATATTGCCTTTGTTATATTAAAGGAAGCATAATGTAATGTTTCTGTTAATTATAGTCTCTAGTTTGTGTTGATTGTCTTTTCCCCCCAATCCCATCCTATTTTTAACACCTTGCAATATTGACATTCATTTGTTCTACGTCATGTAAAAACATATTTTTACCTTTTATTACAATCATTGAGCACCCTAGGTTTCCCTGAGTTATACAGTCACAGTCTTTATCTTTCATCTTTTGTTCTGGTGTCCCACATGGTCCTAACCTTCCTCTTTCAACTATACCACATTCATCTTTGTTCAGTTTACTTACATTGCTGTGCTACTATCTCCCAAAATTATTTTCCAAACCTTTCACTCCTGTCTTTTCCTTTCTGTCTGCTTTCCTTTAGTGCTTCCTTTAGTGTTTCCTGTAGAGCAGGTACCTTGTTCACAAACTCTGTCATTGTCTGTTTGTCAGAGAATATTTTAAGCTCTCTTGTCATATTTGAAGGACAGTTTTGCTGGATAGAGGATTCTTGGTTGGTGGTTTTTCTCTTTCCATATCTTAAATATATCACCCCACTTCCTTCTTGCCTCCATGGTTTCTATTGAGAAATCTGCACATAGTCTTATCAAGCTTATCAAGCTTCCTTTGTATGTGATGTTTCTCTCACTGCTTTCAGCATTCTCTATTTATCTTTGATGTTTGATAATCTGCTTATTAAGTGTCTTGGTGTAGGCCTATTCAGATCTATTCTATTTGGGGTATGCTGCTCTTCTTGGATCTGTAATTTTATGTTTTTCATAAAAGATGGGAAATTTTCATTGATTATTTCCTCTATTATTGTTTCTGCCCCTTTTCCCTTCTCTTCTCCTTCTGGGACACCAATGACACATACATTCCTGCTTTTCATTTTGTCCTTAAGTTCCTGTAGATGTCTGCTCATATTTTTCCATTCTTTTCTGTATCTGTTCTTTTGTGTGTAGGCTTTCAGGTGCCTTGTTCTCCAGTTCCTGAGTGTTTTGTTCTGCCTCTTGAGACTGCTGTTGTATGTTTCCATTGTGTCTCTCATCTCTTGTGTTGTGCCTTTCCTTTCCATAGATTCTGCCAATTGGTTTTTCAAACTTTCAATTTCTACCTTATGTACTCCCAGTGTTTTCATTATAAGGTTCATCTCTTTTGCCATATCTTCCCTAAACTTTTTGAATTGATTTAATATTCATTGTTTAAATTCCTGCATCTCAGTTGAAGTGTAAGTTTGTTCCTTTGACTGGGCCATAACTTCGTTTTTCTTAGTGTAGGTTATAGTTTTCTGTTGTCTAGGCATCTGGTTTCCTAGGTTACCCCAATCAGGTTTTCCCAGACCAAAATGGGCTCAGGTCTCAGAAGGAAGAAATATTCAGTATCTGGTTTCCCTGAGGGTGTGTCGTAGAAGATTGATGCACCTGTGAGGCCTCAGGTCACTGTGCTTTTCTGCCCAGCAGGCGGCACTTGTCAGCCTGTAACAGCGGAATGGTGTAAGGAGGTGTGGCCTGTGGCTGTTTTCCCCCAGGCTCTGGAGTCTGGTTCTGAATTGAAGGTGGGTAGTAGAGCTTGGCCCCACCTCTTCCTCTGAGAGAATATAGAGCCCCTAGGGAGAGGTCATTAGCATTTGAATGGTCTCTCTCTGCCTGTGCTATCTCCACCCTTGTCTGGGTCAGAGCACTGGGAATTGAAAATGGCTGAGCCTTTCTCCACTGAACCAAAACAGGGACAGAAAGCCCCATTCAGGGCCAGTCCATGGTCACCCTCCGGCTCTCCAAGGTCAGTTGTCACCCAGAGTCTCTCTGCTTGTTGGGGATTCGTAGCTTTTATCGAGCAGTCCATGTTTGTTAAATAAAACCCCAGTTGGAGCTCAGCTGAGCTATATTCACTTGCTGGGAGAGTGCTACTCTCTAGCACCATGAGGCTTTGCAGTTCAGGCCATTGGGGGAGGGGGCTCCTGGCTTGGATCTGCAGCTTTTACTTACAAATTTTATGTGGTGATCTCAGGCATTCCTCCCAATTCAGGTTGGTGTATGATGAGTGGATGGTCACGTTTGTCCCCCCACATTTATTCTGGATTATTTACTAGTTGTTCCTGGTTGTTTATTAGTTGTTCCAGGGGGACTAACTAGCTTCCACTCCTCTCTATGCCACCATCTTAGAGCCAGCCTCCATTCCTTTACTTTTAACAAAATACCTTTTATTTTATTATGCATTTTGAATAAGCAGCACATAAAGATAAAATTCAAAAGGTACAAAAAGCACACTTTCACAAAACTGAAAAGTAATTTCCCTTTCTTCATCTCCCACCACTTCTTACTCCTTTCCTGAGGCCACCAATATTAATATAATGGAGTTTTGCTGGTTAGCTCAATTGGAAAAGAATTACTTTATTCACAGAGGAGTTTGAAATATTTTGATGTTTTATCTTCTGTTATATGGATTTAGCTTTCTTTGCTTTTATATCCTCTGATGCTTCAAGAGGCATCTATACCATTTTTTATTCCTCTAGTATTCTTCAATAAACTTTTCAAGAACATTCTTAACTTGTATTTCTTGGCTTCTTGGAATCAAGGGTAAATAACATGCTATGAGTGCCCCCCAATTTAATGCAAGAAGTTGAGCATACCCCTTTTCTCTCCTCCTCAGATAATATTGATAAAAGTTGGAATTATAGATACGTGCTGTTGTGATTGTTCTTATCTGGCTCTACAGTTGTGAGGAAGAGTTGCCCACCCACCCAAAATAACTCAAGTAAAAGGGGGAGAGTAATTTTAAATATAACCCATGAGGCAAGCCCCTTCTCATCTCCCATGGGGCATGTCTCTAGAGACTCGCTGGGGTAGGGTCTGGTGGGGGGTAGAGAGTAAAGCTTTCCCAGCTGACCTGCCATCTGCTGGCAGCTCTGCCTTGCTGCTCAGTGACCCCCAGTGAGGACGTGGGGATATCTCTGAGATGACAATGAGCAGAGGGGTGCCCTGCCTGCTCAGGATTCTGCTTTTCTAACCTCCACTGACATGAACAGACACTACATCATGAAGCAATAAGCAGCTTTACTGCAATGCTTAGACCATTTCTGCTGGGGGTAAGGAGGGGAGAGGCACCAGGTGTGGAGACCCTGGCCCCCCAATCTTGTTGCCTGCACTACAGGCAAGAAGATGACTCCGTTGCAGATAACTCACAGAGAGCTCCTCATTCCCAACTCTCTGCCTCTTCCCACAATTCCCTCCTTAATCCCTGCTGAGCTGGTGCCCCTTTCCCAGGAAATGCCACCCCAACCTTCCTATGGAAAGAATCCATTCCCAATACGTGCTTGGGTCGTACAAATATTCCAGCCAAATGCATTTTTTTTTTCTAGCATCTCAGTGTCGATTCACTACAAACAGAATGGAGGGGCAGGGGTGTTGGGGAGCGCCAGTGCTGTGATCTCCAGGGGTCTCAGCAGTGAAAAGGAAGAGGAGAGACACACAGAGAGGCTATCTTTGAAGGATTTCTCCTGGAAATTCTGAATGCAAACACTCTTCACCATCTGAGGATTATTTTCCTTTCAAAGACTCCATCTGCTCCTCATTGGAGCTGGTGACCCTGGGCTTCTTGTGCTCACAGCACTCAGCTCCCACCCCCAACCCAACGGACAACTCAAAACACCCTCAGTGGCAGTTCATGGGGTCCTCTAGTAGCACCTGTTATCCCTAGGTCTCCTTCAATACCTTTCAATTCCATGGTTTGACTTCCCCACCTTGGCCATCAAAACTACTGTCCAACTGGTTACTTCCTCACCATTCAAGCCATCGACAATCTGGTTCTCTCCATATGCCGCCTCCGTGGGTTCTCCCCTGGACTACCATGCTAGCCTCCTAGCCACCTGCTCTCCCTGCTTCTCCTCTTGCCCCTCCACAATCCATTCTTCAGACACCCCCCAAACGGTCTTTTTGAAATAAAGTCGCACTGTGTCCATGGACAGAGGCTGAGGTGACTGAGCTCCAGCTGGCGGCACTGAGGCAGCCAAGATGTTGGCTTTGTGAGCAAGAGTAAGCTGCAGCTCACCTGGGCTGCCCTCACCCTGACACCTTCAGCAGTAAACAAGAGAAAACAGCTTCTTAAAGATAAGCCTGAACATGTGTGAAAGTTGGTGTCCAAACCAGGGGTTGTAATGGCCTTTCTTATACTCTAGATTATACGAAGACAAAAGGAGATCCTGATGAAGAAGTTGTTCAAGATGGAGTCAGAGTGTTCATCGAAAAGAAAGCACAGCTAACACTTTTAGGAACAGAAATGGACTATGTAGAGGACAAATTATCCAGAGAGTTTGTGTTCAATAACCCATACATCAAAGGAACTTGTGGCTGTGGAGAAAGTTTTAATATTTGACACCCCAGGAAACCTCCTTCAGCTGTAGGCTCCAGGGACACTCCTGGGAGACTTGGGGCTTACTGAAGAAATAATGTGACTGTCACCTTCTCAATGTTTCTAATGTATGACTGCCTTAGGAGGAAATAAAGTTACGCATTTTGAAAATGAGGGCCAGTATGTTGAATTCAAGAAGTGATGTTTTTAACTAATAAAATTTAGCATGTGAATATCCTACAACCCAGCGATTCCTCTCTTGGGGGTTTTGCCCAAGGGAAGTACTTGTGCACACAGCAGAAGTCACATTCAGGATTATTCATGGCAGTACTGTTTGCAATAGCCCCAAGCTGGAGATGACTCAAATTATCCATCAAGACTAAAATGGATAAATAAACTGTGATGTATTTATACCTTGGAATGCTATAAAGTTGGGAAAATGAATAACTTCAGCTACTGAGGCCAACATAAATAAATCTCAAAAATGTAATATTGAGCAAAGGAAAACAGTCATAGAAAAATGTTGTATAGTATTATTTCATTTAATTAAAATTCAAAAACTCTCTAAATTGTAAAATATGTATGCTAATTAGAAATGCATACTGTGATGGAAAAACTGTAAAGAAAAGCAGGAAAATAACACAAAATTCAAGATAATGCTTACTTGCAAGAGAAAAAAAGGAGTTGATGGGGAGAGAAGGATGCAGCAAGGAAAGTGTACCTAGCGATCATAAGTTCAAAATTGTTTCTTTTATTACTATTCCTTAATGTACACATATGTTTATGTTTGACAGTTTTAAAAACTTGGAAATAAAGAGTTTAAAAATCACTCCAGCCAGTGGTGAAAATTGGAAAGTATGGAGCATTTAAAAAAGTCTAAATTTAGCCCCTCAGGACATACTTATCTAGTTTGGTAGGAGTTATTCAAGTATGAGTGACTCTTCTACTGCCAGGAAAAGCAAATAAAAAAAAATGTGTCTCAGATCTGCTACAAATTGCAGATATATACATTTCATATTGAATTCATACTAGTTTTTAAATGTTCAAGCCTACCATCTGGGAAGTCTTACTATTGGGGTTGTTTTCTATGTTGGCTTTTCTTTTATAGGAGATATAATATTTGTACTGATTTTAGCATTGTCAAAGCAAACTTAAATTACCAGAGAACAAAACCAGGGAATTGCATTTTACAGTGTGTTCATCAGTTCTGTCATTTGTGTGATATAACATTAGCTCTGTCTTATGAATCAGATAGTCTTATTAAATCATAAGCGGAAATGTCCATAAAGATTTAATAAGAATGTGGAAAGAGAATTCAAAATAAACCAACTTAATACTTTTAGTTTCATTACTAATTTGCTTTATTTGCATGGTTTGGGGCTCTTTTTCAGCATGTTGATTTGATTTTTTTTTTATTAAATTCAGTTTTATTGAAATACATTCAAACACCATACAATCATCCATGGTATACAATCCACTGTCGACAGTATGATAACATAATGTTGATTTGATTTTGAACCGTCTTTTAGCTGGAGCCATGGGAACATTTTGAACTTACTGTGAGAATCTTTTATTATAAAATGCTTGGGTATTGCAATAGATGATATGTGATCAGTTGATTTGTTTTAACCTCAAGTTATATAAGATTTTAGGATATTTAAAATTTAATAAAATTTAAGCTGAGTTGCAGGAATTGTTTAAAGCAAAAGACAATCCCTCAAACCTCTCAAATTTTGAAAAATCAACTGAAATTTTTCATATGGCTTTGTTAACCTGTAAGACATGCTATCATCACAGGAAACGGGAACCTGAATAGCCTGTTATAATTGCTTGCAAATGATTGGCAGTGTTCCTGAATAATTAATTGTAAAACAGCCTTGCTTAATTTTTAAAATTTTAAAAATAGTGAGAGAATGTAGCATTTTATTTGTTCACCCTTTAAATACTCAGGCAAATTTTTGCTTTATAAATATTTTAGTGAAATTCAGAAACTAGGCTGTCTCTACAAAGCATGCATAATTATGGTCCATCTATAAAATTTGATAAATCAGTCCAAAGTGACTTTAGTTAAGACTGCTTTTAAAAACTGACTAGAATATATATTTTATGCCTTATCAATATGATGTTTATTCTGCTGGCTGAAAATACAGAAATGCCATCCTTATTCCCATTTCTTTTTTTCTTTTTAACTCCCTAGAGGAAATTAAATTTTTTTTTTATTTTACATTTTAAACAGACAATTGAAGAAAAGTAAAATCAGATTGATTTTCTCTTTCATTTGAGCTAGCATATTGTGATTTCACTAGGAAATTGTATAAATTTATCCTGTTCTTTATACTTGTGGACCTAATTTTACAAAAGTATTTTGAATAAAAAGATTAAGTGAAAAAAAAAAAGAAGAAGTGATATTTGTATTCTTTTTGGAGGGTGAAAAATGAGAAGCCATCACTCTCCTTGGATCATTTTTCTCTTCTGTGAAGAAAAAGAAAAATCCTACCCTTCACTTAACTCTCTCGCATCCTTTCTATTAGAACTGGTTTTACTGAAGTTGCCTTAGTGGTAGGATTTCAAGTAGATCTCTTCAAATGACTTGAATTGTGCAACCCCCTGGGCATTTTCCAAACCATATTGATGGCACTTGAAGTTCAGGGGCAAGAAATCCTGACCACTTGTAGTAATGTGGTAGTGCATTCCTTTTCTGCCCAAATTTGGCACGGCCTTTTTAAGTTTTAATAAAAACTGCCATTGCCAAATGCCTCACTAGCCTGCCCTTAAACAGTGCCAGCCATTAGATGAAAGTTTTGGGCAAAGATTTTCTAGAACTGAATGATGGTACAAAAGATAGAAAATACTCCACCACCTGTTTCTGGATCCATTCTTTTACCACCCTAAGTGTCTGCTCAAAATGGGGGCTGAAGCTGACTTAGATTCTTTTAGTTGGGATGTCTCTTAAAAGCCATCTAGCCCATGCCCTGCTCAGTTCTACAGCCGAGTAAGCAGAACCCAGGAACCCCAGAGAAGCTGCAACCTGTCCAACCTCACACTATAAGTCAGGGCAGCACCAGGACTCAACTTCAGGTCTCCCCGTTGTAAGTGATGCGTTCTCTGCGCTCTTAGGCAGGCAGGAGAGTTAAATGGTGATCTGGCTCCCCTGTCCGGTCAACACTGTGATAAAATTTTTTAGTAATTCCATGAAGATCATGTAAGTTTTTGTTTTATTTTGAATGGTCAGAATCTTACTTTAAAATCTATGTATGTGAATTACCATCTTGTTTCTTCCATGAAATCAGGAAACAATGGTTTACACTAGCAGGGAAAATGTTACGGTAGCCCAGAAATATTCTTTTAGAATGTAGTAGTAACTGTGAAGCAGAACTTGGGGGTCTTTTCTTAAAATTCCCAGTGTGCTTACTTTCTGGACCTTAAACCCAATTGCTAACATTTTAAACTTAACATTTTAACCTAGTGTTTTCATCACCAAATTTTCTTTAACAGTGTTCATTTTGTCATTTAGCTATTGATTTTTCTGGGTTTGACATAGTGAGATGGCAAATATGCTTTATTTTGAAAGCTAATTCTCATGGATTCAAGTAGTGCCCCAGTTTCTTTATTTGTTATATTCACTCACATACCTGGCTCAGAAGGCACAGAACCTGGAACAGCAGTTTTCTGTAAATGCTCATGAGTTTTGTGTTGTTAATATAATTGTTGATCCACTTATGATTTACACAATACTGTATGTGTATAGGGATTGAATTGTCAATAAAAACAATGGCTTCTTTATGATCATAAAAAAATAATAATAATTAAAGTCATGTCACTCCTCTGCTTAAAACCCTCTGATGGCCTCTAAACACCTCACAAGGCCCTACGTGACCCAGCCCTGTCCACCTGTCTGACCCCATCTGTCCCCGTCCTTGACTCTAATAACACTGGCCTTCTTTTGGTTCCTTAATGCAAGTGCTTTCTCCCCTCAACCCGGAACATGTCCTTCCTCCGCTCATCACTGCCCTTCCCAGTGTCCTTCAGAAGGGGTTCCCCCAGCGCAGGGCCACAGCAGGTGGACAAGGGTGCAGACTTCGCAGCCAGCTGGCCTCGATCGGAATCCTGCCTCTCCTGGTTTCCTCACCTGCAAAACGGAGATGATGATGCTAGTTCTGATTCCTCATAGGCTTGTTATGAGAATGAGGAGAGTTAATACCTGTAAAATCTAGTAACAGAGCCTGGCTTACAGGTTATCCATAATTATTATTATTTCTCTTAATGTTGTGGGTCCACAGCTGACATCAGTCAGGCCCAGGACAGCAGCCCAAATGGAGGCCCAGATACCGTCAGTCTAAAAATTTAAATGTATAAATCAACCCATGGCCAAGGTCTGGCCCTCAGTTGCATCCTGAGCCTGCTCACCTGGGATTGTCCTCACAGCCCAGGGGCAGGCAGAAGCAGCTCTGGGCCCAGATGCCTGCATGGTTGATGAGACCCTCCAACACCCACGCCTGCAGACAGCTCCACTGTGACATGCAGGGTCCTCTGCAGCCTTGCAACCCAAAGTGTGATCTCTGGGGAAAGCAGCATCAGCGTCCCTTGGGAGCTTGTTGGAAATACAAAATGTCTGGACATATCCCAGACCTACCAAATCAGAATCTGCATTTTAACAAGATCCCCAGGAGACTTGTATGCACATTGAAGTTTGAGAAGCTCTGAACGACAGCACAGACCCCTCTTGCCCAGATCTGAGTGTGGTTCTGACTCCCTGAGTACTGAGTCTGGGGCAGCCACCACTCCAGTCACCCTCCATCATGTCACCCTGTTTACTTCCTTCATACAAGGAGATGTAATCACTAATTTCTGGCTTACTGCCTGTCTCCCCAAACCACAGGGAGGGAACTTGTCTGTCAAGTTTAGTGCTGTATCCATCAGGTTCAGGGCTAAGCCTCTACAGAGAAAGTGCTCACTCCTGAATTTCATGGAATCTAAGACACTTTCAATTGTAACACAGACATTATTTTACGTACCACTAAGAAGGAAAAAAATGCTTTCAGTTAAACTGTGATGCGATGCTTCTTTAACACTTAAAATTACTTTGTACTAATGAAAAGCTCTTTTAATTAAAAAATTATTTAAAAATATTTCTCTCTCTTTTTTTACTATTTTATGTTTGCTCTTTTGTTACAAACCCTTGTGTCAAGGGCTGACTTTCAATAGATCGCAAAATGCGAGATAGCTCTCCTACATATGAAACTTCAACTCAGAATAATGAAAAGCTGTTTTAACCTTTTATCTTTTATCATCTCCCAGTGCATATATAAAACGTAAAGGAGAAGTAAAATAAATTGGCTAAAACATTCCAAAAGTTTCTTCAGAATTTCTCTTCCTGATCGCTTTCTGACCGAGCTACCTATGTCTGTGTTTTTCCACACAATATTGTCTTCTGAGCCATCAAGAGCACTGGTGATGCAGACTGCTTCTCCGCTGTCTCCAAGATGTTCCTCCAAGCTGCTAGCACTTTCTGCAAGTGTTGATGCTAGCACTTCCTGGTTTCACCTGATGGTGTCAATCAATGGACCTGACACCTTCACTAACAGCAAATTTTTGCCCCACTACTTTGTTTCCTTGCTTTTCTAAATACATAATGAACCTTTGGTTTCAACTTTAAGCTACAGTGTAATCTTTCTGAAGACATTTTAAACAGGAATTTAATTCAAGAAGTGTAGCACCAATAGGATGCATAACTGGGTTGAAGTGATGGCAACATGAACAGGGATGATGAAGCACTCACAAAGGCAGGTCATATGTACGTATGTTCTCTGCTTGTAAAACGTCACTGTGCAAATGCACAACTATATGATGGTACTGTGAACTGATTGTACACTGCAGATGATTGTATGGTTTGTGAATATATCTCAATAAAACTGAATTTTAAAAAAATCACTGTGTGACATATCCTATTCTAAAAAACACTAAAATGTGCAAAAGTGCATGACTTAGAATTTAGGAAATGTGGTTAAATGTTTAAGGAATGAACGACTTAATCTCACGGCATCCTTATTATCAACAATTCAGGTCCAGAGATAACAGGAAATTTCCTGTTTTTCTCAGTATATATCCAAGTGAAAGCGAATCTACTGGCCCAGGTATTGAGCTTTTGTACAGTTTATGGATTGCTGGCCTCTGTGTATTATTTAGGACATACCTTTGGCTGCTTGTAACAGAGACCCAAAGTAACAATGTCTCAAACAGGACAGAAGTTTACTTCTTTTTCACAGAACCACAGGAGGCTGGTGGTCCTCAGCTGGGACAGTGCTTCTGCTCCTCAAGACGGTCCAGGGACCCAGAGTCAAGAGTGATAGTGTTGATCCATCTCTAGGGGTTGCCTTCATCTACACAGTCCAAAAGGTTCACCTCCAGGCCCATCTTCCAGCTAGCAAGAAAGGGAAGGGGAGGGCATGCTCCTTCCCTAGAGTGCACCATCAAAGTTGAACATACCATTTCTGTCCCTTCTCGTGAACCATAACTTGGTCACATGGCCACAGTTAGCTGCAAGAGATGCTGGGAAATATAGTCTTTAACTGAGCAGCCATGTGCCAAGCTAAAAAGTCTCCTAATATATAAGAAGAGAATGAGGCCAATTCACTCTCTCTGCCAGATATTGGGTTGGGTGTGCCCCTCTGGTCGACTCAGCTATGGGGTCAAGCAAGTTAGACAGGTTCCCTGGAGAGGATGTCTCCCTCTCATTCAGTCCCCTCTTCCTTCTTTCTAAGCGTACCCCAAATTTCCCTGCCATGTGGTTTAGATGTCTTGGTTCACAAGAACTGCTATCACAAACACCACAAACTGGTTCTGGTTTAACAACAGGAATTTGTTAAGCCAGGGCTCATGGTTTTTGTTGTTTTTTTGTTTTTAAATTCAGTTTTGTTGCAATATATACATATATCATACAATCATCCATGGTGTACAATCACCTGTTCACAGTACCATCATATAGTTGTGCATTCATCACCCCAGTCTATTTTTTGAACATTTTCCTTATACCTGAAAAAAGTAAAAATAAGAATAAAAAATAAAAGTAAAAAAGAACACCCAAGCCATCCCCCCACCCTATTTTTCATTTAGTTTTTGTCCCCATTTTTCTACTCATCCATCCATACACTGGATAAAGGGAGTGCGATCCACAAGGCTTTCACAATCACACTGTCACCCCTTATAAGCTACATTGTTATACAATCGTCTGCAAGAGCCAAGGCTACTGGATTGCAGTTTGATAGTTTCAGGTATTTACTTCTAGCTATTCCAGTACATTAAAACCTAAAAAGGGTTATCTATATAGTCCACCAGAGTGACTTCTCGACTCCATTTGGAATCTCTCAGCCACTGAAACTTTATTTCATTTCATTTCGCATCCCCCTTTTGGTCAAGAAGATGTTCTCAATCCCACAATGTTAGTTCCAGATTCATCCCCGGGAGTCATTTCCCGCATTGCAAGGGGATCTACACCCCTGGGAGTCAGATCCCACATAGAGGAGAGGGCAGTGAGTTCACCTGCTGAGTCAGCTTAGCTAGAGAGAGAGGCCACATCTGAGCAACAAAGACGTACTCAGGGGGAGACCCTTAGGCACAATTATAAGCAGGTTTAGCCTCTCCTTTGCAGTAACGAGTGCCATATGGGCAAGCAGAGCTCACGGTTTTGAGGCTAGAAGTCCAAAATCTAGATATTAGCAAGGCTTGCTTTCTCCCCGAAGACTGTGGTATTCTGGTGCCAGCTGTAGGCAATCCTCAGGGTTCCTTGGCTTTCCTGTCACATGACAATATCCTCTCCTTTCTATTCCAGGTACCTGCAGACTTCCTGCTTCTCCCTGTAGCTGTCTTCTTAGAAGGCCTCCAGTAACCCAAATTAAGACCCATCCAGTTCAGTCCACAACATCTCAACTAAAAGTAACATCTTCAAAAAGTCCTTTTAACAATGGGTTCACATCCACAGGGATACGGATTAAGATAAAGAACGTGTGTTTGTTGGGGTGCATGACAGCCCACCACAGATGGCACTGACAACTCCTCCTGTTCTAGAATGGTCCCTGACTGACTTTAGCCAATTAGCATGTTCTACCCCTGGCCACAGTGAACTGGGTCCAGGACAGGCACAAAACCCAAAGCCGACTAAGGAGGGACTTGCTGGGATACCTGGAAAAAAAACTTCTTCTCTCCTCAGGGAAAGCTACCAGAAAAGATTCTTTCCCTTTTGATGGTGTGGTGTAAGGACATGAGATCTGGAACTGCTGCAGAGAAGCCAAACACCAGGACAAGAATTGCATGATTCCCTAAATGAACTATCTAGAATAGGCAAATCTTAGACACAGAAAGTAGATTTGAGGTTACCAGGGGCTGGAGGGAGGCAGAAGGGAGAGTTACTGCTTAATGGGTTCAGTGTCTGTTTGGGTGATGAAAAAGTTTTGGTAATAGCTGGTGTTGGGGACAGCACAACACTGTAAATGTAATTAAAGCCACTGAATCATAAAATAGTCAAAATGCTTTGACAACCATGACTTTGTGGATGAGACCATCATTCAGAAATACCAGACTGTGAATGGCCAAAACTGTGAAGTAAGGAAGGCACTGTCTAAGCAGGAGATGGGCAGTGCTTCATTCAGCCAAAGAGGTTGAAGCGGTTCTGGAAACTTTGGGGGTGACTGTGGAGGTGTCTTTGGTGAGAATGACAGCTTTGGTAGTGGAGAAAATTTCAGCGTTTGTGGTGGCATTGGTGGTAGCTGAGGTGGTGGTTGATATGGTGGCAGTGTTGATGACTGTAATGGATTTGGTAGTGATGAAAGCAATTTTGGAGGTAGTGGAAACTACAATGATTCTGGCAATTACAACAATCAATCTTCAAATGTTGGACCCACAAAGGGAGGAAACTTTGGAGGCAGAAACTCTGGCCCTTATGTGGTGGAGGCCAATATTCTGTCAAACCACAAAACCACGGTAGCTATGGTGGTTCCAGCAAGAGCAGTAGCTGTGGAAGTGGCAGAAGGTTTTAATTACTGCCAGTAAATAAAGCTTAGCAGGGGAGGGGAGCCTGAGAAGTGACAGGAAAGCTACAAGTTACAACACATTTGTGAACTCAGCCAAGCACAGTGGTAGCAGGGCAGAGCTGCTACATGAAGAAATGCTTTAGACAATACTTTTCCGGATGGGCAAAAAGCTCGAGGACCATATTTGTGATTAATTGTAGAGGCCTGTATTTGTGACTAATTGTGTAACAGGTTATTTTAGTTTCTGATCTGTGGAAAGTGGAAAGCTTTCCAACAAAAACTTCAATGTAGTTTTTTTTTTGTATCCAGATTGTACATTGCTAAATGTAATAGTCTGATCATGACAATGAATACATGTCTTTTAAAAAAAAGTGAATGAGGAATAAAATGAAAAATCTATTTATTTCATAATTTAAAAAAAATAGTTAAAATGGCAATTTTATGTTCTATATGTTACCACCATTTTTAAAAAATAGATGATTTGGGGCATGGTAGGCAACAAATAATTGACAGTTTTAATACTGTCAATATATAATATACATAACATATATAACATATGTGACATATAATATATAACTGTTGATATAATTTTTAGAATTTACATTATATTTTTCTTTTTAAAATGATTTTTTTAAACCTACATTGTTTCATAAGCAAATTTATAAAAAAATTACTTAGACTTATACCAGACTTACCCATTTGGGATTTTTTATTTCATCTCTTGGTGAGTTAAAATAATTTAAAGATAATAACAATAAGGAGAAAGAAAAGAACACAGTTTTATTTCCGAACCTGAGCATTCTTAGAAACGCAATTCTGTTGCCCTTCACATGCAAAAAACAACTTGGGTATATAAACCATAATTGAGTCATTACTTTTTTCCTGAAAAAATCCTTGGTCTTCTGACATTTAATACAGCAGAGAGGTCTCAGGACAGACTGCCTGTGGGAAACTGAGCCTTCCATGCTACCTGAGGCATATCTAGGGTGGTGGCTTAGAACGCTGAGCCGCAGGCCTGCATAGAATACCATGCAGGCCCGCCCTGTAAAGATGTGTAACTTGTGACTATGATGATGAGGATATACACCTGATGTAAGTCATGTGACTATGACGTTCCTGATGTAAACAAGATGTGCACACCTGATGTAACTACACCTGATGTACCTTGAGCATATGCACGTGATCTGCTCTGATAAATAGCTGGAGCAAAGATGCATTGTCGTCCGCTCGCCCTAGAGGCAGTGGGCCCCCTGCTCCCTTAACTCTTAGCTTTGTGTCCGTGTCTCAGTCCTGCGTCACCCTGTCAGCAATAACTGCCTTGTGTTCCTTTTGAAGTAGCCTTCTTAATTCTGCCTAGATGTATCCTTTAATTCGAGTATTTTTCCAGGATGAGTAGGTTCAGTTCACTTTTAATAACCAACTTGCAACACAGTTTGCCTTTCAACCTGCTAATCTGAGCTGATCTAAACTCAGTGAAATTTCCTCCCAGGACAGATTTTTAATCTGTGGCACCACATCCAGCCGCTCCATTCTCGTCTTTGGGAGCAGCCATTTTCTTTACCCTATTTCTCTATTCTCTCCCCACATCAATCATCTTCCCTTTCACTGTTTTAATCTCTGGTCTTTTTTTTCTGGTCTTTTCCTCTTGTTTCTCTGAATTTGAGAATTTCTCAGGTCTGTCCTCCGCATCACTCTGCTTTTCCCCAGTTGCAATTCTGTTCTGTAGTACTTTTGATGAGAGCCACAATTCGCTTTGTGCTTTCCAGTTTTCTTGCAATTCTTTCTTTTCTCCTCCAAATACATGTTGGCGCCTTTTCATCTCAGCCTTTTCCTTCTCAAGTACTCAGCCCCCACCTCGGAATATTCTAGTGAGGTCGCCAGAAATCTTCCTGAGAATTTCTTCTAAATCCTACAGTCAATATTTCTCCAGAGTTCTGCCCTTTCTTTCAGTCTGCAGGATGATATGTCCTTTCCCTTGTTATGAAGAAGTTTTTCAGAATCCCTTTAATGATTCGTAACATTATTAACACTATTTCATGCATACAGATGTGTATTAAAAAACAACAAAATGAGTAGGGGTAAGTCACCCCATGCTTGCTTTTTTCTTTCCTTCTCTTTACTTTTCCTAAAAGAAGTAGCATCCCTCAGATTCAGTCCTATCACCTTGCAGACAGATGCGAGGCCTGCTCTTGTCCCCACTCTCTGTCCATCAGAGCAATGCTGAGAGCGCCCTGGGCCCACTGTTTGGGGACATGATAGCTGCTTGCAAGTAGTCCAGCATTGGTTCTGGGGACCCAGCAGCTCCCCTGGGATCCAGTCCTTGCATGTCTTCCTCCTGCACTGTTTCCAAGTAACTTCTCTACACAGTTCTCTTCCTTACGGCTTCTGCTCATTTGTGGTTTCAGTTGCCTCACTGCTTTGGCTCCTCCTTTCTTTTGGACGTCTCTCCGTTTTAGGCCACCCCACTCTCTGCTGAGTCTCTCAGACTGTCTCACAGTCAGCTTTCCCAAGAATGAGGATCCCTGGTGTTCCAGTTTGCTAATACTGCCTGTTATGCAAAATACCAGAAATGGATTAGCTTCTATAAAGGGAGTTTATTTGGTTACGAAGTTACAATCTTAAGGCCATAAAAGTTTTCAAGCTATGGCATCAACAAGTATCACCTTCACTGAAGGATGGCCAATGGTGTCTGGAAAACCTCTGTTAGCCGGGAAGACACATGGCTGGCATCTGCTCCAGAGTTCTGGTTTAAAAATGGCTTTCTCCCAGGATATTCCTCTCTAGGCTGCAGCTCCTCTTCAAAATGTCACTCTCAGTTGCTCTCTTAAACATCGCTCATAGCTGCTCTGCTTCTGGGCCTGTGTGGTTCTTTTTAAAGTATCCCAGTGATCCAATAAAGACCCACCCAGAATGGGTGGGGCAACACCTCCATAGAAATAATCCAATGAAAGTTCTCGCCCACAGTTGATTGGGTCACCTCTCTATGGAAACACTGAACCAATAGGTTCCAACCCAATCAACACTAATACGTCTGCCCACACAAGATTGCATCAAAGAACATGGAGTTCTGGGGGACATAATACATCCAAACTGGCCCATATGGTTGAGCAGTCATCATGCAGTTCGGGTACCTCTGATAGGCAGAGCTCTCACCTTAAGCTACCTCCCACAGGTCTCTAAGTGCCTGCTTTTAGGTCAGGTACCCATTCCCAGATCAATTAGCTGTGGCCTGGATAATGGGCCAGGAGAACACAAAACACAGGAGAATATTAGAACTCTTAATGAAAAGAGACAGAAAACATTAGAAACAACAAAAAAGATAAAAAATGAAAACCATTAAATAAGACAACAGAAGCAAGACCAAATATCAGATATCACAATAACTGTCTGTGATGGCTAGGTTCATGTGTCAACTTGGCCAGGTGATGGTGCCCAGGTGTCTGGTCAAGCAAGCACTGGCCTAACAGTTGTTGCGAGGATGTTTGTGGCTGCTTGATAAACCAGATGGCTGGTTTGTTGACTCATCAGTCAATTGGCTGCAGCTGTGACCGATGACATCAATGAAGAGCATGTCTTCCACAATGAGAGACGGCAATCAACTGGATTTAATCCAATCAGTTGAAGACTTTTACGCGAGACAGATAGAGGACCCTCACTTCTTCTTCTGCTGACCAGCGGAGCATTTCCTGAGGAGTTCATCAAGGTTGCCAGTTCGTTTCCTGAGGAGTTCATCGAACACGTTCATTGATGTTGCCAGTTCACTGCCTGAGGAGTTCATCGAACATCCTCATTGGAGTTGCCAGTTTGCTGCCTGCCCTACGGAATCTGGACTCGTGCATACCCACAGTTGCATGAGACACTTTTACAAATCTTATATTTATAGGCATATGTTTTGATTCTGTTTCCTAGAGAACCCTAACTAATACATTGTCTATGAGTCAGAAGCAGACAGTGAGGGAGGTTCAAAATATTTTCTTTGCTTCAGGTGTCCTTCAGTAAATTCTTCATCAATTTTTCTCAATCCAGCTCCTTCTGTCTTATAAATGGTTGGGAATTGCCCCCAGAAGCTGACATTTGGTGTTTTAGTTTGCTAGGCTTCTCAGAGCAGACACCATGAAATGGGTTGGCTTAAACAATGGGAATTATTGGCTTACAGTTTGAGGTCAAATCAAGGCATCATCAAGGCAATGCTGTCTCTCCAAAACCCGCTGCTGGCGATCCTTGGCTCCTCTCCCACAGGGCAAGGCACATGGCGGCATCTGCTGGTCTCTGCCTTCTTTTCTGGGTTTCGTCACTTTCAGCTTCGTGCTTCTGTGGCTTTCTCTCTTTGTCTGAATTTCATTCTTTCATAAAGGACTCCAGGAAGAGGATTAAGACCCACCCTGGGCCACATCTTAGCTGAAGTTCATGCCCACAGGAATGGAGTAGATTTCAGAACATGATTTTCTGGTGTGTGCACAGTTACAAACCACATTTGGTGTGAGTGGTAAGTTTCCTCCATTTTCCATGTCTCCATAGCGGTTTGTGTGGGACATTGCAAGAGGTTATGTCAAAGGCCACCGGCCAGATGCCACTTTCTGTGTGACATCCTCCCCGGGCCCCCTCTGAAGAGTTGCAGTACCACCTGCTACCCTCACCTCTTCCACGGCTCTGCCACATCCCACTCGGGCTTGGGTTAATTCTGCTCCCAAGGCCCACGTCTGGATCTCACGCGTGCAGCTCCGAATTCCTATCGCCTATCCATGGCAAGGGCTTCATGAATTAATCGTTGCAACAAAGGAGACTCTTTAAGTTGTAATTGACAGAAACACAACTCAAATCGGCTCACATCATCAAAACTGTCCCAGGAATGGAATGATCAGGCTTCAGGGTCAGCTGCACCTGCAGGCTCAAACGATGGCACCAGGACTTGGCTTCTCTCCATCTTGTGACTGTCCTTTCCTCGGTTTTGACTTCATTCCCTCAGGTGACAAAATGCCACCAGCAGCGTCAGCATCCCAACCCAAACAGAACTTCTTTACCTCGGAATGCCAATAAAAACACAGAAATTGATTCTCAGGAGACTGGTGTAGACCAGATGGCCACGGCTGAGTCAACACTGAGACCAGTGGGGTGGAATGATCCAATCAACCAGAAGTCAGTCAGGAGAAACATGGGGTGGCCTTAGCAGAAGGAGGGCTCAACAAGGACATGCTGAGATGCTTCCTACCAGAAAAAATGAACATTGTAAAGGACAATGCGTGCCCACTGCCATTGTCTCAGTTTCTTCCCAGGAGGAATTCTCTCTGTGCAACTACTGACAGAAACAATGAGGTCACCGGACATCTGCTTAGTGCCTCCTAGTTTACCAAATACTTTTCACTGTGTCCCAATTAATCCTCACCACTGGCCCGAGAGGCAAATTTCATGACCATACCCTTGGTACAAATGAGGCAACCGAGACATAGGGACACTGAGGGGCTGGGCCAAGCCACCGTGGGTAAGGAACTGCAGGCTGTGGAGACGTGTCGTGTGTGCAGAGAAGAGGAAGAAAGCACTGACCCCAAGCAACTTCCTTTGTGTGTCAAGCTCCCTCATCTCCTCCACCACATCCTCCCCTTCCCCTCACCAGGCTGCAGCCCCTCGGCCCCCACCTCCTCGGTGCTTGTCTCCTGCCTCTCTCCCTTATCATTCTCATCCTGCCGGTTTCTGCCACACCTCTTCCCCGACCTTTGCTCCTCGCTCCAGCTTTGTTTTCCTCTGGACCGGAGACTCACAGGCTCACTTTCACTCGCCGCTCGCCATGTGCACGGGAAAGTGCGCCCGCTGCGTGGGGCTCTCCCTCATCCCCCTCGCCCTGGTCTGCATCGTGGCCAACGCCCTCCTGCTGGTGCCCAATGGAGAGACCTGCTGGACTGGACACCTCAGCCTCCACGTCTGGCTCATGGCCGGCTTCCTCGGCGGGGGCCTGATGGTGAGGAGGCTGGGGCGGGGGGCGCGGGCCTGGGGCCACTCTAAGGGGCTCTGGACGGGAGGGAGAGGGACAGAGCGCAGGGAGGAGCTGGCAACAGCTTGTTGGGGACAGAGCCCTCCCCGTCTCCCTTCTCTTCCCCACTCCCTCTCCCTTCCACTCCCCTCTCCCTCCCCAGCACAGTTCCCATTTCCCAGGACAGCTGACTTATGAGAGTTCCCCCCCACCCAGACCCCCACACTGGCGCTCTGTAGGATGTCCCGGGGCAGAACCCCAGATCCTGAGCTGAGGGGAAGGAGAAGGAAGGGAGCCTCACTTCTCCCTTCTGGGTCGGGAGTGTGTCCTACCCACCCCCCCAACCCCACCACTGTGAGCTGATGCTGGGGACACCTCACCGCAAGGCGAGAAGGAACAGCTGGCTGTGGGGGAGGGAGGTTATCAGGGCAGGATAATAACGGGCATGGGAAGTGAGGTGTGCAGCGAAAATGTCTGGAGCCAGGGAGCGACATCACGGATCTGTCCCATCTATCTATGGCCTCAGCGTCACCCTCCCCACCCCCCACATCCATTCTTTGTCCACCATGCTGGCTGCCCGCCCTGTGCTGGGTGCTAAGAAGAAACTCAGAACCTTGGTCAGTGTGATGGAGACGGTGCCCCCAGGCTTCCCTGAGACCAGCTCTGTCAGGAGAAGTGGAAGGAGGGGAGACACAGATTTCCAGGACTTCTAACTCCCTCCCCATGTAAGGGAACTTTGTATAGGTCGAGCCAGTTTAACATCTTCATAGGATGAAGACAAAAGACCTGCCCAGCTCCATCCCCATTCCCAGGACAGCTGACTGATGAAGGTTCTCTGAGAAGTCTGACCTTTGTCCCTTTCCTTGGTCACACCTCTATTAGTTAAATGGGGTTCTCTTTAAACCCACAATTCCCTCCTACCCTCTGGGGCCTTTTCTCCTACTCCTTCCTGCATGGATTGATGGCCTCAGCTCACTCTGACATGGCACAGTCTTCCCAGGTCTACACACTCACCTCATGCCCCTTCTCCAGCCTAAATCACCCCCAAACACACACTCTCCCCAGTCCAAGGAGCCTGCTTCAGGGGAGATCTCCCAGTACGCCCTCCCAGCAAACCCATTCACAGCTGCCTCCCTACCACCACCACCAAGCCCACGGGCAGTCTGGAGACAGCTTTCTCAGAATTTATTCGCACAGCACCGTGAGGCATCTCTGGGATACAGATGAAGTCCCTGCACATCCTGAGGCGTGTGTCCCCGTGGGTGAGGCTAAGTGTCAAGGATGCAAGATGGCACGCTCCAGGAGAGCGGGGACTGCCCGCTTTGTTGGCTGCTGTGTACCCTCGCCGTTAACAGACACCTGATTAATAGTCATTGAATGAATGAAGGAAATGAATAAGCAAGATGACTTCAGACAGCTGTAGGGACCATCAAGAAAATAAAGCAGCTTGCTGTTTTAAAGACTTCCTAGAGCACGATAGGAGGCAATTTTTACGCATTTTCAAGGAAGGTTTCTAAATGTGGTGTCTGAACTGATACCTGCCAGAAGGACAAAAGGAATGGGGGGGGGGTGGCAAGTACAAAAGCCTGAGGCCACAGGCCCCGCACATCTCAGGGTCGGACAGGCGGCCAGTGGGACTGAGGTTTAATGAGAGAAACGAGGCAGGCAGGGAACAGACCGTGGAAACCCCTGAAAGCCACAGCAAGGAATTTGGATCTTATTGTAACTACAAGAGAAAACTACTGAAGGATTTATTTTGACCTTTTGTGAAATTTTTCAACTTTTTTTGAACTTATAATTTAAGTCATGCAGACAAATGCCCAGATCCTTGAGGAATTTTCACAAAGTGAACACACCCATGGGACTAGCACCCAGATCAAGAAACAGACTGTTACTAAAATCCTAGATATACCTTTCACCAGGCACTAAACCCCTCCCTCCTGACCAACAAAGGTAACCATTATCCTGACTTCTAACACGGTAGTTTAGTTTTGCCTGTTTTGTACTTTATATGAATGGAATCATGCAGTACGTACTCTTTTGAATCTGGCTTCTTTAGCTCAAATGAAGTTTGTGAGAGTCAATCTATATTATTATGTATAGTTGTAGTTTATTATTTCTTATGCATTCCAGTGTGAGAATAGATCACCATTTATTTAAGCATTCTACTGATGATGGACACTTGGATAGTTTACAGTGAGGGTCTGTTACAAATACTGATGTTATAAACATGCCTGTAGATGTCTAGGTGACATATGTGTGCATGTCTGCTGGGTATATACCCAGGAGTAGAACTGCTGATTCATAAAGTATGCAAATATTCAGTGCTAATGGCTACTGCCAGTTTGCCAAGGATCTTGTACCAAGTTCATCCCCACCCACAATGGATGAAAGGTCCAGTTTCTCCACATTCTGTTGGAGGGATTTAAGATCCTTCTGGCTGCTGTGAGGAGAATGATTAGTAGGAGGTCAACAGATGCAGGAAGACCAGACTGAGGTTACTGCAGTTGCCCAGGAGAAATGATAGTGGCTTGGCCAGTGGCCATAGAGACAGAGAAAAGTCATTTGCACATGATCCTACTTTTTACACTAAGACAAGCAGATGGCAGCGCCACAGAGAAGCTCAGACAACAAAGTAAAAATCTCAAACAGGTAGACCATCCAAAATTTGTAAATATGAAAGGCAATTCTATTTGTCTTTGGATCTAGGAGCCTCCCCAGTAAGTGATCTAACTGGAGAGGCTCAGCCAGAGGGTCAGCACTGACCCTGGACCTGCCATGAGATCTAGAACAGGGAGGAAAGAGCCTTGTCTGGGGCAAAGTCAATTCAATTCAGCAGGTGTTTCTGTGAGGCGGCTGAGGGTTGGTACGATAGAACTAAAACTCTCAGCTCTTCCCTGGAGAAGAACAAAATTCTGCCTTGAACTGTGTGTGTCAGACCCAGGGAGACAAAAGGAGGCAAAGACAGTTGTGGAATTCCGACGGGAGATGGGCAAAGAACCTGGCCTGGTGCAAAAAGATAAGGTCAGAGCCAAGATGCCTCAAGTGCCTTATAAAAGCTCAATCTTGGTGGGCCACTCTGTAAGAAGACCCTAAAGGATTTGAGGAGAGGAAAGATGAGGTGAAAGTGACTTTAATCTGGTGGTGGCATGTAGGATGAAGTGGGGGGTGGTCTGGGTCAAGAGATTTGGGGATCTGTTAGGGAGGCTGAGAAAAATCATTCCAATGCAAGGTGATGAGGGGCTGTCTCTGAAAAAGGAGGGACAGACAGATTCAAGAGCCATTGAAGGAAAAGTTGACAAGATTTGAGGTCTGGCTGGGTGTAGGAGGATCCTACTGTAGTTTTCCAGCTTGGGTGCCCTGAAGGATGCTATTTCCACTGTTGAAGACAGGAAAGTCAAGAGAGATGAGTTTGGGGAATATCATGAGGTCAGTATGAGATTGGTTGAATTCAAGATGAAACCAAGACATTTGAATGAATATACCATGCAGGCAGTTCGATTTGTATCTAGAAGTGTCAATTGAGGAGGTGACTGTTGGCAGGGGGAACAGCTGACACTCTTGGAGAGGACAGGCTTTATGAGGAATGCCACGGGGAAAAAGAAAGAACAGATGACCAGGGGCTGAATCTCGGAGAATCCTACACTCCACATCAGAGTCTCCACTAAGATACTTCTCTACCCTCTCATCATAACCCCACTTCACCAGACATGCCAACACCACTATCCCTTCCTAGCTTCCAGCTGCTGAGGAGAAAGGAGGAAATTTACAGTTACTGGCCATTTACTGTGAGCCAGTCTTGACCTCAAGTCAACCAGTTAGCTCACTGAATCCTGGGAACAGCCCTGTGAGGTAGGTCTTGCAGACCCGTGTTACACAGGATGAAACTGAGACCCAGAGACGTGAATTAATTCATGTAGTGTGAAATGAGTACAGGGTTGGCATCCTACTATGTGTCAAAATGTACAGGGGATATAATGAAATTGGACCCTACCCTCCGGGAGGCCACAATCTGGACAGAGATAAGGTAGGCATATAAATAACAATAATGAAGGTACTGGCCAACAGGGCTCCAGCAGAAGTATAGATAAGGTCCAAAGGGCCAGGGTATCACAGGTGGCTTCCTGGAGGAAGTAAGCATCGATGAAAGCAAGGACTTGAGGATCTGGGGGTACAGGCTATCACACTGACTCTCCTTCCACAGGTATTGTGTACAGGAATTACAGCTGTTCGGGCAGGGGGTAAGGGCTGCTGTGGAGCGGGCTGCTGTGGAAATCGCTGCAGGGTAAGATCCAAATTAAGGCGGGATTCAGGACCCAGCTTTGAACTCATCCTGGACAGCCACAGCTAAAGGCTTTCCCCTCTACAGAGCTCCGGGCTCCATAAGCTTACTTGCAGAGCCTCAGACCCCACCTCAACCCTCCCTGGCACTCTCAAGTGTTAAGTCTCTGTGGGCTGCAGCAGAGGGTACTACAATCCCCATAAGCCCCTTGGCTGCTGGCTCTTAGGATTAGCCTAACCCCAAGCCGCACGGTCTGACGGGAAATGTATTTTTAATGTGATTCGAGGCCGGCTTGGTAATGCGGGGCACGGAGCCAAGCTCAGAGGCTTGACTCTCTCACCTTCCACTGCACATGCAGATGCTGCGCTCCATCTTCTCCTCGGCGTTCGGAGTGTTTGGCGCCATCTACTGTCTCGGGGTATCCGGAGCCGGGCTCCAAATTGGACCCAAATGCTTAACCAACCTCACGTGGGAATATCCCTTCAAAGAACTCTCGTAAGTCTTAGCCCGCATTCGTGCCCCCCATTCTCTCCTTTCCCCCACCTGCCCTTCCCTCGAGGACCGGAAAGCCGGAGCGGGACTCGGCTTGGAGAGAGTTCCCTCCATGCGGGCCAAGCGAGCCCTTGGCAATTTCCCATCCACGTGGCCTCCTTCCCTCCTGTCACCCTGCCCCGCCCACAGGGGGACTTACCTGGTCAATGAAACTCTGTGGAGTTGGTGTCTGCAGCCGCCTCGCGTGGTCGCCTGGAATGTGACGCTCTTCTCGCTGCTCGTGGCTGCCTCGTGCCTGGAGTTGGCTCTGTGCGGGGTGCAGCTGGTGAACGCGGTCGTTGGTGTCTTCTGTGGCGATTGCAGGAAGAAGGAGGTGGGGCGCCGTGAGGCGGGGATGGAGCGGGAACCTGCTTGCTCCTGGATGCGTTCTCAAGTTTCTCTTTCCGCAGGGCGCCCCTCGCTGAGGCTCGGCTGAACGCCCCATTGCACCTGATGGCTCCTGGACGCTCTTCTGGCCTGTCTCCCACTTCCTGGCTCCTGGCTAGCCGGAATAAACTGCTTTGAGCTCTTCCTCGTCTCAGATTGTGCCCTCTGCGTCGAGTGCCCTAGGGACCCTGGATGCACCCGGGCTTTGTCCCTCGTGTTTGGGGCCCTTGCACCCTGCTTATTTTCCTAAATAACAAATGGTGTGCGCTGGTAACACGGTGGTAAACAAGACAGACAAGTTCAACGAGCTCAAAGAACTTAACAATGCAGGTGTGGGAGGTGGGCAATTTTTAAAAGAGGCAATAGATTGTTTTAATTGGTGATAGCACTTTCAAAAATTGCCTTGGCAATGGGATAGACATTAACTGATGGCGGGGCTATATTTTTACACGGTAAGTAAAATTTCTCCGAGAAAGTGAAATTCGAGCTGAAATCTGGTGAAAATTGAGCTGCAAAATGGGCTTAACAACCATCTGAATGGCTGCGGGATTCCAGGCAGAGCAAACAGCCAGGACATAGGTCTTAAAGTGAGAATCAGTAGTTTGAAAGGCCACTGTTTGGCTTTGCAAGGGTGGGGTGGGGGGGGAGAAAACTATGGAAAAGACACTTTAGCCTCTTACAGTCTAGAAAAGGAAGCCTTATGGCCCTTCTAGCTTTGTCACCTCCTTATTTGTGGAAGTTTCCTAATCTAGGGGCATGTTGTTTCAGAAAGGAGACAACCTAGGCTCTTAAGGGGAGTGTGATGTTCTACGGACACTCTCAGAAAGCCAGGGACTTCCTTAACTTGTATGGAAAATTGTGTTGAGTGAGAGTTTTTGGATTTTTTGGATTATGGTCTCCTTTGGACCCCTGAAACCAAACCTGAAGTGGGGCCCAGCCCAATACTAGGTTCGGGAGGAAGACAAGGAAACCCACCCCTAAAACAAGCAAGACCACAGACAACACGCAGAAGCTTTAATAGAGGGAGGTGGGACAGGCCTTGGTGGTGGGGAGAGGACGATGAGGGTATCAACTACTGCAGCAGAATAAGCGCACGTCGTTAAGCGCGGTGTCATCGCGGAGACCCCTAGGAGGCTCGATCTTGGTCTGCAAACCGCACACGCCTTTGGGACACGAATCGCTCCAATCTCCAAATTCTCCCCAGGCCAGGCCAGGCCCTTCCAGCTCCGCACCGTCGGAGCAGCGGAAGCGCAAGTTGTTCGCCGCCGTATTGTCCCCGGGGGTCACGGGAGCCTCCACCCGAAGCGAGAAGGCCACTAAGTAGCCGCCGCGGGGACACCACAGAGGCTCACTCCACACGCCCCATCTGCGAAGAAAATGGAATCGCCCTGGCTCGCGGGCTCCCTCACCCCTCCTCCAGGCTAGGCGACCCAGGTGGTTAGGTCTGGTCACCTGACCCCCAAGGAGGTGGCGTCGGGAGGTAGTCCATGTACACCCCGCCCAGGCCTAAACTGCAGCACATCTTTGGAAGAGCTTGCCCGCGGGCAGAAAGGGTTTGTAATGGAGAGTAAGGGACATACCCCACCCTAGGGGATCCTTGGTCCCTGCCCCCCACCTTCCAGATTGCGACTCCACCACGTGCGTGTTGCGTTCTGCGTTTCCGCGTGCGCAGTGTAGCCGGATCCCATTCAGAGCGGTGTCGTCGCCAGGAATCCCTTGCTGGGGCTCCACCTGGGCGACAAGGAGGGGAGAGGGAGAGTCAGAGCACTGCCGCCCTCGGTTCTGAGGTCTGGCGCGCCTCCGCCCTCTCCAGACCCACCTTGGTTGAGAACCCGCTGGCGAAAAACCCGTCAGGACACATCTCAGGCCAGGCCCAGTCGCCCCAGGGGCCCCCGTTGGTCACCTCGATGACCGACGTGTGGCCGCTCGGCCCACCCGACCCTACGTGTCCGCAGCGCGTCATCCACAGCAGCAGCAGCAGCAGTTTGGCTCCCGCGACCCTCTTCATCTCGCAGCCACGGAGCGCAGGGCGCGTTAACGCGGCTTTATATCATCTCCTCCACGAGGGCTCGGATTGCGGAACAGCCACGAAGACTGTGATACCCAAAACTAATCCGTTCCGTGAACCTTGCAGACTTGGTTCCCTGCCCGGAGGCCCAGGCTCCCAGCGCCAGTTTAGGTTGACTCTAGGCCAGGAATTGTGTTAACTGCTTTGCAGAACTATTGAATTTAATCCCACCTTCCTCTTTTGAAGAGGTCATTGGAACCCAGAAAGAAAAAGCCGCTTCCCATAAAGTCAAAGCCAGCAAACTGGGAATCATTCCAACACAGGGAAATGTGGAACCTGGAGTGGGGTTGGTAGTGATGGCCCCTGAATCCCACCAGTGCCGGGATGGGTCTGGATCAACCACAGGAACCTCCATCCAGGATGGTGGGGGGATTATCAGACTGACAGATAGGGTAAACTGGGAAAGATCTTAGACATTGGGGACCTGATCCCTTGAGAATCTGAAACACCCCTCCTCTGGCCAGAAAAAAATATGTATATATACACACACAGAGAGGAATTAAGAAATTAAAGGGACTGAGAACCTGTGAGAGCACGAGAGGCTGTTTCTGCCACTTCTCATTTCCTCTCCTGGAATGCCTCCCCACTCTGACCACCAGGTGGACTCCTAATTTGCCTAAAAAACTTGGCTCCAACTTGTTAGGGGGCAACCCCTCATTTGTCTGTCCCTCATCCACAGTCATTTTTTCGATAAATATTTGTTTAGCAGCAACGTATTTGGGCCCAGGCAATATTTTAAGTGCTGGAAATAGATCAGCAACCTGGAAAAACAAATAGAACTGGGTCTTCCCCAGGGCTCACATTCCAGTGAGGGAGAGGGATGATAAATAAATTCTCCCCAGTGGACCTTGAGCTCTGTGAAAGCACCTTTGTATTCTTGAAGTCTAGCATAGGGCCTGGTGTGGGGAAGCGGTTAATAAAGGTTAGTTCAATGACTGAATGAGGAGCTAATCTGGAGTTTAAAATTTTAAACCACAAAAATGTAAAAAGGTAAAGCCTGAAGTATATAATTGAGATGTCATGTACCCAGATCAAGACATCCTGGGGACAGGATGGAGAATCTAGAAGTGGGTGTTCCCTGGATCCCAAATTGTAGTAAGCTTTTCCATTTACAGTGTTTCACATACGTTATCACTTAATCCTCACACCAGGCCTACAAAGTCCCTATTATCCTCCTCAATTTACCATGACGAGAACTCAGGGCACACACCATTGCTCAGTGGGGGAGCTGGTGCTGGCCCCAGCCTCTCTTCCCAATACCCAGACTGCCTCTTACTGCAAGCCAGCCCTACAAGGAATGGAAATGCAGAAATGTGCCATTGCCTCCGGGTCCCCCAAATCGTCTTTATCCGATCCTCACCCCTGTGTAGCTGTCCTCTGGGGCAAAGGGCACAAGGCACCGGGGAGGGGGCCTTAGGAGATTAATTATTAACCCTTAGCGCCTCAGGGGACCGCGGGCTTCTCTCCCCTCCTGGAGGCGGAGGGACACGCACTGGCTAGGGGCCGGTGCGGGGGCGGTGGTCCCAGCAGCAGCCATGGGCGTCGCGCTGCCGCCCCCGGTCCCGCGGCGCTGGGTCCGCCACGCAGTCCCTCTCGCTGTCTTCGCGCTGCTGCTTCTTTATCTCAGTGCTCGGAGCCTCCGTGAGTGGCCCCTTCCCCCACCCGCTGGGGAAGGAACCCAGAAGTCCAGGCCCTCTGGACTCAAACTTCCTCCTTGAGCCCTCACGGCTCTGTCTCTCCTCTTTCCAGGGGGGCTGTCGGGTTGCGGATCCGGGGCACGGTCCTGCGTTCCTGAGAGACCGCTACCCTTGCAGGTACGCTCTGGGCAGGGCTAGGACAGGGAGCGCCAGGTGGGACCCGGAGCAGGGGGAAGTGGAGCCAGCTTGAAGATCTGGGGAAGGGCAGGTCCTCCCCTCGTTTTCTCTCTCCTCTAAGAAGGCACAGCAGGACTGACGCCAGCTAGACCTTAGGAACAATTTCTTTATAGTCCAACTGGTCTGCTTGGCTTAGGAGGCCTAGCAGTCTGGGGGATCTGCCCTCACTCCCTCCCTGTCATGTCTTCCCACCCTCCCACCTACCCCACGCCCAGGTCCGGCAAGAGTCGGGACCCCTGGAGGCCCCGGGGAGGGAACAGCCTCCTTGTCTGAGCCCCCAGGGTTTGCTAGGCCGCCTGGTGGGGCAGTTCCGCGCCAGCCTGAACACGGAAGGGGATGTGCAGCTGTCTGAGTACCTGGCCGGATGGAGGGAGCTGGTCAAGTGAGTGGTCGCCTCCCCTAATCCACTCCCCGCCTCTGTATGGCACCATGGCCCTGTCTCAAATCATCTTCCCCATCCCCACCACCACCCAACACCTAGGCTCCTGATTCCCCTCGGCTCCATCTTCGCCTTCGCCACAAGCGAGGTCTCCAGCAAGGTCACAGCCCTCGAAGCCCGGGTGCGCGGCCCGGAGGCCGCACACTACACGACGCTGGCGGCCATGGCGGCGTGGGAGCGGCGGGCGGGAGTGCTGGAGCAGCAGCCCTTGACCTCGGGCTCCAGAACGATGCTCCTGCTGCACCGCGCGCTGCGCTGGTCCCAGCTCTGCCTCCACCGGGTGGCGACCGGGACGGTCGGAGGCCCGGACGCCGGCACGCAGTGCAGCGACGCCTACGGCACGGCCCTGGCCCCGCACCACCCCTGGCTCATCCGGCAGGCTGCCAGCCTCGCCTTCCTCGCCTTCCCGGGTCGGGGCCAGTTGCTCGCGCTGGCGTGTCCCGGAAGCCGAGAGGCGGAGGCGCGGGCTGCGGTAGCCCGGGTCGCGAGCACCCTGGAGGACGTCTACAAACGCACCCAGGGTCTGCTTGCTGAGCGCGGCCTGCTCCAGCTGGCCTGAGGACGGCCGGCCTGAGAGCGAGGGAGCGCGGGACGCGCGGGGGCGAGGTCCGCGCAGCCGCAGGTCGCGCCAGCAAGGCTAGTCTCCGCCGCTAGGGGGCGGGGCCTCCCTCGCAAGCCCCGCCTCCTTGGGGGCGCGTCACCGCCGCGAAGGCCCGCCCCTGGCCGGGGATAATTTTGGGCTCCTCCCACCATGCGTAGCTCCAGGGTGGATGGGAGGAACTGTGGAGAATAAATGGTATTTTTTGGCAGCGGTCGATGCGGGGCGTTTTGTGTGACGACAGCAAGCACTGAAGGGAAAGAGAAAAAATTGGATGCAGATGGATGTGTCATCCCTCTTCTCGGCAGCCAAGGGACGCACGCTTCTCCCGGCCTATCTCAGCCACTCACTCCCATGACTTCAGTTGCCAACTAGTTGCCAAGTCTCCAGCTCAGACCTGTACCCTGAGCTCCAGACCGGTATAGCCAAGTCTTTCCTACAAGCCCCTCAAACATAGCAGGTTCCACAGGGAGCCCGCCACCTCCCCGCAGAACCGGCGCCTCCTCCTGTGTTCCCTTTCTTTCTCCCTGCGTGAATAATGGGACGGTACCATCATTTCATCTTCAGCTACCCAAACCTGAAAACTGGTTGTCATGCCTCACACCAAGCAAGCTCCAAAAATGTATATTTAATAAATGACACGCAACGAGAAAACGAAAGAGCTTGGCCATTTTATATACTGATAATTTCCAAGTTATAATTCCAACCCACTTTCCCCTGGATTCCAGGCTGAACTTGCACGTCGACTAAACGTAGCAAATTTAGCATGTCCAAAAGGGAGCTTCTGATGGCAACTACCCCCCACCCCCTCCAACCCGCTCCCCTCATAGCCTTTGCTAGCTCAGTAAATGACAATTTATTCTTTTTTTATCATCTTTTTTTGCAGTAGAATAGAACATATATACATAAAAGTGATAACTTTCCAAGTGCAATTTGACAAGTAGTTAGCAAATTTCAAAGAATAGTATAGGTTACAACTCCACAGTTTCAGTTATTTCCTTACTATGAAATATATTTATAAAAAAGCAATATCTTTCACAGTATGATTTAACGAGTATACAGCATATTTCCAAAGTGATTTGAGTTATAGTACCATAGTTTCTGCCATTTCCTCATTGTGAAATCTAACATATCTACACAAAGATAATAGCTTTCAAATTACAATTTAACAAGTAGCTATAGAACAAATCTCAAAGGATGCTATGGGTTACAATTCCAGCATTTCAGTTTTTTCCTTCTAACTATTCTAATACCCTAGCAACTAAGGAAAATTATATAAAAATCCAGTATTCATAAGCCTTTGTTAAATTCCATCTTGTCTGTAGCTACCCCTTCCTCTAGTTTAATCACTTACCTGATCTTCAGGGATGTCTAGGCAGTGACCACCCTAACCTGTTCATGTTGAAAAAGGGTGTCAACTTTATGAGCAAAGGGGACTTATCTAGTTGATGTTCTTGAAGAGGCTATTGCCTCTGGGTTTCAGGACTTAGCTGGCATAGGAGCACTCTGGAGAATTTAAGTTTCTGATGAATAAACTTAGTGAGCGAAACTTTTATAGAGTATGGTATTCCTATTAATCGTAGTCCCTAGTATGCAAGGTGCAGATTTTTCCCATGTACTCTTCTGTTGTCAACACTGTGCCAGTGCATACCTTAGAAGTATATCATGCAAGCATCTATCTATATTTGTGGTGCTGATCTGTGCAAAACATGCCTTTAAACAACCCCTTTCATTCCTCTTCACCTACAAAACAGCTCTGATACTTACAATCCCAATAACAAACACCCATATCCATTACCACACCTTTGAATTCACCATCACTAACTTATCTGAACATATTAGACTCTCGTTCCCCTCACTAGCTACTGTCCATCACTAGGTCCCCAATATTCTTACATTAACAATTCGTTCTTTCGGGTTCTTAGATCAAACACCTTGCAGATCCTTGACTCTTACCTTTCTCTCTCATCCCATGTGCATCCAATCTGTAAGTAAATCATGGTGGCTCTACCTTTAAAATACAGCCAGAATCTGACCATTAATTAGCATGTCTACTGTTACCACCCTCCTCCAAGCTATCCTTCTCTGTCACCTGGATTATTGCAGGTGCTTCCTAATTGTCTTTCTGTGTCCATCCTTGCCCTCCATACGTTGTATGGTTCCTAGAGCAGTGAAAGTGATCTTTTAAATGTAGGTTATAACTTGCCACTCCCCTGCTCAAAACCTTCCAATGGCTTCCCATCTGTTCTAGTTTGCTAATGCTGCCAGAATGCAAAACATCAGAAATGGATTGGCTTTTTTGTGTGTGTGTGTGATGTGATTGTACCAGTCTTATATTTGAAACTCAAAAAGGAAACAACTGTGTTCCAAAACAGCTAATATGCAGATCCAAAAAATGAAGGTTTTTTTTTTTAACTGCCACATTCACTCTGAAGCTCATTCATCTCCTTCAGCATCCCAAAGATTAAGTACATGTTCTGCTTAGCTATATAATAAAGTGGCAAACACACTGCACCACTGACATCACAGGACAGTTGCCTATAAAACTAGACTTCTGACGCTGGGCTCCAGCTTCACTTTCTCACAGGTTGTCATCCTCATCCGGCAGAGCAGTGGTCTGAGCAACCTCTAAGTCATGTTCACACTGTGCTGCCAAAGCTGGGTCCATGACAACCTCTGGTGGGGCAAGAGCAGGCATGGCCAAACTCCAAGTTAGGGTCTCCAATCAGTTTTCTAGCAAGCCAAAAGAAGGGCTTTTCAAATTTCTAGCTACTTTTGGCAGAAATGTCATAGTACTGAAGAGTCTTCTTTCAGTGGAAGACGATGGATTTTGCCTTAACTTTCCTGTCCTTAATATCCACTTTGTTGCCACACAACACGATGGGGATGTTTTCACACACTCGTACCAGATCTCTATGCCAGTTAGGCACATTCTTGTAAGTAACTCTTCATGTTACATCAAACATTATAATGGCACACCGGGCTTGGGTGTAACAGCCATCTCTCAGGCCACTGAATTTCTCCTGACCAGCCGTGTCCCACACATTAAATTTAATAGGCCCTCTGTTGGTATGGAACACAAGGGGATGGACCTCCACGCCCAAGGTGGCTACATACTTCTCAAATTCATCAGTCGAATGACGTTTCACAAATGTAGTTTTTCCAGTACCACCATCGCCAACCAATACAAGTTCAAACTGAACTTGGGGTTCTCCTTGGGTGGCCATCGCGATGGTTCTTCCAGAAGCATCTCTGTCCCCCGTCTGACTTGGATTGGCTTTTATAAAGGGGGTTTATTTGGTTACACAGTTACAGTCTTAAGGCCATAAAGTGTCCAAGGTAAGGCATCAACAGTCAGGTACCTTCACTGGAGGATGGCCAATGGTGTCCGGAAAACCTCTGTTAGCTGGGAAGGCACATAGCTGGTGTCTGCTCCAAAGTTCTGGTTTCAAAATGGCTTTCTCCCAGGAAGTTCCTCTCTAGGCTGCAGTTCCTCAAAAATGTCACTCTTAGTTGCTCTTGAAGTATTTGTCCTCTCTTAGTTTCTCTGGAGCAAGAGTCTGCTTTCAATGGCCATCTTCAAAATGTCTCTCATCTGCAGCTCCTGTGCTTTCTTCAAAGTGTCCTTCTTGGCTGTAGCTCCTCTTCAAAGTATTACTCACAGCTGCACTGAGTTCCATCAGCTCATTTATATGGCTCCAATGATCAAGGCCCACCCTGAATGGGTGGGGTCATGCCTCCATGGAAATATCTTATCACCTACAGTTGGGTGGGGTGTGTTTCCATGCAAATCTAATCAGCACCAAAACATCTGCCCCGCAAGACTGCATCAAAGAATATGGCTTTTTCTGGGGGACATAATACATTCAAACTGGCACACCATCTCAGAACATTTTAAGAATTTTAGGCAGGAGACTTTTCTGGATTATATTTTCAGTTGAGTAAGACAAAAGTTTCCTTAAAGGTCCTACATGATTTGATTCTGCTCTAGCCACATTCAGTGTTCACTGAACATGCCAGGCAGGTTCCTGCCTCAAGACCTTTACATTTGCTCTTCCCTCTGTCCAGAAGACTCTTCTGCCCAATAGCCAAATGGCATCCCCCCTCACTTCCTTCTGGTCTTTATTCAAATGTTGCCTCCTCAGTGATGCCATCCCTGATTACTACTCTTCCTAAAATTTTAATACCCCCCCCAACACACTTCCTATCTCCCTTCCCTGTTTTGTTTTTCTTGTAGTTTGACACACTATCTAACATATAGTATATTTTACATTTTAATTTGTTTGTTTTGTCCCCCTCAATGGAATGTAAACTCAATGGAGGGTAGAATTTTTATTTTGTTCCCTGAAGTACCGCCAGTGCCTAAAACAGTTCCTGGCCCCTAGCGGACATTCAATAATTTTGTGTTGAATGAATGGGCACTACAAATACTTTAGGTGCCTGGAGACAAGAGAGTAAAGAAAAAAGGGGGATATGATTCTGGACAGGGGGCAGAAGCAAGATCATTGTGCCAGTTTGGATGTATTATGTCCTCCCAAAAGCCGTGTTCTTTAGTGCAACCTTGTGAAGGCAGATTTATTAGTCTTTTTTATTAGGGTGGAAACTTTTGATTGATTGTTTCCATGGAGATGTGACTCACCCAATTGTGGGTGATACTTTTGATTAGATTGTTTCCAGGGATGTGTGGCCCCACCTATTCAGGGTAGGTCTTGATTAGTTCACTGGAGTACTTAAGAGAGAAGCTAAGAGGCAACACAGACCCAGATGCTTCACTACGCTTGGAGATGCTTGGAGATGTGGAACAAAGGATGTTTGGAGATGCTAAGTTAAGAGATGAAGCCCAGAGTTTGCTCCAGAGAAGCTAAGAGAGGACCCCCATATGCTTACAGAGAAACGCCCCAGGAGAAAGAAGAAAGGGCACACAGGAGCTGAGATAGGAGCCCAGAGACATTTTGGAGAAAGCCACTTTGAAACACAACCTGGAGCAAAGGACCAGCAGACTCCAGTCACGAGCCTTCCCAGCTGACAGAGGTGTTCCAAATGCCATCAGCTGTTCTTCAGTGAAGCTATCATCTAGTCAATGCCTTAGTCTGGACAATTATATGGCCTTCAAACTGTAAATATGTGATCTAATAAACTCCCTTTATAAAAGCCTATCCATTTCTGGTATTTCGCACAACAGCAGCATTAGCAAACCAGAACAATCATGAAGGGCCTTATAAACCATATTAAGTTTGGACCTTATCCTAAAAGCTCATTTTAAGCAGAGGGCTGTCTGGATCAGATTTTCAAGGCATAAAAACGGGCTATGGCCATACAGAAAGGTTTGATGGAGGTGAAAGAGTATGGCAGGGAGCCCATTTAATTATATTGAAACCTCATTGTTTGGTTTAGGGCAAGTTTTCTCAATCTCAGCATTATTGAATTTTTAGGCAGGATAATTCTTTGTTGTAGGAGACAGTTCTATCTATTGTAGGGTTTTAGCAGCATCTCTGGCTTCTACCCCCTAGGTGCCAGTAGTAGTCCCCCCAAACCCCCCACACCTCCACTGTGATAACTAAAAATGTCTCCAGACGTTGCCAAATATCCCCATGGAGGTATGTGTATGGCAAAATCCCCCCAGTCTTGAACCACTGGTTTGGGGTCAGCAAGGAGCAATGACTATTTAGTGAAAGTGTAGAAAAAGACTCTGTGCCTACCTAGGTTTTAGTCAGACTCTGCTACTACTTTGTTATGCGAATGTATCAAAGTCAATTAACCTCTTTTGACCTATCACTACTTATGTAAAATAAGAGAAAAACTAAGCAAAGCAGAATATTAAAAAACAAACAAAACACCTGCTCTTCTTTCTCCACATGCATCACATTCAATCCTGTTGCCAGGATCTAATGAAGGAAAGCATTATAAATATAAAGCATTAGTCAGATTAGGAAATTATTAATAGAGAAGAAGCCAAGAAACAGAATTTGCTTGGGATCCTTCAATTTCTTCGGAATCTCAGTGCGGACCTTGCGACCCAGAGATTCTCAAGTGCATTTTGAGGGACCTGCGAACTACAACTCCGGTCAGATGAGAACCGCGCGGGCCTGTAGGAAATGTAGTCATTGAAGACTTCTTAAACAAATGTATTGCCTGCCACGCTGCCATCAAGTGCTCACTGTCGCAAAAGAATCGTCCATATCCTGTTCTTTTCCCTTCTGCCGTCAACCATGGCGCAGCTTCGATTCCGGAAGGCCTCAGAGCACGACTAGAGAGACAGTGACCTAGCGCTTTACGACAGTTGCTTTGTGGCAGCCCGGAGGAGGAAGATGGCGGCAACCTTAGTAGCTGCTCGAGGATCCCGCCCAGTACCGGCTTGGGGGCCGGAGGCGCTCGCTCCCGACTGGGAAAACCGGGAAGTCTCCACAGGGGTGAGGAAGAGGTCGGGGTTCTGAAGATGTACACAAGCTTGTGTATGGAAAGGATAAGGGCTGAGTGGGTTGGAAGAGCTTGGGGGGTAGAGTGGTCTGCGATATGGTCCAGGCAGGGGGACAGGTTTTCCGAGGATGCTGGAGCTGTGTAGACGTTCGTAGTGGGAGGTGGAGAGTGGGCTGAAGCATGGAATTCTGGAATCTTGGGGGACGAGTGAAGCCCCAGGGATTAAAACCAGGAAAGGCCTTTGGGATTTGGGAGATGGAATTCTGGGACACTGTTCTGGGTTTGGGAGACAGAGGAGGCCCCCGTGAGATTTGAAAATGGGTTAGAGGCGCACGGGTTCGTACTCTGGGGACTAGATAGAGTGATCATGGGGGTTTATGAGTGTTAGAGAACGAGGAAAGGCCCAGACTCACCCCTTTCTCCCTTTTCCCAGACCACTATCATGGCTGTGCAATTTGATGGGGGCGTGGTTCTGGGGGCCGACTCCAGGACAACCACTGGGTGAGCTCGGGACAAATGTGTTAAAGGTCCTCTCATCTTTCTCTTCCTGTCGTTCTGCCTACCCATCCTTTGCCCTACATAGAACACTGTGGGAAGGTAGATAAGGATTTGTGCCAGCTTCTACTCCTTTCCAGCTCCCCTCACCTTTTGGTGAAATCCTTACGAAAGTCTTCTCCCTCCAGCCTCCGTTTGGATGAGAACTAATAGGCAATACAGGCATACCTCGTTTTATTGCACTTTGCAGATATTGTATCTTTTACAAATTGAAGGTTTGTAGCAATCCTGCATCGAGAAAGTCTTTCAATACCATTTTCCCAATAATATGTTTCACTTCATGTTTCTGTGTCTCATTTTAATTAAGGTATGTACATTGTTCTTTTAGACATAATGCTATTGCCACTTAATAGTGTAAACACAACTTTTATATGCACTGGGAAACCAAAGAATTTGTTATATTGAGATACTTTACTGCATTAGTTTGGAACCAAACCTGCAACATCTCGGAAGTATGCCTGTACTAGAGCCTTGAGGGAGTCGGATGGTGTTGAAATGGAGGTGAGAGATTAATGGAGTGCTCCCCTTACCCACCCATTCTGCCATCCTGCAGGTCCTACATCGCCAATCGCGTGACTGACAAGCTGACTCCCATTCATGACCGAATTTTTTGCTGCCGTTCAGGCTCAGCAGCTGATACCCAGGCAGTAGCTGATGCTGTCACTTACCAGCTTGGCTTCCACAGGTGCTTATGGGCAAAGGAGGGAAAAATATCTGAAGGGAGTTGGGGCCTAAGGAGTTAAATGGCCTGACTCCCAGGTTCTGACACCTTGCCTTCCCTCTGATTCCCCTCACTCTTTAGCATTGAGCTGAATGAGCCTCCACTGGTACACACAGCAGCCAGCCTCTTCAAGGAGATGTGTTACCGATACCGGGAAGACTTGATGGCAGGAATCATCATCGCCGGTTGGGACCCGCAAGAAGGAGGGCAGGTCAGACCCCCAGGAGGATGACACACTGGAGCCATGCCTTTGATCCTCTCCCCACCATAGCTACTTTCTATTTCTCCTTTTAGTCTCTACCTTACTTCTTCCTATTATTATTTCTCCCCAGACCAATCCCATGCTGGACAGGTGAGTGTACATGGGTCAGGGGAGGGTACAACTGTTGATTCTACTCCTCCCCTTCTCTGGCAGGTGTACTCAGTGCCCATGGGGGGTATGATGGTAAGGCAGTCCTTTGCCATCGGAGGCTCCGGGAGCTCCTATATCTATGGTTATGTCGATGCTACCTACCGGGAGGGCATGGACAAGGAAGAGTGTCTGCACTTCACTGCCAATGGTGAGAACTTGGGCTTCTGGGCCTGTGAGCTTCAACTCCCCAACTCAACCAGCCCAACATTCTTCATCCCTTGCAGTAAGCCCAGCATCTAACCCTAACTTTCTCCTTCTATCCACAGCTCTTGCTTTGGCCATGGAACGGGATGGCTCCAGTGGAGGGGTGATCCGCCTGGCAGCCATTGAAGAATCAGGGGTAGAGCGGCAGGTACTTTTGGGAGACCAGATTCCCAAATTCACCATTGCTACTTTACCACCCCCTAAATACTGAGATTCTAGAATATAATGAGATACCCCATAAGGACCCAAAATTCAATAAACAGTTTGTCAAAAAGAATCTGTGTGTCTTGAGATTTTTTTCCTGACCTCAAGCCTGAACTTGTCTGACCCACTTGTGTTTGTGCAAACCATTATGCTGAGCCCAGAGAGAGTTGGAGAGATGAAGGGAGTTTTTAAATGTACCATTCCCTGTTAAGCCACCGGACAGGTGGTTTTCAAACCTCTTTCTCCAGACTACCTTCTTCTCCCACACTAACTCACTGTATCCAGGTCCTCACGCCACCAGTGTGTGGTTGATGTGGGGGCCTAAGGTGGAACTCAGAATTCTGGCTGAGACGGGTCACCTGCCCTCAGCCTGCTTCCTGCCAGTCTTCATGGGTGACTACCAGCCTTAAGGCCAGATTGACTCCAGCTCTCTTCCAACCCAGCCTCATGGTCCCTTCTCTCCACATTCACCTCATCTTGTGGTCAGGAGCAGCAATGTGACTTCCTTGGGTTTGGGGAGAGAGGTGTACATTGAATAGGATAGGGCAGCCCCTGAGAGTGCTGTGGGCCAGCTCTGGAAGCCACTGTTCCCATGGGGGTGTGATGGTAAGGCAGTCTTCAGTCCCTTGGTTGGGAGGCTGAGAGTGGACTTCTCTGGCCCTTCTAAGACTGTCTTTACTCAAGCCAAGGACCTAAAGGAGCTCAGTGGTTCTCAGTGACAATGACTGACATTCTCAACCTTCCCCCAATCTTTTTTACTCCAGACTACGGATCAAGGATATGTGGAAGCCACATTTGAAAACCTTGTTCTAGCATGAAACCTTACCCTGAAAGGTTTGGTAGGAAGGAGGCTTCCTAAGGAGGTGGGGAGATCTTGGATTAAGCGAAGAAGAGCAGAAAAGGATCTCTGCCCCAAACCTATGTACTTCAAACTTAAAATAACAAATGCAAAACATTTTTTTAAAAACAATGTGCTTGAGATGTACTAACATACTCTACAATCATCCACAGTGTACAATCAATTATTCACAGTACCATCATATAGTTGTGCATTCATCACTAAAATCCATTTTTGAACATTTTCCTTACTCCAAATAAATAAATAAAAGTAAAAAAGAAAATCTAAAACATTCCACCACCACCCTATCCCACCTTATTTTTCATTTAGTTTTTGTCTCCATTTTTCTACTCATCCATTCATACACTGGATAAAGGGAGTGTGAGCCACAAAGTTTTCACAGTCACGCAGTCATACCATGTAAGCTATAATAGTTATGCAATCGCCTTCAAGAATCAAGGCTACTGGATTGCAGTTCAACAGCTTCAGGTATTTCCTTCTAGCTATTCCAATACACTAAAAACTAAAAAAGGATAGCTATCTAGCACATAAGAATGCCCTCCAGAGTGATCTCAACTTCATTTGAAATCTCTCAACCACTGAAACTTTATTTTGTTTCATTTCTCTTCCCCCTTTTGGTCAAGATTTTCTCAATCCCACAATTCTGGGTCCAGGCTTATTCCTGGGGGTCATATCCCATGTTGCCAGGGAAATTTACACCCCTAGGAGTCATGTCCCACATAGCGGGGACTGCAGTGAGTTCACCTACTGTGTGAGCTTAGACAGAGGCCACATCTGAGCAACAAAGAGTTTCTCTGGGGGAGGCTCTTAGGCACAATTATAAGCAGGCTTAGCCTCTCGTTTGCAGTAACAGGCTTCATAAGGCAAGCCCCAAAACTGAGGGCTTGGCCTACTAAACTGTTAGTTCTCAATGTCTGTGAGAATATCAGTAATAATTCAGGTGGAGAAGTCCAACATTTCCCCCTTCTCCCCCAGTTCCTCAGGGGGGCCCTGCAAATACATTTTTATTCTCTGCCCAAATCATGTTGGGATGTATTGGGATTTCACACTAACCCGCACAAACCTATCAGATCTCACTTCTTATTCAAAGCTCCATGTACTTATGGTGTTTGAATAAAACGAACATAAAAGTTAAATTATTTAGTGTGCCGCAGAAAACACAGATCCTGAACCAAATAAACATCTCTTCCCTCCAAGGCAAAACTTTTAATTTTCCTGCCCAAAACTGTTCTCTCAGTCCTCTCCATCCAGTTGCGCTCCACATTCATTCTAACAGTAAGTCCTGAAAACTCTCCGAGAATGTGGAATCCATCTACCTCTACCTCTCACCGTCCCCACGCAACTGTCCTGATCCAAGCCACTCATCTCTTGCCTGGATGATGCCAACAACTTCCTAAATGAGCTTGCTGCTTCCTCATTTGCCTTTTACAATCCTATCCCCATATGGCCAACATTCTCCATTGGCTTATTCCACCTAGAATAAAATTCCTTACCATGTCCTTGAAGACCCAACAGGTCCCCTCAGTCTTGACACTTTCAGTCACTGGCTTTTTTTTTTTTTTCTGTTCCTAGAACCTCAGGGCTTTTGCACTCCACTTGCTGTTTTCTCTGTCTGGGATTGCTCTTCCCTGATTTTCAGGTCTCAGCTTAAATGTCAGCTCATCAGAAAGGCCTTTCCTGACCACTAGAAATTAAAGAAATGCCATCCTGTTTCAGTTGAATTGTTTATTGTCTGCTTCCCTCTACCAGAAGGTAAGCTCAGTGAGAAGAGATGACTCTTTCTTCCTGGTTCACTGATACATACCCTCTGCCTGGCAGGAAGCAGACCTTTGATATTTATTGAATAAATATGCTCCCCAGCACAATCTACTGTCCTGCCTGGCCTGCAACGTCCCCAAACTGCTCTCCCACAACCCGGCTCTGAAGCTGGATTCAAACAAACTGACTTCCTGGCAGCCACACCTGGGCTCTGCATTAGTGCAGCTGCCTCACATTTACCAGCTCCTATGGCCCCACTCCCACCTCAGCTCCATACCCCAGCCCGCCCCCTACCCCACCCCCCTCACAAACACACACTTGGCAACTCTGAACATATTTAATGAGAAGGTCAGGAAAGACTGGGGGAGTTGGACACCAGGATCACTAAGAAGTGGGGGGAGCAAAACTGGCCCGAGGCCTCCTGCCAGTTCAGCCCTGGTTGTCCCCTTCAAATGGTGGAGTCATTGGCCAAAGCTATATCATGCAGCTGGTGACGAAAGGAGAGTCGAGCTTTCCTGCCGAAGTAGGCGCCAGCTCCTGGGGAGGGTAGCCCTCCCTCAGCCACGATGGGGGCTATGGCAGGACTGGGATCTGGAGGGGCAGCTGGATCCAAGCCTAAAAGGGAGATTGGTGGGGAAAGAAGGGAGTTGTGGGTTGGTGTTCATCTCCTCCAACCCCCGTGCCCCACCCGGGGAAGATGCCTGAGGGGCTGGGGGAGAGAATGTAGTGGTCATAGCAGCAAACATAGGGAGGAAGGATACTGAGGGAACAGGGCTGGCCTCATGGGCAGGCCCCATGGGCAGGCCCATGGAAAGGCCCCACTCTTAGTGAGGCATTCTGCTGTCACCATCTTGAAATCCTCACTTTTTAAAACAGGGACCCTGGTTTTTCATTTCACACTGGGCACTGCAAATTATTCAGCAAGTGAGGGATCCACGCGCCACCCAGGAAGGTAGATTGCCCTTTCCCCTTAGTTGGCTTGAACGTTTATCTTTCTCCCCAAGGTGGTTATCTGTCTGTCTGCCTGGCAGCCCCCCTTTTGGCTCAGTCTGCCTCCATACCTGCTCCTTTTTCAGTCCCCCGCTGTCTCTGGCACCCACACCATGGGAAACACCATGCCCCCTTCAGACCCATCTCAGCAATGGCGGAGGCTGGGATGCTGGGAGTGGCCAGGAGGCCCCTGGTGAGGGGTGTGGTTTCTAGACACGCACCACCAGCACCACCACTGTGGACAGAACTACCACTTAGCTTCAGACCACCCAGTGATTATAGGCGCCAGGGGATAGGAGGAGGGGGTGAGGGGAGAAGAGGTGGGGGAGATCCTACCATCCAAACACCTGTCCTTTTTGTGCCCTCTTGATGTCTCTGAACCACATGGAGAAGCAGGAGATTGAGAAGGGCGGCCAGGCAGAAGTACTGGGAAAGACATTTGCAGTGACAATTCAGTACAGCAGGAAGCACGTCTTCCTGGTGCCAGGCTGGGTACTGCTAGGGCTTCATTTGTATTTTAGATTTTCCTTAGAATGAAAATTTGGAGTGCTCAAGAGGTAAAATTTTAAAGAATGTTTTTTTTGTTTTGGTTTGTTTTGTTTTAGAATAAGAAACTTGACTAGCAAGAAAAATCTTATGTTCTCATTAAATGGCCTAGCAGTGCTTGTGCCCTTTTATGAAAATAGTTGAAATTGATTAATTATGCCATGCCAGGTGGATGCTGGGGACTTTTACATGTGCTCTCATCTCATTTAATCTTGTCGATGATCTTTTGAGGTAAGTGTTATGACTACCCTGATTTTACAGTTAAGGATTCTGCAGAGGCACTGACAGGTTAGGAAACTTGCCCAAGGCCCACATGGGCAGCATCAGTGAGATGGGGACCCCACCGCAGGCCAGTTTGACCCCAGGGCCCACTGTTCACCACCACACTGAGCTTCCCAAGCAGCACGTCCCTGGCAGGCACTGATCCCCTCGGCCAGGTGTCTGGTGGTCAGAGACCAAGCTGGGAGCTTCAGATCCACCACTGCTCAGCCAGGGACCCTGAATGCTCTGTAACCAAACTGTGCAAATGCCCTATCATCATTCCCTGAGGGTGCCGGGGTGTGTGGACAGTTGGGAAGCACTGCTGATGCACTGTAGTTCCTGACCCAGGAATCAGTTTGTTTTTTGTGTTTTTTTTTTTTAATTAATTTCATCGAAGTAAAAGTTTATGTACAATTTAATGCATACATCTTAATATACAGTTGCATGAGTTTTGACAAGTGTAAATGTCCATCTAGTCACCACCCCAATGAAGCTGTAGGACATTATCAGAAAGTTCCTTTGTGTGCCTCTTCACAGACGATCTTTTTCCCACTCACTGCTCCAGGCAACCACTGATCTGATTTCCATCACTACAGATGGATTTTACCTGTTTTAGGATTTTATATAAGCGGAATCATAATAGTATTACTCTTTTGTGTCTGGTTTCTTTCAGCATGATGGTTTTGAGATTCATGTATGTTGTTGCATTTATTAACAGTTCATTTGTGTGTTTTTTTCCAATAACAGGTTTATTGAGATATACTTCACATGCCAAAAAATTCACCCTTTTAAAATATACGACTCAGTGGGCTTTTGTGTATTCATGGAATTGAGCAGCAATTGCCACTAATTTTGTAACATTTCTATCACCCTCAAAAGGAACCCCATACTCACTAGTAGTTACTTCCCATTCCTCCCCTCCTCCAACCCCTAGTAACCATTAATCTACTTTTTGCCATTCTGGACAGAAAGGCCTTTTGCGTGTGGTTTCTTTCATTTGCATAATGTTTTAAAGGTTTGTTCATGGTGTAGCATTTATCAGTACTTTATTCCTTTTTATGGCTGAATAATATTCCATTGTATTGATAGACCACATTTGTTTATGCATTCATTCGTTGATATTTGGGTTGTTCCCACTCTTTGGCTATTATGAATAATGCTACTATGACTATTTAAGTACAAGCTTTTGTGTGGACCTATGTTTTCAGTTCTCTTGGATATGTACCTAGGAGTGGAATAGCTGGGTCACATGGCAACCCTATTGTTAACATTTTGAGAAACTGTCAGACTTTCTCAAAGTGGCTGCATCATTTTACAGATCATTCACTTTCACAAATTAATCAAAATGTAAAACTTCTGCTCTTCAAAAGACACCATTATTAAGAAAATGAAAAGACAAAACACCTTCTGGGAGAAAATATTTTCAGTACATATATCTGATAAAGGACTTAAATCCAAAAAATATAAAGAACTCTTACAATTCGATGATTAGACAAATGACATTATTTTTTTTTAATTGGCTGAATGCAATTAACACCGAAACATATATCTGAATATGATTAAAAGGGGAAATGGTAGATTGTATATATGGTAACAGAATAAAAATTTTAAAAAATCCGTGGAACTACACTACACAGTGAACCCTGTTAAACCATGAACTTTAGTTGATAGTAGTTATAAAAATGTGCTATCGTCAGTCGTAACAAATGTTCCACACCAATGCAAGTGGTGGTGGTGGGGTGGTGTATGGGATTCCTGTATTTTATGCATGACTGTCCTGTAAACACATAACTTCTCTGATAAAGAAAAAAGAATTGGCAACAGACATGAACTGACACTTCACAAAAGAAGATACACAAATGGCTAGTAAGCACACAGGGAAAGATGGTCAACATTATTAATCATTAGAGAAACTCAAATATAACCACAACGACAAATCACTTTACACCTCTTAGAATAGCTAACATTGAAAAGACTGACAATATCAAGTGTCAGCGATGCTGTGAAACAACTGGAGCTTTCATACCTTGATTATGGAGGAGTAAAATGAAACAATCATTTTGGAAAGCAGTCTGACAGTTTCTTATATCATTTTATAACCCAGCAACTCCACTTCTAGCTAATTACCCAAAAGGAAAAAAAAAAACAACACAAAACCACACATAGACATGTAAAAGAGCTTTATTCATAATAGCCAGAACCTAGAAACAATCTAAATATCCCTCAAAAGGAGGAGAGAGAAATTCACCTATCTATCTATCATCTATCTATATTTCTTTCTTTCTTTCTTTTAGGATCTGAGGATTTTCCTGTCTCCCCCTAGACAGAAATTTCCAGGAGAGACGGTTCCCTAGTGCACGCTGTCCGACCTGGGGTGGGTGCACAAGTTTGCTGAACGAATGAATGCAAGCATGCATTTGTAGCCATTATCCCCCGAGCCTGAGTTCCTCATTCCTTCCATCTACTTCGCAAGCTGGGCTAGGCCAGACGTGGTTCGCAGCCGGCTGGGGAAGGGGGCGCTCGCAGCCCCCCGCCACCGAGGCGCGTCCTGCCAGGAGCCCAGACGTCGCCCGCGGGGTGGCGAGGGCCGGGCGTCCGGGCGGAGGACCAGCGCAGCGGCAAGGTCCGGTGGGACCGACGACGCGGGAAGGACCGACAGACCCGTGGCCAGCCGCCAGCCGGACCCCCGAGCCGCGAGGGCCGCCCCACGGGGCAGAAGGCGGCCCCCCGCCCAGGGCGCCGCGCTGCACGGCGAGGGCGGGCCGAAGACGGCGGGGGCGGGACAGGCCCGACGAGAATCCCGCGGAGGTGAGGCCGGGGACCGTCCCGCCTCCGAGGGCAGATCCCCAGCCCCGGCCCCGCCCGGGCCCGCTGGGGTGGAGGCTCCGGCTCGGCTCCGGCTCTCCGCCCTGCTTCCCTGCGCCCGCGAACCCCCGCGCGCGCGTCGGCGCCGGCTGCCAGGGTGAGGGGGCCGGGGTGGGGTCGCCTCCGAAAGTCCAGGGTCCCGGAAATCGGGCGGGACCGGGCTGCGCTGGGCTGCCCGGCCTCGCAGCTCAGCCCCGCTCTCAGATTTCGGGGTTTCCCTCCCCGGCGGGGAGCGCGTAACTTCCTCACTCCCGCCCGGACCCCCTCTCCCAGGCTGGCCGAGCCCAGCTTCAGCCCTGGCGGCCCCAGGCCCCTCCGACTACCCCGGGTCCGTCCCCCCGGCCTCTGCTCTGCCCCCTCCGGACCTGGCTGGGTGCCCCTCGGTGGTGCCCTAGTTACGGGACAGGGGGCGGGGCTGAGGGATTCGGGATGAAGGACTGAGGCAGGGGATGGAGGTCAGGGGGAGGCTGCAGGGCTTTGCAGCCCCTTAGGGGGCTAATTAGAGGTTGGGGTCAGCGGGGACCAGGTAGGGGGAGAAGAGGGCCCATGGGAGTCGGGGGTCCTTTGGGGTTGGGATGGGGGGGAGATTTTTAAAGGCAGGTCTCCCGGTATTCCTAGGATGATGGCGACCCCGGTGAGCCCATTCTACACTGGGGATGACCTGGACTCAAGCCAGTTACAGATGGAGCCCGATGTGGTGGACACTCTGAAGGATGACGAGGACCCAGGTACTCAGGGATAACCCTCAGGGAAGGGAGGTCCAGGGCACTGTGGCCTCCTGGGATTCACCATCTTCTGCTTTCTTTCCTCCCAGCTGACCGAATGCACCCCTTTCTGGCCATCTACGACCTCCAGCCTCTGAAAACGCACCCCTTGGTGTTTGCCGCTGGAGTCCCTGTCACCGCCCAGGTGGTGGGCACCGAAAGATACACCAGTGGATCCAAGGTGGCTGGGCTGGCACCAGGGAGGCGGGCAGAGGGAGGGGTGGCCAGAGTGGACAGCTGGGACCCGACGGGGGACATCGATTCAGTTCCTCCCCACCCTCCGCCCAGGTGGGAACCTGCACTCTGTACTCTGTCCGCTTGACGCATGGAGGCTTCACCTGGACAACCAAAAAGAAGTTTCGCCATTTCCAGGAGTTGCACCGGGACCTCCTGCGACACAAAGTCTTAATGAGTCTGCTCCCTCTGGCTCGGTGAGGGGGAGTGAAGTGCTTGTGGTGGAGGGCGGGTTGCCCCTCGCTCTGGCAGCATGGCCTGCCCCAGCCCCCTTCACTCCTTTCTCTTCCTCTTTCACCCCCAGACATTTTCCTTCCCCTCAACTCTGGCCGCTGGGCCCCTTCCCCTGACTGCCAGGAAACCTTCCCAGCCCAGCTCTCCCTCTCCATGGTTCTGTACCAGGATCTTAGCCGGGCTGGATGCCCAAAATGCCCCTGGCAGCTTCCCCCCTTCCCTTGTCTCCATTCCCAGGGGTGGGGGTGGGGGTGGGGGGTTTCCTTTTGCCAGCCTCTTGGCCTCCTGCCCTCCCCAAGGGTCCCACCTCCAGTGGGCCAGAGATCCAGGAACCAGCTCTCCCTGACCCTCCGCCATCCCTTCCACAGCTTTGCCGTTGCCTATTCTCCAGCCCGGGAGGCAGGCGACAGGGAGATTCCCTCTCTACCCCGAGTGGGTCCCGAGGGCTCCACCAGACATGCAGCCAGCAAACAGGTGTGATGAACAGCAGCAGGGTCTCTGGGATGGGTTTGGTGTGGAAATGGCTCTGGGCCCATCTGTCTGTCTCTCTCTCCTCCATCCCCACTCCAGAAATACCTGGAGAATTATCTCAACTGCCTCCTGGCCATGTCTTTTTACCGCAACTACCATGCCATGGTAAGGTTCAGGGGCTGGATGCCTGGGTCCTTTGAGGGGGAGCAGGCTTATCAGACTCCCAAGGGAGCAGAGGGCCCAGGTTGCTGAGGGCTGAGGGGCTGAAAGCTGGGGTCTCTCTCCCCTGAGCCTTTGTCTCCCTCTGCAGACGGAGTTCCTGGAAGTCAGTCAGCTCTCCTTCATTCCAGATCTTGGCTGCAAAGGCCTGTGAGTGTCTCATACCCTTCACCCAGCCATCTGCAAACATCTCTCTGGATCTCTCCCTGTCCTGTGAATGGAGGAGACTGTGCAGGATGTGCTGGGGGGGTCTGGATTCCTCAGTCCCAGCATCTCTTCCTGATTTTCCCCACAGGGAGGGGGTGATCCGGAAGCGCTCAGGGGGCCACCGGGTGCCTGGCCTCACCTGCTGTGGCCGAGACCAAGCTTGTTACCGCTGGTCCAAGAGGTGAGGGCTCGAGCGGAGCAGCCGGGCAGTGGCTGGGGGTGAGGAAGGAGATCCCGAAGGCAGGGAGGAATGGACGGGGCCCTTCTGCTCCAGGTGGCTGGTGGTGAAGGACTCCTTCCTGCTGTACATGTGCCTCGAGACTGGCGCCATCTCGTTTGTTCAGCTCTTTGACCCTGGCTTCGAGGTGCAGGTGGGGAAGAGGAGCACGGAGGCACGGTATGGGGTCCGGATCGATACCTCCCACAGGTAAGGCCCCCTCTAGTGAGTGGAGAGCCAGTCCTAGAGCCCCGAGGGGGAGAGACGGTGGAAGAGACAGAGTTCCCGTCCCCCTGGATCTGGCCATGGATTTGAAACAGGGAGCTGGTCCAGCCAGATGCTTGGGCTGCTCTTAGAGTTTGGACTCAGAGAAAGGGGGTTGAGAACAAGCTTGGGGGAGGGGCTCCTGATATAAAAGAAAAGGAACTTCATTCATTCAGTGGTTCTTCATTCAACAAACCTGAGGGCCTGGCACAGCACCAGGTGCTGAAAACCCAACCATAAATGAGGCAGATGTCTGCCCTGTCCCTATGGAGTTGTGAGTTAGGGACTAAGGGAGCAGGTGGGAAAGAGGTGCTAGCCCAACTGGGGTGGTCTCTGTGCAAGGCCAGAGGTGTGGAGGGGGAGGATGGGTGGTCCAGCTCATGGTTCTCTGTCCAGGTCCTTGATTCTCAAGTGCAACAGCTACCGGCAGGCACGGTGGTGGGGCCAGGAGATCACGGAGCTGGCTCAGGGTCCAGGTAGAGACTTCCTACAGCTGCACCGGCACGACAGCTATGCACCACCCCGGCCTGGGACCCTGGCCCGGTGGTGAGACACTGATGTCCTTCTGAGTTTATCTATGGCCTTCTTGATCCCCTTGGTATCCCCTGACTCCTTGATCCTTCCTCTCTTTTATCTCCTCTCACCCCTTGTGAACTTGATGGCCCCCCTTTATCTCCTTGTATCTCCCCGACTCCCTGACTGCTTTAACCACGCTGATCTCTCTGACTCCCCTCTGATCTTTCTGGTCTTAATCCTTGTGGCCCCCAAATGTGGTCATCTCCTCTGACCTCTGACCTCTCTGACCTCCTGTGACCTTTTAACCCCCTTTTGCCCCACTGATTCCCTCTGTTCTCTGTACTGTCCTTAAATCTCTCTGATTTATTCATTCATTTAGTGAACAGCTTTTTAAGCACCTACTATGTACCAGGTCCAATGCTGGAAATCAGACACAGGCTTCTCTGGTTTCAGGAATTAGTAGGTGATTCAACTACGAAACAATGTGAACTTGCTCTACTGGTGATAGATGTAGGAAAATGAGCTCGGAGGAGGAGCATCTGCCCCAGCGTGGGGATGTCCAGACAGGCTTCCAGAAGGCTAGCATTAGCATGATAAGGAAAATGGAGACGGATGGTCTAGCAGAGAGAATAGAAATAACTTGGTGTGTTTGGAAACCACGAAGGTTGATCGAAGGTTGATCGTTAGTGTGAGGAGGAGCTGTCAGAGAAGAGTTTGGGGAGTCATGGAAGGAATTTTTGGTTGCAGGTGGTTTTGTGATTTTTCTTTTCCATAAGAACAAATAGTAGCTAATAATTAATGTAGTACTTCCTGTGTGTTAAGAAGTGTTTTACATGTGTTAACTCATTGAATCCTCACGACACACCTATAAAATTAACTCCATTTGACAGATGAGGAAACAGGCAAGGAGAGGTTAAGTAACTTGCCCAAGGTCACGCACCCTGTAAACGGTGGAACTGGGATTCAAATCCAAGCAGTCTGGGTCGAGACCCTGCTCTTAACCACCATAGTAGGCAGTTAGTTATTAAAAAGTCAACCAATACAGGAGCACATTAAATGAAAAAATTAAAATTCTCATTCATTGCACACCCCTTTCTCCTCCTTACTCCCACCCAGCACCCTGCCTCAACCATCCCGCTTGTCTCCCCAGAAGTAACCCTGGAAACAGTTTGAAATGTGTCCTCCCAACTCTTTTTTTTTCATTATTAGAGAAGTTGTGGGTTTACAGAACAATCATATACCACCCTATTATTAACACCTTGCCTTGGTGTGGAACATTTGTTACAATTCATGATTGGCACATTTTTAAATTGTATTATTAATGGTACTAGTTCATGGTTTAACTTAGGGTTCACTGTTTGTGTAGTGTAGTTCCATGTTTTGTTTTGCTTTTTAGTTTTTATTCTGTTACCATATGTACAATCTAACATTTCCGCTTTTAATCACGTTCAGGTATATATTCAGTGCTGTTAATTATGTTCACAATGTTTTGCTACCATCACCATCATCCATTACCAAAACATTCCGTCATTCCAAATAGGAACCCTGTACATTTTAAGCCTTAACTTCCCGTTCCTATACCCTACCCCATCCTCTGGTAACCTGTATTCTAGATTCTGACTCGACGAGTTTACTTATTGTAATTACTTCAAGTCAGTGAGTTCATACAATATTTTTCCCTTTGTGTCTGGCTTATTTCACTCAACATGATGTCTTCAAGGTTCATCCATGTTGTCTCATGCATCAGGACTTCATTCCTTTTTACAGCTGAATAATATTCTGTTATATGTATACACCACATTTTATTTATCCATTCATCAGTTGATGGAAACTCCCAGCTCTTTTTTCTACATCTTTTCATACGTGCATGCACATATGTCTACTTTGTTTTAACATAAATGAGATCATACACTATTCTGTGGCTTATTTTTTCACTTACTACTTTTGCTAGAGATTAGACATTTAGGTTATTTCCAATTTCTTACCCTTATAAATAATGCTGAGATGAACACAGTCTTTGCCTAAGCATTTTATAGGATGTATTCCTAGAAATAGAATTATTGTGTTAAAGGATATGTACATTTAATATTTTGATAGATACTGCCAAATTTTCCTCTAAAAAGGCTGCGATCAGTGTATATTCCCATACTCTATGGGAATACCCATTTCCCCATATGCTAATATCACACACTACCAGTGATTTTAATTTTTGCCAATATAGGGGATAAAAAATGTTATTTCATTTTAATTTCAGTTTCCTTATTTGCTAGTGAAACTGAACATCTTTTCCTACAATTGACCATTTTAATATCCTCTGTGAACTGTCAGTTCTTATTTACTCAAATTTCAGTTGGCTTATATGTCTTTTTCTTATTGATTTGTTGGAGCTCTTTATGTATGATGTGTTAATCCTCCCAATCGACCTGTCATTTTCTTAATTTTCTGCATCTTCTGTAATGTTTGTTTTTCTTTAGCTCATACTGGAAAATCCATCCCCTTCGATATATCTGATGCCATCTGACCTCTCTGATCACTCCTGGTCTCTGACCCTGCTGTCACTTCTTACCCATGACTGTCCTCCAGTCTTCACTTCTTAGAGTTTTTTGGCTTCTGACTCCCCTGACCTCCTTGGCTTGGCCTCCCCCCAGGTTTGTGAATGGGGCAGGTTACTTTGCGGCTGTGGCAGATGCCATCCTGCGAGCTCAAGAGGAGATTTTCATCACAGACTGGTGGTGAGTCAGAGCAAAGGCCCAAGCAAGAAGGGGTGGGATAGGGCCTGGAGGATAGAGGAAGGAGTGGAGGGGAAGGAGTGGCTGGTTATTTGGGGCTTAGTTTGCTCCTCCTCCTCTGCCCTCAATCCCAGGTTGAGTCCTGAGATTTACCTGAAACGTCCTGCCCACTCAGATGACTGGAGACTGGACATTATGCTCAAGAGGAAGGCGGTGAGGAGAGGGGTCAGGCTGGAGAGGGGTGCTTTGGGGGTTGCTTGTGGGTGCAGGCTGCTTAGAAAGGCCTGTAGCATGGGAGAAAGTAGGGAATCTGAGGTTTCACGGGGAGGAAACCTGCCCAGCCTGGTTCAGTGTCTGGCCAACATCACCTTCTTCCATAGGGAGAACTGACACCTCCCTCTTCGTGCTCCCCCCCTACCTGGTAGAGATTTCTCTTCCAGTCCCAGTAGTACTTTATTGTGTACCCCAGGGGTGTACATATTTGTCTCTCTCACTAGACTTATAGTTCCCGAAGAGGAGGGAGTGGTTGATTAAAATCACAGCTCCAGTAACCCATAACATTCTTTGTAATTTGCCCTCTAACCACTTGTTAAATTGCACTTGGGAAGTTATCACTTGTATGTAAATATGTTATATTCCACAATAAAAATAAAAAATCATAGCTCCAGCAGAAGGCACAGTGTCTGCTATGTAGAGGGCATCTGCAGATATATGGGTGATGGAGGGTGGCTGGGTGAGTGGATGGGTAGATAATAGAAAGGGAGATGGATGGAAGGATATGAGATTGGAAAGGTGAATAGACCGGGGGTGGGTAGGTAGACAGTTGAATGATAGAAGGCAGGTAGGGGGATGAGTCAGTGGTTGGGGAGATGGATGGATAGATTATGAAAAGAGGTGGGTGGATGAGTGGATAGATGGGTGAGAGGGTAGATGGGGGATAGACGGGTAGCGGATGTGTGGATGGATGAGTGGGCGAGCAGATAGAGACATTCATTCTAAGTTTGCAGCAAGCATCAAAGCAGGGAGGAAGTGGCAGGGCATGTGGGCTCATCTGGTAGGTTGGAGGGACATATAGGAATCCTGAGCATGGGATAGGACTTTGGGAAGGTGGGGAGGGGAAATTCTAGAAGAAACATTAGGATCTGGCTCCCCCATTCACCACCAGGAGGAGGGTGTCCGTGTGTCCATCCTGCTGTTTAAAGAAGTGGAGTTGGCCTTGGGCATCAACAGTGGCTATAGCAAGAGGGCTCTGATGCTGCTGCACCCCAATGTAAAGGTGATCCTACCCCACTACACCCCACCTCTCCACAACTCTCCCTTCCCCTGAATACCTCACCCTTCCTTCTTTCCATGCTCCCTCCCAGGGCCTCCTCTGCCTTCTGTCACCTAAACCCAACCTCATGAGCTCCCTCGTACCTGCCCCAGGTGATGCGCCACCCAGACCAGGTGACGCTGTGGGCCCATCATGAGAAGCTCCTGGTGGTGGACCAAGTGGTGGCCTTCTTGGGGGGACTAGACCTCGCCTATGGCCGCTGGGATGACCTGCACTACCGGCTGACTGACACTGGGGACTCCTCTGAATCAGCCACCCCACAGGTGATCCCCCAGACCTTCCTGAGCTTTCCCGAGCTCGGCTAACCTAAACTCCACCCCCTTCCCAGCTCCAGTCTTCTCCTTCCAGCTATTCCAGGCACTTTCTATCCTCCAAATTCCTTGGTCTTTCTGGGACCCCAGTAACCCACTTTGAAGATACTATAACCCAGCCCCTTCCCCATTTCCATTACCCAGCCACCCCCGTTCCTGTAGGGATATCGAATGCACTGTTTTGCTCTTACTCTGTGTCCCTCTGTCTGTCTGTCTCACAGTCTTTCAGTGCTCCCAGCTTCTTTATGCCTTGGCTCTGTATGGCCCCCATGACCCTCCCCTTGCCCCTGGCTTGGGTGTGTTCCCCCTACAGCCTCCGACCCTGTGCCCAGGCTCTCCCACCACCCCAGACCTCTCTCACAACCAATTCTTCTGGCTGGGCAAGGACTACAGCAATCTTATCACCAAGGACTGGGTGCAACTGGACCGGCCTTTTGAGGGTGAGGGCCTCCCTCCTCTAAATCCCCCAAGAACTGGGCGCAGGGGAGGACATTGGGGCTGGGACTGAGAATGTGGTGAGATGGGTCAAAGATGGTGCAGCCTTCCCTCTGGCAGGGTCTTGCCCCAAGACTCCCCACAGAACCAGCCCTGACCTCTCTCCTGACTCTCCTGGGACCCCCAGATTTCATTGACAGGGAGACCACACCTCGGATGCCATGGCGGGACGTTGGGGTGGTCGTGCATGGCCCACCCGCCCGGGACCTTGCCCGGCACTTCATCCAGCGCTGGAACTTCACCAAGGTGCTCATTCCTTCCTCTGGGGGCTGAAGGTTAGGAGGGAGCCCAGGGGGAGCTTGGCCCCTTCCATTGACTCCACCATCCCATTGACACCTCAGACCACCAAGGCCAAGTACAAGATACCCACGTACCCCTACCTGCTGCCCAAGTCTGCCAACACTGCCCACCAGCTCCCCTTTACACTGCCTGGGGGGCAGTGCGTCACTGTGCAGGTAGGGGTCTTCTGCCCCCACCCTTCAGCCTACTGTCCCTGATACGAGAGCCCCCCAGACTTCTCTCCTGGGTTAGGAACCTCCTTGGCTACATCACCTTCACCGTTCCCCTTAGGTCTTGCGCTCAGTGGACCGCTGGTCAGCGGGGACGTTGGAGAACTCCATCCTCAATGCCTACCTGCACACCATCAGGGAGAGCCAGCACTTTCTCTACATTGAGGTCTGACTGGGGTGATAGTAGAGGATGGAGGCGATGTCCCAGGAGAGAGACTTACGATGTCACTTGGGATGATGGAGCACTGGGGTAGCCAGGCCTGGGGCCAGGTCCTGGGCTGGGGTCTGGAGCCAGGGGGCAGAGGCCAAGACGCTGATCTCTCTCTTCGGTTCCTGCACCAGAATCAGTTCTTCATTAGCTGCTCAGATGGGCGGACGGTTCTGAACAAGGTGGGCGACGAGATTGTGGACAGAATCCTGAAGGCCCATGAGTAAGGACTGGCAGGAAGGTGGCGCATGGGGGCTGGGGGTGAAGCTCAGCTGGAGGGGGCGGGGCTGAGGGAGGGGCTCGCCTCTGACTCCACCCCTCCTCCCAGACAGGGGCAGTGCTTCCGCATTTACGTGCTTTTGCCCCTGCTCCCCGGCTTTGAGGGGGACATCTCTGCAGGTGGTGGGAATTCCATCCAGGCCATTCTGCACTTCACTTACAGGTGACACCCCCACGCCCACCCCAGCCAGATTCCATGTCTCTGTGGCCCCATCCTATCAGTCCCCACTCCTGACTCCATCCTGATCCCTTCCTGCTGGACCTTTGAGGTCTGCCTGGCATCCCTCCCTCCTCCCCCCAACCCCTACCTTCCTCATCCTTTCTCTTCCCTCAGGACCCTGTGTCGTGGGGAGTATTCAATCCTACATCGCCTCAAAGCAGCCAGTGAGTGCTGGGGACCGGGGGTTGAAGTTCTGGATCCCTGGGGAGGGGGGGGATTGGGAGCTAGAGGTCCGGGAGGAGGCTGTCACTCTTGTGTGCCTCAGGGGTGACCCACCTGGGACCACAGGTGGCCTTTCACTGCGGGGAGAAGTTTATAGACCCGACTCTAGGAGGGGGGCGGATAGGGTTCCATCTGAGCACAGAGGACCCGTCTCTCCCCAACCCCTGCACCATCTCTCTCGCATGCAGTGGGGACAGCGTGGCGAGACTATATCTCCATCTGCGGGCTCCGCACACATGGGGAGCTGGGCGGGCACCCAGTCTCCGAGCTCATCTATATTCACAGCAAGATGCTCATTGCAGACGACCGGACGGTCATCATCGGTCAGTGCTGGATCAGGGCCCCTGGCAGCAGGAAGAGGGGGGATGGGTGGAGGAGGGCCCACCTGGGGGTCAGGGATGAGGGGTGGGGTGATGGAGACTGGAGCTGAGACCCAATTGGGAATGGGAGCCAAAGAAGGGGTGTTGCTCTGGTGGAGATGGGGTGAGGGGTCCCCCTGGGCCCGGGCAGACATGGTCTGTGCTATGCCCATCCCAGGCTCTGCAAACATCAATGACCGGAGCTTGCTGGGGAAGCGGGACAGTGAGCTGGCTGTGCTGATCGAGGACACAGAGATGGAGCCGTCCCTCATGGATGGGGCAGAGTATCAGGCGGGCCGGTTTGCCTTGAGTTTGCGGAAACACTGCTTCAGGTAGGGTTGGGGTGGGGTGCTGCAGTGAGGGGGTCGGGGAACATCTGCTTTTTGAACCAGGTATGAGGGTTGCTTAGAAGTAGCACCGACTTTCCCCATAGGCAGACTCACCCCATTAGGGTTCCGGCACAGTAGGACACCAAAAAAATGAGAAAAAGTCTTTAAAACATATATATTTTTAAAGCATCAAAGTAGCCACCAAAGTAGAAACAAATTAAAACTTTATTGGACTCCTTTACACTTATTTTCCTGTTTCATGTTGCATCTATTTTGAATTCCCTGGGTAGGGGCAACTGAACTTTTTGGGTATGCAGGTTCCCCAAGGGTTGTAATTTGAGCTTGCTGGGACCCCTTTCTCCCCTAGCGTGATCCTCGGGACAGACACCCGACCAGATCTCGATCTCCGGGACCCTGTCTGTGATGACTTCTTCCAGCTGTGGCAAGAGACGGCTGAGAACAACGCCAATATCTACGAGCAGGTGGGGGCTGAGAGGGGCTGGCCCGGGGGGAATTTATGGGGCATTCTGCTCAGGGTGGGATGGAGAGAAGCCCCATCATACAGCCATTCTCAGGAGGGGGGTGTGGGTCTGGGGGGCAGTCACGATCTTGGGCTTCAGTGGCCTGTGGTCAAGGTGGAGGGTATCGAGAGATGGTGTGTGTGTGTGTGTGTGGAAGGGGGAGGAGTCCAGCTCTGGACTGGGACTCTTGGGAAAGTCTCCCCAAGCCTCATCTGCTTCCATGTCCTCCCCCCCACAGATCTTCCGCTGCCTGCCGTGCAATGCCACGCGCTCCATGCGGGCGCTCCGGGAGTACGTGGCTGTGGAGCCCTTGGCTGTGGTCAGCCCTCCCTTGGCACGGTCTGAGCTCACCCAGGTCCAAGGCCACCTGGTGCACTTCCCGCTCAAGTTTCTGGAGGATGAGTCTTTGCTGCCCCCACTGGGCAGCAAGGAGGGTGTGATGCCCCTGGAAGTGTGGACATAGCCAAGGCTCCAGACGGGGGAGGCCACCAGCCACTAGACCCCACCCCGTCTGGCTCCCTGCCCCTCAATCCTGACGACTGCGGGCAGTGCCCTTGGAGGCCTGGGGAGGCAGGCATCGCCGAGGGGACTGGAGAAGTCACAGAGGACCCTTCCTTGGGGATGCGGCCATAGAGGGCACGCCCACCCCCAGGCTGGGGAGGCCGGAGAGGGTCCCAGAGCAGAGCATCCTCCCCATTGCCCAGTTCAACCACTGCTACAGAGGAGCAGGAAGCCAGGGTGCAGCCTCTCATGCTGGGCCATCTCCATCTCTCCCCTCCTCCTGCCCGTGAACCCCCTCCCTCCCTGCTCGAGGGCTTCTCCCAGCCCATTACTGTCGAGGTGGGGGGGAGGATGAAGCCACTGCAGGACTTCAGCCCCGACCTGAAGCCACACTAACGCCCTCCACCAGCCTACTGACAGACACTAACTTTGTATCAGTCCAATAAGCGTTTCATAAATAAAAGCAAAGAAAAGTTCCCTGCCTCTTCATTGGCGGAACTGAGTGCTGTCTCAGCCACCCCACCACCCCTGCCTATGCGTGACCCCAGTGCCCTTCGCCTCATCCCTGGAAGGAGGAACTTCTCCACCCTGTTCCTTTCTTCCTTCTCTCTCCATCTCTGCTGTACTTGACTGTGGTTTCAGGATCGCAGTCACCTGGCTGCTGGGTGGAGAAGGTGTTCACACTGCGATCCTGGGGGAGAAGCCCTTGGAGAATCGGGGTGCTGACCTTGGAGCTGCAGAGAGGGATGTGCCCTGAGAAGGGCCCGGAGAAGCTGCCTCTTGTTTCTCAAGTGACAGCGCTGGGAGAGGCTTAGGGACACGCCAGTGGGAGCCGTTCAGGGTATAGGAAGGAAGGTTCAGGTCAGGAAGGACGGGGCCCACATCCTGCATTTGTCCGCTTGACCTTGTCCAGCCACATCACCTCTCTGGGCCTCGAGGGTCGCAAATGAGAATAATACTTACCTGCCTGGCTTGCTGTAAAGATTCAGTCATTGACTTAAAACATTTCTTGAGCACCCAGTATTTGCACCCAGGCACCATTCTCGACTCTCAGAAGTGAGTACAACAAGGTCCCCACTCGTGTAGCGCCGTGTTCCGGGGCATTCCTGTCCAATACAGTAGCCTGTAGCCACGTTGGATTGTTTCAATTTAAATTAGCTAAACTTAGAAAAAAATTAAAAATTTAATTCCTCAGTTGCACCAGCCCCATTTCAAGAGCTCAATAGCCACTGTGGCCAATGGCCAGCAGGTTGGACAGCTCAGACCGGGGCTATTTCTATCACTGCAGAAAGTTCTGTGGGACGGCACTGTGCTAGAGGGGAGAAAGAATTAAATGGCACGGTCTATGCAAGAGGATAGCACCCGCTGGACTGAGGATGGTGGTTGCCAGGGACAAGATAACAGAGAAGTATATCGAGAGCCTTCCCTGAACTGGTAACTTATTTCTTAAACTGAGTGGTGGGTAGGTGGATTTTTATTTTACAAACATAGCATCTTTTTGGATGTCTGGAATATTTTGAAATAATAATTTTTTTAAAAGTTTTAGCGCAAGTCCTGGCTGCTGCCCTTCATTTCTGCAGCCTCACTCCTCCAAAAGTTTCAGAATTGAGCACAGAAGCATGAAGACACTGAGGGGAGTAGTGAGACGTTAGGGAGCTTCCCTGGAAGCAGGAAGTGTTAGATGGGGTGATGCTGTGAAGAGAGGCAACACTTTTGCAGGGCCCCCATCCTTTCCCCCCGAGGCAAGCCTCCTGAGTCCAGTCCCTCTGTAGCAGCCACTTCCACACAAGAAAGCCCCCCTCCCACCTGTAGTGGTCCCCTGGTGCTAATTGGCATTCTGCTAATTAGCCTCATTATCAGCACTAAGTGCCTCTTCCCTAGGGGGGCCTTTACCTTGTTAGCTGAGGAGTGGGGGGCGGGGGGGGCAGGCAGCAGCTGCCCCAGGCTGGGCCAGGGGCTAAGGGGGGCTTCTGCTTCTTTCCACTGTCTTTCCATCTATCTGCCCTCCGGCCATAAAGCCTGGAGTTTCTCGAATGGAGGCTACACGGTCCAGGGCTCCCTCCACTCCACCACATTGTCTCTTTTAAAGGTTTTATTATGGAAAATTTCAAATAAATACAAAAGTAGAGACTAGAATAATAAACCCGCACGTATCTAAGTATCACACCATCATCTGGCTTCAAAAATTATCAGCTCAGGGTTCATCTTGCCTCTGTATCCCCTTAAAACCCCAGACGACATTGTCTCTTGAGTTTGGTAACCATTCATCCCATCCCTGTAATCTTGATTTGCTCAATTATTCAGTATTTCTAAATTAATCAGTCTATGTGTCGGGCACTAGTAAATTTATGGAGGACCTAATATATACCAAGTGCTTAACATCCAAATTTTTATTTTATCCTAACCTCCATAAGGTAGAAATTATCATCCCTATTTTATACATGATGGAATGCAACCTCAGAGAGGTTAAGTGATTTGCCCAAAGTCCTAACTTCAAATTCTGTTTTTATGTACTAGCCAATGGTCTTGACCTTGAATTACCATATTATCACAGTGCCTACCCAGACAACAGGATGCCTTCAACCACCTGAATGTTATCGACCCTCTAGTGGGTGCCAGGCCCTCTGCTGAACAAGACTGACTTCATTCCTGCCTTAAAGGAGATTCAACAAGGCATTTACAATTCAAATTGTTAAATGTTACCGTGGGCTTAAGCCTGGCAGCTGAGACAGAAGAGGAGCCAGACTCAGTCTTACTGGGTCAAGGAAGGCTTCCTGGAGGAGGCAATTTAGACATGTAAGGCAAGCCAAAGGGCGATGAAAGTGAGTTGGTTGGGAGGTGGGGAGCATTCCAGGGAGAAGACACAGTAAGCGCAAAGCTAGAGCAGAGTATGCTGAGTTCTGGAAACTGTGAGTAGAGTAGTTCAGTAGGGCTGGAATAGATCAGGTTGAGTGGAGGAGTATTAAAAAATAAGGTAGCTTCGTTACTGCAGAGGAGAGGCTAAAGCTGCTTATAACTGTGCCTAAGAGTCTCCCCCTGAGTACCTCTGTTGTTCAGATGTGGCCCTCTCTCTCTAGCTAAACCAAACTCGGCAGGTGAACTCACTGCCCTCCCCGCTACATGGGATCTGACTCCCAGGGGTGTAAATCTCCCTGGCAACTCGGGATATGACTCCCAGGGATGAATCGCGACCTGGCATCGTGGGATTGAGAACATCTTCTTGACCGAAAGGAGGATGCGAAATGAAACAAAATAAAGTTTCAGTGGCTGAGAGATTCCAAATGGAGTCGAGAGGTCACTCGGTTGGGCATTCTTATGCACTATATAGACAACCCTTTTTAGGTTTTAATGCACTGGAATAGTTAGAAGTAAATACCTGAAACTACCAAACTCCAACCCAGTAGCCTTGACTCTTGAAGACGATTGTACAACAGTGTAGCTTACAATGGGTGACAGTGAGATTGTGAAAACCTTGTGGATCGCACTCCCTTTATCCGGTGTATGGATGGAGGAGTAGAAAAATGGGGACAAAAACTAAATGGAAAATAGAGTGGGATGGGGGGGATGATTTGGGTGTTCTTATTTATTTTTATTTTTTATTCTTATTCTGATTCTTTCTGGTGCAAGGAAAATGTTCAAAAATAGATTGGGGTGATGGATGCACAACTATATGATGATACTGTGAACAGTTGATTGTATACCATGGATGATTGTATGGTATGTGAATATATCTCAATAAAATTGAATTAAAAAAAAAGTATAGGATTACCAAATGCACAGCAATTCCACTTCTAGATATATACCCAGAATAACTGAAAGCAGGGACTCCTACACCAATGTTGCATAGCAGCATTATTCATAATTGTCAAAAGGTGGAGGCAATCCATGTGTCCATCAATCAATGAATGGGTAAACAAAATGTGGCATTCACATGCGATGGAATATTATTCAGCGGTAAAACGGAATGAAGTGCTGATACATGCAACAACATGGATGAACCTTGTCAAATGAAATGAGACACAAAAGGACAAATGTTGTATGATCTCTCGTATAAGAAATAATTAGAATATGCAAATTCTTAAGAGTCAGAAATTAGAATACAGGTTTCGGGGGTGGGGGATGGATAGAGTGTGAGGAGCCAATGCTCAATAGTAGAGTTTCTGTTTGGAGTGATGGAAAAGTTTTGGTAGTGGGTGGTATTGATGGTAGCACAACATTGTGATTGTAATTAACACCACTGAACTGCGTACTTGAAAGTGGTTATAATGGGGAATATTATGTTACCTATGTTACCAGAATAAATACCACATAGAACTGTACAACACAAAGAGTGAACCCTAATGTAACCTATGGACTAAAATTAATAATATAATTATACTAACCATGGTTCTTCAATTGTAACAAAGTTACCACACTTGCAAAATTATAACAACAGAGAAAACTGTGTGCATGAGGGGGATTGCTATATGGGAACTCTACTTTCTGCATGGTTTTTCTGTAAAATGCCCCAAAAAACCCAACCAACCAACCAAACAAAAAACCCAAGGCAGAAGAAAAAGGCAGAATCTTGAGTCTTTGACTCTACCTGGGGGCATGGAGAATTGATTTGAGGGAGGCCAGATAGGAGGCTGACAGTAGTGGAGGCGAGCGGTGAATGTGGCTTGGATGAGGACAATGGCACTGAAAACAGGAGTTGGGAGGGAGGGCAAGACTGGATGTTCATCCAAATGTGCCAAGAAGGATTTAGGAGGGAGAGCGTCTTTCCGAAGACTTTTATTTCAAACTCTCCTAAGTGATGTTTATATTAAGGCAGGTGGTGGTTTTTTTCAGAGACAGTGTTCACACGGTAGAAGGGATTTTAGGGATCATACAGCTTTCCTCCTCAACTTTAGTGAAAGAAAAGCCCAAAGAAGCAAAGCAACTTGCTCGAGGTCACACAGCATATCAGTTGCAGAACATGACTCCTTGTTCTTTAGGTAGACTTTCCCAGCCTCCAGTGAGGCTAATGGCTGGGGGCATTGTGCCAACATGACTAGATCTAAGGTGACCCAAGCAAGATTTGAGGGAGCGGGTGACAGGTTCCTCCTTTTCCCCTCAGCCTCTCCCCGACACCCCTCCCCCCGCGCAGCTCCAGTGATCAATGAATAAGTGTTCAAACAGTTCCTTTGTGCAGAACACTTTATTACGAAAAGTGCAGAGGTACAGGTCTGCGGTAGGAATCCCTATCCTGACATCTGAGATGTCCTCAACGCTCCCCAGCCAGGCAGGGAAGGGGGTCAAGGTTTTTCCTGAAGCAGCCAGTCGCCCCCCACCCACTTCGTGGCTTCTCCAGTCCAGGTTCTCACTGAGGTGCCCTTCCTCCAGCGGCTCGACTGTTGCCATGGCAACTGGGTGGGTGGGCAGACAGCCCATCCCATCTAGAGACCACGCAGCCCTCGCGTGGGGAGTTTCCATAACAACCCCCCTAGAAATAGAGGGGGTTGGATTCCGCCCCCCTTCCCCCGCAACTAGATAGGTGGGTGGCTTGATTGGCAGCTGGGCACACGAAAGGAGGGGAAGGAAAGGAAAGGAAAGGAGCCAACAGAGATCTAACAGGGAAATGGGGGAGGGAGGGCAAAAAAAATCGGGAAAGGAAAGGAAACGCGTGTGCGCACGCGCGCCAGCTGGTGGGCGCGCTCCGCGGCCGCCTCGGCCACCGCCCACTTCTTTCACGCCAGGCTCGCGCGGTCTCTTAGTCCTCGCGCGCGCCCTTCGCTCTCTCTCGCTCTCTCTCTCTCTCTCTCTCTCTCTCTCTCTCTCTCTCTCTCTCTCTCTCTCTCTCTCTCTCTCTCTCTCTCTCTCTCTCTCTCTCTCTCTCTCTCTCTCTCTCTCTCTCTCCTGCGCCTGCGCGCAGGTGTCGGCGCCTAGGGGGAGGGGGAACCCGGCGCGCTCGCATCACGTTCCCTCTTCCACCCTCCGGGTGCACCGTCGCTCTGCGCCTGCGCAGGAGAGTCGGGCGGCTCGGGTTGCAGGCTCCGGGGCGATATCTCCTGTCAGCCGGCTGGTCGGTCCTCTTGCCGGCCTTCCCCCCTCCCCGATCTCTGGGGGAGGCGCGGTGGAGCCCGACCCCGTGGTCCCCCGATGGGGGAGAAGCGGCGACGGCGGCAGTGGAATAACCGAGCCGGAGCGTGAGAGGCCCCGGGGCCCCTTTCCCGGCGGAGGCCATGGGCGACCCAGCCCCCGCCCGCAGCCTGGACGACATCGACCTGTCCGCCCTGCGGGTGAGCGCGCCGCCCCCCAAGCCTCGCCCTAGTCCGCACCCCCGCCGCAGGGGAGCGGGGTGGCCGCACGCCTCACGTGCTCGCCCGGCGCCCCCTCCGTCAGCCTCGCGCCCCTCGGCGACCCCTATCCCTCTCCCGGGATCCCGCTGCTGCTGGGCCCCCGCCCTCTGCTCCCCTTCTCTCCTCACTCGCCGCAGATTTGGGGAGCCAATTTGGTCCCCACCCTGTGGTGCCTCGCCCCCACACTTCCCTGCCACCCCTACCTTTACCCGGAGGTACGGGACCCCCCTTCCTCCCAGTTTGAGGGCCACCCTCTAGTTCCGCTGAACTTACGGCCTCCATCACCTGCAGACTCTTACCTGGCCCCATACCTCCCCTTGGCCCTCTCGCCACTCTTGCCCTTACTTATCTTCTTCCTCCTCCTCCCCTTTCTCCCCTACGAAAATTTTGACTTTGCAACTCGTCTTGACAGCCTCCCCCTCATCACTTTGTCTTTTCCTCACCCACCCCTGAACTGCATCTCTCCCTTGGTCGGAATTGCAGCCTCCCCACGCCACCCCACACCTTCTGCCTTCTCCCTCGTCTCCCTGCTCGGTTTTCCCTATGCCTTCTCTCGTGTTTCAAGTGCAGCAGTCCAGAACCAGGCATTTCCGGTCTCAGGGTCCCTGAATATTACATTACCATCTCTGCAGCCGTGTGGGACCTGGAGAGAGACAAGTGCAATGCGGGAGGAGGGAAGCATTTCTTCTCTTCAGAACTCAAGCATGGGCTGGGAAGAGGATGTTTATATGCACACACACACACACACACACACATACACACAAAACATGCTGCATGTGGTCATCGGGAGGTTTGGAATAGCAGTGGGCATATTGGCTGGTGGGGGGCAGGCACTGGAGATCTCCCAGGGGAGGGAATAATGAGCAAGGTGGGTGAGGGAAAACAACTGCGGCAGGAATTTCTTCGAAATACCCGTTGGTTGCCTCTCGTGGGGGCACTTACATTTAGGAGCTTTCAGCAGTGTTTCTGCGTTTTCCTTCAGCAGGGAGCTTTGGCTTAAGGGGCAACTTAGTGAGTTCAAGGTGAACACTCCAGACTGCCAGCCAGGTGGTGTTTGGGTCCTTTGCCCTTGGAGCTTTCTCAACAGGCCAAAGTGTGGAGAGAGCAGGGTTTCTCATCTTTCAGTTGGCTTCTCTGGAGGTCCTGTTCAAACTGACTTCTGAGTTAGCCAGGGAAATGGCCAGTGGCGGGAAAAGGCGGTCAGTCACGCAGGTGCCCCGGATATGACTGGAGGGGAGAGGGGAATTGAAGAGAGCAGAGTCACGTCGTTAATTGGGTTTCTCTAGGTGACACAGTTTTTTCCTTGCCATTCAGGTCATAATTTGTTTGGTGCAGTGTTGGGCTATGAGCTCTGACTTGCTGGAGATAAAGTGATAAGTTTTTGGCATGGAAGACTGAGCTTTGAATTGCTGGGGGGTGGGGGCGGCAGCACATGGAGGGCCTGAAGGCTTTAGGAGGAAGATTCTTAAGATTTGCTCACCAGAGTTTAAACTGGGATTCTTAAGTCAGTTGGGGTATGGGATGGAAATCCGGACTGAGTAAAAGACCCTTAATGTGCTCCTCTCCGGGATGAACCCCCACCTTCCCTTCCCATCTTGGTTGTTGATTAACTCTGGCTATACAGGTTCCGGTGGCCTCAGTAACTGAAATACAATTAAAAATGGGTGGGTCCAAACCATGACCTTTGGTTTGAACCTTGTAGGACTCTGCTTGGACTTCTTTTTCCCTTTAGCCTCCCGTGGTAGTTTGGCCTGGACCCTCAACTTGGGATTTCCAGCAATTCTGCAAGTATCCCCTGACCTTGGATGTGGTATTTCCCTTCTGGACTTCTCTGCTTGAAGCAGTGTGAGCCTCCCTCCTCAATTGCTTCCTGCTTTCTTATTCTCTCCTTCCGCTCAGGAGAGCCAGGTGACCTGCTCCCAGGGCTTCTGTCTGTCTTGACTCATGTTTCTTAGGAAAATGTTCCCCTTTCCCCTTCCCACCCCAGTACTCCAGAGCTTGAGGGAGAGCTGTGCTTTTTTCCAAATGGGGCTAGAGAGGGCCTGCTTTCTCCTTGCTGCTGACCTTTTTTTTTTTTTTTTTTCCCAGAGCCTTTCCCCTCCACTCCATCTTAGAAAACTACCGTGGCATTGTCATCTCTTGCTAGCTCCATCATCTTCTGTTCTGTTCCTGCCTGTTTTCCAGTGAGAAATGGAAACCTGGAGAATTAGCAGCAAAAAATGTTTCCCTTCCCTACATCATCTTGTGTTGAGGGGTGGGGGTGGGGGACAGGAGAGGAACATATTCAGCATTTATTAGCTGGCCTTAAAGAGCCCAAGTTGTCTTTCTCCTCTTGTTTCAAGATAAGGCTTGGTTTTCAGCTGCTGATGAGAGTGATAGTCTGATATTAAGGATGATTGAATTTCACTAAACTCTTAGCCATGTGTGTGGAGACTGGATGGCCCTGCAACTTTGTGACCCACAGCCCCGCTTGACCTCTGCAAAGCTTCATTGCTCTGCCAGCACAGCATTGAATCCTGAGTTCAAGTCCCGGCTTCCTCACTTAATCTGTAACCTTGGCCTCGCTCCCCCTTCTCCTTTAACTCGCTACAGATTCTGCATAGAATCTTGACTCTCTAAAGCTCCATTTGCTCATCTATTTAGTGGGGATGGTGATAATACCATACTCGTTGTTGAGGAATAAATGAAATACTGCATGTTAAGATCTTAGTCCAGTGACCCTATGGTGGCCTTTATTGTTATTATTGCTATCAAATGGCAATCAGAGAAGCCTTCTGGGACAATTGCATCTAAAGTAACACTCCCTTCCCTGCTTTATTTTCATATGACATTTTATGTAAAATTTTATATAGTACTCCCTTTGCTCTATTTTTCTTCAGAGTACTTATCAGCAGCTGACATGTATTTATTTCTGCCCACCCTGACTAGAATGTAAGCTCAATGAGAGCGAGGACTTTGGCTGTTTTGTTCATCTTTGCATCCCGGGTGCCTCTAATGGGGGCTGAAATATTTGTTGAATAACTGCATGTTACAACAAGTGAAAGCTCTTAGTGCAATGCTTGCTTAGAGAAAGAATTCACTAGTCAGGCTTGTTAGGCTTCCTCTTGCCCCTCTTTTATATACACACAATTAAGAATGAATTTTTCTGAGTTGTTTTTGGAATCACAGAGTTCTGGAAGCTTCCGTCTGAGAGATGCCCTTGAAGTAAAGTTAGGATCATCTAAGAGAAAAATTTGGGCCTCTTGTTTCAAACCTTCTCTGAGACTAAGCTTGGTTATATTCCAGGAGAATCTTCTGACTTGGAACTCTTGGCTTCTCATAAGGGATAAGTATTGGCGGAAGTGAATGAGACGAAAAGAAAGATCCCAGGCTGACCTCTTTCCTTTTGCATTCCTCCTTTTGGTTGACCCACTTCATGAATCAAACAGCTTCTCTTTACTGTCGAACCAGCTAGAAGTTTTAAACTGCAGTGCTCTTGCAACTGTGGAGCTGTGCTCACTGTCGCTGTGTTGAAAGAATGTCATGGAACACTGTCAAGAGGGACTTGTTGCTAGGTGGTAGTTGCTGACAGAGATGTTCTTTTTCAACTGATTTTTTGTGATTGTGTCTGTTCTTTGGAGAAGTCTCTTTCCCTTCCTTCCTTCTTCATGTGGCTGTGGAGCTAGCACCACTTGGAAAGCTGACAGTTCTGGGCATGCATTTCTAGGCTGCCTCTGTGTTCCGATGTGCTAGCTGTCCAGATATTGATGAGAGATGACTTAGGCAAGGGAATGGGGAGACTGACCTGCAACAGAAGTAATAACATTAAGTAATGTCTTTTTTCCCTAGAGCACTGCAAATAATGGGGACAGGAGTGGTTTGGGGAGCTGGTGGCATTTGGAGTGCAGTGAAATGGGTCTTGGGCAAAATGATGAAAGGAAGGTTGTAGAGAATTGTGCTGGAACTAAGTATTCAGCTATTCCCCAAGCAAGGGGATTGACTCCACCACCCTTTATGGTATGGGACAGGACAGCGTGTCATAGACCTTAGTGATACATGGAGAGGATGTTCTTTGGTACAGTGAGGTTCAGACAATTAAGGTGATAATAGGAGGAGCCAGCTGTCTTGCCTCAAGAGCTCAGTTACCACTGTGCTGTGTAGAATCCTGATTTCAAATCTGGCTGCTTTTCCTTTCAACTTTGAACTCTGCCTGGGTCAGGGTAGTTCACACAGCTTGGATATGTAAAATGTCCTCACTTGTCATCTAGGGCACAAGATGGCAGGAAGTAGATAGCTGTCCTCTACAAGCGTGCATTCTGGTGTAGGTCTATAAAGAATGCAGTAACCTCACAACCTGGAAACCTAAAACTCTTCTAAGACTGGAGAGCATGTCCAGAAGCCATTGAGATAGTTGGCTTGCCTAATCTTCCTGCCTCCAGAGATTATCAGGAAAATCCTTTCCTGCATCAGTCAATCATTAAGTCAATCGCTGTATTGAGAATTGGGTTCTAGATATTATGAACTATGTCTTATTGTGCTCAGCTATTTAATCAGAGCTCTGGGTGCAACCACCTAAGGAGTGCCTTTGCAAGCGTAGGCTCCCCTTTTCTTAATTGTTTTCTTAACTATTTTGCTTCCCTCAATATCTTAGAATCGGGAAGTTTTTGTTAAATCTGATTGCCATGAATTATACTCATTTTCTGCTGTCCTGTGGTCTGTGGTTTAGGGAGCATAGTGGCTTGAAATCTGATACTCACTTTCTCTCCCCGAACGCCCACTTTACACCCCCATCTCTCTCAGTGTTTTCTTCCCTAAGGTTGAAAAAATAGAACAAAGATTAACCAGGTTAGTAAGTCAACTCTCAGAGCATTTCTTTGAGAAATGCCCACAGAATATGAGAAGATACAAAAATGTGACTTGGTAGAAGACTTGGACTCTTCCTCAGCTCACATTCATTCTCTTTGTCTCGCTATTTCACTGAAGTACATACTGTTCCATTCTCCTCCCAGCCAACCAGTCTGAGATTCTCCCAACTTTAGGAAGCTCCTCCAGAGAGTAACTGAATAGGTATTTGAGGCTCTGTGTTCTTAATAGGGATAGGGGATGGAGGAGGGAGGAACGAAGAAGAAGAGATGGAATAATGTAATGACCCATGGGAAGTGCTGGAGATTTTGTCCAGTGGCCGACAGCCTGGGGATGTACTTGGCTCAGTCTGGGTAGGATTTCCTGTCTGTTTGAGGGAAAGATTCTAGCACTAAGCAGAGGACACAGTGGCAAACAGGACAGATGTGGTTCTCCTACAGCCTAGTAGGAGGAGGCACATTACTTAAATAATATCTATCTGTTATCTGTCTGTCTGTCTCCCTATCTATCTGTCTATCAAATTGCAAACCATGATGAACACTGTGGAGGAGAACTTTAGGATACCATGGAAACATATAACAAGACAAAATATTTGGTTTCTTGATAAAAGAGAAATAAGTCACATGTCAGAAAGCCAGACTGGCATTGCCACAGAAAGGGAAGGTAGAGGTGAGCCAGCAGATAGAATTTGTGGATGGCCAGGATTGGGAGACCCTGAAATGGGGCCATTCTTAGGGTGGAGCATTTGGGCAAAGACCAAGGCCAGGAGCCTGAGGGTGGGGTGGGAACTCCAAGCTGCACTTCCAAAAGGATTTCTTCTGAACCTTCCTGTGAGGGGGAAATGTTTATTTGTTTCCAAGGGTAAGAGCATGTGTGGAAAGGGCATATGACTCATATGACCCTCATTTTTTTACTTTTGGGGGGGAGATCTCTGAGCACTGGGTCTGTGGGCTCTTGTGTGGCTCTGCAGAGGCCTGGGGAGTGTGCAAGTTGTCTAGCGTTGGTATGTGAGGGAAAAGGGTGTATCACGAGATGTTACTAGCCTGAGTGCTTTGGAAGGTAAGTGAGCCTCAGAGAAATAAAAACAAGGAGGCCCAGCCTCAGGCCTGTGGTCTGTGGGAAGTGGGATTCTTCCCAACATTAAATAGATACTGTACATAAACAGATGAGATTCTCAATTTACATTGTGTACACGTAGAAGTAAGGATGAGTGGGTGTGTAGGGGGAGTGTTACTGATTTTACATGTTTAAAATGAAACAGGGTTGGGGAAGCCACAAGTCTTGGGGTTCTGGGAAGAGCCAGACTCTAGGAGCAGCTTGAATGTCAGGAGGGTGAGCAGTGATTGGTAGCATAGCCCTGGGGTGGAGCCCTCATGGCTGGAGAGAGGTGAATGGAGGAAATGGAGACCATATGCCTAAGAAAAGTGGTGATGGTTGAGAAGGGAGGAGGCAAGACCTTTGGCAGGGGATGTACTAGGTGGACCTCAGACCTCTTTGGTAAGTGTATGTATCCGTGGCAGGTCAGTCTTACAGGGTCAGAGATGCCAGGCAAAGTGGGGAATTTCTGCAGTCACAACTGGGAACCCCCTCCATTCAGTCTGTGACTCAGTAAGTACATGTGGCAGTGAGTACTTTTGGTTCAGACTTGAGCACCTCTGCCTTGTCGTTAGAATGAAAAGGCCTTCAAAAGCAGGCCTGACTTAAGCAGATCTAGCAGCTTCAGCCATTCCTTGTCTTTCCCTTCCTGGAGAAAAAGGGTACAATGGTTCAGGTTTTTCTCTTTGCTCCCAATTCTGCAGGCCCCAGGGAGTTTGTCTTGGACAGAGCCTTTTCTCACTCATTCCTCCCTTATTTCTGGGGGAGAATGGGAAAAGTTCTCACACCCTCTCCTACCAGGGACCATTTGAGGATGAGCTTTGAAGGGCTCAGGTTGCTACATTGCTCCTGAAACCACAGATTTGGAGGAGTTTCCCATGAAAAGCAGTCCTTGCTGGGACAGATTGAGGATTAATAAGCCTCCTTCAAGAACCACCTCAACTTCCGTTTTTTCCCAGGAAATCTCTTCTGACTACGCCAGCTCTCAATGATCACCTTCTTCACCTTCTCATGGACCTTACAGTTTAGTGTTTGATTATGTATTGCCATGTACCGATGAATAATGTTTTATGACCTTGTATTTCCCACCACTTCCTTGTGTATGGGACCATGATCCATACCTTTTCTATTGATCCTGTACAGTGCCTACACAAATGCTGAGCACATGGTACGGATTCAGTAATTATTTACTTGCTAAGAGATAAGTTGTCTTGTGACTTGTCCTTTCCCACTAGATTCAATCCACAAGTAATTGAACGGTGCCTGGTAGATGCCCTTGGGGACACAAAGCCATACAGTGTCTGGGACAGTGCATTGAAGAATTGTTATTCCACTCCCAAATGCCAACAGTGCCTTTTGTGAACTTGTCTTGGACATGAGAAAGGCCAGAGGAAGGACTAGATAGGTTTCTTCCATGAAGTCAAGAGTAGTCTCTAAGTCCCCTTGTTTACTGCTTTCTGGGTGGAGTGAGGAATGGAGACTCTAAGTTACTTTTGTGTGTGGCATATAGCTCTTCAACAGCTTTGCTATGTCTTGACAGCACACCTCTGAAGGTAAAATGGACAGGCTCCGAGCCAGGCTTTAAGGAAGAAGAATTTCGTGTTCTCTCCTCACCACCCACCCACTCTT